>NC_010144.1:510000-1253087 GCF_000091205.1 Cyanidioschyzon merolae strain 10D
CGCGTCCGCTTCCTACACGGGCGGTGCGACGCCCCTCGGACCGGACCCTCCGACGCGCGCTGTCGATGTTCACGCGTCTGCCGCACGCGCGACGCGGTAGCTACCGCCATGAACGGCGGCTCTGCGCCCGCGACGTCGCGTGCAACGAAGGATGCGATGACAAGCTCGCTTACAATCCGCTGCGTCTACACGACGCTGCAGCCGTTACGATTTGCCATCGCTTCCGAGCACGCAAAAAATCATGGTCACTCGCGGGATCAGAAATGCAGAGCATGGGGTTAAATGCGATGCGCCTCCGCGTCCACAGCGGGCGCGGCTGCGGCCCGCAAGTCGCGCGTGCAATCGCGTCAGCCGCAAGCGTGCGCCGATCGCGGTACGAGCGCCGCGCCAGCGCCGCGCCAGCGCCAGCGCCAGCGCCAACATCAACAGCACGTGCACACAGCGCTCTTGAGGCGCAGACACCTGCAATAGTCCACTACACAAATGCTGATGATACAGACCCGTCGAGTTACTTTTCACAGCGCATATCAGTGTCAAAACCCAGGCATAGAATACGGATGCCATAGACACGTCGAAGTACTACACATACCGCAGACTCCTGCAATAGTCCACTACACAAATGCTGATGATACAGACCCGTCGAGTTACTTTTCACAGCGCATATCAGTGTAAAAACCCAGGCATAGAATACGGATGCCATAGACACGTCGAAGTACTACACATACCGCAAACACCTGCAATAGTCCACTACACAAATGCTGATGATACAGACCCGTCGAGTTACTTTTCACAGCGCATATCAGTGTCAAAACCCAGGCATAGAATACGGATGCCATAGACACGTCGAAGTACTACACATACCGCAGACTCCTGCAATAGTCCACTACACAAATGCTGATGATACAGACCCGTCGAGTTACTTTTCACAGCGCATATCAGTGTAAAAACCCAGGCATAGAATACGGATGCCATAGACACGTCGAAGAACTTCACATACCGCAGCGCTCATCTAATATCTCCCCCATACTAACGCGTCCATCGCCGTTGCCTGGAATCCGTTGCCGCCACATCATCCCACACATGTGTCCACGGTCCACGCAGAGTGCGCGTCAGAATGCGCATACATTGGGCGAAACCGGTGCCACAGACGCGGCTCCAGAATCATCTCACACCCCGTATGCACCCGTTGCGGGGCACTGGCCATGGCAATGGGACCTCATGGACCGCTCCCATGTCACCGGGATCCGGCGCGTCGCTCGGATTCCATCCATAAGAGTTTATGATCAGGGCGCGCGAGCATCATCGGCACCGGTACGTTCCCCGAAACCTGAGGCAGATGCCAGCCTGGAGCGAGGCTTCGGCCGAGACTAGCCGCCGGCGACTCATCGCGAAGAACCTGTCCGATCAGGACGATTCACTGAGCTGTTCGCTACGTTCCTGTCGTTCGATTGTTTCCGAAGATTCCTCAGATGCACAGCATCGACATTCAATGTGCAGTAATAACGGCTTGCCAACGGTCAAGTACTTTTAGCACTTTCGGTCGACCGGTCGGGGTGCCTGTTTCGAAGCCTCGGTGGAGGCATTCATTGCACCATCGTCATGAGGATGATTCGCAGTGCCCTCGAATACGGGCACTTGACACCCAGGTACTACTGTCGGATGCTTGCGTATAGTCCTGCACTCTTCTCCAATCCATATGTGTGGCAGACTCAAACCACACAATCTTCGAAGACGGGATCATTGGTTTTCAAAGCAGCCCCTCAGCGGAATCATTCGCGCTGCCGCAATCACACGGAAGGAACTGGCCAACTTGATCCCTTGAGGTCTTCTGGAGACGCTCATGCCGGCGATTCAAGAAACTGCTCACAGAAAAGTAATCAATTCCATCCGAATGACATATCGTCAGCTCGTCATGCCCATCGACAAAACGGGATTCTCTAACAGTCCCAAGATACGTCGCATGGGATATGTTCCCATTTGTTCAAGTGTGTTCTCCTCTCATCGCAAACAGTCCTCGGCTTTGTCTATTGGCATCCCTGGGATCGGTTCCAGTTAGGAACGCACCATCGCTTTCCACGAAAGGAGCGTACACTGATTGTCGCCCGTTGACTCGTTCGGCAGTCTGGATTTTCACTCCGAGCCTAGGTTCATGATGGACAGCATATCGTTTCACAAGTCCTCTACGCAAAGGATCAACCTCCACTTGCGCATGCACCGTACTGCGCGGTCGTCGAGGGCGCCACCCAAAACATGCTCGTGATCGCGCGGTATGATACCAGGCGCGGAAACACAGCATGGCGTCCAGCGGAGCCCTCTGAACCCGTCAACAGCATACACGAATCAATGGAGCGAGCGGCCACGTGCCCCGGAGAGGCTCTTGGAGTTCATGGTGTTCCTGACAAATGCGGACAACCGCCTAGAGCCAATCGGAGCCTCTGCGAAGCAAGCACCCACACGACGGACGAAGAAGATGAGCAGTGTATGCGAAGCATTGATCGCTACTTTCGTGCGTGTATCAAGTGCGTTGCCAATCGCCGAAATCCGTTAGACCGAGACGTGAATGCCTGCCATCAACATCCTTCGACTGTGGACCATAGACCCGGAGCAACACGAGAGACCGACGTTGTCAAACGCGGAAATGAGGCAGAGGGAAACGAACCAGCCGCAAAACCATACACCAAAGAGTTATCTGGTAACCCCGGGTCGATACCAAGAATTTAGAGTGTATGAGCGAATGCTTCAATGGACCGCTTCAACTTTATGCAGACGAATGACTGTGACTAAATAGTGAATGCCTTTCTGTCGGCATACGCTGCACAACCGGTGTACGGTGATGGCAAAAGGCAAACTGCCTGTCGTACACTGGATGCCTACCCACCGACATGCAGACGCCTTGCAGTCTTTTTGGACCGGCCATCTACTACTTGTTTCAGCTTCTTTCTGTAGAATGCAACCTTGAGAGTTTGTCCTATAAAGTTGGCTCTCGTGAGCTCTGCGCGTCTCTTCCCGGGCACTGCACATCTCCTGATATTGATAGCAGTGTTAAAGTGTCGGTTCCCGAACTCTAAGCGTTTGCTCCCGTTGGTTGCACTCGCTAGTGCGAGGAACCCGCGAAATTTCGCCCTCGTTTTCATTCCTGCCCCGTCAGCGTTGCGTACTTTTTTATATACTTAGGGCTCCTCTGGCACGTTTCCATCTCGAATCTCTGAAGTATACATCCCAGTTCATAGTGTGTATAGGACATTCGGATCTCATCTGCAGGTATCTCAGCGAAACGCCTTGCGCACTCCTTGTACGTTCTTGTCTTTGGAGCTGGCATAGTCCCTTTTTGGGTCTTCCAGTGCCCTGCTCCGTACGCTACTGCTAGCCTCTGATTTCCATCCTCCTTCGGGTCACTCAACTGATTGAAAAAATTTGCGAACGCCCGCTGCCTCCCACAGTACAAATTCATACGCAAACGAGCCCACCGGGGCTTGGTATACCCCCTCCACAGCCCATCCCAATGGGCAACACGTACTTCCATGAATTTCCGAAAAGCTTCAAAATCCGCTCCTCGGCTAGGAACCTGGCTGATCGCTTCCAGGTGCTCTTTCACTCCTGCATTCTATGTCTCAATTTTCTTCCGTGCATTCATCGTTCCCGATTCTCGGTAATATCTCGCTCTTGAGTGCTTTAAAAGACTCATGTCTTTCTGACGTAAGTTGCCGCCAGTACCATTTTCTACGCGCTTGGGGTACTGCGGTGGTTTCGATATTCCTGTTCCCAGGTTCCGCGCTGACGACAAAGTACTCGTCCTGCGCATTCTGCGTCGCAGAACCCGCCTCCTTCTCATCTTCATGCTTCGCCGCGTCAACGACAAAGTCGTTATCCTGCACCTTCTGTGTCGCAGGATCCGCCTCCTTCTCATCTTTATGCATCGCCGCGCCAACGATAAAGCCGTTATCCTGCACCTCCTGCGTCGGAGGATCCGCCTCCTTCTTTTCTTCATGCTTCGCCGCTCCAACCATAAAGTCGTTATCCTGCACTTTCTATGTCGGAGGATCCGCCTCCTTCTCATCTTCATGCTTCACCGAGTCAACGACATGGTCGTTATCCTGCACCTCCTGCGTCGCAGAATCCGCCTCCTTCTCACCTTCATGCTTCGTCAAGGGCGCAGCCGAGGGCGGAACTGGACGATCCTTCTTCAGCCGCCGATAGTGTACACACATGGCTACTCCATCGGTTTCGGTCATCCCAGTGAATAATTTTTGTTTGCTCACCCTCAGACGTTTGAAATCGAAGATATTCTTCCAGTACGTCTCCCGGTTTTCACCGCAGAACTCCTCCCCGTTAACATTGAACTCCGGACAGATCTCCTTCATGATGCCGTACAGGACTCTGGAGTTGGTAGCAACAAAGTGCGACTTGTTGTTCCATATCGTGACGAAAATGAAGCGCTTCCCCAGAAGCGCAGCCGCCCGTTTCCACGACTCTGCAGTTTTTCCTCACTCAGCTTCATCTCCGCCTTGCGTTCGAGCTCTCGGTCCGGAAACACAAAATATCGCAGTACGAGGCGATAGGATCGTTCCTTATCTTTTTTCAACTCTGATGTCTTTTCTGCTGGATTCACCAGGCCCAGTGCCGCACGATGCTCTTGTATAGCCCCACGAATTACAGAAGCTTCATTCATGCTCTCGTTTGACGACTTCTTATCGACGAATTCGACCTCGTCTTCATGCCTGCGATCGTTCGTGATGCCGTTGATAGTCGCCCATACTCCTTTGCGAGAGATGCGCGGCTAGAATGCAAACACGGCGCGTATCGCGAAACGTTCGAGGTTCATAGGCAAATGGTTCTTCAGGCTTGTGAGGTACTTCATTGCCCCGTATGTGTACATACCACAGTCGCCTCAGTACCGAGTACCGTTCAACCGGAATTCCGCGTTATTTCCGTGGAGGCATGCACTCCCTCATTCTTCGTCGACGCTTCCCCTGTGCCAAGCATCAGGTGACGAATAAAGTCTCATCGAAAATTTCTTCCGGAACCTCGACAGTTTCGATGCCCGTCACGTTGTCGTACATGTCCTTCACAAAAAGCATCAGTCCTGACGTCGCCTTCATAATACTCATAGGCTACGTCGCGACACGTTCTCTGATGACTTGTTGCATTTGTTGCTCGTACGAATCCTTGATATGATTCACAAGACAGGGTTTCACCACCATCTCGTTGTAGAGTTGTCTTTCGTGCAGCTTCTGACGCTACGCCTTCCCCTTTCACTTCTTCGTCTTGTCCTCTTCCCCTTTTACTCGGCACTGTTCTCCATTTTTCAGGGAGCCAGCGATGCGGAACCTCCAGGATCCTCGACTTGCTATTCCACAACCTTCCTTGATTTTTTCTGAAAAAGAACACACTTTGAACGCTTCTGCTGTAAACCGCGGAAAAACACATGAATACAGTAATCCCAGAATGGAACACAACCGAATTTAAAGAATACACTTTGCGATGACTTTAATTGAAATACGACTTTACATTAGAGCAACACTTCAACAAATCGTCAGATAGTGTTTCTCCTCAACGGCAACATGCGCGCCATACCTGATGCCTACCAGATGTGGAGATGCGCGTATCGAGCGCACTATAAAGAACAATGAACAGAATCGATCCACTAACTAGCACCGATAGAACGAGTTCTTTCCCTCTCTACGATAACCGTTAAAAGAGGGAAAATGTTTCCATGTGATCGAAGGTTTACCTTCTGGGGACAAGGTCCCGCGAACCGCACGAGTCTGCCAGACCCGTGCTTGATACTCTCCCCTGAGGCAGGTGGTGTAGCGAGACCCCAACAACTCGACCGCAACGTAGTTTACTCCGGGACTAGGGGCGGGTAGCCTGCCTCTGGACGTCGCCGTACTCGCCGGATAATCCTAGTATATCGCTTCGCGCTGCCGCAGGCAGTGGCTCAGGCTGCGCAGCTTCCAGAATTCCAGAATGATCATAAATCCCGGCCCCGTGTCACTTGAAGCATTCCTCGAGCGGACGCCTGCATTGGTATGACAAACCCGTTCTGCATCCTTACTGTATCCGGTTCAGGTGCTATTGCAGGTGCAGTGAGGCAGGCACTCGGCACACGATAGAACGTACGAAACGACAAGCATATCAGAGAAGAAGTGTACGTAATGGAACTTGGACTTAAAGTGCATCATAATGGACATTTTTTCAATTGCGAATACCCGTCCATCCCGCAATCTGGCATCTGTGGTCCATAGAAATATTTTGTCATAGAAAAGCAAAGATTGCGCGCATTGCGTCTACCTTTCATTTGCGCATTCAGTGCTTTGTCAATGCAGTCGACCTGTAGCCTAGCGGTTACAGTACCGGTGGGGCTAGCGGTTAGATTCTTCAACTGACGCCTAAAGCGACTGCCCTGCACCAACCTCATGGAACCTCTATAGGACGTACGGTTTTCTGAAGCGGTAACGAGAACCTCCAAACCTGGGGTCTGGCTTACTATCTTTGGCGCACTTCGCAGTTCTAGAAGAGTGACCCGTCGAGGCCGAGTCTGCAGCGCCGCAGCCACCGGTGTTACTGTCGTTCACGTCGTCGCTGCTAGATATTCTGATTTAGCGCAAAGTTGAGACGGACTCGAGCTTCAGCTGCAGAGCTGCCTGGACGGATATGCAGTGCGTGTGATTGTACCACCACGAAGAGATCGCTTTGCGCGGGGACGTCAAAACCGCTCAAGCGGACTTGCCGAAGAGGTTTATGATGCCGGAGAGCGCAACGCTGCGGCGCGTAGCTTGCACGCGGTGCCTCTCCCCGCGTTGCTTGCTCCTATGCAGCCTCACGTTACTCTTCTTCCTGCTTCGTCGAATGACTGTTGATATACATATACTGAAAGAGCTCGATGGCCAGCATCGTGCGCTTTCAAACCGCTGCTTGAAACCTCTGATACACTTTCCGGAACTGCATGCTCTGTTCCAACTTTCCTATGGTATCGCGAGCATCGTCAAGCGTCTCGCGATTCTCGGAAGAGAATGCATTCGCCCCGCAGAGATCAGCGATGGATCCTGCAAACCAGGCAACGGGCAAGCATTCGAACCAGAGCAGGGTCTTCAGCGCGTCTGCACGAAGCTCTTGCCGCTTATTCCGACCTGGAGGCAGGCGATTGTGAATGAATGGACGAGCGCGACAACGACGACCTACGGCACGCCATCGCGTCTATACGAGCGGGGACAGCCTGCCTCTGAAGCAGGCCTGGAGCTCCGCCTCGTCGATCACTGCCATGCGACCCTGGACCTGGGTCCAGTCGCCCTGGACAGACGTACCCGAGTACTGGCTCGCTCTGTTGGGAAGAGGACTGCCCCAGAAACGGCGCCTCTTCTGCAGTTCTCGCGTGCTGTATTTGGTCTCTCATGTTGTGACGATCTGATGCGCTCCAATGAGAGCACACACCGGCTGGCGACGCTCGTTCGAGACCGGATTCCAGATGCGGCTGTCGTGTGCTGCATTGCAAGCTCCGAAAAGTGAGCATCGATCACGGTGCTGGTCTCGAGATCTTCGCTCCTTGGCTGCTCGACAGCGACGCCACAGAGGCCGTAACGTTGACTCTAGGTTCGGCGGGATGCCCGCCAAACGAGGGCGAGCAGTCACGACATCTTTGGCAGCACCGCCGATGCCGCCCAAGCAGTGACCTTCGTTAACGTTCTAGGACAGCCTCCGTGTGCTGGAAAACAAGACTTTTTTCGCAATCGGTTGCGGCGACGCGCTGGCGCTAAAGCATACAAACGGAGTTTCTATCCGCATGCGACCACGTGGACGGACACATAAACCACGGCCTTGGCGTCGCGTCGCGATAAGCGCCGAGCTACTCGAAAACTGAGTTGCAGCGCTGGCTTCCATGCCATGCATTGCAAGCCAATTAGAACTGCCTGTGTTGTTGGAAAAACGTTGTCGGTGCGGTTACGTTCCAGAAAGCCAATGCGGGTAAAGCATGATAGAGAAACCTCCATGACGGACAGGGCTGAGGTAGTTCTCAGAAAAGCGGCAACGCGACGCGTTGACCAGTACTCAAGATTTTCGCATTATCCAGAGTTGACGCTCTCGAAGGTCCAGAAAGTTAGAACGACACAGACGGCACAAAATCTGATGCATAGAAATGCAAGTTCGGGGCCAAACCTGCAACCCATTCGTGCAAGCATGTACGCAAGCGTGAACTTTGCCAGATACTGTTCTGAAGCGCACCCCTGAATCACCATACATGGCTGTCGTCAGGTACCGAAACGAGACTGTCTTTGCGGATCACGTGTATGCATCCAGGGCAGACGTCGGCCCTCATGTTCGCGGATTCACGAAACGCAGACGAGCAGCATTCGCCCCGTTCGGTGGTATCAAGCAGCGGGGCTGCTCGTGATTGGCTCCTCGAGCGCTGTCCTCAAGGGCGCTTAAAGAACGGTCGTTCCAGGTGGCTTTTTTTTCCGGAAAACCCCTCCGAATGATGCCTATAGTACAGCGCCCGTATCCAGTCTGGATGCTAACGATTCATCCATCCCCATCAGATTGCAAGCATATCGTTCATAAGGATTCCAGGGTTTCCACGCAGCAGCTCATGAGTCGATATGCTGATCCATGATTACCGAAGCCTCTTCGACACCATCACCTCCACGCTCGCATCAGACAGACAGGTAAACAGGCAAACAGGCAAACACCCCGCGGAGATGCTTCAATCGTCGCTAAAATGCTCTGCCTGCACACCAAAGCCGGCCAGCAGCCAGTCCATGCAACGTACACGGAGCCGTCCGCCCGAGAGGGCGCCCACAAGCTGCTCTCAAAGCGCGGGCAGCGGAGAAGGCGGCATCCGACGCCCCGGTGAGTGGCCGCAGAAACAGCACATCCAACGGGCGGCCACAAAACCGGACACACTACCCGGAACGCGAAACCTCGCCGCGCTGCTCAGCTCAACGCGTGGTCGAAATGAACGAGAACTGCACGGGTGTGAGTCCGATACCAGGAACCTAGGTAGGACGATCTCCAGTTGCTCAGTCTCTGAACAGGAAACCCAGCATCTTCCACCCATCTGCGACCGCCTGGCGCTTCAGCGCCACCAGCGATCAATGCCGAGGTGCCGCCCTGCAGCCGGGCAATCCAGACCAGGAAAGCGACAGCATTCCTCCATCCGAATACGTCTGCTAAAACGCATCGATGCTCAGCCCACACCAAAGGTACCGAGCGCAATGCCATGCTCGCTGCGTCCCGCATCTCGAACAAGGTGCATTCAAGGACGCCTCAGCGCCGCCACGAACTGAGCACATCCGAGTCGTACTTGCCTCTTCTCGAACAAGGTGCTCTCAAGGACGCCTCAGCGCCGCCACGAACTGAGCACATCCGAGTCGTACTTGCCTCTTCTCGAACAAGGTGCTTTCAAGGACGCCTCAGCGCCGCCACGAACTGAGCACATCCGAGTCGTACTTGCCTCTTCTCCAACAAGGTGCTTTCAAGGACGCCTCAGCACCGCCACGAACTGAGCACATCCGAGTCGTACTTGCCTCTTCTCCAACAAGGTGCTTTCAAGGACGCCTCAGCACCGCCACGAACTGAGCACATCCGAGTCGTACTTGCCTCTTCTCGAACAAGGTGCATTCAAGGACGCCTCAGCACCGCCACGAACTGAGCACATCCGAGTCATACTTGCCTCTTCTCGAACAAGGTGCATTCAAGGACGCCTCAGCGCCGCCACGAACTGAGCACATCCGAGTCGTACTTGCCTCTTCTCGAACAAGGTGCATTCAAGGACGCCTCAGCGCCGCCACGAACTGAGCACATCCGAGTCGTACTTCCGCCGCGACTCTGGATTGCTCAGGACTTGGTAAGCCTCGACAACTTTTTGAAACGCCGAATGCCGCTCCTCCGCCGTCAGTGGCCGCTTCCTATCCGCGTCCGCCGAACCCTGGACAGCCTCACGGAGCGTACTGTGCTGCGAGTCGGGGTGCAGCGCTTTGGCTCGTTCCAGGTAGGCTTTGCGAATTTCGCTGCTAGTTGCGCTCGGCGAGACACCGAGTGTTGCATAGTGCGTGCCAGGTGCTGCGCGAGGTGGCGTCTCCGGCTGCTCCTCTCTCGAAAAGGCTTCGGACTGGACTCCTCCGCGGAAACGCCGCTCCCACTCGAGGTATCGGCGAAAGAGCTCGCGCCGAGCCCGTTCTTCTGCGGCCATGAACGCTTCTCGGCGACGCGCTTCCTTCTCCGCCCAGTTGTGTTGGGCTGCCCGTTGCAGACGTTCGAGAATCTCGCGCTCCAAACGCTCCCGTGAGTAACGCTGATAGTTTCCCCAACCTCGATGGATTTCTTTGCCAACCGCGAAGCGAGAGTATCGAAAGCCAACGACACCAGCTGCATACGCTCCGAAAATGAGGAAAGCACCCACCGCCAGTGCCGAAGACGGTTTGGAGACCTTCTCAGACGACACAGCCGAACTATTTTCACCGGACTGCAGCAGCGTTCCATCGCGTCTTGGTCCTGAAGCTGACGCGGCTTCCGAGACGTGTCCCAAGTCCGCCTGCGGAGGCCGTGTTGATCCAGACGCTGGCCCGCTGACCGGACGCGCCCCGGCACTGGCTTCCTTCGTGGCCATTCTGTACCAAGGGTCGGAGGAGGCACCCAGGATTTGTATACGGAGCTGGTGTACGCATGTCCAGCGGACTCTGACCGTCCTCGAAGCGCGTTCGACTGCAGCAGAGCGCGCTCTGTCCCCAACTGGGTTCCTCCGAGGCTGGCGCCAAGCTCCGGCTGGCGAGCTGGCTGGCTGGGCAACACGCGCCACGACACCAGTCGCAACCGCTGCGCTGCAACAGCGCTCTGCTGAGCGCTGGTGGAGTCTTGGACGTTCATGCGAGACGAGCGTGTCTTTTTCTGGACCGCAAAGGTTCTCCCTCAGGTCGAAAGGAGTCAAAAAATACCCTTGATCACGCATGTGGTGAGCTCTGGTGCCTCATTGTACCTGGCTGGCACCGAAGCCGACCAAACGGCAGCAGTTTACCGGCTGCGTCTAACAGAGGGCCGCTGGCGAGTCGAAGGAAAATGGTGCTTGCTAGCCCCGAACTCAGGAGTAAAAGCAAAAACCCCACGACTAGCGGACCTCTGTGTGAATGACGCGGACACCGTGCTCGCCGCAGTCTGTGTGGACGGCTGGCTCTACGTCGAGCGCGCCCAGGATATCGGTGGAAAACGGTTGCGAGCACATCGAGCGCATGATCAGCTGCGAGCGGTAGCACTCGACCCGAACTACGACACGAGCCTGCCTCGTTCCAGTTTGCGTGTGGTTGTGGGAGGCGATCAAGGAGAGCTTGCGTTGTACGGGGAGTCGTGGCTGGGGCTCTCCCAGACAGCCGTCCTGTACCGAAGCCGGGAGGCGATCACGAATATCGCCTGGCATGCACACTTCATCAGCTGGGCAACGCTTTCTGGCACCGTTCGAGTCTATGACAGTGACCGACATGCCGGGGTTTGCTCGGTGGAGCCGCCGGCGTCTCTGGGGCAGCAAACGTTACCGCCGCGCGCACGCCTTCAACGAACCCGTCTTTTCTGGACCTCAGGGCGTCAGCTTTGCATCAGCTGGTGGTATCGTGGTGCAAATGAGGATCTCGAACATGACGCGCAAGAGCAGGATCCAGAAGCATGCGTCGCCATTCGAGTGCTTTCGTTCAACGAAAACCCACCGGAGGAGGCCACGAACGCGATACTGGTCCAGACACAGTGGAGTTGCTGCAGATCACTTTTTCAGAATGGATTCCAGCTTCGCTTGGTCGCGCCGTGTTCAGAAAATAGTGCTGATTTGCTTTTCGTTTCGTCGCGGATGAGAGCGCGTCCAGCGGAGGACAGCGATTCTGGGATGCCCTCGGATGCTGAAGCACTCGAACGGCTCGATGAGGACGCTAATTTCGCAGCCGGGACACTGGAACTGTGCATGCAACTCTATGCGTATCAGCAGACTGAATCAGAAGAAAAGAAAGAAGGCTCCCGCTTTGTGCTTGCGAATGAGCAACTAGTCGCATTCGAGTGGCCTCCGGCTGCGACAAGCGCGGCAGCGCCAGTGCAGCTGCCGCGATCACGCCTGCTCAGCGCCTGGAGTCGCAAAGCATGCGCCCTCTTTATGCTATATGCGGAAGCCGCTGTGTCGACAGAAGCAACAGAGGCACCTTGGCTGCCGGTTATCGTTCAGGTGCGTCCGTGCAATATTGTTGAACAGGTTCGATGGCTGCATGCGCAACATGCTGATGCCTCAGCAGTCCTGGCGCTCGCTCGACTGGCTGTTCAGACGGATGCGCAGGCCCTGTCCGCCGAGGAACTTGCATCTCTCGCCGACGCTTTTCTGGAAGCTCATTGGGAACATTGCAGTGCAGCGGGCACCCCAACCGCTGAGCATGACGAAATCGCTGCCCGCATTCCCGAGGCACTGGAATGGTGGAACGCTCCGACCTGGCTCTGGGAGAAGTGGATACGGCGTCTGCTGGCTGTAGGCAGAGGCGCGCTGCTCGTGTCCGTGATACCGACACAGTCTCCTGTGCTGGAACGCCAGGTTTACGACATCATATTTCACCAATTGATTGACAAGCCAGAACCAGGGATGCTGTATGCTGCCCAGAACTGGCCGTTGGAGATCTTCTCCGTTGACGAGCTTATTGAGGCTCTGGAGCGTCGCCTGCAGCAGGTCCGAACGGCGCCCGATGCTAGCTCCCGCCGGGCGATGCTCATCATGACAGAATCTTTATCCGCGCTCTACACACGATCTGGTCGAACGGAGAAGACGCTCTTCCTGATCCTCGAGCAAGACGGCACGGCCGTGTTCTCCTACATACGGAAGCATCGTCTCTTTGCTGCTGCTCGCCAATGTCTTGGCGCGCTCTTTGCTTTGGATGCGGCGGAGGCAGCGCGCACGCTCGCAATGGCGAGTCCGCTCGAGCTGAGCATAGACGACGTCTTGGGAGCACTCGAGCCCGCGGATTCCCTCAATGCCATGCTCTACCTCGAAGAGGTGTTTCGCCAAGCCCCTGACCTCTTACACGTACCAGAGCACCACGAAAGACTCCTGGAACTGCTTGTCAAACATGCCCCCGAACGTATTCTGGCCCTGTTGCAGTCCGAGGATTGTTTCTGCCGGCCACAAGTCGCGAGGAGCATCCTCGCTCGAGCGGAGACGCCTGATCGGCAATTTCTCCGAGAACGAGCACTTCTGCATGCGCTGCAGGGCGATCTCCTCGAAGCACTCAAGATACTCCTGGAAGGCGAGATGGAAGGCGATGCCCTGGAGCTAGCACGCCAACAGGCTTCCGATGCCGCACCTTGGGGATTTCTAGCAGCCCACATGCGCGACCCCCAGCGACTCCTACTGGTTCGCGAGTGCGCCCTGTCACGATCTCAAGTGCTTATGACGATTGGTGAACGGCGTCTGGCAGGTGAAGCGATTAAGCTGGAAACGCCCGTCATTCGCGAGGCCTATTACCATCTCGAAGAACAGCGCCAATGTTCGCATGCGGTGAGCGAGCTACTCAAGCAGCGCATCCACAAACTCGAACAAGCCTATGCTTCAGCGCTGTTTGACGATCTCGTGCTGCCCCCAACCGTGGCAACCGATCTGAAGGGACACTTGAGCGTTTCTGAGCGCAATGTAGTCGAGCTATCCTAGCGACTCAAGGCGCTACCGTCGCTGCTGCTGCTGCTGCTGCTGCCACCAGCACCACCATCACTACCACCACCGAGAAACTGTTGCTGCTGCTCTGCGAATCGCTGTCCAGCGCGTGCAGCAAGCTTCAGAAACTTCTGAGCGCACTTGGTTACACACGCTTCTTCCTTGGCTTCCAGTTTGCTACTGCGGAATGAGTCCACGCAGTTGTTGAAACAGAGGTACACGAGCTCATTGTAAAGCCGCATGGAGTCTTGGATCTGCAGCTCTTGCAGCACAGCCATCATACGTCGCTCATCCTCCGCGGAGAGCCCAGCCGTACTCGCTTGCATTCGGGACGAACCTTGGTCTCACCTTTAGTAGAAGCTGCCCCCGGTGCTACAGAGTCTGCGGCTTTGGCAAGTCGTGTCGTCGTCGCGCTGCAGCCGGCGGCTGCAGCATTGATCGCACACTTGGCGTTTAGGGGGGAGCCAACGCTCCTGCGGTCGTGTACTACCCGCCGAGGTTGACAAGGAACAGGCGTCCCTGGATCGAAGCTTAGTTCCGCGGGAGGCTCGTGACACAGGGAACAATAGCTTTCGCAGTTGCGGGGAGGTGGATGCTCTGGTAGGGCCCGCTGCACCCTCCGGAACACGATGCGAGCCTCTTGAGCAGTCCGACTCGGGTATAGCCGGTGAGGGATCCATGGAGCGGACTCGTTTATCCCCTGGCTATGCTTGCCTCGGAGCATGCAGACAGGTTTTCAGAATCTTCGAACCTGCATACTACACGATTCAATTCATTGCATTTAGGACTTGTATAATTACTGATGAGAATCAGGATTTCTCAAACCTATACCCTACACGATTTCACTGATTGCATTTAATACTTGTGTAATCACTGATGAGAATCAGGATTTCTCAAACCTATACCCTACACGATTTCACTGATTGCATTTAATACTTGTGTAATCACTGATGAGAATCAGGATTTCTCAAACCTATACCCTACACGATTTCACTGATTGCATTTAATACTTGTGTAATCACTGATGAGAATCAGGATTTCTCAAACCTATACCCTACACGATTCCATTCACTGCTTTTAATACTTGTGTAATCACTGATGAGAATCAGGATTTCTCAAACCTATACCCTACACGATTCCATTCACTGCTTTTAATACTTGTGTAATCACTGATGAGAATCAGGATTTCTCAAACCTATACCCTACACGATTCCATTCACTGCTTTTAATACTTGTGTAATCACTGATGAGAATCAGGATTTCTCAAACCTATACCCTCAGAAAAATGATCCAACATTCGCTGCGTTGTCGCAAGTCCAAACGGCAGCGGCGAGTCCCGAAATGCTGAACACGTGAAAGCGCTGCGAGAGCGGCAGGGCATTGCAAGCATTGCAGGACTAGTTCATGAATCAAGCCTCTTTTCCTACGTAAATCAATCGACGGTGATGCCTATCACCTCGACATTTCCGCAAAATAACCGAGTGAGTTCAACCCGTTGTTCGCCAGTTGCGTACCCACAGTCACGGAACGCAAGTGTGAAGCATCGGCCCGAAACTGTTTGCACGCCAGCGCGCATGCAGTGCTGCCCTGCTGTACAGCAGTAAGAGGCATCAGTTGGGTACTGTTTGATGGATTGGTGGATCAATCTTTGGCACAGCGCTACCCTGGGTCAGCGATAGCATTGCTGCGCGCCCTACAACGTGTTTGCGAATGGCAAGAATGCCCAGTGCCAGCGCGTTGTTCACTGCAGCGCAATCACGCTCCGATTTGGCAGTTGATTGCGTTCTGTTGCGATGCGTTCATGCTCAGGGTGAAGTAAAGCAAAGTCTGTATGTATCTGTTGATCTGAGGTCTGCTAGAGTTGTATGCGCTCAGCAGACTCATGTTTACTGGCTACTATGTCGCGGCAGACTGGAAACGAAAGGCTCAGCGGCAACGACAGTGTTGGAAGCGACGCTTCACCACAACCTGGCGTCGAGGAGCACTGACTCCGGACTGCCAGCAACGGACAGCTGCAGCGTCTCGATGTGCACAGTCCGCTGCTATCCGAGCAATTATTTGCATGGTATCGAGAGAGGAACCTGTGCGGGACTTGGTATCGGACGCTTCAGATTCAACAAGAACACGCTCCGCAGGACCCGCTATTGGTGCCGCAGAGAAACGCAAAGCGTCGAGGGCGAGCGCCTTGGACCCGTACCAAACCACGAGTGCTAGAAGCGGGTCTGCGAACGCACTCTTGGACGCGGTACCCTGGTTAGCACTGCACCTGGCGACCGTTCTCTGGGGGACACAGCACGCAGTTATCAAACAGCTCGTAGACGGCGGGTTCGACGCATCTGTGCTCAATATGGAAAGATTTGGCATTGCAGCTAGCGTCAGCGTAGCAGCGGCGGCAGGTCTGCACATTCTCGATTCGTGGAATACCTCGAGACGGCCCGGCAGGCGAAAAGCGCAACAGTTTCCGCAAAACTGGCGTTTTTGGCGACGAATACTGGAAACCTGGAGCGGTGCGCTGGAGCTCGGCCTTTGGATGTTCCTTGGCTATGCGTGCCAATCCATTGGTCTGACCGACACAAGCGCCTCTAGAAGTAGTTTTCTGCTGTACTTGAATGTGAAGATCGTGCCGTTTCTCGCTGCCGTACTGCTGCGACGTCGCATTCCGCGAGTCACATGGCTCGCTGCGACGATAGCGCTCTTCGGAACATTAATGCTTTCGTTCGACGGGGCGCCACCCAACGCGGGTGATGCCTGGAGTGTCGCAGCAGCCGTCGCGTCAGCGATGTTCATCCTGCGTCTGGAGCGTGTAGCAAGTCAAATGCCGCCGGCCACAATGAATGCACTGTCGTTGACAACGGTAACGATTCTCGCAACGCTATGGAGTGCGTTCCGATTCGATGACTCAGGAAGGCCAGTGTTCGACTGGGCGATGCTCGGTTCGGCTGCACAACATATAACGGATCCAGCAATCCTTTACTTGGGACTAGCAGCGACAGCACTGAGCGGCTTGCTCCAAGCCTTTGGACAAGAGCACATCTCTGCCGAGCGGGCCGCTATCATATATGCATTGGATCCCGTCTATGCAGCAGCATTTGCGTACTTGCTTCTGGGCGAGACGCTCGGTCCGCGAGGTATTCTCGGCGCCGCCATTGTGTTCATAGCAGCGTTGCTATCGCAGGGAGCGATACGATCATGGCTCTCTGATCGGTTAGAGACTCGAGCAGAGAACGGCAAACTAAACGATTCATGAGGATGCTGGGCGGCAGCGCTTATGTTTTCCGATCCTAGGCGAATTTTTGAGCGACTCGCAATCGATGCATATTGGATGCTATTAGAAGTGGCAAAAGTCACGGCAGCGCGGATGCCACTAGCGCGGTACCTCGGCGATGACGGCAGCAGGTTCCAGAGACATCTACCCTATCATCGGTAAATGATGTCTGTTGCCTGTAGCGTTCTTGCGCGGGCAGCGCTGGACGCGTGCTCGAGCGGGAGCATCTCAATGATGGCGTGTTGACGTCGATGCTGTCGGCGTTTGCAGGCGAGTTGCGCCTACCATCTGCATGAGGACGGTCTTGGCACGCCCGTACAACTCGCGCAGTGTCGGAGGCAACCAGGTCGACCACATGTCTAACTGCATTTCGATGTGTTGCCACACCAGCCGCGTGAAAGGACAGCTTAAATAGCGCAACTGTAAATAGCGATAGAGCACCAAAACCGCCAGGAAGCTTCTTTGCGGTGTGAATATCGAAGCCAGCAAAAAGATGAACAGGGCTGCTTCGGCGTAGGCAGCCAGTAGGCGAGCCCTACTTTCATGCTGGCGCAAGTATGCGGCCAGATGTCGTTGCTTTGTCGGTGCCAAAAACCAGCGTAGCACCTGTGCAGAGGCAGTAGCGCTTTCGAAAAGTGGCAACAGACGATCGTAAACGAACGTGGTGATGAGCGACGCCATTGCGAGCCTTAACGCAACCGGGTGATGCAGCTGCACACCAACGGATACGAAGAAAAGCCGCGGAATGAGATCAGCAGAAGCGAGCGCCCGCTCTAGACGCACCCGACCAGGCCACTCGCGAGGTAGCCGTTGCCAGCTCTGGTAGCAAGTCCAAGCCAGGGAAAGGAAAACACCGACCCAGGTCCAGCCGACAAGAGGCCCCGTTCCCATCCAAAACGTGCCAGTAGCAGCAACTAGGATGCACAGGTCCAACACGGGGCCCAAGTCGCTTGCCCCGCTGCGCTGAAAGCCAGCCCAGGCCGCTTGTCGGCATGCCTGCACACATTTCCAGGTGCGCTGTCGCCAGTCGTTGCTGTAGGTCCGCGCAAACTGGGTACGCTCACCTGCTGCTGCGTCTGCTGGAACCGCTCTAGAGCTCTGCGGCTTCAACGGCAACGAAGGATCGATGTACCTGCGAAAGAAAGCCCGACGGAGACGCTCCTCGACTTCCGCTGACGGTGCGGTGACCTCAGCGGCACGCCGAAAGCGCTGCCAAGCCTCGTCCGTGTCGAAAGGGTAGCGTTTGAAAGCCTCCTCTGCTGCCTCTGCTGCATCTTCAACCAGTGGCATGGTCCTCTCTTCTGCGGGCGGTGAACGACCTCGGCAACTGCCACACCCCGGAGTCCGGTGTGAGGAACCCCATTCATGTCCGCAATGTTCCAGTTCATCGAGCGCGCCCGCAGAGCGATCACCGATGCATCGAGTGCAGTGAGAGCGCACCAGGGAGGATACCCTCAGCAAGTTGCGCTGCCATGCGTGCAAACTGCTGGGAACGGGACACCAGGCAAGGTACTCTGGATCGGTACCCACTGTACTGGATATACGGATAATGGTCTTGTTCAGCGGGACTCTGGGAGATGTACTCTGGATTGGAACGCACTGTACCGGATATACGGATGCTCCTCGTGGTCAGCGGGACTCTAGGGAACGTACCTTGGATGGGTTCGCACTACACTGGACGTAAGGATACTGAATTTGGCCAAGATAGGCAATAGGCAACGTGCTCTGGATCGGTACGCACTGTACTGGATGTACAGATAGTGAACAAGATCAACATTGCCGATCGGATAAAAAAGAGCGGAACATGAACAGCGAAGCGCATGGAATACCAAACTCCACCTACAGTGAACAGGTCGAATACGCATTGACCGACATGTGGGGCCTCTTGCGGGCTGCGGCAGCAGCAGCGTCCGTATGTAGAGGACGACTCTTGCGACGATGCATGGGACTAGATACGAAGAAGCGCTCTGGAGCCGGGTGGGTGTCGTTCGCTTCTAGCAAGTCGCTGTTTGGCTAATCTGCTGCCTCCTCGGATGCGAAATGAGAGAACCAACCTCATGCGCCATCGGTGCTGCGGCACAGAACCTGGAGACATCAGCGACGCAACAAGCTTGCTTTTGGTCGAGCAACGTCAAACGTGGACGCTGCCGGAATGGTGAGCATGTTAACAGCACACCATTGCATGGGAAACGTTCGACTGCTTATCATAGACACCGACCTAGTCGCTCTGATCACGCTTCTTCGTCATCTGGAGCCGGTCGCTATAAAGCTACAGCATACATCGATGAGGGCAATGTCTCGACCTGCACAGAGCGTACTGCATCTCACAAGTTCCTGCCAGAGCAACGCAGCATCAACGCTGCGATGATATGGCGTTGTCGAAGGATCCGACGGACTCGAACGAATGATTTACTCGGCGCGAGACGTAGATTGAGAGCACCACATCGAACGCTGTCTTCCATGCTCTGTCGCGATGGAACGGAACAAGATGGGTGCTTTGGGGGATACGAGTTGCGAAAGCAACCAAAGCGCATCTAAGTGGAACACGACGCTCGCTCGTGGACTCAAATCTGGGGCATGTTGAGTGTCAAGGATTCAGAGCTGTCGACATGGATGCGACAAACCTGACCGATGCTCAACCGTGCTCCCACTGCCCCGCGCGGCGTTCCGCAATGCATCGAACGCATGCCCTGCGTTTCTTTGCATTGTGACAAAGGCCGGATACAGTGCTCCAAATGAAAGACGCGCCACTGGGATTTCGTTCAGCCCGGTGGCGCTCTCGAGACTCCGGAGCACGTGCACTGTACTTGCGCAATAGAGTTGGGTGTTTTGTGGAAATCACCATGCAGTCACCGTTGTCAGGCGAGCGCTAAACCTGATCCGTGATCGAACTTGGTGCATTCTGGGTACTGCACCCAAACTCTATACCGCATGCACCATTGCACTAGCGTCCAGGTAGTGTACAACTATGCTAGCGTCATAAATCTCATTCGAAACCGGCAACACATTAGCACCTCTAGTTCAGGATGAGCACCAGCTTCTATTCTTGTTAAAAAGCACTGACAGAAACAAGCGCCATAAATCTCATTCGAAACAGGCAACTCATTAGCACCTCTAGTTCAGGATGTGCACCAGCTGCCATTCGGGTTCAGGTGCGATCCGCATTTGCGGCATTCCGATGCTACCGAGGCCACTGCTGGGCGAGTCGATTCGTTCTGCGAGCAGCGCTTCAAAACACCATACGGGTTTGCGCCAGACGTTCTGCTCATGCTTCAGAAGGGACCCATCTGGCTTCTTCCAAATCGTTGAGAAGCAGGCAACGAACTCCACATCAATGTCAACGAACAAGCGTCTCTCGAAATCGTAGCGACCGTAGGTATTCACAATCTGAGCGCCTCCTACTTGTTCGACCTGCATGGTCACATTCATGTTCTCACGCTCATATGCTTCAATGGTCTCTCGGAGAGCCTTCGCCACCTGATCGCTTACAGCATCCCCGAGCGCATCGATATCCTTCTCGATCAAAGCCGCGCAGACGCGTTGGAAAGCGAACTGTGCGCCCTTCAAAAACTCATCCGGAGAAAAGACCGGTGGGGGCCAGACTCGCTGCAGCTGCAGCAGGTGCCACCGTATTTTGAGCTGTCGCCAGAGCGGCACGCTGCTCAGTGGCGGTGGCGGTGGCGGTGGCGGTGGCGTCGACGACCCCACGTTGTCTGGATCCCGTGCGACAGCAGCGTCCTGCTCGGAGTCCTTTGCTGAAACCGTTTGTACGAGCCTTGACCAGAGCAAAGAATCTAGCTGCCCACTGACGCGTTCGTCCTCTGCTGTCCCACGTAATGAACGTGCCCCACAGTCCCGAGAACAACTTGTTTGGTGTAGTGGAAGACGGTACACGCTTCGAGTTCCGCAGACGCAGCGCATGGCGCAAGCTTGGCGAGAAAGCGGTTGTAGCTGACGAACTTGCGCTGCTGACCAGCTCCACAACGCTCCACTGCACCTTTTAAGCGCATCTCGCGTTGCATGCAGCATAGGCAAACGAAAAAGCGTCCTTCTATAGGTTCATTCCCAGTTGAGGAGCACCAACGCAACGCTGGCGCTCTACAAAGCGCTCGCCTCGCAGCTAGCAGAGTGCGAGCATCGCTCAAGCCACGAAAGCCGCACACGGCTTCGGGGTACGCGGCTGCTGCTCGTCGTCATCGCGACGCTGACGGGCACATAGACGTCCATACTCATGTTCAAATAAAATGGACCAGGTCCATGAACTCGGGCGACCACGCTGGCGTTGTGGTTTCGGTTCACTTCCATGAGCACCAGCCTTGGTGGGCTTTTCTCGGTAACTGCTTCCAGTGCTCGTATCTTAGTTCCAGCTTTCAATACGCAAGTCTATCCATGCGCTTCATCATTTTTGTCAACAGTCGATAGATGTCGATGGAAGCGTTTCGGTCCCATTTTCGCTCCTCCCGACTGTTATCGATACATTTCATGCACAGGCAAATTTTGTGATCGACGCATCGCTTATGGTGCTCAGCTTCTCTGGGTAGAGCCTCGGTGCGCGAGTTGCACCCTTGACACATGACTGCTGTCTGGTGCTCTCGAACGGCGACCAAATATGCTCCTCCTCTGACCAGCGCCCTGCGCCGCACGAGCACTTGCTTCATCGCTCGATACGTGTCCTGGACAGGTACCGAGGGCTCGCCTCGTTTCCCGCTTCCGCATCGGCGCCCGGTGCGGTACCGCACGATCATGAGCTTCTGCTGGGCCAGCTGCTCAGCGAATACGCTTTCTGGTGCATACGCAAGCGCATAAGCTCCCATTCGATAAAGGATTCGTGGGGCGTGATGTTTTCCACCGTGGAACACGTAGCACAAGGGAAAACCGCGGTCTGGAAACAGTGTAACCGAACTCGATCCGTCGACGCTTCCTTTTTGCGAAGCGGCAACGTACCTTCCAATCGAAGCGATCACCGCGATGAACGCAGTCCGAATCTGGGACACTTTTCCATGAAAACAGAAGAGATGGAAGCCTCTGGGAGCATACACCACGAGAAGCACATGCCGCCGTGGAACGCTGCATCGCGGACGGCCTGCAAGAGAGGACGATTTTCGTTGCAGCCGGAGTCGATTCTGATAACTTGACATGACAAGTCCAACGAGGCGCCGTCATATGCTTCTGAACATACTATCAAGCGACGACATCGATTCTTATCGTCGTCCATCCTGCAGGCGCGGACTGATGCGCCCTCCAGTTGCCTTGAAACAGAAAGAGAGAAATTTTGAAGAATGGTTGATTTAAGCATGCGAAACGCAACGAATGTAGAAAAGTGGACGCTTGTCCGTATGCAACGGTTCACGGTGCCAGGTATGTTACGGGCCCTTGTTCGAGGGTGTCGCGAACCATCTTGATTCCTGTCACGGACCGAATCAGGCTGCAAACACGCGAAAGAGTCACTCAGAATAGTCGACCGCGAACCCTGAAACTACGAACGCATCCGCAAACCCTATTGACCGCTCTTTGCATATCGAGGCTGTGCATCATAAAAAGCTCGGACAAAGTAGTCGAACGCCAGCAGCAGAGCGAGCATGAGAATGGCCCATGTTCATTGGACCTGCCCCGAACGCGTGCCAACATCCGCGATGCAGCGATCGAGTCGTCGGCGCTACGGTTCAGCCGCGGGGCTTCGCGACATCAGCATCAAACTAGTAGCGGATGGATACATTAAAAAGCCTTGCTGATAGACAAGACGCCCCAGTTCGATCCATTTTGATATCATGCTATATCCAATGGCAACCAGACTCCAACGAGGGCGCCAACGCAGCCTGCAGCCAACAAAGAGACCGCCGTTCCTCCGCGGAAGCTTCCACGGTGGCAGCGTTGCAGTCCATTGCTGCCCGCTTGCAATCGTGCGTAGCTTGCTCCGGCCTGCTCGGAGCAGCGCTGGACAGGCAGCCGCTGTCGCCAAACGCCGAAGTGACGGCACCGCCATGCATTGTGAGCCCGCCGGTTGGTATGCGTGCCTCCGTGCATCGCAAGCGTGCCAGCGGCATCCAGCACGCATTACGTAAATTTGGCGCGAACTGCGAATTCGCCGATGAGGCAGCGCGCCGGAAATCGCCCGCCCGCGGATACACGTCACCAGCCGTGCACGCATCGTGCCGCAGCAAGGCACGCATGCGGTACACGGCGGAGAAACGGTCGATCGTACGCTTTGAGCGTCTGGAGAGCACAAGCGACTTGTGCTGCTGACGACCAACGTGGGGAATGCGAGCGTGTTGGCGTGCTGTGTGGTCGTTCGGGGTGCTAGCGGCCTGCCTGCGGGGTGAGCAACGCCACCGGGAGGCTGCGTTTGCCTGGCTCTGTGCAGCCCAGAGCGCTGAGGCTGAAAGCGCGCTCGGGTGGCCGTTGCCGCGGGCAACGACAACGCAGCCTCTGGACTGGTTAACGCGGCCGAGCTTGGGGTCTCTGCTGGACTCGGCACCGGCAAATCAAGTCCTTTTGAGGTTTTGGGCTGCGCGCGAGCTCTTCGACTATCTGGTGACGCTGCAGCACGCGGGGCTGTTGCGATGCAGCGAGGGGAGAGGCTTTGCGTGGAAACCGGGGGCACGCTTCGAACTTTTGGAGGGTGCGCTTGTCGAGCGGCAGTTTCGGGAAGCCTGTATACAGGAAGACGTGGCGTGTCTCCGAACGATATTGGTTCGGCTGCAGGTTACGCTCCAACACGAGCAAACGCTGCGCGCGGCGTTGCTACGTCCCGTGCAACGACTAAGTGCAGAGGTGCTACTCTTGCACGTTCATTCCATGCACGTTTCGGCCGCAGTCATGATCGGCGACAGCGCTGGTGCGCGTCAGGCCATTCGTGACGCTATTCGGATCCTGGAGGGCCCCGACGCTGATGGCGCCTTGCAGCAAACTGTGGACCTGACCGCGTGGCGAACACATTTTTGGCTGGAATGGATACGCCTGGTTAGCGTAGAGTCAGGTTTGCAAGCAGCTTTAGCGGAATGCGACGTCGCTGAAGCCGCCGGCGCGGACCCTGAGTGCATTCACCGTTCGCGTCAGGAGATCGTTTTCGCCGTTTCCCTGACGCACGAGAAGCGATGCCCAGCGGCCCCGGATGAGGGTTTACCGCTACAGCTTGACAAACGAGTGAAAGCGCAACCAGAGGAAATCGCTGGCGCAGGCATGCCAGAGACATTGAAGCGCTTTTGGATGATTGGTCTATCCCTGTTGCACGAACATTGCTCGTTTATGCTTGCTCCATCTGCCGTTTCGGCGCTGTCGAGCAGTGCAGAGACTTTATCAGTGTCGAACTCGATGGATGCGGCCAAAATGCGGCGTGAGCATGACTTGCCATGCAGTGCGTGCCCGGCAGAGTCAGACTCGGTGCCAGTACACACCGTCTCCGTGGAGAAGCGCTCGAGCTGGCGCTCTTTGCCTACGTGGCAAACAGACCCGGATTACGACAGTCTCGCTGAGCTTGATGAAGATATCGGCAGGCAGCAGGTTCGAAAGACGCCCATCCGGATTGGATTCGCAGAAGCGCTCGCCGTCGCTTCTACAGCCGCCTGGTCTGCGCGCGCATCGCTGCAAAGCTATGAACTGGTGAAATGCGCTGAATCCCTACTGGTGCTCGCGCAGGCAACGCATTGGCTCTATCGCTTGACGCTAACGATGCCCTCTTTCTGGTTCTGGAGCAGCCTGGGGCGCATTGCCACTCGCGCTGCGGCAGAGTGGCTCCTTGGTCGTGCAGCTGATTTGCGGGCGCTTTTAAAGCAGTCCAGCGGATGGACCGAGCTGCACCGCCGAGCGGGATCCAGTTCCCTGAGCAGGTTCCTAACGCTGCATGTGCTGGAAACATTCGAGCAAAGTACGGACGCCAAGCCGTCGCGGACGCTGTCGCATGATCTCCGGAACGCAGTACTGTCGCTTCAGGAAAACAATATCATCGTTGCGAAGACGTTGCTTGAACCGTGGCTCGATACGGTCGAATCGCCAGCATCCTACGAACACGCGCTCGCGTGCTTTCTCTACGCCCAAACGCTCAGCATGCTCGGAATATACGAAGAAAAAGCGTCGCTGTACCTGGAGCTGGCAGAGAGGGCTAGCATGGCAGGCAATTACAGGATTCTCTCCTACGCAATTGACCAGCTCAGGGCGCGAACCGGGAATCATTATGCGCTCGAAACAACGAACGCAGGCACTGCAGGGTCGCTGCTTAGATCCCGAGAGCAAGCGGAGCAGGAAATTTGGAGCTTTCTGGAACAGAATCCAGCCATTTGTGAGCAACTCGCTGGCGCACTGCAGATGGCGAGCACCCTGGTCGAGCGGGATACCAGCACACCATGAGATATGTCGCGTTGCTACCGAGCTATGGACCAAATGGATGCAGCGTTCTAGACCCGAGGATCGCCTGTTTCTGGTTCAGATCGAGTCACGTGCATCGGACGTGTATGCGGTTCGAATAGCATTCGATAGCGGAGCATCACGGTATTCGAGGCGCGTTGCGCTGAGAGCAGCGAATTCTGGAACACTTGTACCAGCACGCCGTTTACGTTTTTGCTTGCTTCTCTCACAGGTGTTCAATGGGAGCAATGTATCGATTTGATTGGAGGAAGTTCGCGGAAAGATGTGATACTGTCCGTGTAGGTTTGGGAGAAAACAGCCGTCCTTGTACAAGTCAGTTGCTCTACAGTCAGCGCGTGGACGAACCACGTTTCGTTTTTTGTTTATCGTGAACGTCGTGCACCGCAAACGAAAAATATCGAACCATAATGACACGGCTGCATTCTTGTCAATGCATATCACTCCATATGCTCTCTCTCCGGAATATGACCAAAGAAGCCACAGTATATGAAGTTTACGCACCGTTGTTACGAACGGTGATGAAAAGACACAAATAGATAATAAGGAACAAGTGCGCTCTTTGCCGGACCTTCGCGCGTGAACGAGCACACGATCGATAGCTTACTGAAACGCGAATGCTTACGACTGGCGGGGCGGGTGCTCATCTCACTCGATGAGACTGCATCCAGCGGAAATGGAAGACCCGCATATGGGTATTCAAAGAGTGGCACGCCGCTGCTCGCAGGGAAGTAACAAGCGAACATTCCGAGCAAATCAGCACCAACGAAGATTCCATCGCGCGGTCGTCTACGAATCTGCACCCAGACACGATCCTTCAATGCCTTTTCTTTCGTTCAAGCACTCTTCGTGGCTTTGTTTTCACAGATGCTGCTTTGCCGCTCTAGGAAAAAGACGCTTTTTTGTCTTCAGTCAAGCGCGGTCAAAGAGCATGTAGCTGCGATTGGCATTGAGATGAGCTTCATGGCAGACTCTCCTCCCTGGTTTGATTCCGTCTGAGGCGTCTTCTCTGATGTAAACTGTCATTTTACCCTGCGGGATCCATAGAAGACATGTTCACGTCCGTGAGGTCGAAAGATGTTGGACGCTGTGCCATCTCGCCCAGCTACCGTCTCATAGACGCACCTTTTCAACCAACTGTTCGTACGAGTTCCGGGCATGGGGCTATCAGCTGTCCATATTCCTCTGGAACGTATCTATCAAATCTTCATGCGAAAATGCAGTAGATGCTCGGGACAGATGATTCTATTCCGCATGATCGTGGGATCCGCGATTTGCTCACACACACACACAGTCACACGTTCCAGAATACCCTCAAGGATTGGCGCGGCGTTTCAGTGAACAACATCGTTTCGAAAACACTGGTACCAAATCGTATGAAACCAAGCTCAAAGCGAAAAACGACATGCGGTTCCTTTTCGAGCGCTTCCTGAGGTGCGCCCGGTGCCCATGTTACCCGTTGCACCCTCATGTTACTGGCTCGAAAAAGTAAGAACTGTTGGGAACGAGTCTTCAAGTACCAATGAAAGCGAATGACGGGCTAAGAGCGTCCAAGTTCGAGGTCGCAATGACCGTGGAAGAGATGTCGAATCGAGAACGAAAATCGCTTCGAATTGCCCACGCTTATCGTGTCGCTCTCAAACCCGAACCGGGGGTCGTCTTCTCGAAAGCAAAGCTGAAATGTGATGGCTGCCCTGCTCGCATCATGCGCTACTACAACGTTCTCCTGGTCAGAGCTCCCCTGATCAAAACAGACGCCCTTCCCGAATTCGAGCGCCGTAACCTCCTCAAGTGTCCATGCGATGTGGTCCACAGGGTTCACATCGAGGCCCAGGATATCACCGTAGACTCTCGTGTGTACAGTACTGCATCGCGTCCTCTTTGAGTCACACCTTGTCTCTGCGAAAACCGCTGAACGATTCCACCAACTTTGCGTATGGCTTTGGCGGAGCCCGTTCAAGATTTCTCTTTTCCACGGAGGAATTGAAAACAAAATTACATACACGATGGAGACCGACAAAATATGAATCGTCATGCACTTTGTGAAACCGAAGCCCCGTGTTAAGCGACGAGTCTCATCGCTAACCGTTCGCGGATGATGAAGGGAACAACATCCCGACAAACTCGGAACCCGAGCCGAACAGCACCATGGCCGTCGCCGCAGTTCCGGGTCACGACGTCGGAGCCAGGCATCTCCAAACGAAAGCACATGAAGCTGCCTCCAATTACCGAGCGCGGTACCATCGGGATTCCGACATACTGGACACCAGGAGGCATACCACCGAGTGGATAGACGACGTCAGGACTCCTGTGGATGCTGCGAACACCGTATGGAGTACACGGGGTTGCTGTGGACCTTTTTTCCTTCAGAGGTCGTAGACGTACGTCCAAATGGGTTTTGCGGACGATGTCTGGCATGCGTACTCGGGACGGCTTCGAGGTCGCCGACGGTTTCGGTTCGACGGATGCAACAAGCGTACAATCGCCGACTTGTTCAATGCGATGGAAAAGGAAATGACCGACATATTTGGCGATCTAGGGGTCGCCTATGGCGCTGGACTTGTTGGAGCGCGCGCTACAGCCGCACTCCCTCTCCTTCGACAAGGGCGCGCACATCGTGCAGGAATCGATTCTACACGATTCCCATCGATGAATTCAGGACAGCACGCAAGCATCACGACCATGGGAGTACGCTGCTACTGGCGGAAAAGCAGAGCGTCAAACAGGGCACCATGCACCAGAAGGTGTTCGGTTCGTTGACCGAACATCAGACGGCAGGCCTATCCAGAATGAGGGGCATGCTGCGGTGCGATTCCACCATCAGCAATGTGTACAAGCACTTGATGTACTGAGACCTGAACGCGTCGATCGGCATCCGGAAACATCTCGCACCGCCGAAGCGTCTAGCGCCTCTGTGTCGAGCGGTCTTTAGCGTCAATCGTTTCGTACCGCTTGAAGACATTTCGCTGAAATGCTCCAGACTTGATGAAAAATAACGGCGGCCAGCAGAGCATGTATTGGATGTTTGCCTGGAGCGGGGCACTGGGGTTATAGGGTCGGGAAGCCAACGATGCTGGCATACCGTATGTCTATGTACGATGCGATCGGTTCTCCCTGGAAACTGATGCGCGACAATGCTGTTCCAGGATTCCATATGACTGCGTACATGCCACTGGGCAATGCGTTCAGTAACGACAAGTGGTTGTGGCGGATCAGCTGGTCCACTACAGCAGTTTTCACTGCTACCTTCGGCTTACTGCTCATTCATGCACCGTCATCATTGAACAGATCGGCGTCAACACTTTGGATCGAACGATCCGTACCGCAAGTCGTGTCGAAACTGCTGGTGCGCTGCTCCGGGCTGCTGCACCCGTATCAATAGACGAAATGCGGGATGTGCATGTCCAACGCTGAGCGACCGCCGGGGATGACGTTCTCATTAGGTTCATGGATCGCCCCAGGTGCATAAAAGGCACTTTAAATCAGACTGGTGCGACTTTCGTCTCCTGAAACGCCCGCTACACCGCTCAGATGCAGCGCATGCGCCCCGGGACGCAGCGGTTGCATCTGAGAACCTGTCCAGCTTTCTGGCTTTCAATCTACCACAGCAGCGACCTGTTTCCGGGTCTCAGTATCGTATGCAGCAAGACGCGGATATTCCCGCAACTAGCCACTGATCGTTGCTGATCACAGCGACTGCAAAAAATTCCAGCTGTTCGCTCGGAATCCGGACTGTAGGTTCGAGCGTGCAGTCTCGGGCGCAGATGACTGCAGGCTCTGGTCCACCAACAGACGACCATACCCGAGACAAGTGTTCGCAACCATTGCTCCACTCCGAGCAGTCTGAACAGCATCCAACAACGGAGGGGCCTCCGCAACCAACATGGACCCCGCTGCGGACCCCGGCAACGCTGATCCCTTTGGAAACGCGCACCCGACTGCTGCACCACACGGCCAGTGTACAAGACCGAGCCTGGCATGCAGTCCGCTGCACCCACAATCGGTAACCACCGAGCATGCACGCAGCGCTATATGAAGAGCAATGAATCCGGGAAATCTGCTGGTAGCTCTCAAGCTTGGGGATGCAGCGCGCTGGTCGCTGAATGGCCGGACCTCCAGCTCAGTGTACCACGTTATCGATGGAGCATTTCTCATGGGGACCAGCTCGCTGCCTCGCTTTCAAGCAGTCTGACACGGTAAACAATGAGCCAATCTAGTCTATGGGCTGCTCTCTCTCGGGAATCGCCAATGACAACAAAAAAGATTCGCAAGATATCCGAGACACCGCCTCTCCGCAGCGACAACGGGATCATCATCGCTCACCGGGTTGCTCAAATACCTTCGTACTCGGACAGGAGCGGTCGCTGCCGTCAGTATTGCCTATAATCAATGGGGATTCGGCGAACGCTGGTTGCCTGCACCGGTCGAATACCGCACCCAAACAACGTCCTGGCTGTTGGCGGTAGTGCGTCCTCCGCGCGTCATCCAATAATGTACATTTTGATACCACAATTGCTATTCTTATCCGTATTTTCAAATCGCCATGACGGTCGCACGCATGCGGAGCGCTGGTGGCGTCATGGCGCTGACCCCGCTCCCTGGGATGCAGTGTCGAACTTGCTGCTCATGTCGGATGCTACGGCTTTTCGGGAAGAACTGAGTTTTCTGGAGTCTGGGACACGTGTGTTACAGGAGCAGTTCATCGAAATCGAGTCACTTTGGAGCCAAGTAGGTGCGCTCGAGCGTTGCGTCTGCGACTCCACACTGTATGTTCGAAAGTGGCTTCGTGAACTCGCAGCGCACTGTCCCGTGGCAGATGAAGCAACGCTGACAGCGCTCTTCGAGCGCGTTAACGAAGCAGCTCGAGTGTCGTCTGGTGGCTCGGGGACTGCCTCCGCCGTTGCCGTAGGTACAACAGTCCCGAAGGACCCGCGAGACAGCGGGCTGCTAGCAGCACGGAGCGGCCCCGCAGCAAAAGAGTCACTGCGAGAAGCTGGTCAACGCGCTGCATCCTCGGCGCTCAAAGTGTGCAGCAAGGCGGAGCGTGATCGGAAAGAAGTTCGTAAGCTCTTGTCGAAGCTGGAGAACCAACGCCTTCGAACGGATCCGCAGCTGGAAGCGGTGCTAATGTTGCTGTGGCGGAACCGGCCTGCCGGGCTCTATGTGCATGATCTCATGCAAGAGACGCGACTCTCGCGAATGCGTTTGAACACGTTTCTGCACGCCTTGGTGAAGAGTGGCTTGGTACAGAAACAGGCTCGGAAGGGCTTGATCTATTCGCTGTGTCGAGAGCACTGCGGCTGATGTGCAGGCATCGCGCGAGCGCGCACACCAGGTTTCGAAGGTCTCGCGACGTCCAGCTGCAGACTCTAGCCTGGCGAAGTGGTCGATCGCACGGGTAGCAAAGTGTTCCAGCAGGCAACAAGTGTATTTGTCCAGGAATCGAAATAAGTACCAGCTGTGTCACGATGTCATGAGCATATCCCGCACCTGCAGCATGACAAACAAGTATGCCCATATCGCTGCGGTCGACGCCCGTGAAAGCCAGTCAGACGGACTCCATCACGTTTACACGCGTATGTGTTGGTGTTCGTGCGCTGAAGAATCATTTCGAAAAGCCGCCCATGCCGGACGCGCTAAACTGCACCCCTGCGTCAGCATACGCCCACAACGACATGGGATGTCGTGTGCGTCGCCTCGTAGAGGCGGACGTTTACAGCACCTAAGCTGGCTCGAGCGATCCTGTCTGCAGGAACGCTGCACTGTGTGCCTCTGTTTGCATCTGTCGCCTGTGGGGCGTTCACGGTACGTGAAGCCCCCGATGCACGAAGATTCGTGCCTCTATGGAAGCCGCGAATATGCATGAGGCCGTAGCGCCTTGGCGGTGCGTCTGTGTGCTTCTCTCTCTCTCTGTGTGTGTGTGTGTGTCTGTGTCGTCCAGTACACTGTGGATGCATGAAGAGCTCAGCGTTGCCCGCTATGGCATCCACGGTAGCGTCGTCGACGGCAAGCATGCTTTTCGTCTCGCAATCACGCGTTCGGCCTGCTTCTTGGAAAAAAAGTCGCTTCAAGGAGCACTCGACATTTGCGAAACTGACATAGAATCTTCTGGTTCCTCGAGATTCTGCTCAAACTTAGGCTCTGCGTTGCTTGCGCTTTGGAAGTTTCGCGCTGCGCGAGAGCACTTCAGCGTCAGGTCTACCGGGCGACGCCTAGTCGAGAGACGACCAAAGGACTTGCTCGCTCGTTTGCTGCACACTATGAGACTATAAAAGTACCGTGCAGTATAGGCGTATTTGGGAGATTTTATACTAGTGTGTTCTGAGCGCCCTTGAGACAGTGAAGCGCCTCTGAGCCCACTGCTTCCCCTGCAGTGCACTTGAACATGGAAACACCACTACTACGAGCGCTGGTGCGACGCATCCGCACACTTGGACCGCTGACAGTCTCAGAGTACATGCAGACTTGTGCACTGCACCCGCAATACGGTTACTACCAGACCGGCAAGGACAAGATCGGTCGAAAAGGTGATTTTGTCACGGCTCCAGAGGTATCTCCGATCTTCGGAGAACTCGTAGCGCTCTGGTTCATGGTCCAGTGGCGCGACTGGCTCCAAAGTCCTAGACAGATTCGTCTGATAGAGCTCGGACCAGGGACGGGTACACTGATGAAGAATATGTTACAGACAGCGCGACAGTTTCCAGAGTTTTACCGCGCGCTCCATGTCCAGTTGCTTGAAGCGGGTCGTCCGTTTCAAGCGCGGCAGCAAAGCATGCTCCAGGCTTACGTACAAGAGCGCAAAGTCTCATGGTTGGACGCTTTAGATCTTGATGGATTTGATGCGTCAGCTGGTAGCGACAGCGGGCCAGTTATGTTTCTCGCGCATGAATTCCTAGACGCACTGCCGGTACACCATTTTGTGCGCTGCCAGCGTATCCAGCAGCAGCAGCAGCAGCAGCAGCAGCAGCAGCAGCAGCAGCAGCAGCAGCCAGTCGCATGGTCGGAGCGCTTGGTCGATATCGTGGACGGTGGCGAGACGAACAGCCCGCGCCTTCGCTTTGTTCAGAGTCGCGGTATCACGCCGGCTGCGGCGTTGTGGACGAGCCATCCGCTGCTTCGGCCGATGCTCGAGCACGAACAACTCACGGCAATTGAGGTACCGACGGGTGCCATGGCCGTTATCGAACGAATATGTCGGATCATGAGTCAACGTGGCGGTGTCGCGCTAGTCGTGGATTACGCCAAAGCGGCGGAACCGCCGTTGGCATGCACTTTGCGAGCGGTGCGGCAGCATCGGTTCGAGGACCCTCTGGTTGCGCCCGGCGAGGCGGATATCACCGTTGATGTGGACTTTGACTTGCTTGCAAAGGTAGCGCAGGCGACTGCTCCAGCTTTGCAGGTGCATGTACTGAGCCAGCGTGAGTTTCTCTTGCGTATGGGCTTGCAAGTTCGTCTACAGGTGGTTGCCCGCAAACATCAGGATGCAGCGTCCCGTTTATTTGCTGCTTGTCAGCGGCTGATCGCACCGGAAGCAATGGGCCACGTCTATCAAGTGATGGGTATTGCATCTTCAATACCGAATGGCAATCGGGCGCCATACGATGTGCTGTTTCCGTTCCACGCGCGGCCTAGCACCTAAGTCGAAAGAGAGTGTGCCTCTACGCACACGCGCAGCGTTTTCCTTTGGTTGCACGCTCGGTCCAGGGCCATTGCAGTGCACCGGAATTGCGAGTGCCTTTGGAATGACCCTCTGGTGCAATGTGTGTACGCGTTGCGGAAGATTCATTGTGAACGCGCTGCATGATGCGCGCGAGGCGCCGACCCAGACCTTGTGGCTATGCGCTCCGAAACCCCCAGCACGAAACGGCGTCGTCGTAGGGTCACTTGGGCGCGAGGCGCGGCTGCGTCAGTCTATTAGCGCACTGAACTGCATGACAAGAACGGACGCCTAGACAGCAGTCGTCGAGCTGGGGCTCTCTGTACAGTTTTTCAGTTCTCGTGGTGTGACATTCATAAAGAAGCGATTTTTACAAGTCTGTGACATAAAGGGTGGTGCTCCAGCGCGTCTGCTCGATGAAGGATTGCCCCGAACCGTGGGCCTAGGCACGTCACCACCAAAAGAACGCGTTACGTACGCCATAAGCATATGCCGCAGCATGCTCATCGCGCAGCTCTCCATCGACAGATCAAGCTGGTTATCGTGAAAGCCATCCAGGTCCGCGCTTGCCCCGCCGGACTATATAAAGAAGAACGGAGACTATGGAATCATCCGTAGATGTCTATCCAGGCATGTATGTATATTTGCGTACCTGTATCGGTGCGTGGATACGTGTGTATAGCCACACAAGCATTCGTGGTTGTACTCGTGCTCAGGTGCGTGCATGCCGTCATGCAAAAGCGCCAATGTACATGTGCGTGCCTCCGTGCCTTCGTCTACACACACCCATGAGCATCCTTGCAAGTATTCATGCGTTCATCTACGCATGCCAATGTATATCATGACGTGCATTCGAGCACGTTGCTTCTTGGCGCTCGCACGCAACCGCGATGCAAACGTCGCTACCGTAAACCGACTATGGAGCTGGTTTTTTGGACCCTTTCGCAAAAAGCAAACAGTTACAGAGTCTGTCGGGTTCAGATACGATTCGCTCCGACGCTTCCTAATGATTTACGTGTCCTTTGATGACAATAAAGGCGACCAGAAGTGCTTGCTCTTACAGCATCGAGCGCGCAAGTCGGAGCAGCGGAAGCACGCCCTCTGAGGCAGCATCTACGGACACTAGGCGCGTATCCGGGAGCCTCTGGCTCCATTCATCGACCAGTGACCAGAAAAGAAACCCCCTTGCGATCTTTGGAACACCAAGAGTTCCACGCCTGACGCCCGAAACCGTTGGTGCGTTGCTTAAAGAGAATTTCTTCTGCTTTTGGCGAGCTGTCCAAACGCCAAAACGCAGCCATTCGAACATAGGAAACACTAGAGCATCCGTCAATTCCAGCCGCGAAGCCACCGGCGTTTCTGCTGTTCCTCGATGGTCAGGTAGAGGCCGTAGATCCATGGTGAGAAGTAGATAAACGCCGCAGCGGCAAGCAACACACCAATCGTTACAAGTTGATAGTGCCCCGTTCTCGCAAGGGGTGCGCGATCCACAAGCAAAGCAGTAAGCAGTATACCGTACAGGAGACCTGGCAAATAATGGTACAGGAATGCAGCTCTTTTGACACCGATGTAGGGAAGAAGATTCAGGAGCCATCCGGTAAACAAATATGTGCCTAGAGCGTACAGCTTCTGCTGTGAGCGGCGTTGCTTCTTCGGGAGCTCCGCAGTCTGCAGTCGCCGCGGCGCTCGATCCCCGAAGCCACCGAGTCCAGCGATGAAATTTTGGGCGAGAAGAAATCCGAAAAAGAGCAACGAGCAGAGGACACTCCAGGCAATTACAGGATTCAGAATTAGGTAAACCCGAGCCTCGATAACGGGGTATTGGCTCCGAGGGGTAACCCCAGTCCCGTGCTGATTTGCTTCGGCAGGTGCGCTTCGAGTCGTCTTCGGATTCTCCGCCCATGGCGCTCGTTTGGTCTGAATCCAGTACAGAATTCCTCGTAGGTTCAGTGGCCAGGACCACCACTTGCTTTCCCAGTGGTGCCGTCCAGGCACTTGTGCGTTCGCGCGCAACATCTCCTTATTCAGATAAACGAATTTGCGAAAGAATGGAACCGGCGCGGCTGCAGCATTGTACTCGGGTGAGCCGATGAGTTTCGCTCGAAAATCAGGTAGCATGAAGGCATCCCCGGAGCCACTCCGCGGAAGCAATCGGAAGTGTATCCAAAAAAATGATGTGTATAACGCTAGCGCAAGCAGTCCGACGAAAACACATTGCCACAGGGGAATCCGTTTCTGCGACCGCAGCAGGGCTCGGCTCCCAAAGACGGACACCACACCGGCTAGCGCAGGCGTCGCTAGCGCCGTCCACTTGATGGACAAGGCCAGGCCAGCGGAGATGCCACTCCAGTAGAGCCATCTCCATCGGGCTCGAGTGCCATCGCGAGTCCGCCACAGGCGAAGCACACAGTAGAAATGTAAAAGCAAGAAGAATAGTAACTGTGAGTCTGTTAATATGTGACGCGACTCGATTGTCGTTGCAACTTCCAAGAGTACCCAGGCAGCGGCAAGCACACTAGCCGCTACGTGCAACGAGAGCTCCCGAGCAACCAGGTACATCAGCGGTACCAAAAGCGTGCCGAAGACTGCCGCTACAGTGCGCGCACCCACGTATGACTTATCGGGATATTCTGCTCCAATTTGATCGTAGCTGAAACTCGCATTGTATCCATGAAGATACGCACCTAGGGCGAGTAGGAGCTTCCCGAGTGGCGGGTGGATATCGAAGAAGTACTCGCCCGTGAAGTATGCTTCCACAAACTTGCCAAAGTGAAACTCATCGAATACAACTGCCTTTGGCTCCGACAATCGCCAAAAGCGTGTCAACGCTGCAAAGATGGTTAGCAACACCAGTACGACCCCATCGAGAAGAGCGGCGTACGGCTCGGCGTTCGAGCGCAGTGAGCTGTCGCCTTCCACTAGGGAGGCGCCTCTGCTTCCTGACGCCGTCTCTGTCGTTCGATTCAAAGGCGGTCTCATGGCTATGTGTTTTCCTCGAGCTTTCGAGAGGTCCGGAGTTCCCTGTGCTCCGGAGCGACTGTTTTTCGGGAGTTGCTGGGCGCTCTCGTGGCGGTGCATCTGCAGTACTTGCCCAGAGGTCAGCACACGCCGAGTCTGTGAACACGCTGTGGATCGTGCAGCACGCGTGAAAGAGTGATCAAATCCGGCCCAAAGCAGCAGTGGTGAGCGCTGCGAAGCCACGCGACACCCACAAGGGAGCGGCGCTATAGAAAGTTGCGTTTACGGACGTTCGCGCCTTTACAAATTCGCGGGCAGTACGCAGGCACGAGTCGTGGCGGGAGCGTTTTGCGGCCTGCCTCGAAGGGCGTTTCCCTAACGACTGCATGCTTGCCGTCGACGACGCTACCGTGGATGCCATAGCGGGCAACGCTGAGCTCTTCATGCATCCACAGTGTACTGGACGACATAGACACACACACACACACACAGAGAGAGAGAAGCACACAGACGCACCGCCAAGGCGCTACGGCCTCATGCATATTCGCGGCTTCCATAGAGGCACGAATGTTCGTGCATCGGGGGCTTCACGTACCGTGAACGCCCCACAGGCGACAGATGCAAACAGAGGCACACAGTGCAGCGTTCCTGCAGACAGGATCGCTCGAGCCAGCTTAGGTGCTGTAAACGTCCGCCTCTACGAGGCGACGCACACGACATCCCATGTCGTTGTGGGCGTATGCTGACGCAGGGGTGCAGTTTAGCGCGTCCGGCATGGGCGGCTTTTCGAAATGATTCTTCAGCGCACGAACACCAACACATACGCGTGTAAACGTGATGGAGTCCGTCTGACTGGCTTTCACGGGCGTCGACCGCAGCGATATGGGCATACCTGCTAGCAGATTTTCCCCTGCATCGTTCGATGATGAATGTACCACATGTTCACAATTCTCGGTGTGGCCAGCGTACGCCCTAACTGGATCATGGAACTTTTCCTGTTCGACTGGTGCTCCGCAATTACCTGCATATTTCTCTATGGACATCAATCCGGCTGTGTTGTAGGCACCTTACATGGCGAAGCGCCTTTCTCGCCCCAGTCGCCGCCCAAGATGGGAAAAGCGATGTCGGTAGTCGCCGACAGCGATACGAACTTTCAATGCTGCTGCTGCTGCTGCTGCTGCTGCTGCTACACCCGCGCACTGGGAACGCGAGTCACAGCGTACCCGACAACGCAGTCACTCTGTTCGTATCCGGGGCCATTCAAACTAACGCTTCGTAGGTTTTTGCGGAGTTGGCGAAACACTGCAAAGACTTTCTCCAACTGCAGTACCCGCGTGAATGACGAACGCGTTCTCGGAGGAGTTGGCACTGGAAGCTGCTGGCCTAGACGCAATCTTCGGAAAAGACTTCAAGGCTGAGGAGACCACGACAGGACACGTTCGTTGGAGTGTACCCCTCTCACACAACGGCGTGGAACTGGAGCTGGCGTTTCTTTTAGACAGTGCATATCCACTTGACAGCGAACCTCAAGTGCGCGTGACTTGTAAGGAAGGCCTTTCACTGCGTGCAGTACGGGAGCTCGAAGGGCACCTTCAAAAGGTAGCCGCGGAGAATCGTGGTTCTCCCAGCGCTTATCTGCTGTACACAGCTGCGCAAGACTGGATCGATACGCACGATCGACGAGAGGCTGCCGAAGCTATCAGCGCTACGATTGCGTCCACGAGGCTTTCTGCTCGCGAGCCGGACTCGGCGGGCACCGGAACTACTTTCGAGACCAAAGCCGAGAGCTTTACCCAACTCGTCGAGCACGAGACGCTCGAACATGCCACCATAGACCGAACGCTGGGCACGCCGGTCACACCGGAGACTTTTGCCGCTTGGAAACAGGAATTCGACAAGTATCTACTGGAAAACGGTATCCTCGATATCGCAAATAACGCAGATATCGAATTAGACGCCTCCCAAGGCGGCTGGAAAGGCAATTCGCGGCGGAAACCTACTGGTCGTGAGCTCTTCACCATGCACAGGGAAATGTTCGTCGATGATTTCGAGGAAAGTGATCAATGCGAAAGCACGGCGTCTGGAGCATGCGACACTCAAGGCAGTGAACTAGCAGAGCATGTGGACGCCTCACTGTTTCTCTCGTGATCTGTTCCAGTCTCTGGAGAGCGTGAACACGGCACCAGAAGCCACAGATACATCGCAATCCCAAGCTGTGTCTGTCTGTGTACGCAGAACATGACCCTTGGGTTCCCGACTCCGCGGGCGCACACGATGCCAGCCAGCAACCTCAAGTGCGGCTCGCAGCGTGACCGAGATCAGCACGCTCAGGATGACGTATGGTAAACTCATCTGGCGTGAAGATTACTGCCTACTGGGCCCCGAATCATTTGGAACAGGCAACTGATCTTGTGTTTCTAGTCGTGAAGGCGAGACGCTTCGTCGAATGCTCACGAGCGCTGATGTGGCGGCTCATTGGACGTGTGACGCAGTCTACGCAGCGGCTTGTCTTTATGGTCCATGAAAACATGCCGTTGTGGTCATGCGAATGGATGCAAAGCAATGCATGACGGCCGCACGGGTTCCGACACAAGTCCCGCATCGAAGAAAACCGGTTCTCAAGCGATGATCGCGGGCGCGGCACTATGAACCATGTCTGCGAATAGCGCGTTAGGGGGCTCCCCATGTATGGAATGGTGTGAGCGTGGCCTTCATGCGCCATGCAGAGCATGACGTCGTGAGAGGCGCAGCGGAAACAAGGTAAGCACGCGCGTTTGAAGACCCAAGGTCTCCTGCATTTGTAGAAATGGCTTGTAAATAAGGCGCTTTCTCGAAAGGTGATGTGCGAATGATTGTCCTGTGGAGTGTGATGGACCGGTGCGCTTGCGCTCTTTCAGGGCGCAACCTGCCACCGTGGTGCTCGGCGATATCGGATGCGGTGCCCGGATATCTGTCCTGCTGTTTAGGGCGTCGTCGGAGCCGAGAGCACGGTAACGAGAAGTCACGCCCACATGGAGTCTCGATCCAGGGGTATGCGTTTGCGTATAGTGACATTCGTGGCAAACTGAAACGGAGCGGATCGCACCCAGCGATTTTGGGCGTAAACGCTTCACCCTGGGTCTTTTGCTACGTATATCAATACAGCCCTTTGCGAGATTTTTCTCTAACTGCATGGTTTCCTTCTCTCCTATCTCCGGTTGGAAGCTCGGCAGTCTATCGTTTCCCCTTGAGCGCTGTTTTCAATAGTCGAAATATGAAGCGTTCGGGCGCAGGTTTCACCGCTTCTGGCCGTCGTCGACGCCTTTGATGCGAAGATGGAAGTTGGGATCTACGCGCTGCTTACAATGTTCGTCTTCTTTGTATCCAGCTTGGTTGCGCAATTTCCAGCGGTGAAGCTTGAATATGGTTAGGTGTCACCGAATACCCATTACACCTCCGCTTCCGTGCGATGTTCTTTGGTGCATGGACGCATGTTTCAGTGCTCGTTGCATGTCTCCGACGCATGCAGAAAGCTGCTTTCGATGTCGTCCTCCGTTTCCGTGCTCGATGCCATAACCTACAATTACGGGCTTCTTCTGGGCGATCCCCTCGGCAAGTACGCTGCACACTGCATGCGCAAGTGGAAGCAGTTCTATTCGAATGAGGGTTTCTCGTATGTGATGTAACCCATGGTGATAAAATTACCGGACGAAACATTCGCGCTAAGGAATAACTCGAGAAATTTCGATCCTTCTACACTTCATTCGCGCAAAGCGGTGACGGACGCTCCAATGGAAGCGATGGCTGCAATGACACATATCCGACTCCAGCGCCCTTTCCCGAGCGAGCAGAACAGACAGAGGTTTCCGGGCGCATATCGCATGAGAGATATCAAGCCATTGCCGAATGCCGTCTTGTCGAAGGCCATGAACAGACGGCGATTCGCCTTTCCTAAGGACTCGATTACTTTTGGTGAGCAGTTCTGCGAACCGGCGGTATGAGCGTGTGAACAAGTCGTCAACGCAGGTCTTCGAAGTTTTCCTCTTCAATCTGAGTATGCGAATTCCTTTGGCCGCGAGTTGCCTTGAAACAGCGAGATCAAAAACCTGAAGCATGCGCGACTTGAGCATGCTGCATTTGAAGGAAGGATGACGCGGAATTCTGAACATAAGCATTCGATACTGATATCGCTTCGTTCATGAAATCTAGACAGAGAGCGTCGCGCATATGATCTTGATCCCAGTCATGTGACGGATTCCAAGAGCAACGCGTGGAAGAGACTATTCCGAAAAGGCGACCGAGAAATTTGAACCTACGTACGAACTGAACAGCCTTATCGCTACGCGTCGGTAGCCGGTGCTCTAAATCAAAACGCGGTCGGGAAACTAGTCGAAACGTAGGCACCGGGCGACCGGTTCACTGTTCCGTTTTTATCTGACACGGGAATAGGAGAGGAAAGCGGCAAAATCGAGTCTTTCCTAGATATACGCAGCTCAATCGTACGCAGTTGGCTCTGTTGGCAACGCACTAGCGTCCAAAGCGATTGCAGTCGACTGCATCGCCTCGATAAGGCGAAATACGCACTACCAAATGTCATCTTTAGACAACAGGCAGTCTTTTAGTTTTTATGATCTCAATATGGATGGCGCTCTGAAGGCGCGTCTGCTGAATCCATGGCAAGTTCTGACGCCGGGGCTCGTACTCGTCCAGGAGAGGGACCGAGCTCGTCTGGACGCTATAAGTGAGCCAAGTGCCGTAGCGTTCTACGAGCACCAAGCAAGCCCGAATAGCTCGTTCCATCGCCCTTCCCGTCGCGTGGAGCGTGAAGGTATTATACTGTTTATCAAAAAGTACCCGTCTTGCTCGTTCGAGCACGCCCACGAAGCGACAAGAGCCACTGAGAAAAATTTCGTTCTGCTGGCTTCTCCGACGCCCAACCGGAGGCGAGCGGAAGCGGTACAGCTCAGGGTCTCGTAGTTGACTCTTGGATACGTCGCAGCGGACGTCGTTGGGATCCTTGTGCTCAGCGCGAGAGCGTGCGTTGCTGAACGCGAGCACCAGTGGCCGTACCTCGTCGGTGCAGCTCACGCTGGACTGTCGCAGGTGTTTCGCTGATTTTCCGCTGCCCTCAGCGCCCTGCGACTTGCGTTTTTTGCCCGGGGACATACCGCATGGAGCTGCAGTCGAAGAACGCACGCGATCCCCTGCTTGGCCTTACGATGGTTGGTCGAAAGCACACGCGAGCGCTCTGCGTTGCACGTCGGCTCTCGACTCGCACCTGATATCGATACGGCGTACTTGCTCATTGCGGAACTGCGTCTGTAGAGCCGAGGTACGGACAGTGTCTCTTGTTCAGTGATGTATGATATGTACTATATGGTTTGATTCTGTACAATTAGATTATATATTGAGACAGCACCTGTGTCGGCGGCGCAGTATGTCCAAGAAGCTCAATGTTTCTTCGATCCACCTGGCACCAGTGCATGTTCTGATGCGGGCAGCTAGTCGGGGGCGGCAAATTATCACGAGCGTTTGCCTCCAGATAGAGGCCAGCTCGCCTTCGAATCCGCTTTGGTGCAAACAACTAATTCGGGATATGGTGAAAGCGTAACCATCTGGAATATACAAGTACTTGAATGGCAACGCTTGGATCTTGCACCTCCTGTGTAATTCCTGGAACGAAGCGAACGCACTATAGCTCTTGCGACTGGAATGAAGACGGCGTTTGCTTTTCCGCAAGCAGCATATTGGAAACGGAAACACTCCCGATTCCAAGTTTCCCTCAATGGCAAGAGATATGTTCACTATCTCTCCTCGGGAGCTGTAGGCACGCATGAATGAACCGAGCGCACTGTTGGAATGCGACAAGCGGGAACGGCACATGTTTTTTGTAAATTCCAAAACAGATCTTATCTCACGAGGACGAATTTCAGGAAATATCCTCATACATCTGAATTTGTGCACGCAACCTGACGCGGATATACTGTTTGCGCACATAGATACCCTCCTTGTCTGGATCAATGCCGGCATACTTGAACGAAAGTACTGCGTGCACGCAAGGACATTCTCCGTGCCACATACGGTCAGTGACACAAAAACTGTCCGACGACCATGAAGAGTAAATATGTCGACTTACGCACAGACGCCTCCCAGCCTTGTCTGGCCGGCCCCTGGCATCGGTTTCAGTTCCTCTCTGCACACTTCGAGCCCGAGGGCATGCTGTACAAAGTTTGCATCGCTCAGCCTTTAGAGTGCCCTTTGCAGCACAGCACATTTCCTGATACGGGTACCGGCGTTGAAGTCTCTGTTCAGACACCCCTTGCGTTTGTTACCACTCGTCAGAATCCCCAATGCAGGGATTCCTCGAACTTGTGCCCGCAGTTCCATGACAGCATCGTGGTCGTCTCATCGGACAAGCACGCTTTCTTCTTCCTTTTCGTCACTTGCGCTTCTTCACTCGATAGTCTGCGAGCAGCGTATTTGTCTCGTTTCTGCCCAACAAGGCAATGAGTGCCAGCCAGAATCCCCGACTCGCCTGTCCATACCTTTCCCTTAGATATTTTACTCCTTCCAACGAACGTACTTTGCGCATATATGGTATCCAACGCGAAAGAAGCATAGGATAACACATATCCATAGCCGGTACACAATTGAAGTGATATGCTGGAAAACGCGAAAAAGCATAGGATAACACATATCCATAGCCGGTACACAATTGAAGTGATATGCTGGAAAACGCGAAAAAGCATAGGATAATACATATCCATAGCCGGAACACAATTGAAGTGATACACTGGAAAACGCGAAAAAGCATAGGATAACACAGACTCGTAGCCGGAACACAATTGAAGTGATACACTGGAAAACGCGAAAAAGCATAGGATAACGCATATCCATAGCCGGAACACAATTGAAGTGATATGCTGGAAAACGCGAAAAAGCAGATGATAACACACACTCATAGCCGGTACACAATTGAAGTGATATGCTGGAAAACGCGAAAAGCATAGGATAACACACACTCATAGCCGGTACACAATTGAAGTGATATGCTGGAAAACGCGAAAAAGCATAGGATAACACACACTCATAGCCGGTACACAATTGAAGTGATATGCTGGAAAACGCGAAAAAGCAGATGATAACACACACTCATAGCCGGTACACAATTGAAGTGATATGCTGGAAAACGCGAAAAAGCATAGGATAACACACACTCATAGCCGGTACACAATTGAAGTGATATGCTGGAAAACGCGAAAAAGCATAGGATAATACATATCCATAGCCGGAACACAATTGAAGTGATACACTGGAAAACGCGAAAAAGCATAGGATAACACACACTCATAGCCGGTACACAATTGAAGTGATACACTGGAAAACGCGAAAAAGCATAGGATAATACATATCCATAGCCGGAACACAATTGAAGTGATACACTGGAAAACGCGCGCCACCGCCGTCGACGCCGGCGCGCTTCCGCTGGAGCACTGCGCGTCCGCCGGCTCCTGCACCCGGTGCCGTGCCCGGGTGTGGACTTGTCGTTTGGGGAGTTGTTGCACGGCGGGTGGGTCGCCACTCCAGCTACGGTTGCGTTTGAACTGTGCTACTTTCTATCTTCAGACTGGGCACGTTCATCGCGATGGACTATGACCTGCAGACTTTCTCCTCAGCAGAGCTGAAGGCCGTAGGTGCTGTTCAGTTCGGGCTCCTGTCCCCGGACGAACTGCGGCGCCTCTCGGTGGTGCGGGTTGAGTACGACGTAGCGTTCGAGCGTGGCGTGCCCAAGGCCGGGGGGGTGCTGGATCCTCGGCTGGGGGCAATCGACCGGAACTTTCCATGTGCAACTTGCGAGGGGTCGTCGATCGACTGTCCGGGGCACTTTGGTCACATCGAGCTGGTCAAACCGGTGTTCAACGTGTTGATGCTGTCCACCGTGCTGAAAACGCTTCGTTGCGTGTGTTACTATTGTTCCCGTTTGCTTGTTGATGGTTCAGACTCGCGCATGCTGCGGGCAGCGAGGATTAAGGATCCCGTCAAGCGTTTTCAGGCGGTTTTTCAACTCTGTAACGGAACAAGGGTTTGTGGCGGAGGCGCCGACAGCTCGGAGGAACAGCTGATGCTGCCTGCCGCCGTTCTCGAGGCTAGGGAGCGTATTGGCAAGCCTCGGGAAGGGTGCGGGAACCTTCAACCACATGTAACACGTGACGGCCTGCGAATTCTCGCGGAGTTTCCTGACGCGGAGGCCTTTGCAGCCGAGCGCAAGCAGGAGCTTGCCGCAGAGCGCGTCCAACAGATATTCCGACACATTCGTGACGAAGACCTAGAGCTCCTCGGCTTTCATCCGCGGTTTTCCCGACCAGAATGGATGGTTCTGAGCGTGCTACCGGTGCCGCCACCACACGTGCGACCCTCGATCCAGATGGATGCAGTGTCACGAGGGGAGGACGATCTGACGTTCAAACTGGGCGACATCATCAAGGCGAACAATGCCCTGCAGCGACTGGAGGCGGAAGGAGCGCCCGCCCATGTTATTCGGGAGCAGTACGTGCTTCTGCAATTCCACGTTGCCACATTTATGAACAACGATTTGCCGGGCATGCCTCGAGCGACACTGAGAAGTGGACGTCCGCTCAAGTCCATCGCCCAACGACTCAAAGGCAAAGAGGGTCGTGTCCGCAACAATCTCATGGGCAAAAGGGTGAACTTTTCGGCACGAACGGTGATCACTGCAGATCCGCAGCTGGCGCTTGATGAAGTCGGTGTCCCGCGCTCCGTGGCTATGACCCTCACCTACCCCGAAGTAGTAACGCCGTATAATATCGACCGCTTATGGGAAGCGGTGCGAAACGGACCCAACGCCTATCCGGGTGCATTGTTTGTGATTCGAAACGATGGCAAGCGGATTGCGTTGCAGTTTGTGCGCCGATCGGCGGATATCGTGCTCGAACCGGGCTGCGTCGTGGAACGACACCTTCTGAACGGAGACCTAGTGCTCTTCAATCGTCAACCGTCTTTGCATCGCATGTCGATCATGGGACACCGGGTGCGCATCCTACCGTACTCAACGTTCCGCATGAACCTCAGCGCAACCAGTCCCTACAATGCGGATTTTGACGGTGACGAAATGAACCTTCATGTCCCGCAGTCGGAGGAGGTTCGAGCGGAAATCAAGGAACTCATGGCAGTCCCCAAGAATATTGTATCTCCGCAGGCAAATCGCCCAGTGATGGGCATCGTGCAGGATTCACTGCTGGGCTGCATGCTCTTTACATTGCGAGATACGTTTTTGGAGGAAGACACGGTCTTTAATCTTCTGTTGCACTTGCCGCACTTTGACGGACGCATTCCGGCACCAGCAATTCTGAAGCCGCGGCCACTCTGGACGGGAAAGCAGATCTTTTCGCTGCTTTTACCAGACGGCGTGAATCTAGAGCGCCTCTCCAACGGACATCCCGATCATGAGCGTACAATCATGACGCCCAGTGATACTCGCGTGCTCATCCAGAACGGAGAGCTCATCACCGGCATCGTAGACAAACGCACGGTAGGATCCAGCGCGGGGTCGCTGATTCACGTCACCTGGAAGGAGTCAGGTCCAGAGAGAACGAGTCAACTGATCTCCGATATTCAACTCTTAATCAATTATTGGCTTATGCAGAACGGTATGAGCATTGGCATTGGAGACTGTATTGCTGATGCACACACCATGGCCGCTATTAACCGAACGATTCAAGAAGCGAAGGACGAGGTGCGGCAGCTTATCCGTCTGGCACAAGAGGGTCGCCTCGAGCGTCAGCCCGGCAAAACGATGCTGGAGTCGTTCGAGGCCTGCGTGAATCGCGTACTGAACAGTGCCCGCGACAAGGCCGGTGGCTTTGCACAGGAGAGTCTCCTTCCAAGCAACAACATCAAGCGGATGGTGTCCGCCGGCAGCAAAGGCTCCTTCATTAATGTTTCCCAGATTGTGGCATGTGTTGGCCAGCAGAACGTCGAGGGCAAGCGCATCCCGTACGGCTTTCGTCGCCGAACACTTCCCCATTTCGTGGTGGACGATTTGTCACCCGAGGCCCGAGGATTCGTGGAGAACTCGTACCTCCGGGGACTGACTCCCGAGGAGGTCTTCTTTCATGCCATGGGCGGTCGAGAGGGTCTCATCGACACCGCAGTGAAGACTGCTGAAACCGGCTACATCCAGAGACGCCTCATGAAGGCCATGGAAGACATTCGGATTGAATATGACGGTACTGTACGCAACTCGCTGGGCGATGTGATGCAGTTCCTCTACGGAGATGATGCCGCAGACGGGGCCATGCTGGAGGTGCAGGAGCTGCGCCTTGTGCGCGCAAGTAACCAGGAAATGGAAGCGCTCTTTCGTTTAGACGTATACGACCGAGATTTCGGCCTCGGCTACATAGAACCTGACCTAATCGACGCGGTGCGAACGGATCCTGAAGTGGCGCTCGAGCTCGAAGAAGAGTACCAACAGCTCTTGGCGGATCGCGAGCAACTCTGCGCGGTCTTTCCCACGGGTGAGGCCAAGTGGCCGCTTATGGTGAATGTTCAGCGGTTGATCCAGAACTGTCGCTCTATTTTCGGTATTCAACACGATACACTGAGCGACTTGCATCCCCGGCAAATCATTCAAGGCGTGCGCGTACTGCTCCAGCGCTGCGTCGTTGTTCCTGGCGACGATGAGCTCTCCCGCGAGGCCCAGCGGAACGCAGTACTGCTCTTTGCGGCCCACGTGCGGGCAGAGCTCGCCACGAAGCGTGTCCTGCAGATTCACCGGCTGAACAGCAAAGCTTTTGCCTGGCTTCTCGGCGAGATTGAGACGCGCTTTGTGCGAGCACGAGCAACACCTGGTGAAATGGTTGGCGCGGTTGCTGCCCAGTCGCTGGGTGAGCCTGCCACCCAGATGACCCTGAACACATTTCATTTTGCGGGTGTGTCGGCAAAGAACGTCACCCTGGGAGTCCCGCGTCTCAAAGAGCTGATCAACGTAGCTCGTCAAGCGAAAACTCCATCTGTTACGGTGTATCTGAAGAGCGGCAAAGATAAGGAGCTGGCGAATATTGTGCAGAGTGAGCTAGAGCAGTGCCGACTCCGCGACGTGGTCGAAAGCAGCGCCATCTACTTTGATCCGGATCCCGCGAACACCGTTGTGGAAGCGGATCGGGAATGGGTCCGCGACTACTTCGACTTGCCCGATGAGATGGACCGGCCCGAGCGCTTATCGCCTTGGCTTTTGCGCATCGTCCTGAGCACCGAGATGATGATTGACAAACGCCTGCGATTGAGCGATGTTGCTCGTCGTCTGCGGGCGGAGTTTGGTGGCGACCTCTCCGTTGTCTATTCGGATGACAATGCCGAGCAACTGGTGATGCACATTCGCATGGCCGGAGACGAGTACGAGAAAGGCGCGCTGGGCGTTCCGATTCTCGGCGAGTCGGAGCGCCTTGACGATACACTGAACCTACTGGGGCCTGGCGACATGACCGCGGGCGGGAACCAGTCGCTAGAGGCACTGGACTCGGGCACCGTTGAGGAGCAAGATGATGTTTTTCTGAAGCGTATTGAACTAGCGCTCCTAGAGGATATGCAGCTGAAAGGGATTCCAGGTATTCGAAAGGTGTTCCTGCGTCAGACGCAACGTGTTCTCTTTGATCCCGAGGCAGGATCTTTTCGCAGTGCGCCTGAGTGGGTGCTAGATACCGAAGGGACGGCGCTATTGGCGGTGCTTTCCCATCCGGATGTGGATGCGAGGCGCACGATTTCCAACGAGATTACCGAAGTGCTACAAGTGCTCGGGATTGAGGCTGCTCGGCAAGCGCTTTACAATGAGATGTACGCGGTGCTGAGTTTTGATGGATCCAGTGTTGGATACCGGCACTTGGCGTTGCTGGTCGAGGTGATGACCTGTCGCGGAATGCTCATACCTGTATCTCGATTCGGAATTAATCGACTCGAGACGGGACCATTGATGCGCTGCACTTTTGAAGAGACCGTCGAGATTCTCGCAACCGCGGCGACCTTTGGCGTTCGTGATGCTTGTGAGGGTGTCTCGCAAGCGGTGATTCTGGGGCAACGAGCAAAAGTAGGCACCGGGGCCTTTTCACTAACGCTCGACGAGTCTGTACTGAATCAGGCAGAAACGGAAACGAGCGTTGCTGCAGTGCGGGACGCCCACGTCGGCGGTGTCTTTGCGAAAGCCTATGCTGCAGCCGACGTGGATGCAGATCACTGGACACCAGCGTACACGCCAGGAGCAACGCCTGGGATGGCCAGCGACGGCTTCGCAGCGCCCTGGACTCCGAGTTTGAACCTCGCGAGTCCGTACGGTTCATTTTCCCCAGCCGTTGGCTTTAGCCCAGCAACGAGCACATATGTCGGTGGTGATGCGATGAAGGATGCCGGTCGGTATGGGCTCGGTGGAACCTCACCCTTTGCGAGCTTCTCCGCTAGTGCGACGACTCCGAATTGGGCTCCGAGTCCCGCGGGGGGCGGGACCGGTACGTTGGGCGCATTTTCGCCATCGAGTCCCGCCTATTCGCCAACGAGTCCTCGTTTGGTGTCGCCGACGAGCCCTGCATACTCACCAACAAGTCCTGCGTATTCGCCGACGAGCCCTGCATACTCACCAACAAGTCCTGCGTATTCGCCGACGAGCCCTGCATACTCACCAACAAGTCCTGCGTATTCGCCGACGAGCCCTGCGTATTCGCCTTCATCACCGAATGTTGCATATTCGCCTTCATCACCGAATGTTGCCTATTCACCTTCTTCACCGAATGTTGCCTATTCACCTTCTTCACCGAATGTTGCATATTCACCTTCTTCACCGAATGTTGCATATTCGCCCTCATCACCGAATGTTGCATATTCGCCCTCATCACCGAACGTTGCGTACTCGCCTTCTTCACCGAATGTTGCATACTCGCCCTCATCACCGAATGTAGCGTATTCACCTTCTTCACCGGTTGCATATTCACCCTCTTCACCGAACGTTGCCTACTCACCCTCATCACCGAATGTGGCATACTCGCCTTCGTCACCGGCGTTTTCACCATCGTCACCTGTATATTCTCCAAAAAACAAATAGAGCTTGTTGTTTTTGTTTAATCTTGGACAAGGTCCAGTACAAAAACCAAACTGCTCGATGGACTGCATCGAGTGGAACGATCTGCGATTCTTTAAAGCAATCGCTGAGGTATCCGGATAGGACACCTTTAGGCGCTTCTGCGACACGGATTCCCTTTGCGATGCATGAACCTGAACTGCAGGGCATTTCAACTCCCAGACGGGCGACTGGGTCATGCACCAGAGACTAGAGACCTCACGGAAACACACACACACACAGAGTGTCGCGGTTCTCCAATCCTGAGCAAGCACCCGCTACGCACACGTCCTGATGCAGTCGGCACTGGCTGGGGAGGATTTCGTGCCTTGTCGCCGCTGCATTGCAATCAACCGTTGTGAACGAAAGAAGCAACCGCTGCTGCTGCTGCTGCTGCTATGGTACAGCAGTGCCCGCCTTGCATTCTACATCGCCAATGCGGCATACCCGGTACCCTTTCGCGATCCACAAGCTCGTACAGATACGAAAACCCACAACGCAGGCGCATTCATGTCTATCACAGCGCATCGGTGCGTTGTGGCTTGCCTCGAGTCGCCGCTGTCAGTGTTTTGTCGACACACCCTCTGGCCACGGAGGCATAGAGCGATTCTGCGGATCAGCGAAATCCTCACACAAGAGCCTCCAGACGATTCCCCAGTTTCGCCAGGTGCACGTAGGCATCCGTTCCAAAGCCCTCCATGGAAGCAATGCTCAATTCGCCTCCAAAATAACGCGCATAGAGCCGAGATAGCGGCAGACCGTAGCCGAAGCCGGCTAGCGGGTCCATGGAAGCTCCTCGCGCACCGTGTACATGACTCCCAGGTCCATATTCGGGTTGGATCAGCGCCTCTGGGGGTACTGTTGCCGTTGTGAACATGTAAGTCCAAATTTTGGGTAAACTGGAACGCGAAATGCCGCCTCCCTCGTCGGCGATCTTCAGCGTCACATCCTCATATCCATCCGCAATAATCACCTTGATCGGCGGAAAGCTTTCCCGTCCCATATGATGCTCCATGGTTGCTCGGATGGAGTTTTTGAGCAACTCGAACAGCACATGATAGAGATGCCCCTCAATGTATGGGAACTCCAGGTCGGTTTTCCCCAGGATAACCACCTCGGGCGGCTCTTCACCGTAGTGTCGATAGGCTAGTGCTCGCGCTGCATCCGCCGCATCCGCTGCAACGTGCGCTGGTCGACAACGTATGTGAATAATGCCCACGTATCCCTGGCGCGATCGCTCCAGAGACATACTGACTTGTTGAGAAATGAGCACGCGAATGCCTATCCTTGAAGTGTAGAAGCGATCAAGGAACGAGCTGATGTGAATGTCATCCGCGCCCATCCCACAGGATTGCTTCAGTTCGAGTACCCCGCACGCAATCTGTCGCACAACGTCAGAGTGCCGGTCTCGGATGCGACGCAGGAGCTCCGTAAAACGACGCTCCTCTTCACCTTCCCGTTCAGGCCGGGGATGCATGAGGATGTCGGCGAAGGAGTTCTCGTATAGTTCGCAAACGCGTTTCACGCTGCGCATCTCCGACAGACCGTATGGAAGCGACTGTAGTTCCACTACGCGGTGCGCCAGTCGAATGGCGAGCTCACGATGCATCAGTTGCGCCGCAAGCAGCAGCTTCTTCGGTGTCGGATGTCGACCAAACTCGAGCAGCTGTCGCAGCGACACTGGAGTCGCGCTGCGACGAGCGTAGCGCGGGATGAGTTCCAACGCCTCCTCCCTGCTCGAAGGCAGACGCAGAAGCAGCGGTTTCGCTTCCAGTGGCGTATACGCGACGTCTGGTTGACTCGGCGGGCATCCAGACGCGAGCCAACTGGGAATCGAGGGATCCTCCGCACTAGTTCTCAGGGAGGCGGCAGGTGCGAGCCGCTGTGCAGAGGTCCAGCCCCGCGTTGCTGACGGCCACAGCCCTGAGCCGAGTCTTAAAACGGCCCATGCCAGACCCTGCTTTCTCCAGATAGCCATAGAGAGATGAATCAAGTCAAGTTAGTTGGATCGGATTGGCGCTGGAACTCCCACGCCCATACACACACACACACAGTGCCCAAGCTCGCATAGAACAGGTGACGCAGTTTGAGATCGGTTTCGCGAACGAGCGGCAGGGCGTTGGTACCGCGGCGCCACGCGCTCGGGCAGGCCCTGATATTGGACGGCACGGAAATCATGCCTATTTTTGGTATAAATTGGATACAAATGACATGCATGAACCCCACATTGCTGAACAGAATAGGACATACAGGATCGAAGCACTGCCAGATGCTTGGCAATCCCATGTCGCATTTTGGCGAGCGGGGCCACAACACTCGCGTCTGAGGATGTTAATTTCGGACGCTAGGTGTTCTTTTGCAGGCGACTGGTAACCGCACGAGCGTTCTATCCTGCGTGCTGTGTCAGCTCCAGCGTAAGCGTTCCTGCTCGTCTTGGGGTCTTTCCAAGGAAACGCTACCTCTGGAGAAAGCTCGGCTCGAGTTTTGCGTGCGCATGTCGGAACACGGAGCAGAGCACGGGAGCCAGGGCGCCGCAGCCCCAGAAACACAACGCAGCATTTCTGGGCGTTTGCTGGGCCTTCGCTTTATGCAACGAGCGCTGGAACGAACACAGCCTGAGCACCGGGATCATCTGCGCACTACGGGAACGCTACCTCATCAAACTTCGGGCAAAGCACGGCACTCAGTTGAAAAGAAAGCACAACAGCCAGCGAACGAGGAGCGAAGGCTCCTTGTTGTGTGTGATTACGAGTACAGTGTAGCTGCTGAGGACCTGAAGCTGAGTCAATATGCCACAGCTCGACAGCGTTACGGCTTCGAGACAACAGCGGTTTTTTTTGAAGAAGAAGCGACGACCGGTCTGGTGCTAGCTCGCACCGAGTCTTCGCCCAACAACGTCGATGAAACCTTGCGGCAGGCACCGGGGTCGACACCTCGGCACCCCGATACGCGTCACGGAGACGAGCGCTTCCGCGAACTAGCCCATGATGGCCGCGCTCGACGGCGGCTAGATGGTTCGCGTGTGGCAAAGCGTTCCGCACCGTCTTCGCTCGCCGAAGCGTCGTTCTGCAGCGTCCGTGGACACCAGCGGAAACCGTGTCGTTTCTCAAAGTTGACCAGGTCGTCGCAACAAGGAGCAACTACGCGAAGACGCTAGCGAAATGGCTGACTCCCGACCTGAAATGGAGGATACACCAATGACCCGGGATTGATGGAGCACACTCGACGATGCCGCTTACCTGCGCCTAGATTTGAACACTTGTGCAGCCATCGACTGTGTCACTTGACTTCAGCAAGGTGATTCGGGATCAAATTCCAGTGATTCGGATTCATTGTTGCCACTTATCTGCGTCCCGCGTTCCGTACTCCTGCGGATACGGACAGCGTTCCGTACTCCTGCGGATACGGACAGCGTTCCTCGGCGCTCCTCCAAAGTATACGTGGAGAATCGAGCTGCCAGCGATCCAGCTGCCTTACAACCAGCACCGTCCAGAGAGACACGAGGACTGCAAGATGCCTTGGTGCGGTGCGTCATCGACTTGGCCGATGGAGACGTTTGCCGTGCCGCTTGTCTCGTAACGAGTATTATCGGATAATGGATCATCATTGCCGTCTACCAACTGTGCTGCAAAATCATTTTATCCGCCTATCCGCGGCACGTCAGCCTCTCCGTATTGCTGAACCGCACCATAGCTGTGGCCTGCTCCGGGCGAGAATCCAGTTGCCTCTCTCGTAGACACTGATTTTTTCATTGAAAGTATTCAGCGTTACAGCACAGTGCCCAGACTGAGTAGTGCATAATAGCTTCAAAAAAGCGCATGACACAAAGCCGCTGGACACACTCTCGGAGCACGTGATGACCTATACGGATGCTCATCGAGGCGTTCAATACTCGGTGCAGAGGGTGCTTGCATGCATTTTTGCCGGCGGCGTTACACCATCGCAAGCCTCTCACGTTCGACTGCTGCGCCAGTTGACGTTGAGTTCGCATAACGTACTCCATCTGGTACATATGTCTGTGTCCAATGCTCTTCTTTTCATCCTGTTTGAGCGTGCAACCGCGCTTGTGATGCGTTTACGTCGTCGTGAAGGCATCCACGAGAATCACGCTGAATCGAATCCTCCGCACGTTCAACGCCCACGTCGACGGAGCGTGCGTGCAACTTTTACGTGTTACAGCGTATCCAACTCCATCGGCTACCGCCACTAAACGACACGAGTTGTCTGTTACTTAGTTTTCCAACTCATTGAACAAATTGTCAAATGCAAGCTTTTTGTGCGCGTTAGACCGGAACAGCTGGTGATCCTGGCACGGTCTCATGCACTCCTGCCAAGATCGCTGACTTGAGCCACATTGATGCCCGCGTACCGTCTGAATGAGGCGTGCGGAGCTTTCTGCTCCGCTCGATGCAGAACTCAGAGCGTCGAGACGGATCCCCGTGATGTTCGTCCACTTGTTGGCATGCCTTCTGGCGTCCATGATGCCGCGTACTCAACCATTCGGAGCCCTGGGAAAATTGAGCGGTTTGATGGGCTTTCCGTTCAGGCCTTTAACGCGGTGCTTTTGATTGGTAGAGGTACGGCGACGGCCTTGACGGGTTTCAACCCCGGATCCAGGCCCGTGATGACGGCTTCTACTTCGTCTGGATTGAACGTTTCAATACGGGCGTCGCTGCTCGACACACCTTTCGGTATCATCATGTGCATGCTGCGTGAGATTCCGTTGGTCTGCATTGTCCCTGCAAAATGCTTTCAATGTCCACTTTATATATGAGAGATCTTGAATGAGATGCCCCAACGCTCTCTGCGAAGCTCATCGCGTCATGCAAAGCTCCTCGCAGAGACCAGCCGTTGCTTATTGCATAGCGAATATTCCACAAAGGTGTCTACAGTTATATCACGGGTCATGTGCTGAAATACTGGAACCACATCTTATTGGATATTGAGGATGCTAGGGCGCTCGGCTTCGACGTGCGCGTCTGCTTTGTTCTGAGCCGGCAGGCTCTGTTCTGAAAAACGTGTCGCAAATTGCGAACAAGTCAGCGATCACATTCCAGGCGTTTTTGCTAGACGAGCTTCACTGGCCGCAGACCGAAACCGCGGCTATAAGCTTGGACGTTCCGGGGTGACACTCGTTCTCGTTGCGACTTCGCTTCGGAAGTCGCAGTCAACTCGAGCGCTTTGATCACCACGAGCTCGTCCCTGGCCTCCTTCGACACTGCGAAAGATCCAATTCACCAGTCGCAGCTTTTATTTGGTCTTGTGAGGTTATAACGGCCACAAATTGCGCGATGTGCGCCCCATGAAGCGCTCGACATTGACTCGCATCTGATTTCTGAGGTTCCTTTGATACGTTTTTGACAATCGTACAGCACAGCAGAGCTTTTCCGATCGCCGATATCGTGTGGCGCCCCCGGAAAGCATCCTGGGAATCGTGTATAGGAATTTGTGATGCAATGCTCAGAACTTGTTGCATCATGTCTCCGGAGCATCAGTTTTGTTGTTGCACGAATGTTGGATCACAATATTCTTGAGCAACTTGGACATCTGGTGGCCCTGCTCTCGGAACGCCAAAGAATAGCAGCATGACGATTGCGTCAAGCCGAGTGATGCTGGGCGAGAGACAATCGCGTAGGAGGCTTCGCGACACCACATGCCGTCCTGCATCTCACATTTCGGAAGATGCTCCCTACTGATATCTATTCGTTGAGAAGCAGTGATTATGGTTTCAGAATGATGTATCCTGGATGACACATTTCCATTCCAGACCCGTCTCATTCTCCTTTTGAGAGAATCTTTCTTCTTTTTGTCAAGTTTTATTTTCTCCGTCTTCACTTTCACCTTACCATGGTGTTCTGGTATGAAAGTAGTCACTATACTTTATATCCGTCTTGTGTCCTCGGGACTCAGACGTACTGGGCGGACGTTGACACCGAAGCCTACCTTTTCTGTCCGTGTATAGATCTACTTTTGCTCAGGAAGTTTTACGTCACCTTTTGCGTCGCGAGCATGCCCAAAAACCGATGCACGGCTTGCCGGTCCGTCCTCCGTGCGACCAGAGGAGCTACACATCATTCCAGGGCTGATGAAGGTAGCGACCGACTTGTCGAAGAACGGTGCCCCGGATGCGAACGACTCCACTACTGATCCGTCTATGGAAAAAACGCGTTTCCCGTGGAAAAGCGACCGACTTGTCGAAGAACGGTGCCCCGGATGCGAACGACTCCGCTGTTGATCCGTCTATGGAAAAAGGCGTTTCACATGGAAACGAAAGCCTTCAACTGGATTGAACCATAGCGACCAGGCTGGCACGAAGCACCACTGCTCGCCCGATCTCGGCTGCGTACTCCATGACCGCGTTGGAGTCACGGAGAACGAAGATGTGGAAGAGCTGGGTAGAAGAATGTGGGTACCAGAACCCACGATGATTACCTCAACGAAGCCTGGGCTGTTGAACGATCCTGTCCGATTCGCAGTTTTTCGGCACCTGCAAGAAACAATTGTCGCTAAGGCGGATGCTGCCAGAATGCGCACTCGTCTCGTCTTTACGAACAGCAGCTTATCTCTCTTTGAATCACCATGTACAGGTCTACCACTTCACACGATTAAAGTCGCATCACGGAAGACGAACACCCGTTTCTCCTGTAACAAGCGTTCGCGCTTCCGTGTCCAATCGACAGTATGGTGGTCACCGAGCAACGGTCTCCCATACAAGCGCGCTTTTTATTTTTTTTATCCGTCTCTCTTCATCGCTGTCGGTATCAACGGTACGGAAGCTTCGCATCCTATTGCTTCTTCAGAAATATTTGGTAGAGAACGTATGGAATGGATTTAATTGACGAGGAAACACTTGTGCAGAAATTGTTCGACGAATTCTGGTTTACAGACACGATATGCAGCTTACGGAGAACGATGACAATGGTTCATCCACCTGCTGACCGTAGAAGGAAGGTATTGTGGACATCAACAGGTTTCTAGCAAGTTACCACCAAAAGCACCGATTATCTCCGCGTCCTCTATCTGCATGCTACATCATACATTCCTTTTGTTGACTACCTGCAATACATCGAAGTGAAACCAAATTCACACACTGATGCACGAGTTCCAGAGTGCGCTGCTCTGAGCATGACGCCCACCATGCCGTGGCAAACATAATTCTAGGACAAGACACACCGCAGGCATCCTCGAAGCTCGCGAGGCTCAACCGGGTTCCCCGCTCGCAGGCAAAAACGAACCGCAGATGCGCCCCCTGCGCTCAGGAGGTGTGGCGCCCGCTCATCGTTCCTTGTTGCACGCTACCGTATCTGGCTCGTCAGCGCAAACTTGTCGGTAAAATATCCTGAACTTTCGCCAGAATGCTGCAGAGATGCTTCAGGCAATGAACAGGTCGGAGGATCCACCAGACACGACGTCATCGTGACGACGGGCAGCGTGCCTGTGTGGGTTCTGCAGCGCAGGCGCACCAGCGACCAACATTGTTTTCAATTCTGCAAGTGTGTTTACAAGCGAGGAATCAAAGCATTTGGATGGTCAAAGAGAACGCGACCTACGACCTCGTCGCTGTCTCAGAGAAGCGCTGCTAAAAACCCGAATTCCCGCCACTGCACTGGAGAACTCATCGAGTTCCAGGCTCGGTGGTAACATTGCCTGAAGGGTCGACGAGTGCGTCGATGCTCGCTCCATCCGCTCCAGACGCCCGTTCGGTATGTGCAGCAACCTAGAACGTTGAGATGCAACGCCGGTGCCTTCCGACTCATGCGAGAAACGGCGCCACAGCCATTCATCGGTTTCTAGATATTTTTCACGCGCACTGTCGACGTTCTTGTCTGACACTGTGCGCAATCGCCTGCGTGTTTCATGTCCGTCGTGGCTTGTGCGGGTGACGTTATCTGGGGCGCCGAGCGGCGAGGTCTGCTCCAGCGGCCGTACGCCGTTGGGCGAGTGAGCCGGCGCATCCACGTGCAATGCCTCCAGGACGGTCCGCAAGTCGCTTTCCTGGAGCACAGTTAGCCATCCCGATACGAGGCTCTGTCCCCATGTATCTGTGGGCATGAGTGCACCCAGGAGCACGTTTAGCGCTGCACAGGGAACACGATTTTCGGTAGTCTCATCCGGGTCGCTCCAGAGCCCGGGGTGCGTCCCGAGCAACAGCTCGTCTGCGCCCTGCGAACCGTGCTCTTGCTCTACAGAACATGAATCCTGCTCAGTTGCCCGTAACTCAAGCGGTATCTCGGTACTACCATGATCTGTGTTTTGGAGTAGATCACTGAGGAAAATCAGCAAAGCTGCACAGAAATAGCGTGGGTGCATCGCGGCGTAGGGGCGCTCTCGAGCATCCCTCCGGGCGGCGTTGGTTCCGACGAGCTCACGAATATCGACACGATGCGCAGCGGTTACCTTGCCAGAGGCTAACCAGGTAGCGGGCGACCCGTGCATGTCGGGGAGCCTGCCTTCCAGTTCCATTTGAGCTGCTTCTGCTTCTGCTGCTGCTGCTGCTGCCGATGGACTCATTGCCCGTTCTGTCGACAAATAAATACGGAGAATGACAGGCCGACAGGCTTCCAACAGAAATAGGCACGTCTCCAGCAGCGACGATTCATCTTCAGACCAGACCGGCGCCAAGCAGCGGCAGCTGTGATGCAAAACATGAAAACGATGCTCATCTAGAACACGTCGTATCCATTCGCAGATTCTAAAAATGTATGCATCTAACCCCACATATTTTCTAGGCCACTGAAATCTTTCCAGTAAAAACGCCTCAGCCGATTCCAGTTGCGAGCGCTCGATCGAGAAAACTTCTCCTAGCGCGTCGCCAAGTGCTTTGGTTTTCATGAGAGACCGAGCCGCAGCGAGACGCGTTGCTGCTGCTCCAACGAGATGAAGGACATCGAGCAGACGGCGCCTGCGCGCAAGCTGGGTACTTTCTGACTCGTCTTTCAGATCACGTTCGCCAGTGGCATCAGCGTTGATTAACGTACATAAACCCGTCGTATCAATCATAAAGACCTTCTGGATCATAAAAAAAGCAAACTCGCCGACACCTGGTTCCATTCCGAGAGTAACGCACAAGTCCATAAGCCAAGAGACGAGCTCAGTGCGCCAGCCCCATTTGCTTTGCAGTCCAGTCTCTGAAGTGAAGTTTCCAACAGCAGCAGAGAGCGACCAGTTCTCGGGGCGAGCTCGATCCAGTTGGCGCAGGAGTTCCTCCGCAGTGCGATCCATGATGCGTAAGTGCTGCACAAACCGACGCAGGCTCGGTGCTGCTCGCCGCAGCGACTCCGCTCTCGGCAACGGCTCGAAGCACTCGTCCTCGGCGCGTGTGGTCCGCCTATGCTGTACAGCCTTCGGGATCGAGCCGTCATGTCCCAGGGTCTTCGCATCAGAAACCTCTCCAGCGCCTGCGTGACTAGTTCCCAGGCAGCTGCTGCCGCAGAGACTCGCCGCGCCAACCGTAGCTGGAAGGGTTCCTCTCCAGACGTGAGGCCGTGGTTCTCCTTCCTGACCCTGTGTCGAGAGAGTCTCTATGGACGTTCGCGACAAACATCTCTCAAGAGCTGGCGTTTTAATTTCAGCCTGCTGACGAACACGTGCTGCAACAAAAGACTGCGGTGCGCAGCGCTCTGGATTCACGGACGCTACGCTTCCCAGAGTGAGTCCCCTTTTCGTTGAGTCCATGGTGGTACCCCTCACGCACCACGTGCGTTCCCCTGTCGCAGGTATCCTGTTATCTTGTCCCTGAGCACCCATCCATACGTCGGCGGATAACCCAACGACCAGCAATGGGCGCACGTCCCAGGGTATCCCCCGCGTCTATGGTCTCAGGCTAGTCTTGAAGCTTCCGCCCCGATGCGATGTCACGTAAAGCAGGGGCCTCGTCCCGTGCGCGAGATCCCGCGGATGCACCAGACTGATCACAGGCGCGCCACATCGAAAAACGCTCAGCGATGCAGCGCAACGACGTTGGTTGGCGCGTCCGTTGGCACGCGTCGATGCGACGCACGTGCAGATATTTCTGGCGGTGACGTTCGTACAGGGCGCCAGCGGCGCGCGCACACGCATGGGCGCGATGCTGTCCGTGCACGTGCAGCGTCGAATCCGTGCGGAATGCCGTGCGGCGGCGGCGGCGGCGGCGGCGGCGGCGGGCGCCGTACCCGTCCCCAGACGAGCCATTCACCTCGGTGTATGGTTCATACCATGGTGATCTGTTGATTTGCTCGCGGAACCCGCATGCACCCGTTACCGACACCAGACCAGATGATCCATACAAGCAACCGATGTCCGAAAGGGTACCACAATGCGGTCCTATTCCCGCATAGATTCTAGGGGTTACGTCACCTACAACGTCGGGGCAAGTGCGTATAGCAGACTCCACATCCGCAGCGTCTCTGGATCGCGGGAGAATTTTCCCGTAGACAAACACTGCATCAGGGACGGTGGAACACGAATACATACTCGGACGAGATGAGGTCTGCACTGAGGTGTGTGGTGGCGTCTGTGTACCCGGGAGCATCTGTTACAATCCATGAATCCGCATCGTGCGCAAAGCATGCAGGCGCACCGCAGCCCGCGCTTGACGCGAGATCATCGACGCGATTGAGCGCATTACGACGATAGCGTGGATGTCTATCCATCGACGTGCTGATGGCTCCCAGTCTTTTTCGAGCGGCCGCTGGTATCGGTTTCAGCTTCTTCTTGTACACTTTGTTCCCTAGAGGCTGCTCTACAAAGTTCATTCTCGTCAGCTCCGGGCGCCTCCGCTCCCGCACCGCCTATCTCCTGGTACTTATGGGAGCGTTAAAGTCCCGGTTCGCAAACTCTATCGCCTTTGATCGTACCCGTAAATAGCTGTTCTTGCTCGTTTTGCGACGTTCGATATCGAAGGTATGCTTCCAGTGACTGTCCTGGTTTTCGCTGGTGAACTCTATCTTCCTTACATCGAACTCCGTATGGATCTCCCTGATCATCCCGTACAGGGCCCTGGAGTTGATAGCCACAAAGTGCGACTTGTGGTTGCATATCGTAACGAAATTCAAGCGCATCCCCAGATGCGCAGCCGCCCGTTTGTACGACCCTGCATGCTTCCGCACACCCAGCTCCATCTCCGCCTTGCGTTCGAGTTCTCGGTTCAGGAGTACGAAATACCGCAGGATGGGGGAATAACATCTTTTCACATCTTTTTTCATCTCTGGTATCTTTTCTGATGGATTCGCCAGCGCCAGAACCGCACGGTGCTCTTGAATAGCCGTACGGATTATAGAGGCTTCATTCGCGCTCCTGGGTGACGTCTTCTTGTCGACGAATTCGACGTCATCTTTATGCTGGTGAATGTTGGTGATTCCATTGGTAACCGCTCATATTTCCTTGCGAGAGAAGCCCGGGTAGAATGCAAAGATAGAGCGTATCATGGAACGTTCAAGGTTCATGGTAATCTAGTTCTTCAGATTCGCGAGGTACTTCATTGCCCCGTATTCGGAAATACCCCAGTCACTTCTGTACCGAGTACCCTTGTACCGGAATTCCGCGTTATTTTCTTGGAGGGTATGCACTCGCTCATTTTCGTCGACGTTTCCCCTGTGTCAAGCACCAGGTGCGGAATGAAGGTCATGTTGAAAAATTCTTCCGGAACCTCGACAGTTTTGATGTCCGCCACGTTGTCATAGGTGTCCTTCACAAAATGCATCAGTCCTGACGACGCCTTTATAATACTCATGGACTGTGTCTCGACACAATTTCCGAAGTACTCTCGCAACTTTTGCTCGTACGGATCCTTGAAATATCCAAGAACAGAGGCTTTCACGACAATCTCGTCGTACTGTCGTCTTTCTTGCAGGCATTGACGTCGGCCTCCTGCCTCGGCTTCTTCGTCTTTTCCTGTTCGTCTTTGCTCGGGACTGCTTTTCGTTTCTTTCCGTCAGCCGGCGACACTGCGCCTCGGGGACCTTCCACTTCCTTGTCCATAGATTTCCTTTTCTTACTTTGGTTTGAAAATGAACCGGCTTTGTACGCTTCTGCTATAAAACAATTAAAAATCATTTGAATAGACTCACTTGAGGGTTGAAACACGATTCAGCTGAAAGACTATAACTTGCAACGACTTTAACGCAAATACAACTTGTAATTCAGGTGAACAAGTTAACGAATTGTCAGGATCGTGTTTCCCTTCAACGTCGACGTGCGTGTCATCTCTGATGCCTGCCAGATATGGAGATATGCGTATCGAGCGCATGATCTAGAACAAAGAACAGATACTGACCACTAACTAGCAACGATATAACGATTTCTCTCCCCGTCTACGATAAACGTTAGAAGAGGGAAAAGCTTTCCGCATTGCCGGAAGTTTATCTCCTGGGCGGAAGGTCCTGCGAGCCGGACGAGTCTGCCGGGCTTGCGCTCCGTGCGCCTCTGCAGCGACCGATGCTGTAGTGGGATCTGAGCAGATGGTTGGCAACGCAATTTAATCTGGGACAAGGAGCAGGCATGCTACGTCTGGGCGTCGCCCATATTGCAGTTGTCTCCTAACATATCGGTTCGCGCTGCCGCACACAGTTGGTCTGTCTGCGCAGCTTGCAGGCTCCCCGAGTGTTTATATTCTGCGACTCCGTGTCAGATGAATGACTCCTCGATCCGACGCCTTTAGTGGTATGACAAAGCTGTTCTGTCTCCGTCATGCATTTGCCCGAGCGGTATGTGCGCTACGGCGGCTGCAGGAAACCAGACGCTCCGCGCACGATAGAACGCACAAAATGACCATTACATTCGAGAACAGGTGATGAAACTCGGGAGTATGACGCAGCATGATGGACGCTTTCCCGAAAGCCAGTATCCATCCATCCATCCATCCATCCATCCATCCATCCATCCATCCATCCATCCATCCATCCATCGACAAAGTAAACGTTCTGCCATCGGAAAAAATCCTCGCCGCAGCCGTCGGCGAGGCAGATGCCCCGTGGCGAGCGGTCAGTCCACCCGTCCTGCTGTCAACGGGGTCCATCACGGACACTGACACAAAGTGGACGCGGAACTGCCAGCGGACACGTCATAGCTCGCCAGGGCTGCACCGTTCCTGCTGCCAGATGCGGACACGAGGTCTTCGTGTCCACACACTGCACCAGGGTTGTTTCCAAGCGCTGGCTTGTTTACAACAAACGCGGAATGTGGGAGTGCATAGCACCAACAGCCTACGCGGTGGACTGGAACACCGCGCTTGGTGACGTTCTGCAGACTCCTGAAGAAGTAGAGTTTCTGAGCACACTGGCGTGCTCGCGGGAGCGCTTGCAAGTCGCGCTGCGGCACTGGAAACAGCTCTCTCTACGGGAGCGTAGTCTATGTGGAACCCGCCAGAAGCACGCGAATAGCGAGGCTCACTTGCCAGCCGCGGAAGAGAAACCTGTCGACGAATCTGCTAATAAAGCACTCCTTAAAAACTTGAAAGAGACCCTGTTTGCGACCGCTGGGCCGGTCGAGGTGCGGAGCGCCCTCTATCAACTTGAGGCCTATATTCCGTGCTTGCAGCGCCTGACGAGCTTGTTTCAAGAACAACGTACTGTGGAACATTTTGCGCATAATCGGCACGCGAGCGAAAGCTGCCGTTTCGCGTGGAAGTCGGGAATGGCGGAACGCCGCACCGTCCAACGGGAATCATTATTGCGTTTCGAGATCCTGTTCACCCTTTTTTATTGGAGCATGGCAAAGATCAGAACCGGGCATGAAATACTTGATGAGTTTTCATCGAATGCCGAAGGTCAAACTCGCGAGGCCGTCGAGAACGAGGCAGTCCGACTCTTCCGCGAGGCCAGCGGTGTTCTCAAGTATCTCTCGGAGAAGCTTTCTCCGGGATTGCTGGTGGACATGGATAGCTCCGAATTCGTTTGTGAAGTGCATCCATGTGTAGCATCCGCACTGTCAAGAATAGCCATGGGCGAAGCTTATTTGCTGGCACTAACGCGTGCCGAGTCCCGACAGCTATCACCGGAAACACTGCTGCGTCTCTCCGTGGGTGTTACGGAGACTTTCGCGCTCGCACGCGCTCAACTCCAAGGGCTCTGTGATGGCACTAACAAGGCTGCCGCTGGTCACAAACGACTCGCGTACTCCCCAGAGCCTGGTTACCGCGCAGTTGCGGAGCTTGGCGAGGCACTCGGACGCACACGTTGCTTCTATTATCAAGCGCTCATCTTTGAAGCGGGTACGAGTCCGCGAGAAATTTCAGGCAAGCGCGGGGCAGTTATACGCTTGCTCGAGCACGCATCGCTCGAAATTGAGAAGCGCCGTGTGGGGCGCCTCCTGCGAGACGGCGCGTTTCGCTTCCTCGTCCCGCCGATGCGTGCGCCCACCGTCCAGCATTGGCAGAACTTAATTAGCATCAAGCTAGAAAAGAGCCGCCGCGACAATGACCTGGTATACATGGAACCTGTTCCGGACTCGATACCAAACATCACAGCAACTGAGGCCCTGTATCCGTTCTATGCTGTTGAGTATTCCTTCACGGACTTGAACCAAACCCAGCTCGATGCCAGTTCATCTCTAGACGCGTCACTGAATGGTAGCCCCCGCGCCGGTGCCCAGCAGAACGGAACGAACGAGTCGATTGGAGGGACTTTCCGCTGAAACCAAACGCCAAATAAACACTGTGTTCTGATTCACAACGACAAATGGACGACAAGAACCGCCTCAGCGAAATCCACGCAACCGAGTCAGCATTCACGGCACGCTAGAAAAAGTTCGTATCCCGACCTGCATCCCTTGGGTCTGAACGACAACCAATAAAACACGCCATGTATCGCAAGCATGAAACTAGAGCAATGCTCCAGCGGGCGCTGCGTATCGCCGCGCACAACGCCTGCGCGTATCCTCGAGCCGACGCACTTTGTGTGGTACGGCAACGCCGTTCTGTCTCCGTGCAGCGACCTCAGCGGCGCTATAGGCGCTATTGCTGTCGCTTTCGGCAGGCAGTAGGCACACACGATAGGACGTACGAAACCACCAGAATATCCGAGATGAAGTATAGGTAATGTAACATGGAGGTAGGTGTAGATCGTTGGATCCTCCACCTCGCACTGGAAAAAACATAAACTAAGAAAAGCAAAATGCGCATAATCGGAGAACGCTGGCCTAAGTGAACGTTCTGTCAATGGAAAAAAAGGGAAAAAATGCCTGCGCGTGTTAAACCCGCAGGCACGCATCGCTCACATGATTCATGTTTAGAATCGATGAGCAGAATGAGGGATTCCACACGCGTGCGATTCTTAGCAACAGGTAGAAAAGCGTCTACTTTCCCGTTTTAGACCGCCTCAAGTTCCACAAATTCCAGACGAGACTTGATTACGGGAATTATGGTCCGTTCAAGCGTTCCTCCGGGCATCGAGCATATTGTTAGAAGCGGCTCCGGCGCGAAACGCCCTGATGCAGTCGACATACAGAGAGAGACCGGCTCTGGGGTATCTTTGCCGGCGTCAGTGTCAGGCGTTATTCACTGGATTCGGAGCCGAAGACCATTGTTCTTCTGGGAACCAAAAGGCCGTGTAGACAGACCTGCTTCCAGCAGCGCAAAACGACACGCTATGACAACATAGCGACCAGAGCGACGCCTAGACACAGACCGTCCATCTCCATCCCGGAAAACCGCGTTGCAGAAGACCTGTCTGGGTCTCGTCACAGCATCCGCCACCGGGGGCACGCGGAGCCATAGCGCTGCAGGCTCGTCCGGTTCGCGAAACTTTCCATCTACAGGATGAACTTTCGAATATCTGGAAACCGTCCAACCGTACATCGTCTGCGACACGGATGGAAGATAGTATTCGTCAGTTGCTGGTTACTTCCTCGTTTTTGTTCTATGGGCGCCCGTGCCGCCCATGCAATCCGCGAAACCTATACCTGCGTCAGATTGTAATGGAGCGTTGCACTGCTCGCTCTGCACCTGGGTTTCGATTTTTTCGGAACTAGATTAGTTGCGTACCCTCGAAATTCGAAGTGCAGTCATGAGAGCATGTGGAGGCTTTTTGGTTCTTCAAGGATTTGCGGTTGTCCTTTCGGAATGAACACCACAACGCTTCCCAGACGGAAGCGGGTCCGTCACCGGAATCAACATGATTCGCGATGCTATCGAATAAGGCTTCGCAGAGTAGTACACTTCAATTTCCCTGTCATTCGGATGAGCATCCACGCTTCTCCCTTCCCAGCGTCTAGCGGATGCCTCAATCGCGCATTCTTCGCGTTCTCGAGCACTCTGTTTCGTAGCAGAGTCGGCGCTCAGCAACGGGCAACATCGTCTACACAGACAAGGCTAACACGATGACGTCGCTTGACGGCTTGCTCACGGGCTCGGGTCAGAAAATCACTGACCTCTGGTCATCATACAATCGATTCCGTTCGAAAGCCAAATCAGCCTCTATTTGGAACCGCCAAAGACATGGCATTCGACGCGAGCACGAGACCCTTCAGGGCATGTATTCCCGAAAGCTCCAGTCTTTTCCGGTTGCACGGAAAAATGTCCTGACCTCGGCCAGAGGTCATCGCAGCGACCGTCTCCGGTGGAGCGCGTACCAGCGCTTTACACGGCGTCAGCGTTCACCGATGGACATCGCTCAGCTCGCTCGGCGCCCTGGATGGAGCTCCCGGTGCTCTTCTCATCGTGGACAATATCGCGTTCCACAAATCCTCCATGGAGTGCGACACAGTGCGCCTGCGTGTGCAGCAGACAGCGCTCCCGCCTAGGGAGTCGCCCAGGCGAAGCAGGTGATCGCGAGGCATAGCGCCAGGTGCGGAAACGTACGAGAGCACCCACTGGCGCCTTCTGTACCCGTCAAGGCCAGGCACCGAGCGGTGAAGCAAGCGTCCACCCGCCACAGGTTAACGCTGCGAGGTGTAGTGGGTTTCTCGGAACACCTGACCACTGTCAAGGGTCAACGCGCGGAACGGCGTCCAGCGCCCGCGTCCAAACTAGACAGAGAGAACACCTGAAGCGTGGATCGCAACTTCTGCCCATGAACGAACAGCGTCTGCAACGGCCAGACGTGTCGACATCGGGACGCTAACGCTGCCATCAACGTCCGTCGCCCGTTGACAACGGAACTGGGTAGGCAGGATTGACCGGCGTCATTTTAAAGCCTGAGATGAGAGAGCGGAAAAGGAAGCAGTCCCAGAAAAAGCGCACAGTGGCAGGCAGTTGCATCAGTTCAAAAAGAGGCTCAGACGTTAGTAGGCGCGCCCGAGTACGCAATGTGTACACGATGCACTCTTTTCTGACGTGGGTCTAACGCATAAGCAATGCCGGAAACCGTTGATGAAAAAATTGGTATGGGTCCGATTCTCTGGAACTCGATATGCTGTAAAGGCTTTGTCTCTTCAGGCGAAGGAAGTCAACGGAGGCCGCTTCTCGGCAAATAAGAAAGTACACGTCGTGCAATAACGAACGCGCTCTACAATCGGACTAAGGGGCTTCCGTGCTGGCGTTGTCGCGCTTGGTGCTGGTCCGGAACGGTACTGATCGCGGTGGTTCTTCTTGCTGGACGGAACAGTGCAGGTTCCCGAATGGCAAGTTATGACCCATTTGCTTTGAAAGCAAGCGGTTGTGAGCAGAAAAAACCACCCGCCTGGTTTGAACTAGGCAAAAGTCTGCTAACGCTCACGTTTGCCGCGGGCGCCGATCAAGAACCCTATAGCCCGGACTCATTTTGGATAAACGCCGGATCCGAAACCTCCAGCACACGGGTCAAGCGAAGCAGGCCCGTTGAAGCCGTTTCCACGACTAGCGCTGGCACCTCTGATGACGTTCGGGCGGCTGGACGGAGCGAAACGGATAGGCAGGTCCCTGTTCAAGAGCCCCGAAACGAGCCGAAAGGTCCCGGCTGCTTCTTCCCGCCGCCAATAGACGACCGAGTTTTGTGTGTTTGCGCTTTTATTGCTCGGAACTTCACAGGTCCTGATATTGAAATCGAGGCCAAGCTGGGAACAGTTATTGATCTGTCCACCAGAGAACGGGCTGTCCTACCTGGCTGCGCCACTGCGGCCTGCCTCCAAGCCGAGGTGAACAACGTGCTGCGCTTTGAGTCGAAGGTTTCTTTCGATGCATTCAAGCGACTAAACGAAGTCTTAAACAGGACAGTGGCATCAGCAGTCCGCCATCGCGGACCATTGGTGCGACATTCGCGTTCACGTCAGACGGATCTGCGCTTCTCGTCAGGCTACAGGGAGACGCGTCCGTGGAGCCGCAGCGAAGGCGAAGCAGAATCCGGAACGAATGCGACCCAAGGCAACGATAAGACGCCTGCCTCGTTCATGTTCAAGACTCGGTTAGAAACGCTGCATATTCTCTTCCCAAGTCATCCATATGATGTACGCGTGAACGCTGCCCGCGAACAGCAACTGACTCCTGCCGAAGCGGTGCGACTCGGAGACGCTCGAGGTGTACTCGAAAGTGAACGACTCAAGGATCGTTTATCCTATCGCTGTGGTGAGCTTTCCATCGATATCACCGTGGTGCACCTTCCCAGAGAGTCGCTCATGACGTACGAGGTTGAGGTCGAGCTCATCTTCGACAACCGAGCCGACCAGTGCGCAGAACTTGTACAAGTTTGCACGGACTACCGTCAGCGTCTTGAATCCGCAGCCCCATTGGCGCCCCCAATGGGTCCTTCACCGCCAGCGTTACTCGTCACCATTGCAGAGACTCTATTCAACACGCTAGTGGCTCTGAATAACGTGCTGGCAAGCATTACCAACTAGTCTCCGTGGACGCTCCTGTAACCAAACCCGAACCCTGTGTCAGACGCGTCGGCACAGCGTCCTCTGGGCCGTCGCTCAGACGACAAGACGGTATGTAACGTAGCGCCCTGCAGTCTCAGAGTTGCGGGTAATCTTAAGCACTTGCCCTCGTGTCACACCAAAGTAACGCGCGACGGGATCGCTCTGTAGGATGCGCGGCAGCTGCGTGTCCTTGAGCTGGTACCGTTTAAGGAGGGTCTTCTTCTGCTCCGCCGTCAGAACTTCGTGCTTAGGAACCAGCTGGTGTCGAGTGATATTCACTAAAAGCTCAGCTTCTTGGAAAAGCTCCAGATGAAAGCGCGGTTGGAGCTCTGCCACCGCCTGTTTCGCAATAGGAGTCAAGCCCGTCTGCACGACGATGATCGCACGAAGTACGTTCTCTGTCTCCAAGCGAAGGCAGTACTCTCGGATGGGCTTCACACCCACCTTCTCCTCTTTGGGGAAAAAGACGTATATTTGGTTAGAGCGATCGTTGCGATGCTGCCGCAACATGGTAAGAGACTCTCGCGCACGCCCCGCTGCGTCGAACTTGTGTGCGAACTCTTCCAACGGCAGTTCCAAGTCAGTTTTCGTCGGTAAAACGAGGTAACCACGGTCTCGTAGCATTTCTAGAATCGTCCGACGAATCCTATGTAAACGACGCGTCTCGTCGGCCTGGATGTCGGTGGCCATTGCGACGAACGCACCGCTGCCAAAACAAGTGCAACGATTACGGCGACAACAGTGTTCACGGTGGTCTCGCGTAGGCCTTTGCGTCGGCTTTAGCTCGGAGCGATATGTTCGGCAGCGAAAACCACAACACCGTCAACGTTAGCGTCTGTGTAGCGAACGCTTCGCAGTAGCGCTCCCTCGGAACGCGAACACAGTACAATGCTCATCCAGGCTGATATGCGGTCGCGAACGCCCCCGCGATAGCGCTGCCCAGGAGCAAGGAGCCTTTGACGGAACGCCTGCTTGACAAACTGCAGAGCTTCGACTGGTGTCACTTACTAAACGCAACCAGTACAAGCCTGATGAAGGTATGCACGCACCCTGCAGTGGCTGCAGCTTAAGAGAGTCTTGCTCGTGTTTGCGGACGCTCCGGGCAAAGTAGGCCAGGAAGCAGTGCAGCTATCTGGTGACTACGCTGCAGGCCGATGGAAACGACCTTTTGGAACACGTAGGTGTTGAAGTCCCTGTCTGGCGCTGTTTCATAACCTGAAAGAGGCAGCCAAGCAGCTCAGGGCCATGTTTGACGTTTTTCGTGGTTTGGACGCTATTTTGGACAAGTTCTTGAGGGCAGTGCGCGGAGCTGCGACACGCTGGTGTTTCCCAAAGTCGCTCGCATACGGGGACAGACAATTTGATGCGTCGGTACACTCGTCATGAAGATGCTCGTCGCCTGGACGGGAGTATTTCGGGAAGGATGCGGATAAATCGAGGCCACGTGCCCCGTTTCGCTTCGGGAGTACCCGCGAGCCACTGGGCAGCAGCAAAGTACCCGACGCTTACGTAGCGTCGATCGCACGTCCCGCGAGTCGCACTGCTGCAGTAGTGCCGATGCGGCAACCAGCAACCTGCAACACTGTGTACTACGGATAGCCGCTCGCTGACGGTGCCTCAGCGATGGACCTGGAAACAGCGGAACGCCGGTCGTGTGCTGTGGTCTGCCTACTTCACTCGAATGCATTGGGGAGCTGTCGGAGAGCAGGGAAATCGCGGTGTCCGCGAGCAGTGTGCCGCGTTCCATGTAACGATTTCACTCGTATGTACACTCGTGAGCGCGTCGACGTTGGGCAATATGCTTCGAATCTGGGCCACGGAAAACAAGAAGCTGGAAAGGTTTCGAAGCAGATCACTTCGCAACCACGAACTGTCTCTTGTCTGAAACTTGGATGCTTTACGTATTTACGGATCCGCCGAAGCGTTTCCGCAGCTCTTCTGAGTTGCACAGATACGAAAACCGTTCCATCAAATCCGCCTAGACAAAGCGCACACTATCTAGTCGCCATATAAAAGTGATACCGAATCCGAAGGATGCTTGTGCAATCACCGTCTCTCATTCGTCCGGACCAGCTCAATGCCGAGATTTGTATTCCTGGTTGAGATCGTCGACTCCAAACTCAAAAGCAACCTCTGCCTCGGCTTCCGCCAAATCCGCTGGTGTCATCATCTCGTCTATCATGACGTCAGCCTTTTTCTCCCAACGCAGCGCCCAGCAACGTATTAGCTGCACAAGGAGCCAAGCCAGCAGAACAGATGCTGTCAACGTAGCGATCACAAACAGTACGATCCCGTAGAGAGGCCACCCGTTGGATTCTCCGAGATCGCATCCATCGTTCGTGCACAACAGCATCTGAAGCGTCCGGTTCCCGAGCGAATGTATCGCAATACCGGGAGCCAGTGTTGGATAAAGGAGCGCGTCCGCAGGATCCGCTGTTTCCACGAAGAATGCACTGTCGTTCGCCGCGCAAACAGGCGAACAGGTACGCTTCAGAGAGTAATGATCCGAAACGGATGGCCTCAGAAAATAAATAGACTGTTCCGGCGTGTATTTGCTGGGGGCATAGAGACTCGGTAACTCGCTCAAAACTGATGTCGATGCAAAGTATAGCTCATCGGAGGTGACGAAACGCGGGACCAAGTCCTGGTGGTGCACAAACGCACCCAATGATACCAGCGGCAGGAAGCCGTCATGGCCACGCTCAGGAGATCCGTACAAGAAAATATCAAAGAAGGTCGATGCTTCGTCGTTATTGTCGTCGACGAGAAAAGCAGGCTGGTTGACGGCGTTCGCACGAATGAGACCTGTGAAGCCCAGCACTATCGCCGCCGCTCGTAGAACAACCGTCGGAAGATCGTATTCATCTGGCGGTGGTTTGCCGTCTGTTCCCAGATAGAACCGATTCGCAGAGCGCAGGTACACCCAGCACTGAAGCGAGTCCGAGTTCACTGGCTTGAACAGGTACTCCTGCACCGCTTGGGTTGAGGCAAGCTGGTAAGAGCCGCTCGCATAGAACGGTCGAACACCTGCTTGCGTCGATACGAACGACTGGGTCACATAAAATAGCTCGGTCTCGCGCGTTGCTTGATCCTTCAGAAATTGAGTTGACTCGTTGATGAAGGAGAAGTTACATGTTACCGTCTGTGCTCGCAGACCTGGATATTGCTGTGGCCAAATTTGCAGCGAATAGTTTATCGCGTCGTACCGTTGCTTTAGCACCGTCTGATTGGTGACGCCATCTTCGGAGTACACTGAAAACTCCCAGAAAGGTCGACTAAGTCCAAGTGCAGTCCACCGCTGGAAGACCAGCAGCGAAACGAGGCCGAGCCGCAGTAGCCAGCGCCAGGAAGCTGCTGAGCCTGTGGTTGCTGCCATGATGGAGCCAGCAGACTGCGGCCTCGTACAAGCTTGTTCTGACGAGTGATCTTCGTCGACAGCGAGTGTGGGTTGTTCTTGTACACGAGGACGTAGCAAAGGAGTGCCTGAAATAGCCGGCAAACACCTACACACACACACACGAACGCAGGTAGCACGGTCCAACACAACAGCTCGCCGACGAGATTTTCGCGATGCCAGTACACCCACGTCAGAAAAGAGTGCATCGTGTACACATTGCGTACTCGGGCGCGCCTACTAACGTCTGAGCCTCTTTTTGAACTGATGCAACTGCCTGCCACTGTGCGCTTTTTCTGGGACTGCTTCCTTTTCCGCTCTCTCATCTCAGGCTTTAAAATGACGCCGGTCAATCCTGCCTACCCAGTTCCGTTGTCAACGGGCGACGGACGTTGATGGCAGCGTTAGCGTCCCGATGTCGACACGTCTGGCCGTTGCAGACGCTGTTCGTTCATGGGCAGAAGTTGCGATCCACGCTTCAGGTGTTCTCTCTGTCTAGTTTGGACGCGGGCGCTGGACGCCGTTCCGCGCGTTGACCCTTGACAGTGGTCAGGTGTTCCGAGACACCCACTACACCTCGCAGCGTTAACCTGTGGCGGGTGGACGCTTGCTTCACCGCTCGGTGCCTGGCCTTGACGGGTACAGAAGGCGCCAGTGGGTGCTCTCGTACGTTTCCACACCTGGCGCTATGCCTCGCGATCACCTGCTTCGCCTGGGCGACTCCCTAGGCGGGAGCGCTGTCTGCTGCACACGCAGGCGCACTGTGTCGCACTCCATGGAGGATTTGTGGAACGCGATATTGTCCACGATGAGAAGAGCACCGGGAGCTCCATCCAGGGCGCCGAGCGAGCTGAGCGATGTCCATCGGTGAACGCTGACGCCGTGTAAAGCGCTGGTACGCGCTCCACCGGAGACGGTCGCTGCGATGACCTCTGGCCGAGGTCAGGACATTTTTCCGTGCAACCGGAAAAGACTGGAGCTTTCGGGAATACATGCCCTGAAGGGTCTCGTGCTCGCGTCGAATGCCATGTCTTTGGCGGTTCCAAATAGAGGCTGATTTGGCTTTCGAACGGAATCGATTGTATGATGACCAGAGGTCAGTGATTTTCTGACCCGAGCCCGTGAGCGAGCCGTCAAGCGACGTCATCGTGTTAGCCTTGTCTGTGTAGACGATGTTGCCCGTTGCTGAGCGCCGACTCTGCTACGAAACAGAGTGCTCGAGAACGCGAAGAATGCGCGATTGAGGCATCCGCTAGACGCTGGGAAGGGAGAAGCGTGGATGCTCATCCGAATGACAGGGAAATTGAAGTGTAATACTCTGCGAAGCCTTATTCGATAGCAACGCGAATCATGTTGATTCCGGTGACGGACCCGCTTCCGTCTGGGAAGCGTTGTGGTGTTCATTCCGAAAGGACAACCGCAAATCGTAAAACTGTTTACGAATCCATACATCCTTATTGCTGGACTCTGATTATCCAGGCTGCACATCAGAAAAACAGCCTCGGAAGACCCCAATGGCAGAAACTGGGCGAGCAACTCCCTTTTCCTTTCTAGTCTGACACAGGTGTAGCAGCATGGACAAATTCTCCGATCCAGGAAAGCGCGTTTTCGCCAAGGCACAACCCGCTTTGACACGGCAGGTCTTTCAGGAGCGGGAACGTTCGAATGGTAACCGTCTCTCCTCTCTCGCGCTCTGTGGAGAGTGGGGTCTGGATGTGTTCCGCTCAACCGAAAAGGCTCCACTACAATCTCTGTTCGCATTTGCGCCTCGACAGAATTTACCGGGATTTCATCTCCCAAATTCTTTATCATGGCTTAAGATCGATGTATCTGACATGTATCGCTTGGATGCGCGACTACCGCCAGTGCCCAATGGAAGAGAATTGCGTTGTTCCACACCAGCAGCGGTTCACGCGTCGCTCCCCGCGGGAAACGAGTGGCGAGCGCAATGACCAGAGCCTGAGGAGACAGGAGGCTGGAGCTCGCCGCACAGGCAGGTATCGGATATTTCGCTGCGTCGAACGATCCTCGATGAATCGTTTTCCGTGTGCAAAGCGCAAGGGTTTCTCGGGCGAGTCGGCGCACTGGTGCCGTCCTCAACTCGGCCAGAAAGCGCGCCACTGCCCTGGCATGCACAGCGGAACCAGCAAGCTCCACATTCGACAAGGTCCATTCGGCAAGTCCCTGCAGATTATTTCAGATGGACCAATACAGTCCGTAACCAGGAAGTTAACCATCATTCCATTACATATTCTTCGACGTTATATCAGATCACGACTTGTCTTTCCCTCCATCATAGATACTTCATGAATCTATCGCCCGTTCGGGTGCCCAGCCTGTGCCAGTCACTTGCTGTGTCGCTGGATGCGCCGTCGCCGGGTGCGACGCATGCAGACAGGACACCAACGCGACGCTTTCCTAGCAGTTGGTTCGGAGAGGTCCGACTCTGTGCCGCCGTGCGAAGCATTCGCTTCGGGTCTGCAACCCCAAACTTGAACACGACTCTGGGTCCAGCGGGTGTTTCAGAGGACGCTGTCGGTTTATGCCTCGCGCTTCCCTGGTTGCCGATGGGCATCGCGCAGCCGGGCGAATGCCGCTTCGATGCACTTCCGGGTACACCGCCCCGTACATGCAGTAATCGAAATCGCGCGCGCACAGATGCATGCGTTTCCCGCCAGAAAGACGCTGCCGTAGGCGGCAATCGCACGGCAGCACGCGCGATCCCCATCCGCTTGTATCCCGAGCGCTTTGAGCGTTCTCTTGGACTGTGTTCCTCACTGCGAACGTGTCTCCGGAATGGCCACTGAACTAGCATACCGACTGCCATTTGATAGTCTGAACTTGGGTAGTAACCCTCAGCAAAGCTTGCGGGCGCTCGGTGGCTCACAACCTTCAGACTCTCGCGGTGGGGCGGGCCGGAGTCGTAGCAGTCCTGCGAACACGTACTCGACGGACGTGGAAGTCCTCGTCCACTTCTTTCAGACTTTTGTGGATGATCGTGAGGCAAACCCGAGCTTGGGCAGCGACAGTCTGGACAGGGATGCCGACGGGACTCGCCACACGGCCGCTGGCTCCGAAGCGGCTGAGGAGCCCGCTGCGCTAGGCGAGCGGCAGAACTTGCGAGGCGTCGCGCCAAAGTACCTGCGCCATCTGCAAAAAATTGTCGACCGCGACTCCAAAATACTTGCTGTTGAGCTGGATGACTTGTTCACGGCTCATGAGGAAACGCTCGCTATGCGCATCCAGCTGAACACCAAGCGGTACATTGAAATCTTGTCTCAGGCTGCGGACGCCATTATCGCCACGTTGCGACCGAGTAGGCTGCTGGCTTTGGACACTCTAGACCTATTGATGCAGCAGCGGGAGCAAAACGAACAGGAGAACCGTCTCGAAGACCAGGAGCTTTTCGGTAATGCCGGTGCTGGTGCTGGTGCAGCAGACGAAGATCCCTACAAGCGCATTCCCCCGCTTTTGGCGCGGCGCTATCAGGTGCAGCTGGTCCCTGCATCAGAGGACAAACCGTTCCGGATCCGTGATGTGCGAGCTGAGCATGTTGGCCGGCTTGTGCAAGTCAGTGGCATCGTAACGCGCGTGCTCGATGTGCGCCCACTCGTTCAGGTTGCCATTTATGTCTGCGATGCCTGCGGTACGGAGTATTACCAACCGATACCGGGACGACAATATATGCCCCTTTTCTTTTGCTCAAAGCAAGAATGCATGCGTTCCGCCACCGGAGGCGGGCGTCTCATTCCCCAGTATCGTGCTTTCAAATATAGCAAGTTCCAAGAGATTCGCATTCAAGAGCCCGCGCACGATGTTCCCGTTGGTAGCATTCCACGAACGTTAACTGTTCTGTTGCAAGGCGAACTCTCGAATGCTTGCGCAGCTGGCGACCACATTACGGTGGCCGGTATTTTTTTGCCAACGCTCGTGTCTGGCTTTCGCGCGTTCAAGCAGGGACTCCTGTCGGACACCTACCTCGAAGCCACTTTCATTCGGCAACAAAAACGGGACTACAAGGATTATCAGCGGGAAATAGCCCGCAATCAGCTCATTCAGGCTCGGATTGCTGAACTCGCCAGTACCGCTGGAGTTTATGATCGGCTCGCGCGCTCCATTGCTCCAGAAATCTACGGGCACGAGGATGTCAAAAAAGCGCTCCTTCTGCAACTGGTAGGCGCACCGACCCGTGAACTTGCTGATGGGATGCGCCTGCGCGGTGATATACACGTATGCCTCATGGGCGATCCCGGTGTCGCCAAGTCGCAGCTGCTTCGCTACATCTGCAATGTAGCACCGCGAGGCGTCTACACTACGGGCAAGGGCTCGAGTGGTGTGGGCCTCACCGCAGCCGTTCTCCGTGACTCCAATACCGGTGATGTGACGTTAGAAGGCGGCGCCCTCGTCATGGCTGACTGCGGCATCGCATGCATCGATGAATTCGACAAAATGGATGAGATTGATCGCACCTATATCCATGAGGTCATGGAGCAACAGACAGTCTCGATCGCCAAAGCTGGTATTACGACTTCGCTGAATGCACGGGCGGCCGTTCTCGCAGCAGCGAATCCAGTTCAGGGCCGTTATAATCGACGACGCTCAGCCGCCGAAAATATCAACATGCCAGCAGCACTGCTGTCGCGCTTTGATCTGTTGTTCCTCATGCTCGATGCACCCGATCAGGACAAGGACCTGGCTCTTGCCCGACATGTGACGTACGTGCACCGGACGGGCGAGGCCCCAGAACTCGGATTCGAACCAGCGTCACCCGACTTGCTGCGAGCCTACGTTGCGCAGGCTCGACAGTGTGTGCCCGTAGTACCGTCCGAGTTGACGGCCTATGTCGTAGAACACTACGTAGCGCTACGCGCTGATGATAAGCAGCGCCGCTGGTTGCCTCGCGGCCACACGACTGCTCGCACGTTGCTGAGCATCCTACGACTTGCACAGGCACTCGCTCGGCTGCGCTTTTCCAACCTTGTTTCGCGCGAAGATATTGATGAAGCTGTGCGACTGCTCAACTGCTCCAAGGCCTCTCTGGACGATCCGAGCGAGGCAGGTGGCCATCGGAACTTGCACGAGCTGGACGCGACAACGCGGATCTATCTACTCATCCGCGACCATGCTGCTGACCGGGGCGAGCGCTCGGTGCCCATTGCGGACATCCTCGAGCAGGCCCTGCAGCAAGGTTTCACTAGCCAACAGTTCTACACCGCGCTGAGTGAATACGAAGACATCAATATCTGGTCGGTGGACTCGAACCGTACCCGCATTACATTCACGGTGTGAACGTTCGCCTGCCTAGTCAAGACCAATGCCAGAATAATATGGAACGCGTCCCCCATCTCGGGCGTTCACATGAACGACTGGATCTGTTTCTAATGTCGTCAGCACCAGGCTTTGCGGCCATTTCCGCTCTCTCATCTCAGGCTTTAAAATGACGCCGGTCAATCCTGCCTACCCAGTTCCGTTGTCAACGGGCGACGGACGTTGATGGCAGCGTTAGCGTCCCGATGTCGACACGTCTGGCCGTTGCAGACGCTGTTCGTTCATGGGCAGAAGTTGCGATCCACGCTTCAGGTGTTCTCTCTGTCTAGTTTGGACGCGGGCGCTGGACGCCGTTCCGCGCGTTGACCCTTGACAGTGGTCAGGTGTTCCGAGACACCCACTACACCTCGCAGCGTTAACCTGTGGCGGGTGGACGCTTGCTTCACCGCTCGGTGCCTGGCCTTGACGGGTACAGAAGGCGCCAGTGGGTGCTCTCGTACGTTTCCGCACCTGGCGCTATGCCTCGCGATCACCTGCTTCGCCTGGGCGACTCCCTAGGCGGGAGCGCTGTCTGCTGCACACGCAGGCGCACTGTGGCGCACTCCATGGAGGATTTGTGGAACGCGATATTGTCCACGATGAGAAGAGCACCGGGAGCTCCATCCAGGGCGCCGAGCGAGCTGAGCGATGTCCATCGGTGAACGCTGACGCCGTGTAAAGCGCTGGTACGCGCTCCACCGGAGACGGTCGCTGCGATGACCTCTGGCCGAGGTCAGGACATTTTTCCGTGCAACCGGAAAAGACTGGAGCTTTCGGGAATACATGCCCTGAAGGGTCTCGTGCTCGCGTCGAATGCCATGTCTTTGGCGGTTCCAAATAGAGGCTGATTTGGCTTTCGAACGGAATCGATTGTATGATGACCAGAGGTCAGTGATTTTCTGACCCGAGCCCGTGAGCGAGCCGTCAAGCGACGTCATCGTGTTAGCCTTGTCTGTGTAGACGATGTTGCCCGTTGCTGAGCGCCGACTCTGCTACGAAACAGAGTGCTCGAGAACGCGAAGAATGCGCGATTGAGGCATCCGCTAGACGCTGGGAAGGGAGAAGCGTGGATGCTCATCCGAATGACAGGGAAATTGAAGTGTAATACTCTGCGAAGCCTTATTCGATAGCAACGCGAATCATGTTGATTCCGGTGACGGACCCGCTTCCGTCTGGGAAGCGTTGTGGTGTTCATTCCGTAAGGACAACCGCAAATCGTAAAACTGTTTACGAATCCATACATCCTTATTGCTGGACTCTGATTATCCAGGCTGCACATCAGAAAAACAGCCTCGGAAGACCCCAATGGCAGAAACTGGGCGAGCAACTCCCTTTTCCTTTCTAGTCTGACGTAGCTTTCACAAAATCGCATCTCGTTTGACTTTGACGATCCGGATCCGGCTTGGGGCTCCTCGCAGCACCCGTCTGTTCTCCGCTCGAGCGTATGAAAGCACCACAGTACACCTTATGCGCATGTGTCGATCAAGAGGAGCTCCAGAAGCGCATGAGTCTCGAACCGGAGCGACACGTCGAAGTGTGGGTGATCCAGGCGATCCCGCGTCACGCGGAACAACTGCTGCGGTACCTGTCGAGTTCGGTGCCGCTTGGTCGAGAGCTCGCCCATTTGAAGCGTGGACACCGGGATAGCACCGGTGCCGTCAACGTACTGCTTGCACTCGTCTCCGCGGACGATCCGGAAGTTCCCAACCGAAACGCGCACGCCGTACTAGAGCGACTCGGTGTGGCACGCGAGTGGGTACATACCGCCACGCTTCGCCGGTGTGTTGTGCCCGCAGTGGCGCCTCGAACTGGACTACAGAGTCAGCACTGGTCGCGAACGCTCTGGCCTGTTATATACAGGCCAGAGGCTCCGGAACCACCGATACTCGCTGAGACCGAGGTCGGCACGGCGCTGGAGCTCCTCGAACGTCTCGAGCACGAGACGCAGGGCACCGACGTTAACGCCGCTCTTGTTGTGCGTTGGCCGCTACCCAGCGCACCTGCACAGGTGATCTGCAGTGTCCAGGGTCCGCATGCGCCACTCAGGTGCATCGACGAAGCGTCCCGCATTTTCCGCGACCGAGACAACGGCGAGGAGCATCCGCATTATATGCTCACTGGTTTGGACCTCTTCACAGTTCGGGAGCCGTGTGTTTGCTGTGCAATGGCGGCGACGCATTCTCGCATTCGTCGCCTGTTCTTTATTCACCCGGACGCGAGCTTCGGTGGGATCCTTCGGGTCGGCGTGCATCGACTCAAGGCCCTTAATCATCGGTACGAGGCGTATCAGCGCCAGCTCGCCTCTTAGCGAACAAGTGGCGTGCGTGTGTGTTTCGCGCGCTTCCCCCGTACAGGAGCGGACGCTGAACGCATGTATCCGATTCAGCAATACGGGGGCTAAGAGAGATTCATGGGAGTATGGAGCACGTCAACGGAAGCTTTCGTCGGGTCCGCATTGGCGACATCAGCACAGTTTCGGAGTCGTGGTTCAGGCATCAGCCCTGCGCCTGCGAACTGGGACCTAGGTACCCGCACGATAATGCCGTAGCGCTGGGGGTGCATCGACTGGCACGAAACCGCGTGATCCGGATGCGGTGTGGTCGGGCGCTACGTTCGCAAACGCATGCTCGTCGGTGACATCCTGTGGGCGGCATGACGCTATGCTGGGGCAGTCTCGCTTTTTTTTGTCTCGGATTTCGGAAGCATCCGACGAGACCGTCAGTGTATTCAGATTCGGCGTGTCAAATTGAAAGCGCTGGGGATGTGACGTACAAGGCGCTAGAGGTTTTGGAGCGCCACTATGTAACCGGACTCGACATACGAACTGACTGAGCGACACACCTGTAGAGCACGACGCTATAGGGCCCTCGCTGCCCGGAGGGCACGAAAATACAGAGAGGATGCTGCTCGGTGGAGCGCGTGGATAGCGCACGCAGAGGTCTTGACGGGCGCGCGCTGCTCGAGGGCCATCACGCCGGACACGTGTCCATCCCAAGATGCTTGCGTGCACGCACACGCGATGCATCGCAATTTTCGCGATCATTCACAGGCGAGGAATGCTCCTGACAGGCCGCTTGTCGAGTTACACCCGGAAACTACCAAAAGAATGAAAGCGTGCTCTGGGTTGCGGATTTGCATGCGCACTGCTGCCGGAAGCGAGCAATTCACTCAATGTCCGCAGTCACTCTGCGTGGTGCTAGCGATTCTTTAGGTCAATTAGAATTGAAAGAGGTTTCCGAGCAGCTTCCAGAGAAGGACGCTGCGAAAGCATCCCCTATCGAAGAGATTTCATGCAAGCGCAGGTTGCTGCTGCTGAAAATTGGATAACGCAGCTGGTGTCGATGTCTCACCATGATGCTGGCGAGTCAACGAATGCGCTGCATCCGTCAGCTCGGAAGTGCCATCGCGACACACCGCTACCGCGGTATCACCCCGTGAGCAGCGCATGTTGCTTGCGCACCGGATATGGAGCGCTGAATGCCTCCTACGTGCACGCTATTCAGTGCGTGCGGATACACATGATACTCAGGATCGGCTGCTTCCGTGATCTCGATCTGCCATCTCCAAGTTGGCCATTTTGCTTCGCGCACAAATCGCTTATCATGATCATTCGTCAGTTTGCTCCGCTACTTCTCCCACTCGAGGACGACCTTGCCGGCAGTTCCGCTGCCTGCGACTTTGAACGCTTCCTCGTACTCGTGCGCCGGAAAGCGATGCGTCAGCACCGGTTGGATGCGTTCCATGAGGCCGCCCACCAGCATGTTGATCATCCGGTACCAGGTCTCAAACATCTCGCGCCCGTAAATTCCCTTAATGGAGAGCCCCTTGAAAACAACGTCATCCCAATTAATGGGAAAAGACTCACTCGGTATCCCGAGGAGTGCAATACGACCTCCGTGATTCATCGTCGCCAGCATGCTCCGGAAAGCAGACGGCACCCCGCTCATCTCGAGACCTACATCGAAACCTTCGGTCATACCTAGCTGTTTCATCGCATCGCGAAGCAGATGCTCCGTATGCTTGGAGTCATCTTCCATGCCTAGACCAGTAGCCGGCTTGCCCTGGCTCGTATTGATCGCCAGCGTCGCACCGCATTTTTGCGCTAGTGAGAGGCGCTCATCACGTACGTCTGTTACGACGATGTGCCGTGCCCCGACGTGGCGGCAGATTCCGGCTGCCATCATCCCTATGGGTCCAGCGCCCGTAATCAAAACATCCTCTCCAACCAGGTCATTCGCCAGTGCCGTATGTACAGCGTTTCCCAACGGGTCCATGACAGCACCCCAGATATCCGGGATACGGTCAGGTAGTCGGACAACATTCCGCGCTGGCACTGCAACATAATCTGCAAATGCGCCGTCACGATTCACGCCTACGCCGAGCGTATTTCGGCAGAGGTGTTGGCGACCCGCTCGGCAGTTTCGGCAGAAGCCACAGGTCACGTGACCTTCTCCAGTGACCCGGTCGCCAACGCGCAGCGGTACTTTTTGTGCCACTTGATCACCGAGCGCAGCGACACGCCCGACGTACTCGTGACCCACAACGAGAGGAATTGGAATCGTTCGCTGTGCCCAAGCGTCATACTTGTAGATGTGAAGGTCCGTCCCGCAGATTGAGGCGTGCGTCACGCGAATGAGCACGTCATTGGGACCAACAGGCGGGACTGGTTGATTCTCAACCCACTCAAGACCGGCCTTTGGAGCCTTTTTCACCAGCGCTCGCATAAACCTTCCGACAGACATGAATGAAAGCTCTTTTTGGACGCTGCAAACAACCTAAAACTAGTCGATAGACGACGCGTACGAGGTCTGTATCGCACACGCGCGATGATCGCTCCAGCAACTGCGCTCGACACGGGTGCTTTGCCGATCGCCGGCGTCGGCGTCGAACACGCACCTCTTATGAAAAGCGGCGGCATCGGCGGCATCGGCGGCATCGGCGGCATCGGCGGCATCGATGATCGATTGCAAGCCGCTTGAGCACATGTGCGTTTCGCCCAGAATCAGATACGCCGCTGCGCGTTCCTGCATGGACGTTGCAATTGCACGCACTTTCCCGTGACCTCCATGTCGTATTCGTGCTGCACGACGTCTGCGGTGAGCCCAGCACTAGGATGTTGCTGGATGTGGCATCTATTCAACAAGACGGCTTCGTTGTGGGATCGGTGATTCTGTGAGGCACTCGCGAGATGCAGCGGATGTCTACTTCCACGGCTACCGACAGCGTATGCGCGCATACGGTGGTTGCTGGTTGGATGCATCGATCATGCAGTGCAAAGGTGCGTGCCGCTTCGGGGTGACGTGCTTGCGAGCACCTAGTCGTCTCTCTCTGGACCATATCTCACTAGAGAGAACAGGAAAGAGGCATAGACAATGATTCTGCAAGGCACCAGGCGAACGCCGTGCAGTACTCGAGCACAGAACGCCATGAATCGAAAGCCTGTTGCCGCGATGCAGAAGCGTGCGTCGCATTCGCGATCGCCCGCTGTCGCTGATGCGTCACAAGCTATCCGATGTCGTGTGCGACAACAAGGCACGTGCGGTGCGAGTAGCGCCGAGGATCCTGTAGCCGGCCGCGTCAGCACCGTATGGCAGAGAGGCGGCAGCGCTTTCAGCGCCATAGCCTCTGCCCATGGCAACCGCAGCAGCGGAAGATCGTCAGAGATAATAGACATCCCATTTTCCAATATGAAGACCAACCTGGTGCCTCTGGGCCAACAAAGGGCCCGGAGCGTAATCGTCATCGCTTCTCGAGTTGCTGATATTCATCTCGCGTACCAGGCATGGTGGTACGCATGATCGCTCAAACGCCGCAGGAAACGATGCCCTGGTAGCGATCATGCGACGCGCACGCGTCCTCGAGCAGAGCACATCCTCCGCTTTATCGAGTTGGTGCATACTGCTCGTGTCCAGTACGTCTTCTTTTTTCGCAAAAAACCATGTTTGTGCACGGGAAAGCACTGAATGCAGTGAGTGTGCGACAAAACGGGCGAGTTGTATGTCTAGCTGAGCGGCCGCGAGGTTCCGGCGGAACGGCTCGCATCAAGCCCGCTTGGGCTGGCACCGACGAGTTGCTGTCGAAGCTCACGAACTTGCTCATTCAGACACCGTGGGTGTATCGCATTCTGAAGAAGCAAGCAAAAGCGGTTATGGTACGGACAGCAGCGTCGCGTGGCATTGACTGGAGCGGTTGTGCTGCTGCTTTAGAAGAAGCGGGTGTTTCAAAGTACTTTGCACCGCGCACAGACCTGGTGTACCCCGCATACTACACCAAGCCGTTTCATGCGTACGATGAGGGAAACTTGTGCTGGCTGGCCGCGTATGAGGTAGAGCCGGCAACCTACGCCATGGCGCTTCGCGTATGGCCCCAGGAGCGGGAGCTTTCCTGGCGAGACGCCCAGCGACGTCTGCGTCACTGCTTTCTTGACCAGGTCACGCGCTTCATGGCGGACCCCGGAGACTTGCGAATCGACCGTGTGCGTTTCACGCTGGATGTTGGCTGTGGCGCTGGAATCAGCACACGCTTCCTCGCAGAGTACCTGGCGCGCAACATACCCCGAGACGACGCTTTGCGCGTGCTCGGTATCGACCCGTCACCGTATTTCCTGGCCGTGGCCAACTTGCGGAACGAAAAGGCGAACGCGCTAGATGTGCAGAGACTTCCGCCAAACGTTCGCATTGAATACCAGCAAGCATTGGGCGAATCGCTGCCGCTTGCTGACAGTGTCGTGGACCTGGTTACACTACAGTTCGTCCTGCACGAGTTGCCGCGAGATGCAGCCGAGTCTGTCTTTCGTGAGCTTGTGCGAGTCACTCGAGACCGTGGCTGCATCGCAATGGTGGACAACAACCCGCGCTCGCCCGTCATCCAAAACTTGCCGCCGGCGCTCTTCACGCTTATGAAATCAACGGAGCCGCATTCCGACGATTACTACACTTTTGACGTGGAAGCATGTTTGCGCCAGATTCCCGGGATCGAACGGGTTCAGGTGACGGCATGCGATCCTCGCCATCGTGCCATCCTTTGCCGTGTTCGTAAATCTACGTAGCGAGTTTCTCACTGGTTCAGGTGACTTGATCGTACACGAGACTTGCACCAAGACTAGCCCAGCGCCCGCTGGGCGAAGCCTAGATATACCAAGGGAGCTAGAGACGACGCACCCAAGTCGCACACGCCCCCAGAGCCTGCACGCGCCTGAGATACGGGCGAAAGAGCGTCCGTCCGCGAGCGCGAGTGTCCCAGTGAATGCCAACTCGTTTTCCGAGCAGACCCCCGAGACGCCACGACGCCCGGCGATATTGCCGTCGTTTGGAATACGAGCGGAGCAAGAACCCTGAGCAGTATCTCATGGCAAAGCGGAAACATCCAGCGCTGTGGCGCGGGAGGCCCTTGTCGAAGCGTATGCAACGGCTCGCCCGTCAGCTTGTAAACGGTCGGATCATGATGGATGCGCCCATCAACGTTGCTCAGGAGGCGGCGTTTCCCTCGTTAAATAGCGCTTTTGACGATCAGCGCGTTGTGTTACAGTCTTGGGCAAAGCACCGTTTATCGAATAGAAAACCGATCCTCACTAGAACTCGCACTGATCCCATGTGCCTGCTGCGAACATTTCTCGTCAACACACCCAAACTCATGGCGCGACTCGTAGACGACTGCGCGGATACCCAAGCGAAGCGGGCGCATGGGCATCCCAGAACTAACCGAGGGTAAACCCTCCGGCGTTGGCAACAACCGGTTTCGGCTCCTGCAGAGGTGTCGTATCTGCGCTCTAGGCCCTCGCTGCGCAAGCGCTAGCCGCTACCGACGACAAACCGAGTTATATCGCGGAGCACAGGTCGCCCAGCCTCTAAGAAGGGCTCTGTGCTCGGACCTCGATAGATCGGTGCTCGCCGCACATTTGCGGCTGCCTCCGAAGCAGTACTGTTCTGGGCGGATGGTCTATTCGATCCTGTTCCTGTCAAAGATCCAGACCGCTGCATAGCGTGCTTCACTACCCTAGCTGCAACCGAGTGTTGCAAGGCAAACGCGAAAGCGCTTTGATAGCACCGGGGTGTGGTGCAGCGGTGTCCCCAGCTGAGGTTGAAGGGAAAGCGCGCGCTCTCGTCCATGTGCCGCTGGGCTTACGGATTACAGACGCCGCGATCGACCTCGACAGACTGTGCATGTGCCGCTGGGCTTACGGATTTCGCGCGTAGCGATCGTCCACTGGAGGCACTGCTGCGATTACGGATTTCGCGCGTAGCGATCGTCCACTGGAGGCACTGCTGCGATTACGGATTTCGCGCGTAGCGATCGTCCACTGGAGGCACTGCTGCGATTACGGATTTCGCACGTAGCGATCGTCCACTGGAGGCACCGCTGCGATTACGGATTTCGAGCGTAGCGATCGCCAGCTGGAGGCACCGCTGCGATTACGGATTTCGCGCGTAGCGATCGCCAGCTGGAGGCGCTCAGGTACCGCCGCGCCGCCGCCGCCGCTTCCACAGAACCTGACAAGCGCTGCTTCTAAACTGGAGCCGTTCTCTGCGCTCTGGGGCGGTACACGCCCGCGCCAGCGCTCTTCTATCTTCTGTACAGCACCAGATCATGTACATCACACTGGGTACTTTTATAACCCCGAACGCGCTGTTCGTTCCGAAAGCCTCATTCGAGGCACAGGCGTTTGCGCGGGGGCGACTTGACGGGCGCTGGCACCCGGCGGTCACTCGGATTGCGCTGCGGGGGAACAGAGCATTGCGCCAGCAACAAGTTGCAAGACGAAGCGCAAGCCGCTGGTTCATGGGCTTCCACGACGAGTGCGGGGTTGTCGGTGTTATGACACCGCTGCACAAACCGGCGTCGGACGTGCCCGCACGCTTGGCCTACTTTGCGTTGCACGCTCTGCAGCACCGCGGACAGGAAGGTGCCGGGATTGTACTATGGGAACCCGATTCCTCGGACGCTCAAGTCAGTACCAAAGGTCAGTTGCGTGAGATCAAAGGCCTCGGGCTGGTCTCCGAGGTATTCACGGACGCGATTTTGGGGGCGAGTCGGGCGGTTGCAGCGCTTGGACACGTCCGCTACTCCACGGCCGGCGAGAAAAACATTCGAAATGTGCAACCGTTCACTGTGAAGATGCGGCACGGTCAGATAGCGATCGCTCACAACGGCAACTTAACAAACGCTGAAGCGCTGAAGCGAGAACTCGAGGCGCGGGGCACCATTTTCAATACATCGTCGGACACGGAAGTTATTCTGCATTTGATGGCACAGTCGGTTCAAGGAGGATCCGCTGATGCGCGTACACGCCTAACCGACGCGCTCGGTCGTGTTGACGGTGCTTACTCGCTGTGCGTCCTCACGGCAGGACAACTTATTGCTGTGCGGGATCCGCGGGGATTCCGTCCCTTGATGCTTGGTCGAATATCGGAAACTTCGCCAGCCACTACGACTGGATCACCCCCGGACGCCTCGATGACGACGTGGATCATCTGCAGCGAGTCGTGTGCCTTGGACATGGTTGGTGCAGAGACCGTCCGTGAGATTGAACCGGGCGAGCTGGTGGTTATCGATCGCGCCAGCGGAAACCTCCAGTCGTTCTTCCCGTTTCCACGGCAGCAACGTCGCGCTTGCATTTTCGAGCACATCTATTTCAGTAAGGTCACATCGAATGTGTTCGGCCGATCGGTGTACCTCTCGCGGTTTCGATTTGGAGAGTTGTTAGCACAAGCAGCACCAGTCGAAAAGGGGGCCGACTACGTCGTTCCAGTGCCGGACAGCGGCATTGCTGCCGCCCTCGGATTTAGCGCTGCGAGCGGGATTCCCTTCCAGATGGGCATTTCGAGGAGCCATTATGTTGGTCGAACCTTTATCCAACCTACCCAGGAGATTCGCAATGCAGGTGTCATGTTGAAGCTAACGGCTGTCCGTAGCCTGATTGAGGGCAAGCGCGTCGTTGTTGTGGACGACTCGATCGTGCGCGGCACCACGAGTCGCAAGATTGTACACATGTTGCGCGAGGCTGGCGCTAGCGAGATCCATTTGCGCATCGCTTGCCCGCCAATTATAGGCAGCTGCTACTACGGGGTCGATACACCGAATCGCGAGGAACTGCTCTCGTGGCGCATTCCAGACTCACATAAGGCTTGCGAGTGGATTGGAGCGGACTCTTTGGGATTTTTGTCCCTCGAGTCGCTTAGATCCTTCCTGGCTGATGAGAGCGGGGACTATTGTTACGGCTGTTTCAATGGCCAGTATCCAGTTCTTCCGGTCGATGCCTGAGATGAAGGAAGCCTTTCGAGGCGAACGTGTAGCATGGACGCAATCGCTTGTGTGTCCGTTGTGTCGCGATACCTTGGTATGACCAGATTCGAAACTGGCGAGTGCTTGTTTCCAGCTGTGTCGAAGTGACGCACGTAGATGCATTCGCCCGGAAGCGTGCGTCTTGCCAGGAGCCAGCGGACAGCTCGCCGTTCCGACGTCGTCTTTTCGTCTCTGGACTGGCACGGCTACGGACCTCGGCGTGTCCATGGGCGTGGCATCGTGCGCATGTATACATCGCCGTTGCGCCTTCGGCTCAGCGCTGTCTCCAGTTATACACCATGCGCGCTGCCAAAGGCATCAGGATTGTTTTCGAGCGATTTCGCGGGGAAACAACCCAGAGAGCCCATGCGTCGCGACTTTGGGGAGCGGTTTAGATTGGCTCAGGAATGTAAAGGGTACGCTAAACCGCACCAAAAAGCCAGGTTGTTCGCGAGGCATGCGAGCAGGCGGTGTACCCCCGAGAAAGCCGACGATTGGACGGTTTATGTATGTGCGAGCACGCTACGCTGCACCCGCAACACCGCGATTCGAGACGCCTCCGCCATTGTGCAGCAAGCAGACAGTGCCTTGTGGCAGTTCGGAGCAGCTGCAGGTGCCGGGGCACAGCATTGCGCGGCAGACTCTGGGCATAGATGACGGTGGACGCACAGAGGCTGCAACCGTGGCCTGCTGCGCAATACCTGCAGCAATGATGGGGTGCTGGACGCTACGTTGGCATCGCGAGTTCTGGTGTCTACCACGACACACAGGAGGATGCCTCTCTGGAACGCAGCTGTTTAGAGTAGGTTGTCCAGTGCGTTCGTTGCTCCGAGAAACGCGGTTACAAGTAAATGAAATTCCCGTATGGTACCGGAACTGGCCTTGGAGCTGTCGGAGCAGAGACTGCAACCGACACTCGCCTCTGTGAGCGGTCTGCGAGCCAGCGCCCAAGCACACCTGGAAGGAGTTGCGTCGTCTTGCCTCCGGGTTCCTGGACAGAAACGTTCACGAGCACGAGTGTACCCTGTCGCGGTGGGCACGGCAGTGCGCCGGCGCACCTGTCCAGCGAACAGTTGCGCGTGAGCCTGTCGAGCGTGCGCCCGCACCAGTGCCTGTCCGACTGGGAGCACGGCTCGCTGAACGGCGTGCCTACGCTTCACGTGTGCCCTCAAAAACAAAAGCTTACGCCGCGCGGGAATCGAACCCGCGTCTAGACGATGGCAACGTCTTAGGATACCACTACCCCAGCGGCGTTACAAGGCACTGCGATGACTTGAAAATTCAGCATCCGAAACTAGATATAAAGGCATATGACGCCATCGGACTGCATGGCGTGGACGGGCGCGATGCTGCGCACTTGCGCGCACGCTGCTTGGGTGTTCCGTTGCACAGCATTTTGCCGAAGCGAGTCCGGAGACGCAGGCTCTTGATGGTGGCCTGTTTTGCGAACGAGGCTTTTCCTGGTATCAGGAGGCTCGGTCACTAGTCATTGCGCGGTTTGTATGGTCAGTGGCTGCCCAGTTGAGTGGAAACGGACGCGGTCGGGTGGACACGCCCACAGACACCTCGAGGCCAGCGTGCACCTGAAGCACGCAGCACTGTGCATGCGTGCACCTGGACAGGTTCGTTGGGCTCTGAACAAAAATATCACCTAGGTTGTCTCGCTGGTGCGAATGCGGGAATGATGCGGGGCACCGAACCTCGCTATAAGCTCTCCGCGCGAGGCTTGTATCCGCACAGCTGATGTGGCAAACAACGACGGAGGCGACGCCTACTCACTGTGTGCTGGTGTTCATATTGCGAACAAGCACGTGTGCCATGAAATGGAGTAGACCCATGACCTTCCCATGTGCTGGCCCATTTTCCTACTCGTTGCGACCTGCGAACGAACTTTTTAGGTAGTTCAGAACAAGTTTAGCGTTTCTTCTATGCTGAATGTCATGTGAGCGCAGCCGCCCGTTCACTGCACCACCGCCATGATCCACCGGGCGGACGCGGATGTGCTTCAGCCTTGCATGCCTGGTAGCAGCCCGTTCGCGGTCATCGGCAGGAAACTCGCCCCGGAATATCCGTTGCAGACTGTGTATGTTCTGCAAATCGCGCGAGCGCGAAACCTACTTGTATGCACGGAATGAAGCATTCCGCAGTCGAGCGTGACCCCGGCGCGAGGCCCTCAAAGTTTGGACATAAACTCGCCGATACGCACGGCGCGGCGCTCCTTCATGCTCTTTCTCGCTGCGTAAGCGAGCACCACCGGCATACGCCCATCCTCCCCGGTCACCGGCACCGCCTTTCCTTCCATAATGCAACGCACAAAAGTCTCCATTTCTAAAGCGTAGGCATCGCGATAGCGGTCCATGAAAAAGTTCAGTGGCAGGTCGCGACGTACACTCGCACCATCCTGCAACGTCGCATTGTTCGGAAAGTTATTCGCAGTGGACACATTTCCCTTCGATCCGTGAATTTCAATACGCTGGTCGTAACCATAAGCGGCTTTTCGACAGCATTCGATCGTACCGATGGCGCCGTTCGCGAACCGCAGGGTCACAATCGCGGTGTCGATATCGCCCGCTTGCTCACCGATCTGGGGATCCACCAGGTTGGCTCCAGCAGCAGCAACGACTTCCACGATTTCTGAGCCCATCGTAAACCGGGCCATGTCGAAATCATGCGTCATCATGTCAAAGAATAGGCCCCCAGACTGCTTCAAGTAGGCAAGCGGAGGTGGCGCAGGGTCACGTGAGATGATGTGCAGTGAGTAGGGCTCGCCGATTTCCCCGCTGGCGACAGCTTCCCTTACCCGGCGGAAGTTCGCATCAAAACGCCGCTGAAACCCTATTTGCATCTGGACACCGGCGCGCTTCACTTCCGAAAGCGCGTTATCGATGCGCTCGAGGTCGTAGTCGATCGGTTTCTCGCAAAAAATCTGTTTGCCTGCCCGCGCTGCTGCCACGATGATTTCGTAGTGCGTGTCTGAGGGCGAACAAATGATAACAGCGTCCACCTCAGGTGACTGGACAACCTCCTGCCAGTCTTTGACTGCACGCGGGATGCGAAACTCTTTCGCCGCCGCCTGGGCAGCCTGCTCGATAAAGTCCGCAATAACCACGACCTGCGCGAGGTTGCTCATGCGAGCCAAAGCCGCGCAGTGAACACGACCAATTCTCCCGGCACCAATGATACCAATTCTAACTGGTCCCCCCCTGAATTGAGCGACCGCTTCCATACCTGTTTGACTTCGTGTGTAGCGCAGCATGCTCCTGTGCGCGAGCCGTAACCACAGCGCCAAGCGTAGCGCATTCGCCGTCTCAGCGCCGGGGTCCAGGGACGCTCGTCGATTGCTCACGGTATTTAGGCGATGCATCGAACTTGAACGTCCGTGTGCGCGATGCTAAAGGCAACAAAGCGCATGAACGCTTTTTTCGCCGAGACTTGAGCGCCTCGATGAATATCCGGAAAAGCCTCGTGATTCTGGAGCGTGCATCAGGTTTACAAAGAGCGAACTTTCGACGGAATCGTTTCGCTTTCAGCGTGCACATAGTGCTGAATGCGCAAGACTTACGGTGGAAACAATGCCGCGCACGCGGGGGCGAGAGACACAGAGAAAGCCCGAATTCTGGCAAGCTGCAAGACACTGGTGTGGAGCGGTTCAGGAATCCAGAAAAACCTGGAACGCTGCATGTATAGAATGCGAATGGTTTTCCGGCGCTGTCGACGAACGACCATGAGACCATGATTTTCCACGAGCCGCATGTATGGATTTTCTCGCAGAGAGCACTATCCCAGGGCCAGAGCGACAATAGAAGAGGTCCTCGGAAACGGGTGCACATTCCAAAGATTCCGTCCCTGCACGCTGTCATCAACGAAACCAGCCTCTGTGGGCTATTTCTGCGACTGGTTCCTTTTTTTCCCGCTCGTATCCCCAGCTTGAGCCAGCTAGGTAACTTGTGCTTCTCCAGCTCGACTGTCAGCAGTCACAGTATGTGGACTGAAGCACCAGAATTCCAATTTCGCTGGTTGCTTGTGTCTTCTGCGCGTTTCACGCACAGGCCGTACTTTCGAGCCGCACCTCGCTGCCAATGTTCATCTTCTTTTCATATAACATCGGAGCGTCTTGTGCAGCGATAACACTTTCATGCGGTCGGGATGTTTCCCTATGTCCACCAGAACGAAGCGTTCTCCGAGCGCCACCCCGAAGCGCTCGAAAGCTTGCTTTATCGCTCGCGACCTGCCCGGGACCGATAGCGGTGGCCCGTGTCGATGCCCGCGCCGCCTCGGAGTCCCGCGCACGGCACCCAGAGGAACATTGCATCCCTCGGATGTCCCTTTTGTACATGATCAAACGATCGCCAGCAGCGCTCGCGATATGCTGTCCATTTATTCCGCTCATATCCAGATATGTACTTTGGAGATCGAGTGCCACATCGCTTCACACTGCGGCAGTATGAGCGCGTCGGCGTCGTCGCCGAGCAGCAGCAGCAGCAGCGCCAGCAGCGCCAGCAGCCACAGAGCGTACGCCTGCAGTCGACGCGGCGCTCGAGGGCATTTTCGTGGCGAGCGCGCGACGCAGGATCGGAAGCCCTAATCCAGGCTGCCAGGACGTTTAACGTTGCCTTCTTCGTGCTATTTGACGGACGTGTGGCACTTTGCTTCGAACATTCAGCATATTGAAGTCTGCTTTGAACAAGTAGTCCACTGACTGAATAGTAGCACGCGTTACGCGAGCCGTTTCACGCTACAAGCGCGGGGAAACCTTCTCCCGTGAACGGAGGCTACGCGGCAAGCCGGAGCCTACACCATGCGACGGCTGCGCGCTGACGACGACGTCGACAAGCCGCCGGGGCAGCACAAGGCGACTGCAGACGACGTCACTACCCAAATGTGGAACGAGACAGAGCGAATTACTCGCAGCCCGCGGACGACAGGTGCTGTATCTAGTCGTGCCGAGAGCAGAGACTCCGGTTCGAGAGTGCGACGGACGGCGCTGAAAGGCGCAAACGCCGGCGCCTCGTATGGACCCGGCACCGGACAACAGACGCGTTATTACACGAGGGCCCGCTCGCGAGAAGCGAACTCTTTAGCTGCAGAGGCCACGTTTACCGGCTCCTCGTTGACGGTGTACAGCAGTGGTGAAGGCAGCGTTAACCAGCTGACTGCGACAGCGTCTGGCTCAGGGGTTGGGTCCGGCTCTGGACAGGGCTCTGGTGCGAACTCGGGACAAGGTTCGGGCGCGGACTCAGGGTCGGGCTCCGGTGCTGGCGGTACGGGCTCCTCGTCTATCAGCAATGACGCAACAGGCTGCAGTCGTTCGGGTTCTGGGGGATCGGCCGGTTCGCAAGGCCGGGGTGACCACGGAACCGAAGATACCCCTGTCTCTATGCAGCGAGCACACTCCACAGAGGGGTATCTGCATCGTGTTCCCAGTAACGGCCGACCGCGAAACCTTGCCGAGCAAATGGAGCTCGTGGAACGCCCCGACACGAGCGCGTTGCAGCTGCGAGGACCGCGAACGCACGCGCTCCCCATAGGGTCACCAGCACAACTGCAACTGCAAGCGAATCTGCGGGAACAGGCCAACCCGAACGCGACCGCCGTTGAGCCTGCGCCTCTCGACACTATGCAGCGGCGAGCAGCTGCCTTTGCTCAACCAGAACGCACGAACACGTCGAGACAAGCACAGCAGCAGGGCTTCGCACGAAGCCGTCGCGGCGTTTTCTCAGATGCCTCCTCAGGCCGGATGCAGTTTCCAAGTGATGTGTCCGCAGGTGCACAACATGCCTCCGGTATGCATGGTCACCATGGGATCGCGTCACAGGCGCTTGCCCAGGCAGCGCCCGCGGTCGCAGTGACCGAAGCACAACGCTTGCGAGCCTTGAGCTCAATGGACGCACACGAGTCGTTGCCCTCGTGGAGAGCCGCTACACCGCGTGCCCCAGATGCCCAGACGGTGCTGAGCGCAGAGACGCGAACGGCAGCTGATGAGTGTGTATCGGTGTCAACGAGTTCCTTCGAGCGGCAACGGGAGTCTGCGCTGGAGAATCCACCACCATCACCGCTCATGATGATCGCTGCGCAGGTTGTCGCACCGCGACTGCCACCAGATCTGGGACTTGCGCTCCAGCCCGATGATCCAAACGGTCATGTACAGTATAGTGTCGGGGAAGGCCTCGGACCAACCGCTGACTTTCCGAACGGCCGCTACCAAATTCTAGCGCCGCTCGGAAGCGGCACATTCGGCAAGGTCGTATCGTGCTGGGATCGAGTTACAGAGCAACTCGTTGCTGTGAAAGTGATTCGAGCTGTGCGCAAGTACGCAGAGGCGGCAAGGATGGAAATCGATATCCTCCTTGAACTGGGGCGGAAGGATCCCACAAGTCGCTTCCACTGCGTTCGCATGCTATCCTATTTCACGCACGTAAGCCAACAGGGGAATGCGCACGTCTGCCTCGTATTCGAGCATTTGGGACCGTCCCTCTTTGACGTCCTGATGCGCAATCACTTTCGTCCGTTACCGGTACCCATTTTACGTGCGGTAGCTCGGCAACTCTTGGAGGCCATCACCTTCTTGCACGAGCACAACCAAATCGTGCATACGGATATCAAACCAGAGAACGTGCTCATCGTTCCGAGCAGTTACTATCCGAACCGGCAAATAACCGAACATGTGCAGGTGCGTCTGATAGATTTTGGTTCCGCTAGCAGACTCGATAAGGTCAGCGTTCGGCACGCTATTGTTTCGACGCGGCACTATCGAGCGCCGGAGATCATTCTGGGCACCGGCTGGTCATTCGCCTGCGATATCTGGTCGTTTGGTGCGTTGCTGGTAGAGTGCTACACTGGCCAAACGCTGTTTCAGAGCCACGACGATCTGGAGCATCTCCAACTCATGCAGAAACTTCTCCAGCACGAGAATGGCGAGGTGATTGTGCCACCACCGCGACCGAGCCCCAGCAGCACCTCTATGGGCAGTCAACGGCGCCGAGAAGCACTGAAACTCTTCCGGGATGGCCGCCTAAACTGGCCAGAGGGCATCGACGAGCAGAGCGCAAACAGCCTTGCACGGCAGAAGAGCATTCGTCGTGTCGCCCGCATGCCGGAGCTGCACTCCATCTTCAGACCAGAGCATGCTTGCTTGCTTCATCTGATTCGATGTTGTCTAACAATAGATCCGTTGAAGCGATGGCGCCCCAGCGAGCTCCTGCGTCACCCTTTTTTTATGAGTTACTCGACGGAAGCTACGCCCTAGGCGAACGCGAGACGTGCATATCGAGTTTATGCACTGGCGCTGAGCGCACCTGTTCCCTGCGTCGCGTTGCAAAGACAACGGGATACGCAAACATACGGTATTCATCGGGTCTGCGCACAGCAGCGAATAACACTCGTGTCCGATGTATAGTACAGGCGTCTGCGAGCGTGCGTGGTGAAACGTTCGTTGGCAGGCAGCTGGTTTTGATGGGTGGCCTTCATCAAGCGCCATGCTGGAGCGAACACCGGATAGGCGCTGGAGCGCCTGCGCAACTTGCGTGGCTCGCATGCGGACGCTGTCATAAGTGAAAGCCACCTCGCAGGTCACCGGTGCAAGCTTTCTGGGTTGCAAGCGGTTGTCTCTGGCGAGAGGAACCCGGCCATCAGCGGTGGAGTTTTCCGTGGTACGCGTGCAGCAGCAGCAGCAGCAGCGCTTGCGAAGGAGCCTCTGGCGCCAGGAGCATCTGCGAACAAGTCAGTGCGTACATGACCTCGTCGTTGCGTCTGACAGCGACCGGCTCCATAGGTCGAGAAACGCCTCTGGAGCTCGCATTCGGGAACCAACAAAAAGCGGCAACCTTGCCGATGTGAAACGTACCCGCGGATGCTATGGAATCAGGAGAGCAACTCCTTTTACTGCAAAGCGTGACAAGAGCACAGCAGGCTGCGCCCCAGGCCGACGCATCGGTATCGTGGACGCTTCAAAGCAATTCCACTGACTGCAAAGCGCAACACGAGCACCAGAGAGGATGTCACCTGTGAAGGGCCCTGGCTCTTCCTTGGCCAGCAAACACGTGAACGCAACGCACAGAACGCTGCACCTGTTCGTACGATAGCCCTGCTTTACCACAGTTACCGCAGCGTAGGGCTCTCGTGCAAACCTCCGGTGCCATGGATAGCGCGCTGCACCACAGGGCATCGCCAGGAGCACCAGCTCAGGCCGGCCAATGGATGACCCCGCACTCGCAGCCGCGCCTATTGACCCGAAGGGCGAAAACTGGCCATCAGTGGACTCGAAAGCAATAGTGTGGTCAGGGTTCCGACCAGGCCCAAGGCAATGACCGCGGCAGACGCGGCTGTGCTATCACCGGAGGAGGTCAGAGCCGCGGTTCCCAGGCCGTGCGAGACGCTCCCCAGTGCAACACCGCGAGCGAGCGCGGGCATCTCGGGTCCAGGCCTCAGGATCATGGAGCCCAGACTAGCACCGAGGATGCCGGAAATGAGTACGCTCGCTACGGTAATGCTCGTATCCGCCTGCAAGCGCTTGGACGATGCGATCGCTAGTGGCATCGTAATCGAACGTGGAAAGAGGGCAGCTCGCAGCGCTGGTGTCCTTAAGCCCAGGATCCGACTCGCAACTGCCGTCCAGACGAGTGAGAAGATGGCTGAAAACGCGGACCCGCCGACGAGCGGTAACCATTGGCGACTGAGGAGCGCACGTGCGCGATACAGACGGAATGAGAGGGCGATGAGCGAGGGACCTAATAGCTGCATAAACCAATTCCCCGCAATGAACGGATAGCGTTCTAGTCGCTTGTACCAGCTGGCGTCCGCATTAACAGACTCGGAGAGCTCGAGTCCACTGGCGACCACAGCAGTGAGACCTGCACAAGTAAGCACCGGGTGCAGAACTCGTTGCCACGGCTTGGGCACGGCGCGAGTACCCAGTCGATAGCTTAACGCGGTGACGACGGCAAGGAGCAGCCGATCTCGCCAGTACTGCGCTGGGGCGATACAGAGGATCGCCAACAACGAACTCAGTCCGAAAAGCACGGGGTCTGCGAAGGCACCAGCACGCTCCCGGGAAGAGCAGCTCGTCTCTGGTGCGAGATCCGAAGCACGGTTCTCGGCAAGCGGTGTAGATGCCCGCTCTCTGGACTGCCATCGCATCAGCGAACGCGTGACCGCGGCAGTCGTCCACAAGCCCGCAAGGAAACCCGAAACGATGACACCTGCTAGGGCTAGGAGCTCTCGCTTGGAAGCGCCTCCCGTATACAGACGAGCGGGCAACGCGACTAACGGAGGTGCAAAGAACAGCGGCATCCATTCAGCCAGAAAGGCCAGCGCTGGCTTCACGAAGCGCTCGAGCCCAACGAGTGCTCGTGCCGACCACGCGTGTTCCACCACACCAAGCAGCCCAACAAGCAGTACGAGGCCAGTGAGTGAACCCGGGAGCAGGTATATGTCTTGATCAAGGCGCCTTTCCAGGTACTTGAGGATGAGAACGGTGAGGCACCCGCGCCCCAGTGCCTCGCAGCGCTGCCCGAGCGTGCGGGTGGACGTGATGCACCCCGCTGACGCAGGTCGGTTTCGGTCTCGCAGGATACGCCACTTTTCCATCGCAAACGCATAGAGCTGATCAGTGAAGCGCTTGATTAGCTGAGTCCCTGACGCGTCTGGGGCCTCCGCTGAAGAGCCAGTGCCCAGCTGCTGCGCTACCGGCACCAAGGCTTGTTTATCCAGAGCTGGCACCCAATTCACCTGTTGCAGGGCGATGAGTGCACTTGCAACTGCGAGAGCAGAGCGTACAGAAGGCCATCGAGTCGTTGTAAGCCTTGTATCGAAAAGAACTGGAACCTGTACTTGTGGTCGCATGGCGTGCGAGCGTTGCTGCCAGCGTGCGGCTTGCGAGTACGCAAAGGCACAAGCACAGCAGTAGCCAGGACACAGGTACCGGCACGCGCAAAAACACAGTCTCAAGTGCAGCAGACAGCACAAGCAAAAGCGCAAGCAAAGGCACGAGCGAAAAACACGAGCTCGAGTGCCCACAAGAGCACAGCATCAATTTTTTTCGAAAACATTTGCGAGCTTCGCTCCAACGAGACGTTCCGTTATACGCACGATACCTGGAGCAACGCCAAGCACTAAAGCCGAGAAGCCAGCTTGAGCGTCATATTACGTTAGATTTCATTAAAGCAATCGCTGCTAAAGCTGTATGCAAGGGCGTCGTGCTGAACGTTGGCGGAGCTTCGGGTTACGTCCACGCTGAGCAGCGTACCAGGGCGCCAGCGGTTTCTCACTGGCGGTTGAGGCGAAGCTTCCACACGAGACGCGCCTGCTTATGCAAACGCTAACGATTGGCGAGGTGGTGGAAACCTCGTCACTTTCGCGAATACGTTTGCATTCCAGTACAGCAGTTCCGTTGTTTCCTCCCAGAGACTCGAGGCTTCATCCAGTCATTGGCGTAGCGGGCACCTAGTCTTCAGCGGACAGCGCAAGCCATCGTACAAGTTGTGCGACAGAGACGAATGCAAGCTCCTTCGACTTTCGGCTGACTAGAATGACGTGCACCTCGTTCGGAGGCGTCCTCCGTGCAGCGCTGCATGACAGGAAGCTGTTTACGGAAATGCGCACCCATGGGGAACTCGCCGATGCAGTATGCGTTCCACAACGGAGCTGAGTGGCGTGACGGGTGCTCGTCAGACGAGGCCCCAGTGACCGCGACTCCTGATGCAGCACTCTGGGCGCTGTGCGTAAGTGCTGCTTGTTCACGTCGAGCATGCCGATCAGCGTGCTGTCCAGCAGGCATTCTAGAAACTGCTCCATAGGCGGCGTGAAGTGTGCATATGCCGCGCGCGTCCGCAGCGAAACCCGCTGCGACACTCCCAGACAGCTATGAGAGCTCGTCACCCTGGTTGAATGCAGCTCGTTTGAAACGCGAGTTTCAAAAGCGACTGCTTATCCATCCCTGAACAACGCTATTCACCCTTGATTTAGCCAAGGATCAACAGGATGTGCGCATTCTTTTGAAACGCGAGTTCCAAAAGCGACTGCTTATCCATCCCTGAACAACGCTATTCACCCTTGATTTAGCCAAGGACAAACAAGACTCAAAGCAAGCTGTGCTGCGACCGCCCAACTGCATACCGCTCGCGAGTCGATCAGGATACCCCGTGTCCTGTGAAGCAGCTGCACTGTGGCACATCCGGGGTTCCAGAACCTCGTCCGTACGCCTGCGCATGGCTCGGGTGTATCCAGAGAGCGCCCTAGTCACAGACACGAAACCGAGGCATCTCATCAATTCCGTAGCTTCGACGCAGCGATGTGAGGTAACTTGCCAAACACGGTGGTCTTTGGAAAGGAGTGAACGCGAACAGCGCCTGGTATTTGTCCCCCTGATCCACCTGCACAGCTTCACCTGTAACGCTCTGTTCATTCACGAACGGAAGCAGAAACATATCAAAGCAGGCAAGGTCCTCCTCGACGAGTAGCCCTTTCGTCGGTGAGGAGGCCTCAGTTGTCGAAGCGCCGCTACCAAAGAGCCGCTCTGCGAGCTCCACTGCGCCCATGTCGGTTGCGGATAGACCACTCTGAACGAGCGACATCGCATCCAGGGGATCTGGTGTGCCTCCGTCATGACACCGCAGCCGCTGGACGTAGACACGAGCGCGCCCGCGTTGGCGTCCCGGATCAATGGTCAGTTTCAGGGAGTCGTGATCACGCTGTAGAGCATCGTGCCAGTGGGCAGCTGTGTGCGCCAAAATCTGCTGAAAGAGCCCCATGACAGCGCTGAATGCTTCTCGTGCCCAGTGCGTGTTCCCAAACACATACTGTTCCATTTCGGAAAGCGGTACGAACTCAAACCCGAAACATTCCCGCGTGTTGTGGTAGGTCACAAACGCACCAACCATGCGGCCTACGCGAAGCTGGAAACAGTACTTGATGAATACCGAGCGAATCATATCGTAAAATTCTCGCTCATAAGAGTACATCGGTCCACGCAAGTGCGTGATACGGTACTCCAAGTAGTCCCGGTAGTTGTCGAGATCCCAGCGAATCGGTGCAGCGGCTCGCGTTTTCAAGTCAAACGGCTCATCGGTGCGCGGGTGTCGGCAATCAATCTGCGCTCGCAGGACAAAGTCCCCGCAGCGGCTGTAGTTGAAAGCCTGGTCCGGCATCGGCGAGATCGCTTCGTCCGTCAAAAGCTGGGCCTGGGGACGCAGAAACTTGCGACAGAATGCACCGGGTTCCATGGTCAGCATGCGCTCCATCGAATGTCCCAGATCCATGAGGATGCTTTCGCGGTTCACGATGCCTTTGCATGCGTCAATCGCGATCATACCGTCGAGCGGTTGGAGAAGAACGCTCACCGGTTTGTGGGCATGCCTGGTAAAATGTCGAGGCTGCCGCTGGAAGAATTCGCTGAGACCCTCTAAAGTGGTCCCCCGAAAGCTGCTCACCAAGTGATAGAGCGCCGTCAGCACGCCCGTGATCGAGGACGTTGAGGCGAGGTACGAGGCACCTTCGAGGCGCGCCACCTCGCGAAGTGCATCATCACGCGAAGCAGGTACATAGGGTGGGATGTTCTCCCAGGCGATTTCCGCCGGCTGTCGAATAAGTCGCAGGTAGGGATCAAAGTTGTAGCGCTGGGTCTCTGGGCACAGCAGCGGATGAACGCCCCCGTCTTCGACCACTCGGGAGAGGTCGTGCGCGAGGGTCGGCACACTCACATTCGGCAAACGTGCATTCGACGCTGGCGTGAGGGCAAAGCTGTTGTGCGGAGGCAGTAGCAGCTTCCACTGCCTGTCGGAGGCGATCAGCTCGGGGGGAGCGTTGCGCCACAACCGTTCCAACTCCCGCGCCGCCTGTCGCTCTGCCGCCTCGAGCGTTGTCGGCAAACGAGCCAGCGTCTCCGAGCGCCTTCGCTCTGAAAACGGAACCGGTACTGGACGCGTGCGATAGACGTAGCCTTTCGGGGGTCCCGGTGTCAGGGCACTCGACAGTAACGCTGTCGCCGGGTCGTTTCGCGTGCCTGTTGCCACGGGTGTCGGCTTGCGCTGCGCGGCCGGTACCTCCACGGCGACTTGTGGTGTCGACTGGGCCGCTACCGCCACTTGCGTTGCAGCAACAGCGGTAGGCACTTCCGACAGCACGCGCTCTAAAAGCTTTTCAGCAGCGGAACCTACTTCTGCCGCAGGTAGCAAGTCGAGCGCTGCCGCAGCGCGATCGAAACGGTTCGAGACGGATCGTCGCACGGGATTTCTTGGCCAGCGCTTGCTATGTATCAGTCGCCTGTGATCATTAGCCCAACGAACACAAGTTGCCGTCGTCATCGCCACAGCTCCTGGAAAGCAGGCGGTGTAGAGCCCGCGCGATGGAGCACAGGATGCCGAGGTCCGTTCTTCGAGCGCCGAGGCGCCTCCTGTGTGCCGAGCTCCCGCGTTTCCCAGTGTGTCGAGGCGAAGTACTCGCCCTGAACGTGTAGCATGCTTGCTCGCGAAGCCTCGCAAACAACCTAGCATGACTGGAGCGCTCCCCCCGTCTCTACACGATGAGCCGCCACCAGCTGCCCAGCAGCGCTGGAAAAGCCCACGGGCGCACGTTGCGTTCCAGCGACGGCAGGCGGCTGCGGCGCGCCCGAGGCCAACCTGACAGGCGTCCAGTTCGCTGGTATCCAAAACTTGCTATCGAGAGGGTCTTCGTGTGCTCTGTGGCTTCGCTGTCCACAAATAAGAAGAGTCAGGGGCGTGGGACAAAAGGTTTCAGGGGTTGTTTGGAAAATTAGGGGCCTCACTGCAGATGCGCTGCTTGCACGGTGCGCTGAGCGCTGCGGGCGAGCGCCCAACACTACTGCACTCGTTACGCAACCGAGACGCCGTTACTCGGTGAAACCGAGAACAAGTTCACTCGTTTGATTGTCCGTAGTGTTGGCGAGTTGTGACGCATCAGGTAGCTGTGTTCTTGTGGGGTTAGCAAAGGGCGAGTGGCTGCTTTTCTGGGACGAATGGGCAGACCGGTGGTGTCTGTTTCCGGAGCGATGCTCGCTCTGTGACAGTGCGCGCTACTCACAGCGCGACGCTGACTGGCAGAACGTGCAGCAGCTGGGATACCTGTATACTATGGATTACAGTGTGTAGTTGGATAGGGCTTCCCGCCTTGATCCGCGCTGCTTTCTGACTAATGTCGGCGGCGTGCGCTGGAGCACGCTCTACCGAATACAGATCAGACAGCAGCGAAGCTTCTCAATGCGTAGAGGCGCCTGTAACTTGAAGCGCGTTACATTCTCGAGCGCGGAGTAGGAACGGCGGTGTTGTCAGGTTTGAAGGAAAGCAAACTTTCGTTTTTCGTTTTTGGTGCTTGTGGCTGCTGTTGGAACAGAAAATGGAATGATCGTCGAGGACGATTTAACTCGGATGACGACTCCAAGCTTCATCCTTGCGTGCGACGCTCGGCCGCATACGAACCAAGGTGAGCGCGCAGTACCGGCCCGTGCTGAATCGCGTAGCCACGGTTGCAGCGCTTGATACGCTGACATTCGTCCAGCGACTTCAGAGGCATCACGGATGAAGCGCAGGCACCTGTTGACGGCTCTGCATGCGAGGCGATGGTCTCGGGACAAGGGCGGCTTTCTGGAGAATCTCGCAAGAGACATGATTCAAGCAGCAATGAGGAACCTCTGAGAAAGGCGTCCAGCGCCACGAACGTTGTTACTGATGAATCTGGGAGTTTGCGCACGGCTCGATACTCGTTGGCGGCCCTCTTTCTGTGGAACGTATAGAGGGCCGCTTCCAAAGCGTTCATTCGAAGCCAAGAACAAGTACGTGCAGGTTTCGCTACCGCCCGGAGCATATCGCTCACGATTTACGAGGAACGCGGTCGATAGATCACTGCATACAACGCGAGAGCATTCAATACGAAAGGGCTGCTCCATTCAAATCCCCAAAGAGAACCAGGTAAACAAGCACTGTGCAGTTGCAGATCGGTTATTGACGCCTAGTGCAGGAATCGAACCAGGTCTGGGCAGGATGCTCTTGCGCAGCACATGAGCCGCTACACAATGCTCCCTGCGAAGCAACCGACTCTACCTCTTCGATATAGACGACGCGCAGTAGCAGGCATTATCTATGCATGGAGTCAGAATGCTCCTGATGGTCGGATACTGGGCATTCGAAGGCGCCAACCTGCGTCTATGTGGTGGCAGGCTGCTGACTTAGCCGCTACGCCTATCGTCGACCAGGATGCCGCCATGACGCTGTGTGGAAACGCATTTGCGCATGTAAACAAGTCAAGGCCACAGCGTTGTACAGGGCTATGGTTCCCGAACCTGGTTCCAGCGAGTGCCAGAGCCAGAGCGTCCGGTAGCTTAGTATGCAGTGAGGAGGTTCTCGGGCGTTACGGTTATGGTCGCCACGAGGCCTCTGTGGTGTTTGCAGCGAGAGTCTGGGTATCGTGGACGACCACGTGCGCCCTGGCCGCTCATTATCCACTGATGGATAGCATACGGTGCCGACTTGGGAATGAATTGGTACCGGTCCAAGTACCGAACATTCGCGTGCAACCTAAAATTTGCGTCCCGTTCCCCTGCCTCCAGAAACCACCGACTGCTTACGATGGAGTTGGACAGACATGAGAGACCGGCGTTTGCAAAGCTAGATATAGCTGGGAGGACAATAAACCAGTCGCAGAATAAGCTCGCAAACGCCGGCGTTGATCGCAACCGGAACAGACGCAAAGTTTTGCGTGTACCCCCCGAGTAAACGAAGTGTTCCTGTTCCAACACACTCCTGCTGAAACGGGTTATAGGCCGTAGCCGACCTAGGATCGAACGCTGCGATCCCGTGCGCTCCAGGTCAAACGTAATACCCTCGCACGCGTACACAAGTTTGCGCTATGGCCTCGTAGTGTTTCGCTTCGTCTGCCTGCCTTCTTACTTGCTCGGGGGGTCTCGATGCTTGCCTAGCGGAAACCGTAGTCCTGCGGCAACGTTCGCCACTGACTGCATTCTTGTTGTTCCGTCTCTGGGCGCAGTTGTCTCTACGCCCCGGCGGTGACGCGCAAGCCTGGGCTCACCAGCACCGCTGGGCACTGTCCCTGCAACACGGGACAGCAAACACAGCACCAGAGGACGTGTGTGCCTGGCCGGCTCGCTGGATTCGCTCCGAACTCGATGCAGCTACCCGAGACGCCGATGTGGCAGCAGGTGCTGCAGCGCGTCCTCACGGAGCTAGAAACCCTTCGAATCGTGCACACCTGCCGCTCTGCGAGCCTGTACGAAGACGATCGGATATGGACGCTGATTCCAGCCCACTTTCGTGAGCAGATCTCGGACAGTACCAGCGCTGTGTTGCAGCAAGAGGGCGCTGCGCTGGCGGACGCACTGCTAGTACCTTTCGTCCACACGCCCGAGTCTACGACGTTTTTAGAACAGAAGGACGATCTCAAAACAACGCTGGAACTTGCTTACCAGCGCCTACCTCGAAGAAAAGCGCTACAAGTTCGGAAACTCGCGCCCCGCATGGGACAGCTTCTGGACCAGCTGGTATGTTTCGCGGATCACAACGAGGAGCATCTGCAGCTCGTGGAGGTAGGTTGCGGACGTGGTCTTGTTTCCCAGACCCTGAGCGTTGCACTTGGGGCGCAGCGAGGACGCCACTGCCTCGACATCCTCGGCATCGAACAGGATCCGCGTTTGTGCGCGCTGTTCCGCCGCCGTTGGGCGCGTGCGCCTCAGCAGGTCGAGGCAGCGCGCTGCGCCGTTCGACACGCACGTATCGAGTGTGCGGCGGATATTGCGCGGCATGCGTGTCTTGCACGCGAACTTTGTGACAATGTCACGCATCGCAGCGTGATCCTGGCGCTGCACGGATGCGGTGCGTTATCTGCGTATGCGTTGCGCACGCTTGACTCGGAGCGGTGCACACTCCAGCCTGAAGCAGTGATCTGTATTGGTTGCTGTTATCATAAGCTCCGGTGTCGGGATGCAGTCGCGGAGTTGGTGCCGGATGAAGCAGCTTGTGTGGAGTTTCCGCTCTCTCGTTGGCTTTCGCAGCTGGAGGGGTTTACGTTCAGCGCGCTGGCCTATGGTGGCGATGCGCTGATGAATCGGAGTTCTTTGTATCTGGCTAGCACGGATGCAACGGCACTGCGCAATCCGAATGCGATGCATGCGCAGAAAATCCTTCGGCAGCATCACTATCGAGCGATGCTACAAGTGGTGCTGAGCAGCCTGGCTACCGCGGGGGATGCGGAGCTCAGGCGGCGCGCGCAGATGCTCCTCGAAGCCGAGCGGGACCCGCGCTGGGCGCTTCTACGTCGAATGGGTAAGCGTATTGACCAGTTCAACGATTTCGCGGCCTATGCGAGAGACGGCCTAGAGTGCCTGCAACTGCCTTTTGATCCAGAATTGGTGCAGGAGATTGCGGCGAAATACGATACGCCGCTGCATCGACATCGATGTTTCGTGTTTTGGACCTTGTGTGGCAGGTTGGCGCCCCTGCTCGAAGCACTTGTCCTACTAGATCGCGTTGTTTACGCCCAAGAGTGCGGGTATCATGCGTGGATTGAGGCGGCGTTTCCAGCAGAGGCGTCGCCCCGTAACAGGGCCATTATTGCGGTTCGTAGACAAGTCGCAGATCGATGTGCTCGCGCCGCATGATGCGCTGCAAAGGCGCGATCATGCAAAAGCGATCAACGCAAACGGCTTGTTCGCCGCTTTATACAGGGCATGCGTCACCGGGGCTAGGTTGTCGGCAACGTGGACGAACGCTTCGCAATGCAAACGCGGAAACGAACGCGATTGCAGCACGAGCGCTGGTGCATGTACAGCAATGTTACGTGTACTCGATGACGCACGGGTTTCGTCTCTTCTGGGTTCGCGGGGCCCAGGAGTTGCGCTCGGATTCTCCTGCAAGCATCATATATCCGTTTCTAGTCACGTGCATCGTGCCGCATCATCCGTTCGGAGCTCAGAAAAGCAACCTGTGTCGAAGTATTGCCTCAAGCTTAGCAGCAGCAGCAGCAGCAGCAGCAGCAGCAGCCTTGGCGTTGATAGCTGCAACCGCAACATGCGACGTACTCTGCGCGTTGCGGTTTCGCTGCAACTCTCCATGACCAAGATGACGCCAATGACGATACCGAACGAGGCGTCTTCGGTAACTTGAAAACCTAGGCATGGACCGAGTGGTGCAACTGCTTCCAGCCCATTCGCCTCTGCGGAGCGTATTCATGTCCTAAGCGCTTCACCACGAAAAAATGGATTCGCTGCGTGCAAACTTTCGTCTCGACCTTGAGCGGTTTCGCTGCGGCCGCTCGCGGAAGAATCGGTGCCTCTGGGGCAGCGCTTTGCGATTTGCGGCGCATTCCATTCGCTGCAGCTGGCATCTCGGAACGTGCAAGCAAGCCTAGGAATCGTATCCTGTCCATCCGTCGCGCATGTCATCCGCTCAATTTCCAGGAAACAGCAAGGACCCGATAAGGCATGCTGAAAGCGGTACCGTTATATTATCATCACCAGGCGCGACAAGTTCCACCACAGCACAGCACACAGTAAGCATTGCAATGCGCGCTGCCGCAGCAGCGATCCCGATGTCGACGTATCCCCACGCGTGGAAAATCGCGATGTACAGACACGATACTAGAAACGCGCTGACAATGAACACCGTGGTGCCGCCGATGGTTTTCTGCGAGCCACCACCCCGTGGTAGTGGCCATTTCGGTGTTCGCCATCGACGCCCAATGAGATCCGCCATCCCGTCCCCGACACACATTTGGATCAGGGCCAGGATCCCTACCGGTGACGGGCCGCGCCAGAAGAGAAACGTACATACCGTTGTCGCTAGGCAGTAGTAAAGCGGTCCTTTGAGCGCTTCACTTCGATCTCCTTGAACCACCATCGATGCATTTGCGGTCATGGATTGCTCCGAGGCGCCGTCCTCATCGGCATGCTCTCGGATCCATTTCTGCATTGCTGCCTTCTGTCGCGCCAACGCATTCACCAGCGTGTCTTGACTTAGACCCAGACCTGCCAACAGAAGCCTCACCGAGAGAATCGCAGGCACCATGGCTGCAATGCCCTGCGAGCTCCTCGCAGCCATGCTCAGAAACGTCGACCACGACTGGAGGGAGACCCCCGCGGGAACCGCGCCAGCTGCGACGTGATTCTCGGCAAAGAGTGGCCACGACAGCATGAAGAGAGGCACACTGGTGATGTGAACGATCTTACGAGAGAGTGTTGACTCAATGTATCCGTTTGTAGCGAGCCAGTCCCATATTTTCAGCCACGCGTACGAGCCGATCAGAGCGAATACGGCGGCTGCCAGGTCGCGTGTGACGAGCGCGTTGCCGTGCACAACTTGAAGACTCTCGCGCGCCACTGTGCTTCCTGAAGCGTAGCAAGGCGCAGATAACGTCCCGACCAGTGCAGCGCCCAACGTTTCCAGGTACTGCCGCCAACGCGAAGCGTCCCTGCTGGCGAATACCCCCACAGACGGTAAACGACGCTGCCAGACGCTGCCTTTGACCTCGAGTTCGTGAGCGTGCCATCCAGTGAACCTAGAACGCGTTTCGTTATCCTGTCCGCCTCTGGTGCAGTGACGTTGTGCATTGCGCGGCACTTGGCCTCGGTTATCGGGCTGAAAGCAGCACGAGCCCCAGCATCGTCTACGCCAGACTGCTATCGTTTGCGTTGCATTCGTCGGGTGCTGCGCAACATCCAGGTAGCGCCGAAGTGTACCAAGCGCCGGCCAAACGAAGCAGACACTGTCACCAGGACGTGCCCTACGGTGCACGAGCCGCATCCACTACAGCCTGCTCGGAAGCTCCCGGCTGGCTACCCGAGAATGGACGTCTCGAAAGAACGAACGTCGCCTTGGCCGCAGATCGGCGCGTCGTCGCCTGCCGAAGGCCGCAGCCGAACGCCCTATATTGGTAGTGGGTAGTATTGGTAGTACATAGGATTGGTAGTAGGATCGGTATCAGTAATGATGGTTTTCGTGGTTGTGATAATGCCTCCTGTGGCGAAGCGAGCGCCAACAGTGGGCGCAGTGAACGGAGCGCACAGCATCGATCTAGATATCGCTTTTAAGGGAACGAAACCTACTCAAGCGTTATGATCCACAAACGTCTATCTGAACGAACGGAGATCCGTTTCGCTTTATCGGGTAGCAATGATTCATCCGGGATAGAGTCTGTTTGGGCTTGTCGAATGTACATCGTGAAAATTCGCTCTGCTGGAGTCTCTATTCTATAGAGAACGAAACCTACGCAAGCGTTATGATACACAAACGTCTATCTGAACGAACGGAGATCCGTTTCGCTTTATCTGGTAGCAATGATTCATCCGGGATAGAGTCTGTTTGGGCTTGTCGAATGTACATCGTGAAAATTCGCTCTGCTGGAATCTCTATTTTATAGAGAACGAAACCTACTGAAGCGTTATGATACACAAACGTCTATCTGAACGAATGGAGATCCGTTTCGCTTTATCGGGTAGCAATGATTCATCCAGGGTAGAGTCTGTTCATACGCATTCATCGTACATCCTGGGGAAATTCTAGCCAAGCAGCCAAAACGAAGTACGAGTAGCACCGCACTGCTGCTGGCAGACGCGGGAAACATGCGCTGGGGGTACGTGGCGCGCACGCCTCGCGCTTCCATCCATAGCGCTTTCCAGGCGAAACAGTGACACCTGGAAAGAGGCGATTTCCCGGAAACCTCGTGATTCAGCCTGGAACGATTTCCGATATGGAAAACTTCAAAACTCAGCGTCTCGGGGGTCAGGGTTCGCAACAGACCTCGGGAGAAACTGGCACTGCGACTACTGGCAGAAGGCGCACGGTGCGTCGCAAACGGGGCACTAGCGGTGCCACAGTGCGTCGGCCGGTGCGAGCGAAAGGAGCGCACGACGTGCAACACCCAGCCGCTGCGTCGAGCTCGGAGAGCACTGCTCACAGGGATTCTTGGCATGGTCCGGAAGATGAGCATCCAAAGGGAGTGCTGGGCGCGACGCAGTCGACCAAAAAAACCGTCGTGACTTACGAAACCAAGTTGGCGGCAAGCTTCGAAGAGCACCAGTCCCCGGCGCGTGTGCCTGTCGGACCGGCACAAACGCCCACGAACGAGGCGGGAAGCGCGAGCGGAACCATGCCATTGTCACCACAGCAAACTACGGTGACACTGGGCACACCCAAGGGAGATCCCATGGCTCGGGCGCTGGCGCGCTGCAAGTCACCGGAGCGTCGTGGCCCCAGAACACCGCGGACTATCGAGCCAGCTCTGTCTGGCGAGCGCATAGGCGAGAATGCCCGGGCGGAGCAGGTGCCCAAGGCTCCGCACCGCGACGCCTTTTACGAAAAGGGAGCTGCATCTGTTGCGCATGAGCATTCAGAGACATCCGTTCCGGCAGAGGCGCCGAGCACAACTGATCTAAGTACCCAATCCACTATCAGCGTCGTCTCTCAAGCGGAAGGACCCAAAAAGCGCGTCCGAAAAAAGCAGAGACATGGACAAGAGCCGAAGAATGGTAGGATGTCTGCGAGCCGCCAAAAGCATGCGCATGCCAGTACGGATGGTGGTGCGCCTGAAGCTGCCACAAGTTCGCTTCTGTCGCGAACAGCGCTTACGGTGAGTCCTTCCCGCGGGAAAACTGAGCATGCTGCAGAAAGCATCAAGAAAGAGACAGCAATTAGGGGTGCAACAGCGAGCAAGGTCCAGGAGGATAATCGGCGATCGGCCTTTGCGAGCAGCGACAAAGTGGGGCAAGAAGAAAAGGATTCAGCGGAAAGGCGTCCAACTCGCCTCGGGCACGTGTCGAAGAAGAGCGTAGCCACGGGCGCGAATGCGCCTATTGCAGACACCAAATCGGTATCGCCACCACTGCACCAACTGAGTGCTACAGACAAGGAGCGCTTCCATGCCCCGGAAACCGGGTTTGCGTCTACGACTAGCAGGCGCGAGTCGCAGACTGCATCAGAGTTGCAAAAGCACCAAATGTCTATGAAAGATGCGCATGCAAGCAGCGAGCGCAACGAACCGTCACGGAAGAAGCGGGCCGCTGCGCTGTTACAACCCGCTGCGCTCGAGACAGACGCGCAATCGGGTACAAAGCACAGTAGCCCCTATCGAACAGCGGCATCAGCGCCGACGATAGAAACTAGACAGAAAACGAAGCGCCCTGTAGACTCGAAACCAGCGCTGGAACCTGCAATGCCGCTGAAGAGACCAGCCTCTGAACCAGCTGGTGTCGACACGGACCCCAGACACCATCGCTCAGCAGAGGCGACTGTAGCGCAGCTGCCAGCCGAGCGTCGTGGTACGAGGCGCGTCCCAGCGAAGCGAGATGCCACCACCGAAGCCCAGCCTGCACCCCCGTCTCTGGATCACGATGCAGCTGAGCGCCTTGGTGACATACGTTTCAACGATCAGTGGAATTTATTTTTCGATCATGACAAGGGGCGATTTTATCCGGTCCATTTCGCCATTCATCCGAACGCGGCTGACGCTGCAGCCATGCACGCTGAAATTGAAAACAACGCCACTTTACAGCAAGAGCTCCGTGAGCTCGTTTTCACTATCTGTCGCCTGCCGGTTTTGCCGCCACGATGTATTTTGACCCCCTCCATGCTTGTTGAAATTGTCTTGGAGGACAGAGCCGATCTGCGCGGCTTGCTTGCTGGCAAATATGCGCTCTGGCGCGGCGATGTACCCGTATTGCCGGACAAGTTCTGGTACACATTTCTTATTCAAAAACTGCTCTGAGCTGACGTGCACGTTGATGTTGTCGTACTTGCACCGCCACTGCTGGTCTCTGGTGATGCATTCCGCATCGACTATACGTGAGGATACAGACGACGACGTGGACACGCATGGAGTGCATTTTTCTCCCGTCAGCGCCTCCCAGAGGCAAGACTGTTCCGAACTCGCCGTCGTTGCCTGCGCTTGGAGTGCAGCGAGCTCCAGCCGCTGCGTGCTCAGGCTCTGAGACGTTCCGCACTGTGAATCGATTGCATACGGTACGCAGACCGACCACTGCAGCTGAGTACGGACGCGATGTTCGGGAACGCGGAAGCATTCGCAGCGATCCCCACGATGCTAGAGCGACCGGTTGCGTCCGTGCTCGGGATGTTGTCGTCTCGGCTCATGTATTGTCGGGCGCAGGTGGTACCGACTTGGAGTCCCCGATGGGTAACTGCTCCTTTCGGAAGCTGCACGGCAGGAGCGCCTCTAGCGACGACACGAGGTATCGACACCGCTGGGCACCGCTCGCTGAGGCGTCAGCAACGTCTTCCCAGGTATTCGTGTGCAAGCTAACGAGAACAAGTTCAGCTTCGGGAGCTGCATGCTCAGCGAGCACCTGTCGACACGCTCCGCACGGATAACAGACCCCGACGCTGTCTCCCTGAACGCCACGAACCCTGGGCGCACACACCGCAACACAAACAATACGAACTTGGTCTGTTCGCCCTCGCGCTGTCCAGCTGGACGTGCAGCTCGCATAGAGGTTGCCAACTGCAACCCTCTCCGCACACATACTTAAACCATAGGATGCGTTTTCGACGTTGCAACCGCTGGCGACGACACCGTCGCTTGTAGCAACGGCAGCACCCACGGGAAACTTGCTGTAAGGAGCATACGCTCGAGAAGCAGCCTCCAACGCAGTTTGCACGGTTACCTGCTGCAGCTCCGTGAGCTGATCGAAGCGGAGCAGTCCAGAACCCATCGCATGCAAAAGCGCTCTCTTCTGAATCTGTTTGCTCCGTGAAACGAACCCACTTCCTCCAGGAGCGCGAGTGCAGCCCGTTTTACCGGACGCCGAGGTACGTGGTCCTCCACCGATACGTAGGTGTTCCGCCAGCCCTTGGTCTGTGGTGCCGACACCGCCCTATCGGCCCACGGAGAACAGGTGCTTCATGTATTCACTGGAACATGTTCGAGTTCCACGTCGCAGTCGTCGCGTGCACGGCCTCGGCAGTGCTGCTGCTGCTGCTGACGACATGTAGCGATGATGTTTCTATCACCAGAACGTTTTGACGGATTCCGAATTGCCAAGGACACGACGGATATCGGCGACCGGGAACGCGTTAACCAGTTCGTAGGATACTTTTCGGTCCCGCGTGCAGCAGTCGTAGAAGGTAAGCGTGGAGCCCTGAGTTGCTTGCTCTGTTCCTGTCTTTCGATTCTTTCCGAATTTGGTTTAGAGATACGGGTTCGATAGTCACAGCGCAGCAATTAGGGCTTACGGATTCATCTAGACTCTGCGGATTCTCTGTCGGGTTTCCAGAGGGGCTTTTCCGACGCTTTGCCACTGGCGTTCTTGACTTTACTAGAGTCGAGATGATTCGTGGCAATTGCGAACACGGGTTCGTATCGTAAAAGGTACCAATGTCCGATGCATGCGTACAAGCCTGGACTCTTCGCAGTACCGTACGTGTCGCGTGTTCAAAGCATGCATTCGTCGAGTATTCGATGTTTGCGTTGCAAGGGAACTCGTGGGTACTGCAACACGCGCCCCCAGATGTCCAACGTAAAGACTCGACATCGTCCATTGACGAATTGATCACAAGCTCGTTCCAGAAACTGCAAGAACTTGTCAAATGAACGATTTCACTCGAAAGAAAAAATTTTCTTCTCTTTAATGTCATCAATGATGCGGCATTTTTTGCTGCAATTGGGTAATTTGTACGGGATGAGTCGCTGGATTTTCCCGTCTCTTCTGTTTGCATGGAAAATTGTCAAGAATTTGGAATTCATCCACCACAACAAGCGCATCTTGGAGAGCGTGCGTCAGCGCTTCGCACGAAAGGAGCGTGGAAACATCGATATTTCTCGATTCGATCCCCAGCCTGGATCTCGTTTCCGATACTCGTTTCATCACGTACAACACCGCGCTCTGGGAATCCTTGATCACGTGAAACAACCTGCGCTCGCAAGTGATGCGGACAGCCTACCCGCCCTGGAGATCGCCTCTCACAAGGCCGTGATCCTTCGGTACGGCACCGCGCACAGCAACGGAAGAGTGCGTCGAAGAGCACCCTCTGTAGCTGTCAAACACCTGCGCAACGCGATGAGGCGAACCTTCACGTACCACCGGGCGGTGCTCTGACGAAGAGGTATCCTAGCCATATGGGAACACCTGACCACTGTCAAGTGTCATCGATGCGAACATATACTGAGGCTGCATACAAACGAGATGAACTTAGAAGGCGACGTGTACATGACGACTTTCATCCGTTCATCAGGTGCGTCATTAATAGCCAGCAGCGGCGTCATCGGGACTCGAATGCTGTCATCAACACGTTTCGACTTCGGACAGCAGCGCTGAACGGAAAGGAGTCAACTGCGAATATATATCGCTGAGGATAAGAGCAAGCAAATTTAAGCAGTCACAGAAAAAGCCTACAAAAACTTGTACATATGGCAGTAAGAAGAGACCCAAACGTTTGAGTGTACACCAGAGTTAGGAATCTCCTTCCGTTGTACGCGGAGCAGGGGATCTGTGCCCGCTTCGTGCAGCCGGCGATCCGACGACGCCCGTGGAGCGCCCCGCCGTCGCGCCCGCGCGTCGATCGCACGCGACAAGGCGCTGCGCTGGGGCGGCACCTGCGCTCAGCGACACCCGAATTCCAAGACTCGGAAATACTTCTGCTACTGCAACTGTTACTGCATCAGCGAGGTGCTATGGGAGCTATGGAACGCACGCCGGGTGCATTCATCACAACTTGGAGCAGCCGATTGAACGTCTCGGTTAGGAGCTTCCGAGGCGCACCAGCGGCGAATACACTCGATGTTCGCCGCGGCAACAGCGAGCGAGAGCGCTTCATTCTTGCGCAGCCGCCACTACGTCCAGCAAGACGTGTGCAACCTATCCGGGACTGGCGTGACCAACGCCCAGCAACCGTTAAAGAACAGCGCTCGCGGGCGCTCAGCACTGTCGCATCGCTTAGCGTCGGAGACGTCACACTTGAACACGTTGGCGCTGAAGGCACGACTTCCTATCGCGTTTATCTGCGAGTGGCACGCGGCGACCGTCTTGAGCGCATCTCGCCGTGGCATGACCTGCCGCTATTCCCACGTGGCAACGCAGAAACGCTTCTTTTCGTAAATGAAATTCCGAAAGGCACCCGTGCTAAGATGGAAATCGCAAAAGATGAACCACAGAACCCAATTAAACAGGACACGAAAAAAGGCGCTCTGCGTTTCTACGAATACGGACCTTCGCTGATCAACTACGGTGCGCTACCGCAAACCTGGGAGGATCCTGCTGTCGTGCACACCGAGAGCGGATGCAGTGGCGACAATGACCCGCTGGATGTTATCGAGATTGGATCACAGGCCATGCCGACTGGGGCGGTGTACGAAGTGAAGCCTTTAGGGATGCTCGGCTTGATCGATAGCGGCGAATTAGACTGGAAGTTGATCGCTATCCGTACGGAAGATCCGAAAGCCGCTCTCATTCAAGGTCTCTCCGATATGGAAGAGCACTTTCCTAACCTTCTTCACCAAGTTCGTGAGTGGTTCCGCCTCTACAAAACCGCAGAGGGTAAGGGCGAGAATACCTACGCGTACAATGGGAAGGCCCTAGACGTGTCGTTTGCGCTGCAGATCGTACGCGAGGCCCACGAGAACTGGCGCAAGCTGAAGAGTGGTGAACGCGCAAATACTGAGCAGCTCGCCCTGTCATAAACGCAGAAATCGAGGCGGATGCGAGCAGGGCATGCAATGCTTTTCTTGGTTGACGGGGTTCTGAGTGGGTTTCCTCCGATCACTGGCGTTCGCGCACCTATGCCGCACAAAAGCAAGCATCTTTTCGCCAACGATGCCACGGTGCATCCGGTGCTGTTACAGAACCCGGGTGCCGGTAGACACTGTAGCTGCCTTCTGTGGCAACCCCTGATTCACAAAATCGTCAACGGTTCAGTGAGACGCTGCTGTCGACGGCTTTGTTGCGATCATTACCATCATCATTACCGTCGTCGTCGTCGTCGTTGGCTCGTGCACCGGGCAGCGTGTCGGGTGCAAAGCCACCTTGCTTGAGACTATATACAATTTTCTCCCGCTTGATCTGCTCCCGCACATCCTTTGGCAAACAGAAAAGCCCCGTAAACGATATGCCATCCAAAGTGCGCAGCGCTGCCTCCCCGAGACGTTCCGTAATCAGCCGCTCCACTGCCTCGACAGCAGCATCTCCGTGTACAACCAGCGGTTTATCGCTGGCGACTGCAAAACCCTGCGGACTCCCGTAGGAAGGAATGAACGCCTGGAACGGATACACCGAAGCGAAGACGGCTTGCAACGTCTTCACGATGCGCGGATGCATTGGTGACTCGTTGAGGCTTGTCGGACCCGCCTGGGTGACGAAAACGCCATCATGGTGCAGTCGGCCTTTCACCGCTAGGAAAAATTCTCGTGTAAACAGCGCCAGACTAGGACCGTGCTCCAGTGGATCCGTCAGATCGCTCAAAATCACGTCGTACTGGTCAGTGCTTTTCTGCACAAATGCCCAGGCGTCGGTTGCGTGCACCTTCACCCGCGGGTCATGAAGCGAGCCGTGATGAATCACGCTCAAGTGCTTCTTACATGCCTGGATGACCTGATCATCAATATCGACGATATCGATTCGTTGAATCGTATCCCATTTGAGTAGCTCACGCGCTGCACCGCCATCGCCGCCTCCGAGAATGAGTACGTTTTTCGGGGAACCGTGCAGTAGACACGGCACGTGACACAGCGGCTCATGGTAGAGCGCCTCGTCACCCGATGTACACTGCAGTTTACCGTCGAGAAAAAGAGCTTTCCCGTAGGTACCAATATCCGCTATGACGAGGTCCTGGTAAGCGGTGGACTCGACGACGTCTACGCGGCGCACGCCGTGCTGGTACACGTCAAACGGCGTGATATACTCGGAGAACCACAGGTCCGCCTTGACTTGTGCACCTGGCATTTTCCGGTGGCAAATGCGCTGCGCACCTGTAGGCTCCGCTCCAGAGCGTTGCACCTTCGAACGAATGCCGTTGCGAGCTCGCGCACTGCAGCAGGAACTGGGCCCACAGGTCGCAGATGCCGTTTCAGTCCCGCTCGCGTCAGAGTGTCAAGCCTAAATTTATCTTGATGCTCTCTATGAAAAGCCAGATCTATACAGATAAGGCGTACCTGTGCCCTATCCTGGCGTACTACCCCCGTGTTGAACGCAGCAGAGGCGTGCACTCGTGTCGATGCCCGCGAGTGCCAGCGGCGGGCGCCGGCGTCGTCGACCCGCTCTCGCAGATCGTTTCGCTGCACTGCGGTGTGGCGACACAGCGTGCAACACACCATGAGAACATCATTATGAACACGAACTTGAACAACACTTGTCACGAATTGGTGTGTGTATGTGTTCAGGATGCCAAAGCATCGATCGCACTGATGTATGAACACGAACTTGAACATCACTTGTTACGAATTGGTGTGTGTGTGTGTTCAGGATGCCAAAGCATCGGTATGAACACGAACTTGAACAACACTTGTTACGAATTGGTGTGTGTGTGTGTTCAGGATGCCAAAGCATCGATCGCACTGATGTATGAACACGAACTTGAACATCACTTGTTACGAATTGGTGTGTGTGTGTGTTCAGGATGCCAAAGCATCGATCGCACTGATGTATGAACACGAACTTGAACATCACTTGTCACGAATTGGTGTGTGTGTGTGTTCAGGATGCCAAAGCATCGATCGCACTGATGTATGAACACGAACTTGAACATCACTTGTCACGAATTGGTGTGTGTGTGTGTTCAAGATGCCAAAGCATCGGTATGAACACGAACTTGAACAACACTTGTTACGAATTGGTGCGTGTGTGTGTTCAGGATGCCAAAGCATCGGTATGAACACGAACTTGAACAACACTTGTTACGAATTGGTGTGTGTGTGTATGTGTTCAGGATGCCAAAGCATCGATCGCACCGATTACGAGGCGAAAATGATTTCAGGGCAAAGTCGCATCTTTTCGAGGTAACCCCGTATGCTGGATGCCCCATTGTGCGACTGCACCTGTTCACAGCTCTATCGATCGTTCTCGTCTAGGCCTGTGCTGCTCCCGGCAGAGCAGCTGCTTCGCATGCCGCCATTTCGGGACCTACAGCATACACCCAGCGAGCGATGGCTCTTCTGGGTGCAACACCTCCGAACGACGCTTGTAACGTTGGGATCGTGTATGCGCAGAATGCATCCCAGATGCATAGATCGTGTTCGCCTTGTGTGGACCATTCGTCAAGCGCAGCGTCGTGTAGCCACACCACACCCCGATCAGGCGAGTGCGCATACCACCAAACCTCCGCAGCGCAACGCTGTGCGCACCAGAGACGTACACCGGGGAGACGAACGCGCGCCCTGCACTGTTGCAGCGACCCTAGTGCGCGGATATGGGGCTTTGCTCGGGCTCGCGCATCGACCGGAGCGCCCCGATGTGTCTGGATCATGCCCTTGACCAGGCACTAGACTGGGTCCTAGAGCAGGTACGCATTCTTTGTTTACAGGGGCCGACTCAAGTTACCCGCGGATGCGCGTGTCCAGACTGCAGCTGGCACTCTGAGGCTGCCCCAGTTCCACGGCAGACGTATCAAGTCCCAATGACATGAGAGAAAAACGGGCGCACGCAGTGAACACCACCGAGATCGGTATCGCGGATATCCGATCGCCAGGCCAACAGCGGCTCTCTCTCGCTCTAAAGCGGCGACAGAACGGCCTTGGGATGCCTTCACGGACGTCGACGTCAGGAGAGACGCTCCGTTTCAGCGTCCACAGCGGAGCGCGGCTGCGAGGCGGTATGGCTTGCGCGCGCCGTCGCCGCAAGGACGTTACGAATTTGATTTCCCCTTGAACTTGTAGTTCACGAGTAAGCACGGTATTCTCAGTGTTACTCGAACTGCTCTTGAGCGTGTAGTTGACTAGGAGGGCGTGAACCCTGACACTCATATTATTTCCATTTCAACGTTTACTTGATTCGAACGACGGCATCCATATCGTCCAAAAAATGGCCTATGCTTCCACGGTGGCTAAAGAGGCTGCAAATCAAATGGAGGAACAAAGTCGCAGGTCGACCAACATCAAAACTTGGAGCGACAGCCGGCTCCAAATGTCAGGTACAGCAACCCATGGCGCCTGCCGGCTGCTGTGTGGCAGTTCCGAGCACACCACGGTCGACGACGACGCGTCTTTCCACTGACGACTACTCTGTTTCCGAAGCGTCCAGCCAGTTTAAACCTCAGCTCCTGGAAGACTGGGTCATAGACTTGAGTGCTGAGCCTTTGCGTCTTTCGGGAGCAGCCGAGCATCCCTGCGGTGGCCTGTTCGAGAAGGGCCTCCATCGGTCGCTCGCTGTGGACGCGCTCTGGCAGCAAGCTGTCGAGTCTGACCGAACGCCAGCCCGAACATGCGCCCAGTACGATGCAGTGCGTTACCTGCCGGTAGATGGCACCACAGACGTGTTGCTTCCGCAGACACATGCACGGGACTGGGCATACGCCCCGCCCGCCGACGCCAAGCAGCCTCGGTCGGCGTTACTGGCTCGGCGTCGATGGACAGAGGGTAACCTCATTGTCGGCAGGAGGCTGCAGCCCCTGGTTGGTGTCCAGGGTTCTGGTTCCGACGGGCGCTATGTGTTTCTGGCACCCGCCGTGTCCACAGAAATGCAGCAGCAGCAGCAGCAGCAGCAGCGTCCGTCACCTGCTGATGGCAATGCCGCTGCTCATCACTTGGTCGGCTCAGAGCGGATCCCGACCGAGATCCTGTCCGAGGACCCATTAGATCTGGTAGAGATGCTGGCGCTCGCGCTAGACCGGCAACAAGTGGAAGCGAACTGTGGCCAGCAAGCTGAGCGAAGCGTACATGAAACCGGATACGAGACGTCGGACACCAGGCATCAGCACAGGCAGGCATCGCTCCACGCGAGCGAAGCATCGCCGCATTCTTCGGATGGTACGCTGCACGATGCTGAGGCTGGTGCCGCTGCTTGTGCCCCAGTCGGCGATGCTTTCCGCATGGATAACATATCTACAGCGTTTGTCGCTGATAACGAGCAGGAGCTGCCCGTTGAATCCAGCGAACTCACACGTGCACCGCTATCACGCCGAGCGCTTGTTCGCACCGTCCGAAGCGTTGCCGAGTATATCCACGCCGTGCTGCTCCGTTGGACTAGCGATGATCACGCAGACGGTGGCGGTGGTCTCAGCGCTGCACCCCGCGAGCTCGATGAACTCACCACGGCAGGTATCGTGGAACTGCTCGAGATCCTGCTCTGGAACGAGGGCGTCATCATCCTGAACGATACAGACGGTCTCACTGCAGCGGTTTACGGAGCCTCCGCGTTGGCAGACTTGGCACTCTGTGCACCGTACGAAACGCTCGTAGGAAGCGCCTCCGTCCTCGAATGCCTCCGCCAGACGATTGCCGCTCAGGAACGGTACCGCTTTGGTCGGCCGCCTTCGCCATTATCGCAGCTGCTGCTACGTGAAGCTTGGCGATGCCTTCGAAATATCACTGGAAATACACGAGTCGCTAATCGACTTGTCTTTTTAGCGCAAGATGCAGAAAGAAACAAGGAACCGTCGCTCATCGAACTCGCGCTGCTCCTGAGTGACAATGCGGCGATACCGGCTGCGATCGCCGTCGAGGCCTGGGCCTGTATACGCAACTGGTGCGCTGCTGCCGTGGAGCCCGTGGATCCCTCTCAACCGAGCAGTTCATCGACGACGACGACGACGACGACGACGACGACGAATGTCCCTCGTCGCCAGCCGATGACATCGAACCCGTGGGCCTGTTTCATGCTCTTGGAGAAAAGCGAACACGGTGCGACCTTGTGGCGTCTGGCCACCCGACACGCTGCCCTTCTCGAGACAAGTACCAGCGACGATGCATGCTTCCAGCATCGTCAAGCACTGGAGCAGCTCTGGGCACTGATTTCGGTGATGCTCACCACGCTCAATGAGCATCAATGGAAATATCTCGACGGCATCGGACTCCTCGAGGCCGTGGAGCATGTCCTGCAAATGCCTTGGCAGTTTGAGCGGGATCCGTTCTCCATCGAAAGCGCTGTACCAGCAGACTCGCTCCTCGATACCAACGCACGGACGGTACCGTTACTCGTACGCCAGTACGCGCTTCGTTGCGTGCGGCTCCTAACTGAGCGCGAAACAGGGCTCCGCACCTGGTTGCAGTACACGCGCAAGTGGAGCATCATCAGGCCCAGTGAGAGCGTCCCGCTTTTGGCAATAATCGTCAAGCACTTGACTTGCACGCAGATGAGTGAGCGTCCCGCCTATTATGCGCTTGCGATCCAAGCGGGAGAGGTGCTCACGACCCTGTGCCGCTACGGCTCCGTTCGTGGCGACCTCCTCCAGACGCCAGGCCTAGTACACGGGCTCGTGGGTCAGTTAGCAGCCCAGTCACTGGACCTGCTGGCGCAAAATCCTCAACAGGCAGCCGCTGTACCAGCCGTCGGTGCTGAGCGCACCCCAGCCGCAACGCACGCGCTTCCCAGGAACCAAAGCTGGGTCCAGGATAGAGTGTACCAACCCGAAGCCTTCCAACAGCAGTTGATGCTGGTCTGCCTCCAGGCCCTTACGGACCTCGCAGCACTGCCGCAGGCGTCACCAGCGATTCTCAGTGCGTTGGAACACTACGGTGGCCTTCGGTTCCTGCTCGACTCGTGTCAAGTGCTGGGGTTGCACCCAGCGATTCGTTCCAGCGTCCGAAACCTGTTGCTTGCGCTGCGATCCCTGCTCACGGAAAGCAACACGACACGAAGCCCTGACGTCTTTGATATAGAGAGCGTTATCCAGGACATTTCTCGAACGGCGACTTTCTTGTGCGGTTTCAGTAGTCGTACGCGTCTCGCGCTGGAGCTCTTCGCCGTCCAACAGCGACTCAGCAAGGCGAGTCTAAGCCGCTCTGTATCCAGCAGTGCCTTGTTGCTGCAGCGACGCACTTGAGTGTGTGCTGCGACCGAGGACCCGCGGAAGCGTCGTGCTCCAGGGTGCCGCATCCTGTGAGGTCTCTCCGACTGCAGCTTCAGCGCGGGAGAGTACATGCGTTGCGTATCGTGCGACTCGGGGGGCAGCGCTGGAGTGCGGACAGCACGCTCCTCAAAATCAGCAGCAGCAGCAGCAGCAGCAGAAACGCTGGTGCCTGCTAGTTCAGCCTAGAGCTGCTGCTTGGAACGAGTCACTGGGCACCAAGGTGGCACTTGACGAGGGGGGCGGGTCTTCTGTGGCGACGTCTCGCCCGTTCCTGTCGACGTACTTGGAGCCTGTCTCCAGCGCGACTGGTATATCGGTAAGCCCAGGGTTTCCCGAGTCACCGACGGTGTACTCAGAGACGCACGCTGGTTTCAGTCGCTTGCGGAAATGAGGCCAAAGCGCACGCTAGTGATGCCTCCCCGTTATCGAGCATGGCGGGCCTTGTCACTCAAACGCCTCATAAGCAGCGGTTTCCGTGTTCATCCGGGGCGCAACTAGCTCTCTTGCAGCTGCTTTTGAGCGAAATCTGTATACTTTAAAGTGAATGCCGTTCTTGTGGACGCCTTGGATGAGCCATGCTGTCAGGAGCGGGCATTCGTCTACCCCAAGGTCTAGTGCATCTCTGGTCGACAGCGAAACGCTGAGCGGAAATCGTTTCCGATGGCGCTCGGCTCATGACAAAAGCTACTCAGTATGAAAGGTCGGTGCAGTCGGTCTGCGATCAAATGGCTATGGGCAGGGAACCGAGCCTACGCACGGAAAGTATGCGTTGTGCGGTATCGACAGAGAGGCGCAACGGTTCGCGAATACACTTTTCAGGCGCCGCAATGAGAGACGTACCACTCAATGGGGCTTCGCATCGAGCTGTATTTCCGGGCAAGCGTTCCTGTTCTGCTGCAGCGTTGCCTGATGGGCTGGTCTTCCATAAATCCCGGGCCTTGAACAGGTCCCTGGATCCACGGCAGCAGCAGGGGAACAAGATAGCGTCTGAACGCTGAAACAACCAGCGAATGGCGCTCCCAGGCGCATCCTGTGCGGATGCATCGACTCGACATTGTAGAGACGCGTCAGAAATTCCATATCATGATGCATCTGTACGGCCACTACCAGAAAACTGCATCGTTCATAGCCGCTTCGAGCGAGATCCCGTGGCACCGCCAGCGTCCAAGGAAAACAGTAAGAGCAGGTCCGCCAGTCGACTCGATTGATTCTCTGTACCAGAACTGCCGAGTGCATCCTCTACCATGCTCCGTTTCTTGTCCTGAAGCAAGAGCATACGCTCCTCGACAGAGTCTCGAACGATGTAACGCCGAATCTGTACAGTACGAGTCTGTCCCATTCGATGAACCCGATCCATGGCCTGCTCTTCTACATAAGGATTCCACCAGGGATCCACCAAAAAGACGGAGGAGGCGGCGGTGAGGTTCAAACCAACGCCTCCCGCACGAAGCGAAGCTAAGAGCACGTTCATCCGTCCAGTGGCGGTTGCGGCCGAGGTAGACGGATTCATCGTGGCAAACGCCTCGAGTACCGCTGTTCGTCGGCTCTGGGAGAGCGTGCCATCAAGACGCCCCACTTGAAACAGCGTTCGAGCGTGCTCGTGATTCCATGCTTGCAGCGCTCGTTCAATCAGGTCCAGCATACCGGTCCACTGGGAGAACACCACACATTTGCCGTGCCGAACAGGATCGCGCTCGAACGCCTGCACTGCTTCGACGAGATCATTGACGAGTCTCGCGAGCTTGGTGCTGAGGAAGAAACCCCTCTCCAGGTCGACGCGAAAGCGAGACCGACGCGGCGTACTCATCACATCGGCAAAAGAGCAGCCTTTCCGACACACGGGACATTGGGCGTTCCCGTGTCGATTGCTCAGCAGCAACGTCAAGATGCAGTCTCGACAGAAGACATGCGCGCAGTTCCGTAAAGCCACTGCGTCATCGATGCTCTCCAAACAGATCGGACACAAGGGTTTGGTGTTCGTACTGGACTCGATGGAGCGCTCATCGTGCAGACTCTGCTGCAACTGGCCCGCCAACGTTTCCAGGTACGTGGTCGCCTGGTCTGATCCTCGGCCTTCCGTCAAGCGTTGCATAAACTTCTGCACATCCTGGAGAATATGCAGGTCGCGTGCCGGGCAGGACATGATCAGGAGCGGATGATCGCAGAGCTGTCGAATGCGCATCAACATTTCAAATACCGTCGTCAAGTAAAAGGTGATCTGATTGTCTGCCAAAAACGTGGAAAAGCGCGCTCGACTTGCCTTGTAAACGGCATCATAGAGCTGTCGTTCGGCAGCAGATAGGTCTACGTATACGACCTCCGTCTGCTTGGCGGGTAGCTCCAGAATCGGTGCACCAGTGTGCTCGTCCAGTGTGCGCTTCGTTCGACGTAGCATCAGCGGTTGAAGAATCGATGACAAAAGCGAGAGCGCTGCCTGCATCTTTGCCGCTTGACCTGACTCGAAGGGACGCGCTATGTACCGTTTCCAAAGCGAGGCATCTGACCAGGGTTCCACCGCCAGAAACCGCAACAGCGGATAGATGTCTTCGAGATTGTTCTGCAACGGGGTTCCCGTCAGAGCCCAGCGGTAACGGCTTCTCAGGTCGAGCACGGCACGAGAGCAGCCACTGCTGGGATTCTTGATGACATGCGCCTCGTCCAGGATCAGTCGATGCCAGCGAAGTGCGTACAAACCGCGCGCCTCCGCGGATTCAGTTTGTTGGGTGCTTTTCCAGGTCGAATACAGGGTACCGTAGGTGGTAATCACCACCTGAAAACGCGCCAAGACCAAGGGATCCGTCTCGCGATCATTCGCGTAGTAGATATGGACAATGAAATCGGCATCATCGGCGACATGAGTGTTGAGTTCAGCGCACCACTGACTGAGAATCGACATGGGGCAGACAATCAGCGTACCGCCACAGCAGCTGTCGACGAGCGACCGTCTGGTTTGAGCTGCGGCTGCGGCATTGGCAGCTCGACGTCCACCAGCCTTCGTATCGGACTCGTTTTCGCGGTGCGACTCGGTGGTGACGCGCTCGGGATGCTTCGTGAACAGCGCTGCCTGTCGGTCGAGTCGTGTCTGCTCCTGGGGAGGTCGTGGGTTTGCCAACATTAACGAAATCGCTTCGACGGTTTTCCCGAGTCCCATTTCGTCCGCTAGGATGCCTCCGGCTACCGCCGGCGACGTCATCGGCGGCTGCAGCGATACCCGGCCCGATACTCGATGCTGGAAGTAGCGCGTTCCATCGGGGAGACGCTGCTCCCGCCAGGTTTGTTGGGTATCGTCGCTACTTGGAGTATGACTTGGAGCTCGTTCGCGAGCAACCATCCAGTTCAGGGCACTCTGTTGGTACGGACGCAGCGTCGACGCCAACAGTGGCGGCACCGGCACCGGTGGTGCATCAACATGGACGTTTTCGGCAGCGGCTAGGATCCACTGGACGGCGTCCTCGGGGCGGAAGGCCTCAGTGCGTAGGCACTTGGTTACCGAAGCGGAGCCCCGCTCTCCGGGTGCTTCGATTCGCGCCTTGGTATGGGTAATGGTATCCGAACTCAGAGCCGTTGTTTCGTTGGTGTCCGTCCCTGAACCGGTTAGGGAGTGGAAGAGCTGTGCAATCCAGTGCGTGAGTGCATCCTCCTGGTCCGCGTCGAAGCCTGCAGGTCGCCGACCGCTACGCTCCCCGGGTGCAGCGAAGGAAAACATAGACTTGGCAGCAAATATGGCAACCTCGGCAATAAACACACAGGCGAATCGAATGTGCAGCGGGCAGTCCACCGCTCGAGCTCGCGCTATAATCAGATTGGCGCTCTGCAAAGCACCGAGGCAAGTTGGTAGATCGAGCGCTTCCAGCGGCTCAAGACGCCCAAACTCGCGGCCGTGCTCAGCGGTGCACACCCGCACTGCGAAGCGCAGTCGCTGACGCTGCCGGTTGCGGTTGTGACGACCCAGACTTCCCGTTCCGTTGGACATAATTGGGCTCACCTTGAGCACCAGCTCCGCGCCACTCGTCACCGCCATGGGCTCAAGCGTGGCAGTGGCGCGAACCGGGACTAGAATACTGCCGAGGTACTTGGGCCAGCGCGTCGTGCCTCCTCCGTGCTCTGCTCGCAGCGCCACCAGTTGTTTCTGGATCCAGGGTTCCAACGAGTCCATATCCTCCACCGGGTCTTGAGGCGACGCACACGAGGATGCTGGTTCGCTTTCTGGCGTCGGCGAGTCAAACACTTCACGGCCAACTGCAGGTGTCCGTCTGCTGGAGCCCACGCCGTCGGAGAGGCGTCCGGTTTTCGCTTCCCATGACGTTGCTGACGGCGAGTAGGCACGCTCTGCAGCGTGCTGCTGCCTGCTCTTGGCCCCCGTCTCGTGAGATGCCTGGGAGTTGGGGCGACGCTGCGCTTCGCCGCCTCTGTACCGTTTCCTGGCACTGCTCGCTGCACCTACTTGGCTCTGAAACGGAGTGGAAGCATGCCTGTTCCCTATTTGTGTTTGCATGCGGTCCATGCACCGCGTCTACAACAGATCCAATACCGCGTCCTCCTTATACAGACGACCTGAACAGCGTCGTATGCCCGGAAAGGCTTCAGTTTCGGGTTCGGCTCGGCTCGGCTCGGCTCGGGCCAGTCCTGAAGGCAACGCGTTGTCAAAGCGGAGCGGGAACACGCGCGCTACCTGCACGACGCCCGAGTTCGATGAAAATGGAAGCGTGAATAATATGTTCTGCTTCTTGCTTTCGAACTGTTTTCAGATCTGATTTTCGGATCCAAAAAGTTCTAGACGCGAATTTTAGCAATACGGATTCACGGATTCATGCGTCGGTTTCGGATGCTTTGCTGAGTTTGCAGTCTGGCTTGCTTGAGGCTTTGCCGCCGATACTCATGATGTCATGGGTATCGAAATGAATCGCGGCTCGCTCGAGCGAGGGATCTTAACATACACGATATCCTTATCCAATGGATGTGTACAAGCATCCGCAACGCTCCTTTCCTTAGGTGTAGCATTGCTCAAATAACGAATTCTTTCGAGGTTTCGATCTTACTGCTTCAAGGCATCTCGTGGGCCCCGTGTGTCGCGCCCCTTGATAGACGTTGAAGTTTTTACAACTTGGGCCTGAACGACTTGATCACAAGCTCGTACAGAACGCTCACTGAACAGGTACGGTCAGGGAATCGATTCCGATCGAAAGATAAATCGTTTTCTCTTTGTGGCTGCCGAAGAACAGCGCACTCGACAGCAGCTCGATACCTCGGACGGGATATGCTGCCAGATGCCTCCATCTCTATTGCTTGCATGGGAAAGCGTCTTGGACATGGACGTCAGTCATTGCAGCGATCGTTTCCCGTCGGATATACGTCACCGCTTCCAAGCAAGAAAGCGTAGACGGATCGAAATACGTCGATCTGTTCTCCAGCTTCGATTTTCGTTCCGGCACTTGTTCCATCATAGACAGGATCCAGTTCCACAGATCCTCTGTCTCATGGAAGAGCGTGCACTGCCATGTACAGAGGAGGAATTACTCGCCTGAACCATCGCCCAGAGCAAGCGAGAGATCCCAGGAGATGTTACCGGGTGCGGCTGCCGAGGCAAGGAGCGAGTGGAGCCTTCTGTTCCAGTCAAGGGCGTGCACCGAGCGCTGACGCAAACGTTCATGCTCCCTGTGGCGATACTCGACGGGCAAGGAAGAAGTGTACAAGACGTATGAGGACACCTCACCACCGCCAATGGCACCGCTGCAAAGAGCGCAGCGATGTTGTCTACGTAAGTGATGGAAATGGCAAGCGAAGCGGCGTTCGCAACGACCGCTTTTGCTTGAAGTGCATCGACAGCAGCCGGAAGCAACGAATTCGGTGCTTGCAAACTGCCATCAACATGCTGCGTCTGCTCAAAAAGATGCTGGCGGACAGGAGAGACCGGCCTGTTCAAAGCCGGAGATAAGAAAAGGGCAAAAAGGTCGCAGAACAAGCACTCCCTGGCTGGTGGTGAACTCAGACCCAAACTTTAGAGTGTAACTTCCCACACGGTCCCGTTCTTTCGCCTGCTGACACAGTTGTAACACGCACGCATCCAGGCATCGTTTCAACTACCGATGAGTACGGCGATGACGACAAGAGCAGTTGTTCGGGTACCTGATTCGCTTCCTTGCAGAATCCACGTTTCTAACCAGACGATTCCAGACCCCAGGTCACTCTACAGAGCCAGAGTACCAACGTAATTGTTTCCTCGGCTCTCGTGAACGTATCCTCATATTGCCGAGACGTCCATCTCGTCGGGGTACGAGCTCCCAGCACCTGTGTTTCTCTTGTTTCGCTGGTACGGCGGCGTCGGCAGCCACGGCGTTTCGCTTCGCGCACACGTGGCCTCTTCCTGCGTTTGGCAACGAACGAAGAGGGCAACGATTGCCTTCTAGTTTCGCATTGTTTCTTGGTGCCTTGATGACGCACACAGTGCTCCTGTTACAACCTGCAGCAGCGAAGACGACACGAACATACTACGACTATGAGTCGATCGCGGAGCTGGTGGACGGCCTTTGTCATTTGTACGAGCAGCGGGTACGAGCGCAGAACCCCGGTATGCAGCAAGTGGAGTACGGACTTGGTGACTTGAATCGTTTCATTGATGAACTATTCGATTGTGGAGTTTTGACCTATGACGAAGCGACACGTTCTTACAAACCGCACAATAAAGCTTGGTTAAAGGAGCAGTGCTATCGGCTCTTGAAAGCACGGGCAAAGCCGGCGAACGCTGCCTGAAAGGGGGCAGTGAACGCTGCCCAGTGTCATGTGATCCGCAGGTGTGTAGGTTCTGGGTCTGGGTTAGGTTTGGAGCGCTGCTAGCACTGTAGAATGTCCAATGATCGGCAAGTGTGAACGTTGGGGCTCTGGCTTGGCGCCCTGCGAGCAGTGTCGGGGAGTGGTCGTATTCAAGCCAAGCGAGCACGATTTCTAGCTATAATTGAGAGAAGCGAGACGCTCGAGCGCCAAGTTAGGGATCAAGCATTCGTTCGATGCTCTTGCAACCGTATCATCTCGTCGTGCTTGAACGGCGCTCTCAGGTCGATACCGGCGAGCAACGCGCTAGCACTTGTACGCGAACAGGAGCAGCAGTGGCGGCATCTGGGCTTAGAGAACTAGTCCAGGCTCCACGCAAACGAGATGCGTGATCCATTCGAATACCATCGAGACGAATTCCGTACTGATAAGCTCCACAGGAGCGGTCGTTTCGATGACAGAACGAGTCGCATGATGCGTGGTCGTTCTGTTCGCGAAAAGTATGCCCTCCTCTGGATTCTCGCGTGGGCAGGAGCTTGGCGTCGAGTTGCCGAGACGGCACAGACTTTCCCAATCGGCTTGCAAAAGACGAGCGCTTTGCTCACAGAGGAGCAGCATATTCAAACGCTTCTCCACCTCAAGTCACACCGGCTGGTGACGTTACAACCTGGCGGAGCGCCGTCGCCTAAGTGGCGTCGCTACGAAACCTCTTTTCTTCTAAAGGCTCTGTCGTTCCAGTTGCGACTCCACGTTGTACAGACACTCACCCCATCGACTCAACCTGGATATGCTGAGGCGCGGAGCTCTAGCGTCGCATATCCTGAAGACGAAGGTCTAGGGCAGCGTCCCGGTAAGCGAGCGCCATTGCAGGCTTGGCACTCGTCGACTTTTCTTGATCGGGCAAGCCTCTATTCGCGACGAGATGGCTTGTGTGCAGTTTGAGGAATCTAGAAGTCGCCGCACGGAAACGATGTTCACTTTCCATGTTGCCTTCTGGATGCAAGTATTTGGAAACTTGTGTATAGATCCATTGATCCGAGACGGTAAAAAGCTGGAGTAGTATCGCTGTTTTTCAAAGTACGATCGATCTGTCCAACCGGGTACATGCCCAAAAGTCTGAAAATGATCAGCATCTGGGAATGGGACTTTTCGCTTTTTTTTACCAAGAAGGTTCGATTTCGCTAACCGACTATGTCCCGAATCTCTGATATGGATCGACATTTATCGATACGACCATTCGATGAGGCGCTGGACACCACAGAATGCGAGAAACGGCGCCTGTCGCTGCGCGCTCAGGAGGATTGTTTCTGTTTTTGGGCGCCTGTCAGCGATCCATGCGGAAACCTTGAACATCTACGCTTACGCGAGAGACCATTTTCCCACTGTACGAAGCCTGAGACGGTTTCAAGAGTTTTCATTTGGCTTTAAGCGAATGTGATGCGCGCCAGCTCCGACAAACGCAGCGTGGCGGTTATCGAGGCGCTGCGTCACTGGGGCATCCCGCTGAACCCGCGTACAGGCACCTACACACCCGAGCTGGCGGACGCAGATGCCCGCTCTGGTGCTTTCGTCTCCGACTCAAGTACGCAAGCACGAGTGGACGCTGACCAGGGAAACGATAACACGGAAAGCGCCGTCGACAATAGACGCATCCGCGAGGCGAGCGACTGGCTGCAGCAGCTGCGACCGGCTGTGCCGCTGCGACTTGTTCACCAGAACCTTCAGAGTGTTGCGGAAGAGATACGTGCTAAGCTGACAGCCTGGATAGAACAGGATCTGGGGCGCCGAAGCTCGTTCCAGGCAGAATACAACGGCGATGACGCACTTGCACTAGAAACACCACAAACTGCACCGGCTCGTGCAGGTTGCGCTCAGCCGGACGCGTCTGCATCTGGTGAACTGGGCACTTTGCTGGAGATCATTCAGCATTGCCGCCAAAAGACCCGTTTCGCGTGGGAAACCCTCCAAGGTGTTTATCAGGAGCAGTGCAGCAGGCGTGATCAAGTCTGCACACGAATACAACAAGCATATTGGGCGACTCGGCGACGCTGGCATGCGGAACGCCTTGAGCGCATCACGGAGCTCGCGTGCCAAGTAGAAGAAGCGCTTGCTTCGGTTGACCCATACCCACCGGTATCAGCCGCAGAGGAGAAATCCCCAGACAAGGCGACTGGCATTCGGGACGATACCGCACGCACACCGACCGACGAGTCTGCAGATGCACAGACTGAGGCATGGCATCGACTCTATATTGCTGCCAAGCAACTGGGTGAATGTTTCCAGCTACAAGAGATGTTGCGGGAGGATGTATCCACGGCTGATACGCAGCCGATGCCGCACGAGCCCGACACATCGCCGCTTTCATGTGAGATGCTGGCGGGATTGATCCACACCCAACTGGAGCAGCTTCAAAAACGCCTGGCTACCACGCTCCGCAGCAAACTCGTGGCAACCTTGACAAGTACGTCCGCTGGCGGTGTACCAGAGGCCGTCCACTGGGAACGCTTTCGCGAACTCGCCCAGGCCTATCAAGATGCGCGCCTCGCGCTAGCCTTTGAAAGCGACTTTCGGGAAGCGGTTGTACGGCCTCTGGTGCAACGCCTCATGAAAGAGGCGAACGTGAATACGAGTACCGCTCCCGAAACAATGGATACAGGCGAGTCTGCATTGATCCGCTGCTGGCAATCCGTTATCGCACAGCTGGAGCAGGTTGTTGCTGTGTTTATAACCCCGGCAGCACGCATTGCCATGCAGGTCACTGGGGTACCTCCAGCCACAAAGAGGCGACCAAGTGCAATCCTCTATCTAGATCTCCTCGGTAGAGGCTTCTGGCCGGTAATCGCTGATGAAATACGGGAAGCGTTCGTGACCAAGTTATCACCAGCAGATGCGGAACTTTTCCATCGGGCCTATTGTCTCATGCAACGCTTTGCAGCGCATGTTCGGAGAGCGAGAGCCGCTGTCGTGCCGGAGGCGGCGGATCTAGTCATCCGCCATGAGGCTACGACTGCATTCTGGCGGTGCTGGAACCTTGCTGCATATTTCCAAGTACGCTCGACGGGCCTCATCGAACGTCTCGAACACGTCCTGCAGCTGTCGCCGGAACCCGTAACCACGCTGGATGCCAGGTCAGCGCTCTGTGAACTGTGGCATGCAGATCCAGTTGCATGGGCTTGTTTTCAGCGCTGGCATGCCCAGGGAGTGCGGTGTTGGCAGACCCTCTATACCGTTGCTGCGATACAAGTCTTGTGGTCTGGATCGGTGTTCGTATCGGCGCTGGTGAGCGAGTCGTTGCGGCTGACGCTGCGTCTGATAGCGCGTCTTGTGGTCTGGCTGGAACAAGGCTCGGCAGCGGGTGGTCCATTCACCGCCGCTGAGTGCGCGTGGATGATGGACGATCTCCACATTCTCCAGCGCCAGCTACCTGCCGCATTCGAGACGCTTTGGCGAGATCGAGTCTCTGAGCTAGATGAGGTATTCGCGTCGCCGCATGACGCAGGTGCAGCGCGCGCGCTACCTGTCGCTGAGACATTCACGCAAGCGCTCGAATGGCTCGTCAACCGAACCGTGCCAGGTCTGGAACAACGAGTGACTGCCCTAATTCTCGAGCAATGCACCGAGAAAATGCAACCATTGCGTGGCCTGCTTGCAGCGTATCGAATGATGTCGAACAAGCCCATGCCCAGCAGAGCGACTCCGTTCATTCACGCTGTTCTTCTGCCCTTGGATTCGTTTTTGAAGGAGCTCACGAATCCGTGGCAACAACAACAACAACAACAACGGAACGAGGTAATGCCCTTCACGGCAGCGGCGCTGCAACAGTGGCGCCGGCGCTGGGCCACGCACATTGCGGTGGCGGTCATCCATCGCTACCTGGATACAGGCTTCGAGGTCGTTCGAAGCATCGAACAAGCTGAAGCCGCGCTGCGTCGCTTGCATCTGCACGATGTGGAGCGTGCTGCTGATCCCGACGCAGACCGTACGGAAACGGAACGCACCAAAATCCTCCAGCAGATGCGTCTGGACGTACGCTGGCTCATGGACCAGCTCAAGGACCAGCAGCGCTACGGTGGCGTGGATATCTTACTGGAACCTGCGACGCCAGCTCCGGAGACGCCGCCAGAGCTTGTGCGCTGCCAGTGCCGAATTCAGGAGCTTCTTGGTACAAAGTGAAGCCGCGCTGCGCAACGCAACCCAAGAGCCGGTGTGTCTGCGGACCCCACGCAGTGTACGCGTGTTTGCCTCTGGAAACTCGGTTTCGTTTCCCGTGCATATGCACACTGATGCACAGATGCATAGGTGTGAGCACGGGCGTATGCACCGATGCTCTCATCGATGCATGGGCATGGAGGCTGGCGACTACCTCCCTGCCCGACACGCTTCCAGGTAAACCGTTCGCGGACACAGACAAACACACATACACACACAAGCACGCACGAGCATATGCGCTGGTGCGCTTCGTGCGGCCGTAGCATCGCCCTAGTGCAGACGAGCCAAATCATCCACGAGGAGTTTGATATGCTCGATGGATGCACCGACCTGGGCGGCCACGAATTCCATTTCAGTGGGTTCAAGTTCCCGAAACCGCTCCACCAGATCTCCGTCCACGAATCCTCGTCGCGGTAAGTCGAAACAGGTCATGCTATGCAAGCTATTGAGGGCGCGCTCAGAAAGCGGTGTGCGCCAGTCGGCGTGCGCAAAACCCTCGACACCAAGCCGGATACTGGTGAGCGGTGAACGACGCACCCGCTCGTGGCCGTTGTCCGCAGCACCCGCTTCAGCAGGATGATCCGTCAGCGAGCGCAACGCTTTCTCCACCCGCGACAGCATACGATGTTGTGCTGGGTCCAGCGGCACGATGATGCCGATCGCTCCAGCGGTCGTTGCGAACAGCAGCGTCTGACGGCTGACGTTGTCGGCAGTCGTGGTGCCTGTCGATGCTCGCGCGACATCCCTGGTGCTCTCGGTATCGATGGTGCTGTGACCGTTTCCAGTGCCGGCCTCTTCATTTCCAGAGGCCTCTGTGACCAGTTTTCCCCGCCGAAAGACGTTCACCAGATCACCGAGATGGAAAGCACCCGCACGATTGAGTGCGTGGCGGAATTCCGATCGCGTTTCGTGCGGATTCCGCTGCAACGACAGCAAATTGTACGAGTTATCGGCCGCAAGGTACGTGTCCTCGTTCAGGAACGCACAAGCCGTTATCCACGCGGTCTCGTAGTCCCATGCCACCGCTTTGAGACACGGCGAGGCGCCATCGGAAGTTTCGCCTTCGGGCAGCACCAGCTGTAGCACACAGAGCGATTTCATGAGGTCTCCAACGAGAAGCTGGTCGCCGCGTGCTTCGAGGCGCAGCACGAGTACGTGCCCCAGATGGCGAGCAACTTCACGCAGTTCGTAGTCGTCGCCGTGACCCGACTGACCCCAATCGTAGAGGATCACGACGTTGTTCACGCCGGCGGCAAGGAACCGGGCAGCACTCGCCGGAAACCGACACGTGCGATCACTGGGATCCGCCAGGGCGCTCATGGTGTAGACGGCACCTGGCGTGTACAGCTCGTTCAGTAAGAGCAATTCCTCTCGACTGAATACGAGTATTCTTCCGCGGGATGGTTCCATTTCTGAAGGCAGCACATACGCAGTACCGACGACAAAGACATCGCGTTCGGGAATCGCCACCAGACTCAGGCCGTGCTCGTTCATCGCCAAATCGTGACTGGTGATCGTCTCGAGCGTTTCGTCGTTCAGCAGACGTACATGGTGTCGTTCCTCCCCGAAAACTATCGACACGGTTAGCAGGCAGATATAGCCACGAAGGTGGGCAATGCGACGCGGTTGCTCGCGAAGATCGTGGCGACGAATGTGCAGCTGTTGGATGTGCTCAATCCCGCCGAGTGCAAGGCCCTGCTCCGTCGCCACAGCGATCGAGTCCGGAAAACCCTTCGTGTGAAAGCGAACCGCCCGGGTGACGTCACGAAGGTTCACATTCCCACAGAATAGGGTACCGTGGTGCGCGTGGATCACAGATGCGCGTCCACATGCGGCAAAAACGTAGCGCATTCCGTGAAGCTGCAGATTATTCAGTGCTGCAGGACGCGAACCGAGCCGTAGTTGCCGCGGATGTTGGAGTTGCAGTTCGCACTTGCTGAGATCTTCTGGCTCGGGCCCACTGCGTTTCGCATCTGGCTGTGAAACGTTAAACGCGAAGAGCCGACCATCGCCGACGGCGACGAGCAGGCACAAATGGGCTCTGCCGCCGTGGTCGGCCATCAGGCCGCCATGATCATCCAAGTAAGTCAGAAGCACCGACCTGGGGACCGACGTTGACGGCAACGCACTTTCTCGTATGCATTCCAGTTCCCAGCGATTCCCCGTGTCCTCATGGAGCCGGAACAGCCGTATTCGAGACTCTGCCCAGGTACCGAGCGCAACGATTCCGTAAGCGGCGTGTATGCAAGCGACCTCAGCCGGAAGCGTCTGGCTGCCGACTGGCACAAGGGATGTCTTCCGCTGCTGGAGAACATAGAGCTGCGCATTACTAGTTGACACGAGAACAAGCTTATGCAACTCATCAAAAACTGCATTGGTAATTTGCTCTGATGAGGGAGGGGTCCACGCCACGGCAGGTCGCTCCAGGAGCGTCAAATCAACGAGCCCGACATACGATGCGGTCACCCAGAGTGCAAGCTGTTCAGCTGGCAAGCGCATCGCTAGGATTGTAGCCTCATCCACAGCCAGCGATTCCACTTCAACGAGCTCATCGTGTGCTGCGAGACGAAGGACTCGTGTTTCTGCTGTGAAGGACACAACCAGAAATTCATCCCACTCGGGTGAGGTTAGTGAAGGCAGCGTGAACAGCGCCTTGATGCCATCGAGCTCCACGGCGGCATGCTCAACAAAGCCGATCCCATTTCGGATGATTCGCAATGAGCCCATTCGAGAAACTCCCGAGCATGTGATGATGTGCCCGTCGCTAAAGGAATCATCACCGGTGACGAGTAGATCTTGGATAGGACCGATGTTTGTGTAGCACTGCACCACTTGTCCGAACCAGAGCTGACACTCGGCTCTCTCGGCTCGGGATTCCCTGCGCTCATGGCTTGATGCCGATGCAGTGGCGAATAGCGTCGTTTGCACGAGCTCAGGTGACTCAGTCTGCGACGGCAGCAGTCGAACAAGTTGGGAGTCACCTAATGCCGAGCCGACGAAGACCAAATCACTCCCCAGGTAAGCAATCGCGCTTGCCACGCTGCTCTCGCAAACACACTCGAGGCGCATGCCCACTTCAGCACCAACTGAGAGAACATACAGAAATCCATCCCGATCGCCCAGCAAGTAGTGGGCGTGGTAGCCGGCAGCCGCAAGCATCTCAAGCCCTGTTTCGAAGTGGTCTTGTCTGTTTGCCTCTACCGATGCAGACTTGCTGCTGCCGCCAATGCCGCTTATAGGACAAAAACAACGCATCGGTGCGAACTGACCGCCGTGGAAATGGATTACTTGCTTTGCGACGCCGCTGCGGCCGGGGTGGAGTGCCAGGGACGTGTCACAGGCAACCACGAATCCCCCGCAGGCGCCGTCGTTTGCTGAATCGTTCGGTGCTGGCGGCACTGGAATAATCAGCTCGGCCGAGGCATCCAAATATTGCTGTGCAATGGGTCCCTCTCTGACATCCTGCCGACCAAGAAGAATTTCATATGAGACCAGATGGCGATTATGAAGATAATCCGTGTGGATTATGGCGAGCGTTGGATGCTCCGTCCCGATAAGGAACTCCATGCTCTGGACCTGCACAACGTCGAGCCGAACCTCAAAGGCCTCACCCATGAGGCTGCCCGGTACTACTTTCAAAAGGCCGTCATAGGCATAGACGGCTAGGCATCGCGCGCTGGGATCAAGCGCCACAAACTCACCAAGCGGGCATCGCCGGCCGAGTTTAGACGCGAGCGACCCCGCAACGAGTGTCGCCACTCCCTGCAATCTCGTGTCATACTTGATCACGGCAAAGTCCAAACGTTCCGTCAATATGAAGACAGCGTCCGTGCTCTGGTCTCCAGCATCGGACGGTAGCACCTGTACAGTGCGTGCTGTTTCCGGTACGGGTTTTAAGGGTGCTTCCACTTTGTGCCGTGAGCTTGTTCGAGCACGCTTCGAACCACTTCGCGGGGTACCCCCGTGCAGATTCAAACTGCTGAGACGCTCGGAGGGTTGCAACGCACCCACCGGGCTCGCGACCCTTGTTCCCCGAGCAGTCGCACGCTCGCACAGTCCGACACCGGGCAGTACCTCGAGTGCCGCTATTCTGCCAAAGACCGGTAAGTTCGCGTACGCGACTAACGCGCTCTCATGCGACTTTGTGCTATCGGTAGAGACTTCATACACTTCGATTCTGTTTAAACGCACCAGAAGCACACTGGGCTGGTCGGGGGAGATGAAGCGCGCAACGCGCGCGTGCGTCACGATCGACGGTTGCGCAGCAGTAACCACGTAGAGTCCACATCCAATCGACTCTTCAAGCGGGAGTTGAGCGCTTTCCTCGATTGCTGGAGCACCTGCTACGGACTCGCTCACACTAACAGGCTCCAGGCTGTCCGTGGACATGCTTCAGCTACGCTTTTTCAGCAGCGCCTAGGCACGGGTAGCGTACAACGTGGCGCCAACGACGTTGATGCGTGCGTGTTTTGCGCGCACGCACGCATCCGGCGGTGCGTGCGCGCGGCAATTCTGTATAAGGATGCGCTGAGGACGGAGCGTGCCTCATTGAATGAGGCCTGGACGGACCACTGGACAGAGCTGCATGAAAACGTAACTGGGCACTGCCAAGACCGAATCTATTGGCAACAGTATGCTGCAGAACTACCGCGCCTCGAACCGGTACCGGAATGGAACGACCCAATCTTCTGGCCTGAATCTGTTCGGACCCTGCTATGCGCAAGCAACCGCAAAACACCTGGCATCGGCGGTATCCCTGCGGAGAGGATGAAACTGGCGACCCCAAAAGACGGGACAACAGGGACACCATCGATACCAGATGAACCTGACACAACGTTAGGTAAACGCCTTGTGGAGCTCATCCAACGCATGTTCGAAGAGGCGTACATCCCGGATGTATGGAGGACTGTCGAGGTCGTACCGATCCTCAAAAAGGACTCTGACATACACACACACACAGACATGAACAGACATGAATATCTACCGGACTATGCGCCTCATCCCGTAAATCATGAAGCTACTTTGCGCCATTCCCAAGAAACGGACTCAGATAGGCCTCGTGGAACGCAAGTTCTTCGCCCCAGAACAGGCTGGATTCCGGAGCCACGAGGAGTGCATGAGCCATGCCCTGACCCTAGCTGAAGTGGTGCAACGTCGCTCCATTAGCGGCCAACAACCAATTTACGTATGCTTCATCGATTTCCAAAAGGTTTTTGACACGGCCCCGCATGAGGCTCTCTTTTTGAATATGGAACGAGCCGGAGTCTCCGGAAAGTGCCTAGCGTTCTTCCGTGCGCTCTATGTAGACTCATGGATGCACATCCGACTGGGCGACGGCTCAAGAATCCTTTCGATAAGGATCTGCCATGGACTGCGACAGAGCGACCCCACATCCCCGCTCCTTTTCAATATCTTCATCAACGATCTGCTGAACAACTGCAGGCAATACGGGCTTGAGGTGCCGTGGATAGACTGTGGAGAGCCCGGTGAAGAGCGCCCACATGGGAACCGCCTCGCAGGCCGTCTATTTGCGGACGATGTCGTGCTGTTGGCACCCGCCCCGGAAACGCTTGCTGCTAGCATGCAACAAGTCAGCGCCTGGGCCGATCGCTGGGAGATGAGCATAGGAGCATCGAAGTGCGGCGTCATGGTCATCCATGGAGACTCGCAGCGCATTCGCAGTCGCTCGTGGCGGTTGCAGAATCAGGAAATTCCGATCGTGGAAAAATATCGCTACCTGGGGGTCTGTCTCACGCCGACGCTCGACGAAAAGGCACACGTTGACGAGATGATCGCCAAGATGCATAGAGGTACAGCGATCGCACGCCCATTCCCATCCGACCCCTCTATCTGCATAGCAATCCGTACGAGGGCACTAAGGATGTGTATCATCCAGCCTGCGACCTGGGGTACTGAATGGTGCGGCATGAAGCACCCAAATGTCTCGCGTCTGCAGACAGCCGCCAACAGGGCAATGCGACTCGTTGGTGTTGGATGCTCAATGTAGAGCAGAGCAACCACCGCGCTGGCACTCGGACTTGAACTCCAAATACCCTCGACAGAAGCGATAGCAGCAGGCTGCCGGGCATGTATACGGGCCAAAGGGCCCACCATGTACACCTGGTTCAGTCGGAGTTTCATGAAGACCCCAACCCACCGCAAGAACACTTGGATGAAATCGACGCAGATTTGGGTGAAGCGCCTCTTGGGCGAAAACACGCTCCCCAATCGTTCCCCAGAAATATAGAAGGCTCCCGCCGCCTCAAACGCACGGTTCATGAAACAGTATGGTAACGCTGAAGTCGAAATATTCGCATCGGAGACGTTGATCGGACGTAGCATACGCATTAGAATCTAGAGTATACATACATGTACTGGTGGGCGGCACTGGAATCCCCGGAGCTTGCTCGACGAGCTCATAGGATCGCAACAATGCGCGTTGGTGTACTCTGACTGACCTCGGCTCTATGCTGCATCGGAACACGGGACGCATCCTGGGAATCACACTTTCACTCTTTTGGGATTGTGAATCATGAAACTCTGACACACTTGTTCATAAGATGTGCGCGTTGACAACAGGAATGCAGATACCTTTTTTAAAGACAGCGGCTTCTCTGTATTTCTATGGAGGAAGACCAGAGGTGGCTCGCAATTGCTGTAGCCCTCGCGATGAATTGGCCTCTAATCGAGCCACGGCGCTCACTGGCGGGTACCAAATGTACATGCCACCCTCTAAGCGGAAGGTCCTGCGAACGGGACCACAGCTCGGGTCCAGCGCTTGTGCAACTCCCCAGAGCAAGTTGCGGATCAAAGGCTTGCGTCGCGAAACGGCAACGCATTCTAGACACGAATACGAAGCGGAGACTCGGCCGCCAACATTCATCTCCACTGTCAACTTTCTCCGACGCGTTGTGCCGCGAAGACAGTCCTGTGTCAGCAGCCAGTTCCAGCACACATCCATGACGACACCCGACCCCGTACCAGGTGAACGATACCTCCAGCGTACATCCGCCACGGGATAGCAAAACAGTACAGTCTCCGAGCTGCACCCGCATCCACGCTACGAGCGCTATTGCGTACGCTGAACGGAGCCTCGACGCCGGGTGAAACGTTCAAAAACGCCCATCATCTCCGCTGCCAGGCATGCGACATGGAATTCGAAGACTGGTTAAACGATGGACGATTTCCAAATCCCTGATATCCAATGCACCTTTCGGTTTCATGGGTCCGTATGCATACACACGCAAACAGAGCCTGAGGGATTGGGGGCAATCGTCGGGATTCGGCCGCCTCGCACCGGTCGGGTGTGCTGCGCAGCGGCGGCGACGCCACCCGGGGGATACCTGCCACACTGGACACAGCACCAGACGAGTGTGCGGCGTTTCAGAGAGCCCGTGTTGCTGCTCATGAGACACCGCCGACGAAAGTTGCCGGGTAGCGGACACCAAGCTGAACGCCGTGCACCTGGTCGGCTGCCGCGCTTCGTTGTCGACGCGGTAGCTGATGACGAGTCCATCGCATCATCTGAAGCAGAAGACGAAAACGCGGTGCTCGGGGAATCGGTTGCTCTCGACGGCCTAGAGAGCAAGAAGCTGCGCAGTTTAAGTGGTTTACGTGGAAGCTCTACAGCAGATCTCGATCCGAGTCTCGAACAGGCAGCCGATGCCGAAAGCGCTTCCAGTTCTGAAGCGGAGGTAAGCGAGCAATCAAGACGTCTACACCTTGCAAAGGCGTACCTGGAGCGCATCGGAGCAGCAAGGTTTACTGAAGACGATCTGCACCAGAGAGCAGACGAAGACAGCCTCGAGGCACGAGATGCAACCGCTCTTGGTGACGCAAGCGACGATGACACTGACAGTGCGAGCGACGCGTGGAACGAGGTTCTCTATAGAGAGGCGCAGCAACTTCGCGGACAGTACTATGCTTCTGAAATGGCCTTCGATGATGTGGAATCCATGCTTCCTGCTGAACCTACGCTCACGGCTTTCGGTCACAAAAGGCCCCCGACCTGTATCACCTTTTTGCCCGACGGTGAGGTGCTCGGGCCTCCCCGATACGCCATCACTGGTGGAAAGGATGGAGCACTGCTTCTATGGGATATCGAGCGTGGTGCCAAAAGCATTGTCTCCGCAAGTGCGACCTCTTCCGCCGGGTCCGCCGCAAAGCCCGAGATTCTCTGCGTCGCAGCGTCGCGTGACGGGCGGTTGGTCGCTTCCGGCAGCCGCGATGCATCCATTCGTATCTATGATTTGCGACAGCGGAACATATCTGATGACTCTCCCTCGATACCTATCCTTTCGCTTGTACATGTCGCGCGGGGTCATCGGGGTGCCGTCAGCGGACTGGCCTTCTTTCGGGACGTTTTCCGGAAACATGCCGGACCGGGTGTTTCAATCGGCGTCGATCGCAACTCCACAGAAGAGAGTCTCTTCAGCGCCTCCTTCGATCGAACGCTTCGTTTCTGGAGCATAGAGCGTTCCAAAGCTGCACCGCAATCCATTCTGGATTCAGGCCCAGATGCCGAGGCCGGTCTGTACGACGGCCGCAACATGTCCCCGTGGAGCGTGCACTACGTCGACAGCTACTACGGCCACGAAGAAGAGGCGACGAGTCTCTGCTGTGCGGCGTGGGGCAGGCTATTATCTGGCGGCCGAGATCGCACCGTGCGTTCTTGGAAAGTCTACGATGATACCCAGCTTGTGTACAGAGCACCTCGAACTGCTGGTGCACAGATCGGTACCAGCATAGACTGTGTTGCGTGGGTGAGCCCGACCACCTTCGTATCGGGTGCTGATGATGGATCGCTTTCACTCTGGTCTACAGCGAAGAAGAAACCGGTCCATAAGATTCTTGACGCCCATAAGAATCCCGTATGCCCGTGGATATGTTCGGTGGTGAGCCCTGAGGCCGCCAATCTGGTTTGCAGCGGCTCTGCGGACGGTTGCGTACGCCTCTGGCGTGTTCGTATGCAAGCATCTGTGAAAGCCAGCGCCAAGAGCGCGAAACGGCACGGGTCCTTACCAGAATCCCTTGAGGCGCTTGGGACGTTGCCATTCGCCGCCAGCGGGTTCTGTAATGGCATTGATTGTGTTCTTCAGAAGCGTACTCTTTACATTACAGCGGCTGTGGGTCAGGAACATCGATTCGGTAAGTGGTACGTCGACCGAAGCCTTCGGAATGGACTCGCGTTCTGGCGGATACCGCTCGCATGAAAGGCCCCTAAGCTAGCCCATCGCACCGATAAGCGTCTTTTTTTAAGAATCTCACTTCACGCACAACGGACTCGGGATATGCTCTGTGGCGATACGCTGCACCGCGCAGAGCTTAGTACGCCCACTTCAGCGATCCGGATAGGGGCTCAGGATTATTTGTTCCAGTGTTTTCTCACTCGTGAATGGAGAGAACGAAAGCCATCTGACATCAAGATTTCCAGTGATATTCGAACCTGCGGCAAGAGTCCCGCACGTGGCGATGTCCAGGGCACCTGCCCGGCACTGACTTCGCAGTGCAACTCGTGGAAATCGTCTTCGCCACCATAGACGCTGTATATGCCCTCCTACGCTTCAGTGGCATTTTCATTCAAGTTCTGAAACGCATACGCCGCGCAACAAAAGCGGAACTGGCGACCGCACACCCGACTTGAGATTGCAACCGATGATCCGCACACTGTCTGCTTGCTTTTGTGGAGCGCTCGCTATTTTCCTCCAGAAGCACAGCAGGGGCATCAAAACTGAACCACAGAGATCGTGCAGCTTGCCATAGCGTTGATACACGCTGGCTCCATCACAGAGCGACGGCATGCACCTATGCAGTAAAAACCTTTAAACAAGCGAATGCCATGGAATGCACCAACATAGGTGCTGAGCGACTCTGAGCGAGCCCGCGTCACGAGCCTCCCGGCTCGAAGCCTCTGCATCTGCACAATGTTCAAGCACACACGGACGCATGCGGAAGGTTTGCGTCATCGATTCGCTGGATACCGAGCCCGCGACCCACGCGAGCCGGTGCGCAACGCGGGGACGCGTCAGCGGGACCCCGAGCTCCCGTCGTAGACCTGAACCCGTAGGTTATACGATATTGCACTATTATAGATGAAAGGGACTGAAAGCTGCTCGAATCTGCACTGCACCATCAGCGTCCATGAGCCATTCTCTCGAACGTTATCCGAAGCAAACTGCACGGTTCATGTTTCTTTCGGCGGTGAACTGTCAGCGTTTAGAGAAAACAGCGAATGATTACCTGGGTAGCTCGCGAACACTGCATCGTCGCGCCGTTGACAGGCGAGCGGGAGCGAACGCTCCCACTAGGTGGCACACATGTCCGCACCGCTTTCACCTTGCTGCGGTGACAGAGCGGAGACGGGCGCGCCATCTGAATGAGGCCATTGCCGGGGACGAGCTGGTAACGTGTTTGAGTAAAGACCGGAACGTCGTTGTCAAAGCTATTCGAGCTTCCGGACTTGTGCGTACGGCGTCCGAACTGCATGAAGCGACGCCGGTCGCTGCTGCCGCTCTAGGGCGTTCCTTGCTCGCTGCGCTCTTGCTCGCGAGCGGCAAGAAGGATCTTGAAACTGTTCAGATGGAGTTCCGCGGAGACGGTCCTCTTCGGGCTGTTGTTGCCATAGCCGATGGAAGAGGTCACGTCCGCGGTTACGTCGGAGACCCCCAGGTTCAGCTGCCCCCGACTGCTGCTGGGAAGCTCGATGTGGGCAGAGCGGTCGGCCGAGGCTTTCTCGCAGTTGTTCGTAACCACTCGACCTGGTCGGAACCGTACCGAGGTATAACCGAAATTCAAACTGGTGAAATAGGAGACGACGTGTTGCACTATCTGGTGCGTTCAGAGCAGATTCCATCCGCGCTGGCGCTCGGTGTATTCGTACAAGGAGGACACGTGCAGGCAGCTGGCGGGTACCTGGTACAGTTGCTACCAGAGAGCACACCAGAAACGCTTGATCGAGTCGAAGAAAACGTCCTTCAACTGAACAAGCGTGGCACCCCGACACAGTTGATCCGCGACGGCATGGATGCCGTGGACATCGTACAACAGCTGATGGTGGACATCGACGAGACGTCGTTGCGTCGCGTCCAACCGCAGTACAGTTGTAGCTGTGACGCCAGCCGAGTCCGCCGGATGGTTGCCTTGTTACCGCGTGACGAGATAGAGTCGATTTTGCGTGAACAGAACCGGCTAGAGGCGAAGTGCGAATTTTGTGGATCATACTATGAGTTGAGCTCCGACGAAACGCGAGCGCTGCTGCGTGACGCGTGATGCGCGGTATCCCGACAAGCAGTCACCGGCGCCTTTGACGTAAATTTGTCAATATCATCGACGATGCATCATCTGGTAGACACGAGAAAAATGGACAAGGCCATGAAACGCATAGAGCTTGATCTGATTTAGGCGGTATTTGGGGGCAACTCGAAGGCCTTGTCTGCTGGAGTACGAGTATGCGGGTTGCGAAGTACGCGTGTTCAGCATGCGGGATTAGGTGGATCTGTCAGCTCCGCGCTGCGATGGAACGCCAGAACTTGTTGTATTGTTTATGCCGCCGAACGACAAAGACCGTTTTTTATTTCCTGTCGTTCCGAGATTCCAATGGATTGCAGGGTTCCGGAAACCTCGAAACCGCGCGATATAGCTTCTTTGGGCTGCTTTCATGAGGAAACACGAATGCGTAGAGGGCTCGAACGATCCCGCCAAGCAGACATCAAAGCAGACTGGCAGACTAGCTAGCTGCCAGAAACTTGCACACAAACCAAGCGCAGAGCCTCTTTGTACGTACAATTCGCGGACGTTTCGCTGGGCGAGAACCTCTCGCCGAGCACGAGTATTTCACAGGCGACACAGCATCTGTCACGTAGGCGACTCGAACGACGCTGAAAAAGCGATCTTCCAGATCATTTCTACTGGTCTAGTCCGTACGAATGTCGACTTGGTTACTATCAGAGGTTATCTCACAATCCGCCAGGTCGAAGCATACACAAATGCGGGATGCTTCGAGCCTGCGGAAAAGCTTCTCTGGAGGGTGCCTCGCGAGTGCGCGCGCGCATTCCCCTGAACAAAAGCAAATCGAACTAGGAAACACACAGGCCTAGAGTCTGCGTTGACGAGGCACCGTATTCACGATGAGCTTGTTTCTTGGCTGTTATCAGCATACGTATGAGGAATAGACAACGAGAGCGCAACGCAGGTGGTGCGATCGACCTTAGGGAATGACATACGACTGCAGATTCACTGCTAGAGTTGCTCAGTGTCGCCTCTCTGTCGGGTTTCACAAAAAACATATCTTGTAAGGGCTGTATATCGACGGGAATCAGACTCCGAGCACAAGAACGATTTAGGATGGGCTTACTCGCGATACAGACTCCAGAGGCAAATACGCAACCAGCTGTTCGGCTTTCCTGTAGCCAGATGACCCAAAAATCATGGTTTATCCGCTTTTCCGTGCAGCTCAATTGAGAGCCCAAGTTTGCGACCCGTACTCGCCTTCTGGGTCTTCGCTAGACCTCAGCCGGCGATGCCGAGCCTGGGCGAAACAGAATCGTTCTCTCCCGAGGCACGACGCTAAGCATCTTGAACCTGTTCGTGACTCAAAACATCCGCCTCGACTTGCTTCCGAGCGAGATTCCGTTGCCGGCTAACTTGCAACGCGACCAGCATACCATGCGGTCATTCGACGGAAATCTGCTTTTGCCTTTGTTCCAGTTGCTGCAGCTGCTCTGCGAGACCGATTCCAGCGCCTGCTTGGTCTCGTACCCGCAAAATACCGAGCTCCGTCACGATACCTCCGGTGATCAACTCGGGTGGTGTGATATCGAACGCTGGATTGTATACTGGGGTATCGACCGGTGCGAGCCACTGGTCGCTGGATTTTCCGGACGGATTCAGCACCTCGGTGGCACTGCGCTCTTCGATGATCATTGCCGCACCCGTCGGCGTCTTCAGGTCGATTGTACTGCATGGTGCACACACGTAAAAGGGAATGCCATAATGCTGGGCAGCGATGGCGATCATCAGGGTGCCTATTTTGTTTGCGACAGCACCGTCGGCGGCAATGCGGTCGGCGCCCACAGTCACAAACTGGATGCGGCCCTGGGCCATCAAGAAAGGCGCAGCCGCGTCCACGGAGAGCTCATAGGGGATGCCCCATTGGCGAAGCTCCCAGCAGGTCAGCCGTGCACCCTGAAGACGAGGCCTAGTCTCATTGACGTGCACGTGTACCTTCCCGTGAAGCGCAGCGAGTTTTCGAATGACACCAAGCGCGGTACCACCGCCGGCCGTTGCTAAGCTGCCGGTATTGCAGTGGTGCAACACTCGAAGCGTCTCGTCTTTGCATCCTTCGTGATGCCTTTGCTTCCAGCGCTTTAAAATTTCCTCCGCACCATATGCTGCGATCTTGTTATTCATTAGACGCTCGGAGGCTACTAGTTCGTTGGCTTTCCACAGCAGTCGTCGCCAGTTCGTCGTCTGTAGCTGTCGCAAGGCGTCGAGCGACCACTGCAGGTTCACCGCCGTGGGTCGGCTAGCGTAGAGCGTGTGGTAAACCTGGTCTTCCGGTTCGCCGCTTTTAATGCCAAGAACATACCCGTACGCAGCAACAGCACCGATGGCGGGTGCACCCCTCACCACCATATCCCGAATGGCTTCTGCAACTTCACGGTAGTCGACCAGACGCACGTATGATACCTGGTGAGGGATTTCGCGTTGATCCAGTACCAGGAGGTAACCGTCCTCATCCTGTCCGTGTTCATGGACTGGAACCCAGCGAAACGTGTCGTAAGGTTCCGTGTTTGCCATTCGGGCTTGGAGAACGGCTCACGCTGCTCCAAAGACGTGAAGCAACGAGCCGCAGCGGCAGTCGCAAGTCGCTGGGGGTATGGGCGCCCCGCTGCCGCCGTTGCCGCAACCCGTGCCAGACGACGCAGACTGCAGGCGGTATCAGAAGCGTTATCATTTATCAGTCTACACCAGAAGCACTTGAAGAGGATTCTTGGACGACAGAGGCTGCAGTCTAGACGCTCCGCGCTACGTTTGGACTCATGTTTGCGTCTCCGCAAACAGTCCCAGCGATCGTACTTGACGTGGGAAGCCGCACGACCAAGGCGGGGTTTGCCGGAGCGGACCTGCCGCAGAGCCTGTTTCCGTCCATCGTGGGGTCCTACATCAGTGAAGGGGGGTCACTGGAGGGCACACCCGCAAAACCGCTAGCCAATACGGTCTTTGCTGGCTACGAGAACCTGCTGGGAACTGCAGAGCGTGTTAGGTTCCTGGAACTGCGCACTGCGTTCGACGACGACGGTATCATTCAAGACTGGGCAGCTTATGAGGGACTCTTGGACTATACTTTTCACCAGTTAAGAGCTTCACCAGAGGAATACGCCCTTCTTCTTGTTGAAGCATCCCATAACCCGAAACGCCCGCGAGAAGAACTCTGTCAAGTACTGTTTGAAAAGTACGGTGTACCTGCCGTGTACTTTGGGCGAAGTGCCGCCCTCGCCTGTGTCGCTGCTGGACGACACACCGGCGTTGTTCTCGACTGTGGTGCGAGTGGTGTAACCGCAACGCCAGTTGTTGAGGGAAATGTCATGAAACAGGCTATCTTGCGGAGCCGAGTCGCGGGTGGCAATGCCCTCACGCGGGCTGCTGCTGAGCTTCTCGGCGGTTTCGATGCAGTTCGGCCTGCGTACGCTTTCCGCCGGCGGGCTCTCGGCCGTGGCACCAACAAACGTGACGCAGCTGATCCAGAGGCAGCCACCGAGGAACTTGCGGCTGCAGCGAGCACTGACGGGAGCAGCAGCTCCGAAGAAGCCGACGATCGCGTTGACTTGATCGGTGGAAGGACCCCGGATACGGAAAGCGCTGCGTCTGTTGCCGAGGGACGCATGGAATTCCGAATAGAGCCGCTTGACGTGCATGGCGTTACTCGTAGCTACGATGAATATGCCCGCATCGAAGTTGTCGAAGACTTTAAGCACCACGTATGCTGTGTGAATCGTGAGCCGAGTTCAGTCGAAGACGTTGCCGAGGACGGTACCGCTTCGAATGCCGTTTCTTGGGAAACGAGGAAAGCAGACGACGAGGGTTTGGCGGGCCAGCCTGCCGATCCTGACATACCGCCCATCAGGTATGAACTTCCCGACGGAACGTTGGTATCCATTGGAGCTGAGCGTTACCGCCCTGCCGAGATACTTTTCAAAACGCTGCCCCATGCGCGAACCATCAAAGAGGATCGTCCATTCCTTGCCTACATCCGCGAGCGGGAGCGGGGACCTTCCTCCAGCAAAGGGCTCGCTGGGATGGTCGCGGACACCATTCAGCGGTGTGAGGGCGCCCAGCACCGCGAAATGTATGCTGGGGTTATTTTGACCGGGGGATCCTCGGTGTTACCCGGCCTCTCGGATAGGTTACAGACGGAACTCTACTTTTATCATAGTCGATCCAAGATGCACGCAGCCGCGAACCCCATGGAACGCAAGTATATGGCGTGGACCGGTGGATCGATTCTTGCGACGTTTATGGATTTCCAACAGAATTGGTTTTCCCGTGCGGAATACCTCGAGAGCGGCGTCTCGCTCGTGCAGAAGCGATGTCCCTGAGCGCAGATGCTATCAGCGTGTGACGCTCTGCACAGGATGGCAATGCACCGGCAACCAACTAGCTCGATGTCGATCGAAACCCATACTAGGATGAAGTGGAGCAGGCCCTGGAACATGGGCGCATATACTACAGTTTGGTGCTTTTTTCCATGGTATTCACCACCAGCCTTTGTGGAATGCAGCTGCGACTGCTCCCTGTTCCTCTATCTGTCCTCTAGCTTGCCATGCGTCGATCTCTTCCTCCCCTTCAGCTCTGCATTCAGCAGACAAAGTATGTTGATGGCAGTGTTCACGTCTTGATCACGCCGCTTGCGGTTGTTGTTGACGCATTCCACGTGGAGGAGGAAGCTGCGATCTGCGCTTCGCTGACCTTTCTCGCCTTCGTTGTATGGAGCCTCGGTGCGCTTTCTGCAGCAGTGGCACTGGACTGTGGTCGGATGTTTCCGTATGTCGACGAGACCTCCTCTCCCGCAGGTCGCTCGGTGGCGCGTGAGCGCTTGGATCAACACTCGCTGCATGCCCTTGACAAGTACAGACGGCTTTTGTTGGTGTCAACCTCCGATTCCGCCCTTACTGCTGTATCGTATGATCAGGGGCTTGTTGTGCCGTACCCCAGTACCGATTGCTCTGTCCGCTGCATACGCAAACGCACGTTGTTCCATTCGATAGATGATTTCTGGAACACGATGTTGTCCATGATGAAAAAAGTACACGAAGCGAAACCCAGGCTGAAGAAAAAGTCGAGAAATTTCGATCCATCTACGCTCTCTTCTTGAAAAGCGATGTCGCACTGCCCACTGCAAGCGATCCCCGTGATGACAAAAGTCCAACACGGGGACCATTTTCCGTGCGACCAGAACAGATGAGATGCTCTATAAGCGTATCCTGTGAAGGCTAACATGCTTCAGCCGCGTCCTGTCTTGTCGATGGCTACAAATAGCGTAGGGTTTGTCGTTCGAGTGGAATCGATTGCTTGTCGTCATAGGTTCAGGGAACGAGCGACATGAGCCTGTCTCGATGTCGTCGAGTGCCAAGTCGCGTGCTAATCTTCGTATAATCCGGCGGTGCGAGTTGCGCTACCCACGAGTTCCCTTGAAAGAGAAGCATCGGAACCTTGAAGAATGTGTGATTCGAGCATCGACACATAAAGAAATGAGACGAACCGTGATTTCGACGTCTGAATTCGATCATGATATTGTTTATTCTACGAATCCTTATTCTAGGGCGTTTCCAATCATCTTGATTCCAATGAAGTAACGAATTCCAGCGGCACCGCGTCGGAAGCGCCACCCGGAGCAGAAATGCAAGAATCCTGAATCTACGTATGAATTCTGAGAAACTTCTTGGCGCAAGTTTCATCTCGAAGATGTACATGCGAAACAATCTTCGGGAGAGAATCGACAGGAAAGAATAGAGCTTGCACTTCATCATTCTATTTCACGCTGACATCCATCCACTCAGTAAGATAATCGGGCTGTTCATCAGCATGATTTTGATTCAAGTGCACATGTTGTTGACGTTGTTCGTGATCGCGATACGTTCATTTGAAGCGCATCGTGTGCTCGTTCAGATAGGGACACACTCATGGGGCTAGAAGCGCGAACGTAGCGAGTAATTCGGAATCACATGACGTCGTAGGAGTAGGAGGCAAACGCTGCCTGCAGGTCGATATGGCGTAGGAAAAAGTCGTCTGCGGAGCATCTTTATTTGGCTGTGCAAGGGACGCGTGCCTATTGGCCACACGTTCGATTCGTCCTCTAGGCAGTTCAAGGCGCCGTTATCGAGAGCGCAAGACAGCGTTCACGGACGCTTGTGCAGCAGTGGATACCGCGTCGTCTCTGGGCGACGAACGCACCAGACGAATATCTCGATACTACTATTATCCCTGTTACTGTTAAAGTTGTGGTCACTCTCCATTCAAAATCATTGCAATATCTGCAGCGCATGGAGTGTCCGACGGTACCCATGCAAGGAAAGCGTCACTTGGGGCGATCGACTGACGATTCAGGGCTGTGGGATGAAATGAGATGCTCGCGGTATCTTGGGGTCGCTTGGAGGCGCTCAATGCTCGCCCATGTGCAAGATAAAGCACGTACGTGACACCGCCTTGCTTTGAGCGCAGGGGGCTGCCCCCGCTAGCGGCCCAAGAGCAGCACTGCTTGAAGTAATCAACCATGAGGATGAGCGTCACGCTCGCTCGTCCTCCTCCTCCTCCTCCTCCATATGCCGCTTGAGCCGTTCCAGCGATCGAGCAGCGTTCACGACCTGTCGTAAATCCCGTTGGATCTCAGCACCATCGAGAGCAACTCGGATCCGCGGTTGCTCATCTGCTGTGGAATCTGGTACCTCTGGTAACAGCGCGCTGCCCGCAACAAGCTTCAGCAGTGAGCTCTTTCGCAGCCATCCAGCCGGTGTACGGACAGGAGGCATGGCCAAAGCGCGTACGCTCTCTGACAGCATCATTCCTGGTGTTGTAATGGGCACCCATATGTCCGCATCAGCAGCGGAGATGATGGCGGGCGCTTCCGCTGGCGCAGCGCCTTGGCCGTTCCCTGCTGCTGCTGCTGCTGCAGTTGCTGTGTTGGTCTTGGTGCTCGCGGCGGGAGCGCTGGGGTCACCATGTACGCTTTCAAGGTCGCTCGTGCCGAGGTAGCCGATGTTAGGGCCACTATTTCGGCCACGTCTCGTTCGCATGGCTGGTCCTTGTCCTCCACGAAGCAATCGTGACAGTTGCAACGAGGGCACCTGGAATTTCGTTTCGTTCCCTGCCTGACCTTCAGCGTTCCCGGAAATAGCGGTGGTGGTGGTGATCGTCGTAGCGTCGGCTGCGGCGGCTGCTGAACCGTTGTTCAGGATGCGGGCGTCGGTGAGGCCACTTTTGGACGCGGCGGCTCGGTTCGAGCTCGCCAGCGCCACAAGTCGAGACTCAATCTCTGCTTGCTTTGCTGCATTCATTGTCAGAGCGATTCTTACCAGATGCTGGCGGGCGGCTGCATAGTCTTGCTCAAGAAGCGTCATCTCGTGATCGAGGGCAACGCGCAGTTGCTGATATCTTAAATTGACCTCGCGACGAGCGTCTGATAGTTGCATCAGCTTACGCCAAGCCAGGAGACGCGTGAAAAACTCGTAGTCTTCCGTGTTTTCCGGAGCCCGCAAATGCAGGGACATGCCCGCCATACCACTGCTACCCATATCATCCGCTGCATTTTCAGCCACTATACAACAGCGCTTGGAATTCATCGAGGCAGGTCGAGCTCGCAAAGCCCGCGCCCAACGTCGGCGCTCTGCCTGGGCCGCTGCCGGAGCGACACGGCGGTCAATCAGGGCAATGAGCGCGTCCTCTTGCAGTTTCCGATACTCGCAAAACTCCAGCGTGCCAAACGGTGGCGTCTGGTTTATCAATCGGTGCTGGAGCTCGCGTAGTCGTTTCTTATCTAGCAGGCCATGGGCGTCCTGGCCCCAGAAACCCTCGCGATCACGACGCTGCATGAGACGCGAGTGCTTCTGGAGCGACAGCGCTTGACGCTGAGCGCCAGTGCGACGCCGCCGTTCTCGTTCCTTCTCGAGTTCCGCTTCCCGAAGTTGCCGAGCTCGCTCCTCTCGCTGTTGTTTGACTCTTACAGCATGACGACGCTGACGGACTGCCTGCGCTAGTCCCGTTTCCCCCGCAGCAACGCTTGAGCCGTTAGCATCGCTGGAAACTGCCGAAGCCATGCGTGTGTCTGGGAGAGCGTTTACAGTGCTTTGGCGACTTGTTTGTTGAACACGCACCACCACCAAACGCCAGATTGGTCTCCAATCTACTCGTAATGAAGCTTTTAGGCGTCAAAAGTTGCGCACCTGGCAGGAAGCAGTTTCGAGAACAGCCTATAGGCGCTCATCTGCAACAGCATAGGTTGCAGCACCGGCGGGATGCCCATCGCCATCGCCATCGCGGTACCGATCTCCTAAAATTGCTGTCGATGTCTACGACGCTGTCGATTCCGCCATGGACGTCGATCGACTGCGTTGCCCGAATCCGTGCATTTTCGAGTGTCTCTACATTATCTATCAGTGTATAGGATGGGTTTCCGCTGCTCGTCGGGACGCACGCTCCTGAAACCAGGTTTCACAGAACGCTGAAAAAAAAGCGAACAACCAGGGATCCCTGATCGATATAAAAGTTCGATCAACGATAAAAACCTGCAGCCAGACCTCCAGAATACGTATGTGCAAGCACTTGAATTACCCGTTTTCCATTTGCGTATGCACAGATCCCGTGCGGATGCTCAAGCCATCAAATCTGTGCACAAGTGCCTGCGCCCTTCCGTGAAACCGGCAGTGACCCTGACCTCTTCCCCAACTGAACCGGTCCATGCATTCCTGCGCGCTCCAAACAGACGCCGATGCGTGTGGTGACCCCTGATCGGACGACTCGTACACGCACGCCGTCCTGATGCATCATTACAGGGGCATAGGGACTGAGGCCGTTTCCGCTGGGAGGCGTGCAAATGCGCCACGCTATATGAATTAACGGCGTCCGCGCTATCCCCTTCTGCAGCATACCGCAGGCAGTACTACGATGACTCCGTGCCAAACAGTAGGGAGCGGGTCACGAACAGTGCCGTGTGGCCTTTGCGAGTTCTGGCGTCCGGGGGCCACGGTCCCTGCCGAGCGCGCTCGTAACGATCCCCTTCTCAAGCGGTTGCGAGCTCGAAATCGCTTGCCTGGACGCTGCATGAAGTTTCCGCTTCGTTCCAGTGGACTCGCACCAACAGTTTACTGTGTCCGCATAGCAGTACAGAAATAAGTTCAGCGATCGATGCACACTGGTGGTATCTGGTAGAAAATGCTTGCCACTAGGCGCATAACCCGTGCCATCCAGCGCTCGACTGCGATGGGATGATACGGGCGAGGCGCCGCCGCGCATCCAGCGCACCGGAGCGTCACAGCGACGCCGCTGCAGCGCTCCTAGCTGAGCATCTATCTACTGAAGCAGTACATATATTCATAAATCGACTTGAAAACATGCGTGGTCTAAGTGGATTCGTGGGTTCTTTTCAAGGGGTGAGGGCTTCTAACCAGCAACAGCGCTGCCTTAAGTTCGAGTGGTCCTCGAACAGGTCTGTACTTGGTTTTTCGCAGCGTGGTATAGCACGGCGCGTCGCTGATGCTGGTCTCGGACGCCGACAGCAGCAACAGCAGCAACAGCAGCAGCAGCAGCAGCAGAGGCAGCCTCAGCGCCTGCTTAGACTATTCAGTGCTGCCGCTCCTGCGGATACAAGCATTACGCATAGGGTCTTTTTTGACTTCTCCATTGGCGGTGAGCCTGCTGGACGCGTCGTATTTGGACTGTACGGAAAACAGGTGCCCAAAACTGTCGAGAACTTCCGCGCGCTTGCAACTGGCGAAAAGGGTTTTGGATACCAGGGAAGCCTTGCGCACCGAGTCATCCCTGGCTTTGTGATCCAGTTCGGCGACTTTACCCGAGGAGATGGAACCGGCGGTAAGAGCATCTACGGCGAACGTTTCGAAGACGAGAACTTTGCAATCCCCCACGAGACCGGAGCACTCTCCATGGCAAACGCTGGCCCAAATACGAATGGCTCACAGGTTTTCATTGTACTCGACGGACGAACAACGCAGCATCTAAACGGCCGGCACGTTGTGTTTGGCAAAGTTGTCGAGGGCATGGACGTGGTGCGCAAGATCGAGGAAAACCCTACCGGCAGGGGTGATCGTCCTCAACGCGCTGTCAAGATCGAGGCCTGCGGGACGCTGTAGACTGGTAAGCAACTCCATCACAACCAAATGATCGTCCAGTGCTTGGGAAGCGGCGCCCGAATCCGGCGCTCAGGAACGGCGTACTAACTCGAGTCTAGTGAACGGAACGAAGCTGGATAGAGCCTAGCGGGTCTCGCTTTTCCACGCACCAGCTGGACCAATGCGTTTGCTGAGGCCTGGAAATCAGAAGCATAGGCGGGGTCTAGGGAATGTAAGCGTTGCGCGCTTCGTGAAGGTGTTCGGCCTGGCATGTGATTATCATCATCATCATCATCATCATCGGCAGCGAGTCGATGTCGTTTCCAACGTGCATCGAACGGCATGCAATACCGGATGAATGCGGGATGGAGATTGGACCTGCGTTCTGAACTAGAGTCATCGAAGCCAACAAATTCGCGCAATTATCCTAAACGTGTGCAGGCCTCGTGAGCGAGCGTGCAAGCGAAAGCAACCATCCCAGTCGGGGCAAGCGCCACAGCCTCTGTTCCGAGTCTGGATCCCGTGTTCCCGGGGATGCGCGACCCATCATGCCAGTCATGTCCAGGATTTCTGTATCGGAGCCAAGTGCCTCTCTAATCTGATCAAATGTATACAATATAATAGAGGAGCGTATCCGTGCAGCGCGTCGATGCGTGCGCCGCCGCCCAGCCGCCGCGATCAACACGCATGCACGTCACAGGGGCGACGCTGCCCAAATGGTCGTTTTTTCGTCGATCATCGATGCATCCGCTGAGCCTTGCGCTAGATGCGCCACTGCCACCGGTAAGCGGGACAGAGGCTTCAGTTCTTCAGCAGATGCAGCAGTTTTCCATCTGATGCAGTTTTTGCGGTGTTAGCCCCAGTGCCGTGCCGTGCCGTGTGCGGTAAGCGTCCGGTGAACACAGGCGCTTCTGGTGTCCTCTGATTGCTCCTGTCGTTGTCGCTGCTGCTCCTGCTGCTGCTGCTGCTGGTGCACGTGAATTCGTGTTTTTCTCTTGTCATCGTTGGAATTTTCGGAGGCGATACATACACGGAGCTCGCGTAGAGTGCGTCGCACTGATCAGTGTCTATGTCGAGGAGAGCGGCAGGCCGCGTTCACGCCACACATCGTGGCAAGTGCGCTACGAGGTGCATCACCAGAGCGCGCCACCAGAAATGCACCAGCTCTTTTTCCAACAGGTTTCCAGTCTGCCGCTCCTAGGGCGCATGACTTCCAGATACGTTCGTGGCTGCTGCAGCGGCAGCGGTCAGGTCGTCGAGAAACGCCTCGGGCGAGAGCATCTCGGTTGTTCCGTAGATAATCTGGCGATCGTCGTGGATGCGAGTGGTGAGATTCTCCCACTCAATAAAATTGCCACCTCCGACCATAAAAACGATCGCTTCGGTAAACGATCCACGCGGCAGGGATGAGGCTTTGTTTGTGCAGTGCCCGTCTCGAGCAGCAAGTGGATCCAGCAGTAATGAGGCTGCACGTTCTGCAGCTGCACCTGGGTGCTCGTGTTCCGCGCCCCGCGAGGCCGAATCCAAGTCATCGTCGGGCGAGGCGTTCCGCATCCACGAGTCGACAATACTGGCAACGATTCCGCTCCGCGTCGTGGGAATCAGGCCCTTCACGGTGCTCGCCAGCTGCGTCAGGCCTTTGTGGCCGTGCTCATAGATTCGAGTGACCAGCGACTCGAAGATTTCCCTGCCTCCACCTGTCGCTGTCGTGAGGCGATCGATCATGCGGCTGCTGCTTTTGCGTGCCGGCGACGGACTGTTGCCGTCCCTGTGCGTTGCAGCGGGGTCGAGCTGGCGCGGTGTCGCTGCGCGCTGGCGCATCACGTAGCTAAGAGCGCTCGTCTGACAGCCACAGATATCGAGTACATGACAGTATTCTGCGAGCTTGGTCTGCGGAATACCTGACGGCGAGAGGATCTGGTACATAAGCAGCAGCCGCAGGCAGTCGCGGGCTCGCTGACTCAACGACGAGGCGTCCGCGGAGGCCGTACTGGAAGGCGGTTTCGCTAGAAGATCGGCTTCCCCAATGATTCGGTCTAGCGAGTTCGATTGCACACTCGAAGGCCTTTCCAGCAGTGAATCCTCGAGCTGAAACAACAGGTCCAACTTCCGTGCCTTGATCTGCTCCAACAGTGCGGATGCGATGTTCGTATGCATATCGAGCTGCCGCTTCCATCGAGTTAGTCGCGGAAGCTCGGCGACGGCGTCAGCAATCTCCCGAGTGCTTGTGCCGGTTGCCTGCATATAGGCCTCGAGCTGCGTCTCGTCTGCCGTCTCCGCGAGCAGCTTCTGGACATTGCTGCCTCCGCCAGACCGTGCATTGATCTCCTGAACCTGCGCACGGTACGCTGTCAACGCTGTTTCGATATGCTCCGCCACTTGCGGGAACGGCAACGAAGCATTTTCGGCCCAGAACGGATCGGCCTCGTCATCGAGGTCGTACTGCGTCCGCTCTGTGCCGGGCTTGGTTGCCGGCATGCTGACTCGGCTGAGCTCGAATGGCAAGAGCTCGTGGATTAGCGCCTCATAGGTCCATCCGTGGTGCAGCATGATGGCCAGGTCGACGTCACGGTCGAGCAGCGCCAGCAGCGGCCTTCGCAGTGGCGGCAGGCCGGCTTCACTGTGTTCGCGGAACAACGCCGCCCCGCCTGGCGTATGCATATACTCCCAGATTTTGGCGCACAGTTGCAGTGCGACTCGCTCCGATGCGCCGCGTCGCAGGCAACGTATATACGGCACACATCTTAGGGTCACGCAAACAGCAAATAAACTATCCACAATAGTCGCGATCGTTTCCTGAATCGCCTGCTCATCGGCCTGTGCACTGAACAGACGCCGGAAAGAGCGCCGCGCTATGCTTGGCGGCATGCTGAAGAGGTTGCGCTTCAGACAAACAAAGCCGCAGTACAGGTCCACGACGCGAGTAACGGACTCGATGCGCCGAGCTCGAGCCAGGGCCTCGGCCAGACGCTCAAGCTCGTCGCGGCTGATAGCCGAAAGAAAATATATACTGCAGTGTGCGTATCGATCCGCAGCACAGTCTCGGACAATCGTCTGAATATTCTCGTGATTCGGCTGGATCAGGTAGACAGCTGGGACCTCGGGTATGACTTGGCGCGAGCTCTCTAAGTTCAGGTGTAACGTAACGCCGCACGTTCGTAGTGTTGGCACCTTCAGCACAGGAGCAAGCACCTCGCGCGCCGTTTGGTCGATGACGAGCACCTTCCAAAAGTCTCTGTACACGTCTTCCGCGTCCAAGTCGTCCACGGTCGCCGCGGCAGCATCGTAACCGGGGTTCAGTTGTCCATGCAGTGCACCGTTGGCAGCGCTGTGTCCGGTAGCGGCCTCAGCGCCGCGGAGCGGGTTACCGAGCGCCTCGCACAGAACAGCTTTCTGCCGATCCCGCAGCGAGAACCACGTTTTCGCCAATGATTTGAGCTGCGTGGCGAGGTCCGAGTGACGACTCGGCTCTGCTCGCGTTAGCATCGTGGCCTCTTGAGGTTGACTACCAGCAGGTAGCAGGCAAGGAGGCAGCCGCCTGCCGTCAACGCCTCCATGAGTCTGTGCGTACGCTGGGATTGCTGCGGCGGCGATCCCGCCACAGTCGAGAGCACCTGCTGCTCTCGGGAGCGACTCGACGTTCACGAGCAACAGGAAAGAAGCAGTCATCAGCGATATGATATATAGGACCTTGACAGCAGAGGAGCAATAAATATGAGCAGGCTTCTCGGTCTGTCTGGTCCCTGTCATCCATATATGGTGCTCCCGTAATGAATGAAGAGCGAGCAATCTGAACAGACTTTTCAGCATGTTCAGTCTCTTTCAATCATATAATGTGCTCCTATGGCGGATAGAGACCGTCCAATCTCATTAAACTTCTTTCGACGATCCGCTCCTGTCTGCAATGCAACGTGCTTGCCAAGGATCCGTTCTCGGGTGGTGCTTGTCGATCATTTGCACCGTATGGCGTACGAGACTCCATGCATCGAGGCCTGGACTTGCAGCACAGCTACATGAGCACATAGATACACGTCCATTGTGGAGGCGCAACTGCGGTTCGGTTCCGTCTCTGAGTGCGAAGTGCGTCGCCCGCACCGCAGCATCCGCCATGCTGCATCCATGACACGCATGTGCGCTCGGATGCGTGCTGCACGGGACACGTGTCGCTCTTGACACACGTCTCTGGGATTCAGCACGGCAAATATACTCTTCTGGGCTGGAATACGCTCAAGTCGAGGTATATGCGAACTGGACCGCAGATTAGCGCGGCAGCAGTCACGAAGTGGACCTGCTGGCAACGCCAGCGCCAGCTGGAGCGCATGGCGGTGTGGATTGTAGCGAGTCTTGCCGCACCTGGAGCGAAACAGGTACGTGAGGCTCGGTATGAGCACCGGCCGCGCTTCTCGACCGAAGCGGTGCCGCTTTGGAAACTCACCATGTTGTTGGTGCGCCTTTATCACAGCAGCTGGCACGCGGGATCGCGTGAAAGCACTTACTTGCGAGAGCTCTTCTATCGGCTCGTTCCTGTTTTCGATAGCCAGCAGGAATTGACGCAATACCTGGATCGTTTACTTGCCGCTGCACGAATCTCTCGTTTCTCATTGGGTATCATTGCCGAGTCACGCGGATGGGTGTTTTTCGGTAGCGGGATCCAGCTGCAAAAACGGTCTATCGAAAACGAGCGACCTCGATATGTTCAATCAGAAGCCGCCAATGCAAGGCTGTGCACGCCCCATCGCGGTCTCATGCCGATTCCAGATGACATCGTGCTGGACCCTGGGGCGTATCAGCTGGTAGTGGAGCCCCGCCAAGATCTAGTTGTCGTCATCCTCATCGTGGAAAAGTTCGGCGTATTCCGCTGTCTCGTGGATGAAGGATTTGCCTCGATCCTGCCGGTACTCACAATCCTTGTCACTGGCGGGGGCCAGCCGTCGCTGGCAACGCGTGCACTGGTGGCCCAGATAGCGCGATGCTTGGAAGCGCACCATGCTGCTTTTAGGAGCACGAACGCCCCGCATACGTATCCCCGGTTCGACATCTACGTCATCACAGACTACGATCCATACGGCCTCTGCATTGCTCGCCAGTATCGCCGATCTCTGGCTGCAGCGCTGCCGCAGTTCACTGCTGATTCGAAGTTCACCCGTCTGCCACGCTGGATAGGCCCACGCGCCTGCCACCTATTCCGAGCCCGATCAAGTCGTGCGAACTGCGAGTTACTCCGCGCCAAGTCCGAGGCAGACCAATCTCCACTCATGCGCGGTCCGATGCCATCCCAGCGGGCACTGGTACTCGCACGAAACATCTTTGCCGAGGCAGTCCTTCAGGGCGATTCGCTCGTTGCCGAGGAGCTGCACCACATGATTGGCTCGCAGCTGTATACCGATCCATCGATGCTGAAACTGGCCAGGAACCTGCCCTGGATTGACGGTTGCCCCGGTGCCGCTGGGGATGGTATCGGTACCCATGACTTGCATACCCTGGTGCTGCTCCTGGGACCAGGGGGTTTCGCGCGTGATTTTTTGCCGCGCTTGATCCTGGAAACGAGGCAGGAAGAGCTTAGAAAATCACTTGGGCTATGATGTGTGCGCTGCGCGTACCGCTGCGACTACTCCTTTCAGTACGAGCGCCTCTATTTCGAAGCCAAGAGGTCCGAGGCTTCCGCTGGTGTCCTCGTTTCCAGTTGTAGTGCGTGCACCGATTCAGCAAGCTCCTGTTCCAAAATCTGGTAGACACGTCGGTGACGCTCGCGCAGAGAGAGGCCCACAAACTGTGCGGAAACAATAGCAACGCGAAAGTGCGTCTCCCCGTGCGCCGGCTTGCTGGCGTGGCCCTCGTGCAGGTCCGACTCGTCGACCACCCGAAGTACCTGGGGCTGCAGGGCGCTCCGCAGCTTCGATTCAATTCGTTCACGAACAGGTGCCAGTGTTCGCATGGCGGCCCGCATTCGCTAACGCTGTGCGTCTCGAAGGGTGAGTGCTCTGCTTACGCACCCACCTGCCCAGTTGGACGCTGCCGCACCGGTTTTTTTTGCATTCCCCAGGCGCCTACAAGAACGTGCCCGACGGGACCCAGCAATGCGTCAGGTACGATCACAATCGGATAGCGTCAGGACTAGCCGAGGCCGTCAATACATGATCAACGCGAACACTGAGCGCTAGGCGCTGCCCTGCCGAGCCTTCGGTCGGGTTGTGCAGAGACTGACCGGATTTCTACAGATATCAGCGGCTCTTGATCATTGCATGTCGATGGACATTGCAGGGCGCGACGTCGACAAGACGCCTACGGCAAGACCTTTCAGGTTCAGGTACGCACGATGCAGCGGCATACGAGCACATATGAAGAGCTGTTGAACTGGATTCGCCGCTATTAGTACGGAAGTCTGCGCACTTACGAGTAGTCATGCACATGCATCAGCTTAGAATGCACAGACAAGCGACGTGCGGAACGAGACGCGCATGCGTTCCTGGGAACCTATCCCTTGACACTCGTACGCCATACGAACATCCAAGCGTATTCACTACATTGCATACGTACAGCCACATGCATAGATATCTATATATGCAAGATTACACACAGACTTATATCCAGAAAGATGAATGCCTCGATAGCTCCACATACGGAAGCAACGCTTTGCTCGATCCTAATCTAAAATTCGAGTGCAATCAGAAAAACTCAGGAGCTTTTCGTGCGGTCAAGGAACCAGTGGCGCTGCGGTATTTCATGGACACGAAAGCGCAGCAACTCGATTCGGATCAGGAACCTGAACTCACAAAGCTTGCTGAACTTCAAGTACACGAGCAAGTCCGAAAGGCAGCGTTTGCCAAGTGTGACGATCAAGTCCGGGCATACGTTGCCTGCAGCCGTGAACGCACGGTTTCCGTTGTTTGGGCGTGCCGAACACTGCTGAAGTCGTTGAACGAGTGCGTCCAACAATACACGGGTGCAGAACAATATCGATTGCAAAGAATCGAGTACGCCAAAGCACACCCGAACGCGGTCAAATCGTGGAATCGTTCGAGTAAAGTCGAGACACCCTAGACAAGCACGCGGATACTGGGCACAACGAGTAGGACGCTGTGACATGACGGGCCTAGAAGACGTTCGCGTAGCGACCGGAGCGTCGCTTCGGTAGCGTTCACTGGTGACGTGGTCGTTTTATGCGTCTCTATCGTCTGGTGGCGGGGGAGGTCTGCGCTGCTCCGCATGAGCAGCACGGAGCGCATGGTATCAGTCCAGGCAAGTGCCGCTCAGGAGCCGCTTACACACGTTTGGAGGCATTCGTGGGCGATGTTCAGTAGACAATGAGCCAGCGACCGTGGTAGCGACGACGCCTACCGAAACGTCGCCTCCAACGAAGGCGCCACGGAGCATACGCGCTAGCACGGAACTGGTGGTGTAGCACCAACGTGATCGAAGTTCCAGGAGACTTGCCACATGCGAAAGCGCTCTCTTGGCGGAGGCCGTTCATTTTCGGCACACGCTTCGATCGAGAACGCTGTGTACTGTCCGCGATGCCGGACTTGAGTGGCGATACAGACGGCGGGCAGACACGCGTAAACTCGCTAACGTTTGGAGAATTACAGGCACCACCGTTAACGGAAATCCGCCCCGCGCTTATTTTGGTCTTATTCTGTTGTGGTGATCCCTGGCGCTGGTGGCGAGCATCGGGCTCTCTTGCCTCAGATCTTGAGGGTTCGTTTTCCTGAGCAGGCCTCGCAAGAGCCGCATCATCTTCGAAGGCGTCGTGCGAAGATACGCTGCGAGCCGGCTGCACTGAATGCGTCTCCTCGGTCGCCTCGCGACTTTCTTGCGCATTCATCGCAACTACCACGCTCGATGCACCGATTCGAGGCTTTTCCAGCTTCTCGATATCGTCATATGGGCACCCTGCATACCGAGTACACAGCGGAGAGCGTTGTTCGTCGTTCCGTTTCGCTGCTTGCCAAAGTGTCCTTTCCAGTTCCGTGATTCTCTCTGATGCAGCCCCAGTACACGCTGCACTTGTACCTGCGTTCTCCGAACTTCGCTCTGCGCAAAGCGAGCGAGCGCTGTCAGGTGTGTCCAAGGTAACAGCCGGCATCGCGGTGGCTATCGGCTTCTGGAGTGAAGCCGGTGTCAGCTCCGAGTCCATGTGGCACGCCTTCGTTGCACGAACATGTGGCGTGCCTTTTGATGTTCGAGACGGAAGCGGGCTCGGCACATCAAATCCTAGTCGACGGAGCTCGCGTGCCGCCCGCGCCGTCAAGGGCACCGACTCAACGCCGCCGGCACAGGTCGGACCCGAATGAACACCCAGTCCGAACTCTGCAGACGGGAGTCCAGGCGATTCTAGCCCAAGAACTTTTATTGTTTGCTGCGGAGTGACACAAGCGGACGACGTTCCTGTAGGGTCGCCCCGGCTGTGTGCTCCACGCCGTTCGCGCTGGCCTCTCCCGGGTGTTTGTATTTCCACGGTTAGTCTGTCAGCTGACCCCAACTCCAGGGTATCCTGGCTCGATACTGGACACCCGTCCTCGCTCTGGTATCTTTTGCTCCTGGAGCGTGTGATCATCTTCTACACTGAAGGGAAACGAAGCACTGCTGGCCCCTGCTACACTCGCGAGGCACCCAAGGCATCCCGGTTCTGCAGGTAGCCGGCGGCTCGGATGCCTCTGTTGGCCGCGCTGGATCGCTAACCGCCAGAGCGGAAATGTAACGGCGCGAGGTTCGATTTGTCTCTGGGCGCTTTGAAAGCGCCTTTCGCACAGCGGTGCTCCCTCCGCAGGTCACAACACGCCAGACCTAAGCGGTGACTTAGTCTATGGAACATTGTGCGATTTGGCCTGCAGGTATGCTTCCGACTGAAGACTCGGAGGAAGCGAAGTGTACAGATCCGTCAGCGGAGGAATAAGGTATTTCAAGGTGCAGCTTCGAAGCATCTGGAATGCCGTGCTCGTATCTATGGGCATTGGGAGGCACGTGGCGGATAGATTTTGTACCGGCAGATGGCAGCAAGGCCACATATTTTTATACGGGGACAAGATATTCCGGGATCGGCACGAACATGCTCATGTATTAGCGCTGGCGCATGCTTTGCACCAATGGAAAGTCCAAGGATAGTGCTTTCGCCTTGATCCGCTCTTCCGATATTCGAGGCCCTGATACGGGTACCACAGAGCGAGAATCCCTACCCGTAGAAAATTATGTTTCCAATGCTGTGAAGATAAACTATTGAAAGGAGAACCTTGCCGCGCCGACGGTTACCAGAAGTTCCTCTGGTCTGGCGCACTTGGCGTCGAGATTGGATTCTCTCTATCGTCGGTTGTCGCAAGCGCACAGTCGGGATACTTTCATGAGATTCACCGCTCGTACACCATGAGAAAATGCAACCTGAACAGTTAGTATGCACGCCGGGATCTCCCACTATACTCGACTGATGCGTGCAACGCTTGCTCTTCGTTGGTCTAGGGCGTGCACGCTGCGCACTAGCATACGAACCGCTACAATTTCCGATTCAGGACTTGTCTCTTGATACGAGCCTTCGGCTATGCCATACCGAACTTAGCAGCCTCGCGTAAGCTTTCCACAAAACCGTCCTTGTCTTATTCCTGAGTAAATTTCGTTACATTGACACAGCGGAAACGTGGCGCACCTACCCAAACCTCGCCTGCATATCTGCGAAAACGCCTCGTAGCCGTTCGTGCGCCATTGTCCTCGAACTTATTCGCCAACCTGGTACTTGCCGGCTTGCGATGCCGTTTGCGTGTTATGCGCACCAAATGCATCCTACGAACACTACAGGCGGCGACAGTGCAGGCAGTACCAAAGTATGAGCCGCGGGAGTGCTGGTTCTATGACTTTGGCGATCGACTCCTTCCGTACGAGCCGGTGCACCGGTGGCAACAGCAGCTGCGTGCGATCCGACTGGGGCGGAGCGGCGAAGCACCGGCAACGACGTTGCGATTTCCGGACGCTTTCATGTTGCTCACGCACACGCCAGTGTACACGCTAGGGACGGCTGCAAGCCCGGGTGACCTCGGTTCTGCGCTGCAGGAAGCGAGCTGCGCAGTTGTTCGTACGGAGCGCGGCGGCAAAGTTACTTACCACGGACCGGGTCAGGTCACTGGTTACGCTGTTATGAACCTGAGACGATATCGCTGTGACCTGCGGTGGTACGTTTCCTTGCTCGAGGAGGTTGTGATTCGGTGCCTGCGCGACTTTGGAATACCCGGCGAGCGACGCAGTGATCATCATGGGGTCTGGGTTGCCGGGGGAACCCGCAAAATTGCCTTTATTGGCGTGAGCGTTAGCCGTTGGGTCACCTGCCATGGGTTTGCCCTGAATGTCAACCGGGAGGTGCTCCCACCGTTCCGACGTATCGTTGCATGCGGTCTCGATGGCAACACCGTGACTTGCATGCAGGATCTGCTGCCGCATCCGAACACCTGTTCCGCAGAGCAGGTGCGCAACTCACTTGCCACGCACTTTAGTGAACTGTTCGATGTTGCACTGAAACCTTACGCATCTTCGGCGGCGTCGGGAACAGATTCGCGATCAGGTACTTGATAACAGCGATGAACGCTATCCTGTTTCGAACGCTGCCGCCATCTTAGGAACTCGACTGTCGATAGCGATGCCCAGTTGCTTGTTCTGTAGATGCAAAAACACGACACGATTTGGGTTCATGCCAGGTGCAATTGCGGCAGAGAAGACGATGACGCGAGTACACCTGCGCCAGCGTTGGGAAGCTAATCAGGCACTTGTCTGGCAATCTCGTTGTCGCTGGAGCGTGGCACCCCGAAGAATCGTGTTTTATGTGCTGCAAAAAAAAGCCCGGCTTTGCAACGCTGCTGATTTGTTGGCGCTTATGGCCGCAGTAAGCGCCAGGCCTCTGGGTAGACTTGGCAGATCAAGTCGTAGGGTCGGATCGATGCATCCAGAACCATTTGTGACATGCATCCGGCTTTGGCGCTACAGCGTTGACAGCGACGTCGGATCACATCTACAGCGCTAGCCACCGAAAGCATTCACAGAATTCCGAGCTTTTCTGAACCAACATACGCATGGGCGCCTGCGCAGCTGAAACATGTTGGCATCGATGGAGGTACGCCAGCCGGTGATCCGCCGGGCGTACGCGAGTGATCTGCAGCTGTGATCCTTCATATGTACATGAAAGAGACTAAATGTTCAACTATGTACTGTTGGCTCTCTAGCGTAAGAACTAGAGCGCGAGGCCTTCTTTGCAACAAAACCGTTTACCTGGGAATCCGCCTAACGAAACACCAAGGTATTTCGAGCTGTGTTCTGGGCACTCTTTTGCTGGACAGGTCCCCGCCCGCTGGTACAAGCACCAATATCAACAACTTCGTCGTTCCCAATAGGTCAGTGAGTGGCGTAACCACGGCGGACTCGGCACAACTTGTTCTGCCAGGATGAAACGAACTGCGTTCGCACCTGGTTTGCCGCTGAACCGAAGAAGACTTGTGAGGACAGCGCCGCGTGCAACGGGAGCTGGTACGGCGCGTAAACCTGCACAGCGACCACTCGTGGCAGGCACTACTGCGTCCAACGGCGCGGCACCCGTCAGGGGTATCGCAACGCGCAAGAGACGTGGAGGTGCGCTGCCCGGTGACCCCGCTGCACCCAAACACAACGTCACGATTCTAAACTACCGCGATGATGAGTCTCTGACGCTCGCTGTTCCCGAGGACCGCTACATATGGTGGTATTTCCGGGAAAATGGTTATGAGCTGCCGTCATCGTGCCTGAACGGGTGCTGCACCACGTGCGCCGCCAAGATCGTTCGCGGCAGTCTAGAGCAGCCCGAGGCGCTCGGACTCACACGAGAGTTCCGTGACAAGGGCTATTGTCTACTGTGTGTAAGCTATCCGCGTTCCGCACTCGTGCTGGTCCTTCAGAGCGAGGACGAGGTCTACGAGCAGCAGTGGGCAACAACTTTCGAGAGCGGCGGCAAACGCTGGGGCGGCCTCATCCCAGAGGAAGACTAGGCGCTGCGAAAATCGCTGGTGAATGCGGCAAGGGTTCCACGGGAGCTCGCTTTGTTCTCTGACGCACCACGTGTGTGAAATAGATACCGAGGAAACACGAGAAGCCGCATTTGTTTCGGACGTATCACCGAAAATACGCCACGGTCTGCGGAGCGCCAGCGCCGCGTTCCAAGGAACCGGCCTCCTTCTTCTTCACCAAAAGGTTGCAGGAGGTTATGTAGCCTACCGCGAACGGCTGCCATTCAGACCGTGCGAAAAAGCAGTACGACTGGACAATGATCTGACAGTCGCCGCACCTCTTCGCGCTTTACTTGCGTTTGCTGAAACGCTGCGCCGTAGATCTCTATATCAAAGCGAATATAGCTGTCGACGATGTGTGCGGCAGCACTGGCGCTACAACAGAAGTAGTCTAAGCGCCATCCTCGATTCTGGAAGTAGTTCTGGACATGCCGATACCCGATGTAGGAGTAGGCGCGGACAGATGGATGCAGCCAGCGGAACGTGTCCAGGAGTGCGCATTCCTACAGGGTTTGCGAAAAACTCGCCCGCTCCTCATCAGTAAAGCCCGCATTACAACAAATCCCATCGGGATCGAGGTATCGATTTCCTGGTGGGCGCAGGTCCAGTCACTGCACCAGGTCCTCTCTGTCTTCGGAGGCTTGGTTCGGAATGTATGCCGAATATCTCAGAACTATCCCAAAAAGCTCCACAGGACGCACCGACCAAAGCACATACTGCCGAGCTGGGATCGAATACCCCCGAATGCGAACGGGATTATCGCATTGGAACCGTCCTCGTCTGATCACTGACAAGCGCCCTAGGATCTGTTCCGAGCGCTCCACAGTGCCGGTTCGCACTGGAGTCAACGATTCAGATCTCCCATGACTGCTGCAGATCCTCGTCGAACAAGGAGCGATCAGATCTCTGCGAGGATTCTCTTCACTGAGCTGGGCTTGCAAATTATAGTGCACACGGAATATCACGTTTCCCATTGGCGTACGTTCGCTCCGTCAATGCCATCCGCATCGAGGGCGTCCGATGCGTCATCGAAATCACTGTACATTGGAAACTGGCTGCTCGGCAGGGTGCTGCCCGTTGGTCTGCTCATCGGCAACAACCTCGAGGGTCGGGAATTCAATGAGGCACTCGGCAGCGCGAACGACATCGGCGATCCTGACATCCTCCATTTTCGGGATCGGGACCCGAGGCTGGTTCGCTCGGTCGGATTTCAGATATACCGAAAAGTGCTCAGTGTCTGCAACGAATCGTCGTATCTGGAGGCGCTCGAGGGCCTCGGCCATTGTGACATGCTCTGGGCAGCGGTCCAGTGCGAGGACACTATCGTTCGGCGCTTGCGCTGCAACCGAAACGAAGCACTCAATTCGCCATTCGATGCAATCCGCTGCTGAACGATACATCGATGTATTCCGGCGGTGCTTGGAAAATACTTCAGGTAAAAGTTGAAGTCGGATGCCGCGCTTCGTTGCAGCACGTTGGACGGCTGCCAAGCGCCTCCGCCGTGCGTGGTCCTCCGCTGCGGTGGGCCCGCGTAACCGCGGCACCGAACCGCCGCCAGACAGTATTTGCTGGACGTATCGCTTATGACTCTGTTGACGTAGTTCAAGATCTTCCAAAAACGCATAGTCACGAAGAAGTTGCTTCAGGTCGTAGTCAGTGCGCGGAATAAAAGCGTATCGGGTTGTCTCGAGCCGGCCGGAACAACCAGCTTCCCTATGTCCACGATAGCAGTCCAGAGAGCACAACCGTCGCTGACATACCGGGCACTTGTAGACAGCCTCGTGCTGGTTTTCGCACTGAGAGCACCGCTTTCGGGCTTCGGTGCCTGCAGGGGTTAGGGCTTTCGCGTGGCTGTCGCTGGCGGTGTCGACGTCAGGTTGTGCATCGAGCTCCGTCGTGGTGGAGACGGAGCGTTGCCCAGGCCGCCACGAGACGTCTGCAACGTCGTCCGTCACAACACCGTCCCGACAAAAGGTATCTCGATCCATGCAACGACGAGACAAGGTACTTGGGAGACGGTGCGGAGCGCATGCCGCTGCGAGTGCCAGGAACGCCATACCATAGATGTATACGTCTAGACAAAATGGTCTATCCTTGCGCACCGCGCTGTAGCGCTCTTCCGGCGGTGCGTCAACCACGCATGAACCACGAGCAGCGAGCATGTGTTTCCCGCGTGAACAAGCAAGTAGCTCTGTTGGAGCTGAAAATCCAAACGATTGCAATTGTAGAAGGAACCGGGAACCTCGCGTACGAGACAGCTGTTTGCAGGAAGCACGAGGCGGCTCCCATGGACGGAGCAGCTAGATGTTTTTTTGGATGCGCATGGAACACTGAACTGCTGCTCGTTCTATGGGCGCTTTTCGGTTCCCCGGAGCTTGATTCGATGTGTGGTCTCGAATATTGGCGTGCGGACACAGGGGGTTACGGTTCTACACAGCCCAGTCTGGCATTCTCGTTCTCGTTTACAGAGACGCTGCTTCGACGCTTTTGCCGCTGGAATGCTTGACGTTCCCGGACTCGTCTTGATTCCGATAACGTCTGTGAACAAGCGCTCGCAAGTCAAAAGATATCTCTCGGCAATGTACGCGCACAAACATCCATGCTTCCCCTTTTGCTCGCCTGAAGCATGCGCAAATCACGCATGCTTCCAATGAAGACCTGCCTCTGATGCACACAAACTCGACGTCGTCCACTGTAGCGTTCGCCACAAGCAGATGTCACGCGCGCTCTCACCGAACGCTGCCCAAACGAACGGCTCTGTCCAAAATCCATATCCTCGTCCCTTTCTGGTCATCGATGGAACGGCTCGCGACACCAGCGTGATACCCCGCGCGGGATGCGCGCCCAGAGGCTCCCGTCTCTCATGTGTGCATCGAAAGGCGCCCTGGACTCGGAAGTCAGATATCCAAGCGATCGTCCCGAAGCACAGACCGCGTCACCGCTGTGCACGAAGCGAGCCTCGACAAACCGTAATTTCTCGACTTGATCTCCAGCGCGGCATCGCGTTGCGGTGCCCGCCCCATCGTGGCCAACACGAAACGACCAGCGTATCCGAGAGCAAGTATGGGTAATGGAACTTGAGGGTAGGCGCTTCACCATGGACGCTTTCCCGAAAGCCATTACCCACTCCGAATTCCGGGATCCATGGTCAATCTGAACGTTTTGTCGTCTGAATCGTGCCCGACATCGCGTTCCGCACGTCCTCTGTCGAAGGCGCTGCGTGCGCTTGCGCGTGCACCTGCCAGCCTTCAGGGCTAACCGATTGCCGAGCTCGAGCCCGTGCTCATAGCGTGCGACACTGGGCTTGGAGGCAGAGGCGGGCATCACGTACGGCCTCCTGCGCTCGTCAACGGCACGTACCGAGCGAGGAGGAAAGCGTGCAGGTGCCAGAGGGCGACGCTCGGGGGAGCAGGAGCTGGAGCTGGCGCCGGAGCTGGCGTCCGAGTTGTGGGCGCACCGGCATACCCGGTTGCAGTCCGGTGGCGTCCCTTGCAGCGGCGCCACCGAGACCGTCTACGAAGCAGACGGGCATGAAATGCGGAGCGTAGATCGCAGCGATCGTCGGTGTATCCACTGCGTCAACAATCGCGTGAAGCTGCGGTATCGCGAAGCGAACTCGGGCATCAACACCTATTGAGTGCTGACAACGAAGGTGGATGCAAGTGAGCGTGCGGCACATGCACTGCCGTATACAAGAGACAGAAGCAGGAAGCAGGTGCAGCAAAAGCCTGCAGCGGCAGGTGCTGACGATTGTGACGAACTACCCAAACTTTGGAGCCTACGCTCGAGTTAGCGTACTCGACCAGCTCCATTTCATTTTGACCTGGAGGCAGAGGTATTCACGGGAGGCATGCGGTGATCGGTAGACAATCCCAGTTCCCGATCGAGACCGCATCATGATTCCAACGCCCTGGAACAAGCACATTTGGAACCGCAAAGTGGTTCAGCTTCCACGTGGAGAAGCAGTACCCAGCTTTTCCGCTTTATACACGCTCAAGCGGTAACCGTCAGCACGCCTCGCATCCGTTCGTCGGTTTCAAATGCGACCGTTGCCCTGGACACTCGTCCACGCTGCACCCGAATATCGCCCAGATTCCGAGTCGCCCGAACAAACTGAGCAACAAAGCCACCTGGTGCAGCATGGACTACAGTGCAGCGGACACCGCGGATGCATGAACGCGCGGCCTGATACCAAACAGCTTAGCTACCAACCATATTTATCGGATGAGCGCGTGCCTATCTTCGAACTAGCGCATACCTCTCTCTCTCAAACCAAAATTCCCCATCATGATCCCGTTCCTTTGAGAGCCGCCAAGGGCCGCCTCGTGCGCGCTACGCTATTCAAGAGCTCGCGACTGCCGTTCGGACACGTCCCTCATCGGTGCCGGACCTTGCAGCAGAACCGGTCGTTGACGGGTGCATCATTTCGGGTACCGGTGGACACGAGCACACCAGATTCCGATCACCGTACACGTCATCGATGCGAGAGGTTCGCGGCCAGAACTTGCCGCGCGCGTAGAGCCAGCTTGCCGGGAAGGCGCCAATCTCGCGCGGATACGGCCGATCCCAGGTATCCGCACTGACCACCTCTGCCGTGTGTGGTGCATACTTGAGCGGATTGTGCTGCGGATCCCAGCGACCCTGCTCAATCTGGCGAATCTCTTCGCGAATCATCAGCATCGCATCGCAAAACCGATCGAGCTCATCGATACTCTCGCTCTCCGTCGGTTCAATCATAAGCGTTCCAGCCACCGGCCATGACATGGTAGGAGAATGGAATCCATAGTCCTGAAGGCGTTTCGCCACGTCCGATTCCGTAACACCTGCACTAAGCTTGAACGGACGTAGATCCAGGATAAACTCATGTGCGCATCGTCCGTGCTTCCCGCGATACAGAATCGGATACGCCGGCGACAAGCGCGCCGCCATGTAATTCGCATTCAGGATCGCCTGTTCGCTGGCCTCGCGCAAGCCGTCGCTACCCATCATTTTCACAAACATCCACACAATCGGCAGGATGGATGCAGAGCCGTACGGCGCCGCCGCAATCGGCCCAATCGCGGTATCGGGGTGTGCGCTCGCCACCGGGCGCACCGGATGCGACGGCAGGAAAGGCGCCAGCGCCTCTGTCACGGCGATCGCGCCGACGCCGGGCCCGCCGCCGCCGTGCGGGATCGTCAGCGTCTTGTGCAGGTTCAGGTGACACGCATCGCCGCCGATCTCCGCGGGCGACGTGAGGCCCATCTGCGCGTTCAGGTTTGCCCCATCGATATACACCAGACCTCCGTTTGTGTGAATGATGTCGCAGATTTCCTTGATGCCCTCCTCGAACACTCCGTGCGTGGAGGGATACGTGATCATGGCTGCGGCGAGCTGATCTCGATGTTGCTCCGCGCGAGCACGCAGTTCGGCGATATCGATGTTGCCCTGGGCGTCGGTACCGACCGGGATGATACGCATACCTGCCATTTTGGCGCTCGCTGGGTTTGTTCCATGCGCCGATGTCGGTACAATGCATACCTTGCGTTGGTGCTGGCCGCGGGCCTTGTGGTACGCCAAAAAGGTCATCAGGCCGGCGTATTCGCCCTGGGCGCCGCTGTTCGGCTGCAGAGACACGGCTGCGAATCCTGTGATATCCGCGAGATCACGTTCGAGATCTGCAAACAATCGTTGGTAGCCGCGCAATTGTTCGGGTGGTGTAAAGGGATGCGGCAGGGAGAACTCTGGCCACGATACAGGGATCATCTCGCTGGTGGCGTTCAGCTTCATCGTGCAGCTGCCCAGAGGAATCATGGAGTGCACCAGCGACAAATCCTTGGCTGCTAGTTGATGGATGTATCGGAGCATCTTGTGCTCCGTGCGATACTCGTGAAATACCGGGTGCGTCATGTATGCGGTTGTTCGTTCGAAGGCCTGGGCAAGGTTCGGCTCGAGGCCGCCAAAACCGCTCGGTGGCAGCGATGCAGCGATTTGCTCCAGCTCCTCGCCAGAGCATGGACGTTGCGGACCGCGAAAAGCTGAGACAAGCTCCTGGAGGTCGTCGCGAGTATGCGTTTCGTCGAACGATACAGAAATTGAGCGGGGCCCCAGAGATCGTACATTCAGTTTTGCCGCATCGCAGCGCGCTAGCACCGCTTGCGCCGCCTCTGTGGTCGGGTAATCGATGCGCACGGTATCAAAAATTGCAGCCTTTTCGCTGACACCCACGCCGACTGCAGCGGCGAAGGTGCGGGCGAAGCGTTGTACGCGATTGGCGATAGCACGGAGGCCATCCGGTCCATGATACAGCCCATACATTGCGGAAATGTTCGCAAGCAACGCTTGAGCGGTGCAGACGTTGCTTGTTGCCTTATCGCGACGAATATGCTGTTCGCGGGTCTGCAGCGCCATGCGCAGTGCCGGTTTGCCCTGAGCGTCGCGACTAATGCCGATAATTCTCCCTGGCATGAGACGCTTGAGATCGTCACGGCAGGCGAAAAACGCAGCCGATGGACCACCATACCCCATGGGAACACCGAAGCGCTGTGCACTGCCCACGGCGATATCAGCTCCCCATTCTCCAGGCGGTCGCAGCATCGTCAGAGCCAGGAGATCTGATGCAACAACGACGCGTGTGCCATGCGCGTGCGCATTCTCCACAAACGACGTATAGTCATGGATCGTGCCGTCCGTTGCGGGATACTGCACCAGCGCACCACACAAGTCGGCTCCATCCCACTGCACCTGCTGCCAGTTGTCCACGACAAGCTCGATGTCCATGGGCTCTGCACGCACCTTCATGACTGCAATCGTTTGCGGATGCACATCCTTGTCGACGAAAAATCGAAGCTTCTTGCGCTTCGAGACAGCAGCACACATACTCATCGCTTCGGCTGCCGCAGTTCCCTCGTCAAGCAGTGAGGCATTCGCTATAGGCAGGCCCGTGAGGTCCCCCACCATTGTCTGGAAGTTCAGCAGGGATTCCAAGCGTCCCTGCGCAACTTCAGCTTGATATGGAGTGTACTGCGTATACCAGGCAGGGTTTTCCAGGATGTTTCGCTGAATGACTGGAGGCATGATGGTACCATAGTACCCGCAGCCGATAAAGTTACGTCGCAGTTCGTTCTGTTTCGCGATCTGCCGCAGCTCAGCGAGCACCTCAGACTCGGCGCGCTTTGGCCCAACGCTCAGCTTCCGCGTCGTGCGAATCGACTTGGGAATCGTCTGATCCATCAGTTCTTCGATACTTTTCACACCAAGAACCTGAAGCATTTTTTCGTTCGCTTCCGGGTTCCCAGAGCCGGTATGTCGTTTGTAGAACAGGTCCAGCGGCGCAAACGCCGAACTCGATGCCCCTCGCCGGAACTCTGCCTGTAAACGCCAACTCAACGCCGACCTCAGTGAATGGTAAGCACCCGCGACGCCTACACCACGTACAGGAGCTCCTACCACTGAATTACCGGTGTGGTAGCGAGAGCGTGCTGAATTAAGCCAGCGCTGCGTGTCCGCACCGAGCGCACGTCGACGAGTTACCGACCCGCTGACGCGAGTGAGCAAGAGGCGAAACATTCAGCAAGGCAGCACGAGACTCTATGTAAACTTCCTCGACTTGACTGTCACAGCACTATGGGACTCGGCTCAGCACCAACCGTGAACGACAGCGCAAACAAACAAGCGTTTACAGACGTTGACGCCTTGTGAACCAGACCTAAAGTCTAGCTCAGGCAGATGGTACCAGCGCGATGATAGCGTCGGCGGCACCCGCAGCAGCCAGCGATGCGTACTGCCTGGTGATGAATCGGATGGCAGCGACGGGAAGCGCGCACGCACACACACCTGCCGCAGCCGCACGATCGACACTCAGATCAGCGCCAGCGACAGGAAGCGCGCGCGCACACACACCTGCCACAGTGGCAGGATCGACACTCAGATCAGCGCCAGCGACAGGAAGCGCGCGCGCACGCCCATCGCAGGCGAGGCGCTGCCTGGAGTCATCACGCCGCGGCGTCAGAGCGGCAGCCGCTGGGCGCGCCACGTATGACGTGATCTCGCAGGCACACAGCCACGGAAGCAGTGCGCGCGCGTGCTGATGCCGTCCGGCAGGCGTCGACTGCTTTAAGGATCGTAGGATGCGCATGGAACACTGAACTGCTGCTCGTTCTATGGGCGCTTTTCGGTTCCCCGGAGCTTGATTCGATGCGTGGTCTCGAATATTGGCGTGCGGACACAGGGGGTTACGGTTCTACACAGCCCAGTCTGGCATTCTCGTTCTCGTTTACAGAGACGCTGCTTCGACGCTTTTGCCGCTGGAATGCTTGACGTTCCCGGACTCGTCTTGATTCCGATAACGTCTGTGAACAAGCGCTCGCAAGTCAAAAGATATCCCTCGGCAATGTACGCGCACAAACATCCATGCTTCCCCTTTTGCTCGCCTGAAGCATGCGCAAATCACGCATGCTCCCAATGAAGACCTGCCTCTGATGCACACAAACTCGACGTCGTCCACTGTAGCGTTCGCCACAGGCAGATGTCACGCGCGCTCTCACCGAACGCTGCCCAAACGAACGGCTCTGTCCAAAATCCATATCCTCGTCCCTTTCTGGTCATCGATGGAGCGGCTCGCGACACCAGCGTGATACCCCGCGCGGGATGCGCGCCCAGAGGCTCCCGTCTCTCATGTGTGCATCGAAAGGCGCCCTGGACTCGGAAGTCAGATATCCAAGCGATCGTCCCGAAGCACAGACCGCGTCACCGTTGTGCACGAAGCGAGCCTCGACAAACCGTAATTTCTCGACTTGATCTCCAGCGCGGCATCGCGTTGCGGTGCCCGCCCCATCGTGGCCAACACGAAACGACCAGCGTATCCGAGAGCAAGTATGGGTGATGGAACTTGAGGGTAGGCGCTTCACCATGGACGCTTTCCCGAAAGCCATTACCCACTCCGAATTCCGGGATCCATGGTCAATCTGAACGTTTTGTCGTCGGAATCGTGCCCGACATCGCGTTCCGCACGTCCTCTGTCGAAGGCGCTGCGTGCGCTTGCGCGTGCACCTGCCAGCCTTCAGGGCTAACCGATTGCCGAGCTCGAGCCCGTGCTCATAGCGTGCGACACTGGGCTTGGAGGCAGAGGCGGGCATCACGTACGGCCTCCTGCGCTCGTCAACGGCACGTACCGAGCGAGGAGGAAAGCATGCAGGTGCCAGAGGGCGACGCTCGGGGGAGCAGGAGCTGGAGCTGGCGCCGGAGCTGGCGTCCGAGTTGTGGGCGCACCGGCATACCCGGTTGCAGTCCGGTGGCGTCCCTTGCAGCGGCGCCACCGAGACCGTCTACGAAGCAGACGGGCATGAAATGCGGAGCGTAGATCGCAGCGATCGTCGGTGTATCCACTGCGTCAACAATCGCGTGAAGCTGCGGTATCGCGAAGCGAACTCGGGCATCAACACCTATTGAGTGCTGACAACGAAGGTGGATGCAAGTGAGCGTGCGGCACATGCACTGCCGTATACAAGAGACAGAAGCAGGAAGCAGATGCAGCAAAAGCCTGCAGCGGCAGGTGCTGACGATTGTGACGAACTACCCAAACTTTGGAGCCTACGCTCGAGTTAGCGTACTCGACCAGCTCCATTTCATTCTGACCTGGAGGCAGAGGTATTCAAGCGCATCTGATTTGTCGCACAGACCCAATACCTTTAACGGAAAGGTTCCAAACTGAATGGCAACGTGTAGCTCCAGGTCATCTGCTCTCCATGCGATGAGCGTGGTGGAGCACTCAGCCAGGGCGCGAAACTGCCCTCGATGGGCTCGGTACGCCCATTCGGGCAGCGGGGAACGTACCGCGAACAGCAGCTGACATGTTGCATTGATCCCATTGACCAACTGGAAAATCCTACTGCAGCCGTCTCTACTGACGTCCATGCAATCATCCGTCGTGAACGGTCGCTCCGCGGGTCATGTCGAGCGTGCGCACACAAGCGATGCAGCCTGCGAAATCTCAGCAGTCTTCCACCCTGGTATTTGCCCATGTGACAGTATTACCTGGACTGGAAATCATTGGTGTGCGCTTTCCAAGGCGTCGTTCCCGCATGCACGACCGGAAGCTTTAGACACCTACGCGAACAGCTCTTCGAAACGGGAATGCGAACGAAGCGCTTTCCTCGTAGCACATCGTTTAAACTGCAGACCCGATGATTCAAAACGGATCTCCGCGGGATGTGCGAATGCTACGCGTGACCCGGGTGGAAACCGCGGCTCTGCGTGCACCACCTACCTCCAACTTGTAGTTATTCGTCGGCACCGCGTGCCAGCAGTGATGCCTCAGAGGTGAACCGACCGAACCGACCGGTTGCTCCTTGGGCAGGACCCTTCATCATGGGCAGTGGTGAAAGCGCCCGTCCACCAACCCAGTTCTGCGAAACATATTATCGCACTTTGGATCGTAGAGGCCGTAGCACTGCGGCGGTCGCCAATGCTCATCGCTGGACCACTCAGTACAATGGATTGCTCAGCTGCAACCGGTTGATCGCAGCGCTTCGCGGGTGACACACTCCAGCGCCACATCGCACATGAGCGCACATGCTTGTACAAGGAGCCTATTGCGAGCATCTATTGGCCGCAATTCCGCGGTAACCAGAACTGCGCTCTAGTCCGAAGCGCTGTCCCGGAAAAGGTACCGCGCGAATAGTTCTAAACCGCCGTCGCTCCGACCGGCCTCACCACGAACCTCCCGGTCGAAATACGGCACAACGATGAGAGGACTAACACCGCTTCGACGCGTTTGCGAGGGTAGTGCCTGCTGTAAACGTTCAGTCTGCTGACCGTGTTCCCGAACAAGCCGATGCACAAAGCGCTCCAAGTCTCGTAGCGTTGGTGGTACAACCTGATTGATCACGAGACGATGCGACGCAATACGCTGTCTTGCAAGTGCTTGTGCCAAGCGCTCTGTTTCCACAACGTTCAGATAGGTAGGCCGCGTAACTAGAACGACTTCGCTTCGTTCCGGATCGTGAAGAAGATCCCTCAGCTCCATAAGCTGTTCCCGAAATCGACTCAAGCGTTGGGCCGGGGTCAGCTCAGGTTCAGTACGATCGCTGCGTCCACCGAGACCCGAAAAGAACTGCGTGATACCATCTAGCTTCGATTTGAGGCGGAGGATCCTCCCGAGCAGACCATCCAGAAAGTCCGGAAACGCAAGCAGGCGCAGTGTGTGCCCAGTCGGCGCAGTATCGATCACAATATGGTCATACTCGGATGATATCAGGTTCACGACGCGAGAGAGCGCCACGAGCTCATCGATGCCTGGAGGCAGCGCGTCAAACAGGTTCCCCAGATCACCAATGTCCAGATCCAGACCCAAAATCTTCGCGGAACGGAGCGATTCTAGCGTTTCCCGAAATTCGATCAGCGCTCGTTCCGCATCGACTTCCAGGATGGAAAGATTTTCAGCGATCAGTGTCACATCATTCAGGTAGGAGCCGGACGGTGCTTTCACGTCGAATAAGTCGCCCAGAGAATGGGCCGGATCCGTTGAGACCACGATAGTGCGTTGCCCGGTATCGGCAAGGTGCACGCCGATGGCTCCCGCTGTCGTGGTCTTTCCACAGCCGCCTTTAGCAGCGGTGAGGACCACTTTGCGCAGGCGCGGCTTCTCATCAGACCACAATGGCGACAGACAGGCAGCGAAGGCGCGAGCACCATACACTGTGCGAATCTCCGTATCGAAAATAGGGACCTGAACGATATCGTATCCATGCGTAGCACCGAGTCGTTGGTGCAAGCGTTCAAGAAACTCCTGCTGCGCGCTTTGCATCGAGTGTATGTACGCGCCCTTCGCGGATGGTTGCAGCACCATGTTCACGATGACAGCAGAGACCGATAAGCTCCTCTTGTGAGTTAATTCATCGATCAATCGAAGCGACTCTCGGACGGCTAGCTCTGTCGCAATGGTCACCACAACGATTTCCGTGGATTTCTCGTCACGGAGCAGGGATCCGAGTTGCTGCATTCGCTGCTGAAATGTACCAATTTTGGAGGCGGCCTCCTCCCATTGCTTTCTATTCACCGAACCAGAGACTGTATTCAAGATCACACCCAGCTTACCCCTGAGTTGCAAGAGCTTGCCCAGAAAGGAATCCAGAAAATCGGGAAACGATAGCAATCGGAGCGTGTGCCCGCTGGGTGCCGTATCGATAACCACCCGATCATAGCGTTCCAGTAGGTCCAAAATAAGCGAGAGCGCAACAAACTCATCAGCCCCGGGAGGTACGGTATCCAAAAGCTCTTGCACATCTGCCAACCCCAACTTGTTTAAATCGATCAGACGCTGCGTCGAAATGAGGGCCTTGAACTCCTCCGCAGCAGCAGTAATATCGATTTCCAGTGCGTCCAGGTTTGGTGCTACGCGTTGCACTTGGCCACGCACGCTTGAGCGCCCCTGTGAAGCTGGCTCGATCAGCACCAGTTCATCGAGCGACGCCGCCTCCGTGCCAAGGTCAACACCGAGCGCATCACCGAGCGAGTGTGCCGGGTCCGTAGACACAACCAGCGTGCGTAGACCGGCTGATGCGAGTCGATGCGCTACGGCAGCGGAAGTGGTCGTTTTCCCGGTCCCGCCTTTGCCAGTGAAGAGACATATGCGCGTGGTGGTGTCTGTTCGCAACAGGTGTGCGAGCGGAGACTCGGACACGTCGAGCGCGTTTGCAAGCGAGCTGCACGAAACTTGTTCACGTCCTGCATGGGCGACTCGCTCGCGCCCCGATCTCGACTCGTTATTCTGTTTCCTGGTGAGCGTTTTTCGGGTGAGAGCCGCACCCGGGAACCCACGTGTCCGTAGCCAAGTCCGCGCCTCACCGCTCGGCAGCGCTTCTGTTACAACGAGTGCATTCGTCCGGAGCGCCCAACCCCGTGAAAGCGTCCAGTGTCCCGCGTCGACTCGAGCAACGCACAGCACAGCCTGTTGCGTACCCGCCAGCCGAGTTGAGCGTAATAGAACCTGGTCGTTCAGGGCTGCAACCGGAATCGAGAGGCCAACAAAGCCCGGCAATCGCTGGTGTTCCATAGTCGCGCCCACGTTGACAGGAACACGAGAGAGAAGCGGATCACTGGCGAATGACCGCTGAGTCCAGACCGAATGCGGTTGAAGAGCTAGCACAGGTAGTGATAACTGGGAAACGCGTTATGACATGGACCGCTACCCTTCGACAACCGCGTTTCACACCACCAGCACAAGCACCAGGAAGAGGAATGATGAACGTGGCGTCTGAATGTGTTGCCCCGCTGATCCCACACGCCCCAGAGCAACTCCATTGCTCGGGAATGCAAGCGACGCCTGCAAAAAGGTAGGGCGGAATCACCCTTTCAAGACGGAAGCAGGATTCATAGTAACCGTTGTGTGTGAGATACGTAAAGCCTTATCTGAAGCTTCACGTGGCAAAAGCGACCTTGCAAGCCGGTACGCAGGCAGGAAACAGAACTCGAAGCGGCAGGTGCCGGATGGTCCCAACTATGAGGCGGCGTGCGCCACCGGAGACTTTAGCAGACCAGGAAGCGTCCGCAGTGGGCCTCAAAGCTCGCTGGATTGTCGGGTCGTTCAAGCATCTGTTCACTGGGAGAGGCCTAGACTGGTAAGGGTGCTGGGCGGAGGCGCCGAAGCAGGAGCTGAGGTCTTTGCCCTGGTCACCAGCAATATTCTCGCAACCAAGGTGTCGGGGCTGCTATCCCACGACTCTAGACTGTACACAAATCAACTGTTCAGTATCGGTGAGGGTTGTCACCGCCAGCGCCAAGCACATGGTGACTGGCGCTCGGCCCTCTCTTCCGTGACGAGCGTGCTATCGACGTTATGGGTTGCCCGCAGGGTATGTAGGCGCGCTCGCTGGCATGATGCACGTTTCCCTGGTTGCATTTCCTCGATTAGACGGTGTCAAGGTCTGTATCGCCGCATGCTATCCACGTCGAGTCGTCATGGAACGCGCAGAACTGAGCCAGTCTACCTTTGCGACGATATGGAAATTTGCGCTGCATGAAAAGCATGAGATCGGGTGCAGGCTGGTAGTGGTTACCAGACTCTGGGATTACTTTCCTAGCGACAGAAACGAAACCTCAAGCGCCATTGCAGCACGCCCGACAGGAGTCTTTACACGGCACAACCCGGAAACCAAGTATCTACGGAATGCGCAAGATCGCAAGCCAACCTAGAACGCATCGAGACACTTATTGACACGGGGACAATCCAAGAGCCATGCGAACAAGGCAAATGCGAGTTTGCAGTTGTACTTGAGCACGTTCCCGAAGGCATCTGCTAATGCACTGCAGGGTTGTTCTGGTCGTTCGTAAACACGGACACGTCCCGTATGGAATGCTTCGTTCCCGGGGGCACCGCATATGCGAATCGATAACCCGGAAAGCACAGCATGTACATGACTCCGTGGTGCCTCAGCGGTCCAGTGCACTCAAACCAGACGAGCTGCAGTGGCGTCATCGTTCCGTCTTGAGCTTGAACCCTGTTGAGCAGAGCGCCTCGTAGAAAGCACGAATCTTCCCGTGAAACCGCCCCGGTTGCGACCATTGCGCCTGACGGATACCAGCTGCGCACGCCCGCTTACCCAGCACAAGGCCTACGCGGCGGGCAGCCTCCGTGGACGCGGACTGATAGCCCACGAGCTCCGCCTGCGCACACTCGCCCGATACCGTTTCTGAAGAGGTTTCCGATGCCAGCTCGGGCGCATTCCCGAGACGAATAGGCTCTTGCAAGCTCGAAGCCTCTGCGTCAACCGTTCCTTTCCGCCAGTTTACGACCTGAGCCTTGACGTGTCTCGACGTCAGCGTAAGGATAACTCGGTGCGGCAGGGCCTCCCAGTGGCGCACGCGTTTCGCAAACCCCCGCGCCTGGTACCAGAGTTTCCCCGATCGCTGTGTGCTCATAACATTGCCAAATCTATATATACTGTGGAAAGTCCAATAAGTTGTACCAAAACCGGTCGATTCCAACGTAAACCAAAGACTGCAAAGTTATGGCGCCTGCACCGGCATGAGAGCAAATAGTTGTACTCTACGTGCGTGCGTGCGTGCGTGCGTGCGTGCGTGCGTGCGTGCGTGCTTTCCGACACGCATGTTTGCGTGCGCGGTCGTCGTGTCCACCACAGCAGATTCCATACCAAAGCTGAGAGCGGCGTTTGGAGCGAGCGTTCCCGTATCTGCATCATTTTCGCGGTTGCTCAGTTTTGAGATCGATTATCCTGTTTTTACGGAAACCTGGATGCATGATTTGTTTGGCACTCCACGGGATTTCGCAAGAGCGAAACCATGTTGGTGCTTACAGGTGCAGGCGCGTTCCGCAAGCATCGTATACGCTTCATGGAGCTGGCACGCAGCTCTGCAAGCCGGCATCGATCCGTTGAGTTCCAATATTGTCGCATGGACTGCAACTCATACACAAACAGCTGGGCGAAATGCATTCCGTGAAAAATGGGCACCTCGGGCATCTCGCCGCATGCGCAGCGCTCGTGTCACTCGACTCGCACGCATCACGCTGCAGCGTCGCCGAGGCATAGTCGCGGATGCCGGCAGCTGCTCTTGTAACGCAGATGTATCGATTGTTTGGGGCTTGAGATTTCCTGGGAAAAAATGCACCGCTGATTCCATGGGAACCACGCATGCCCATAGCGTCCTATCGAAGCGCTTCAGCGTCGGGATTCTGCAGCGATCCAAAGAGCAAGAGATCATCGTCGGGAGCGCGGATCAGATCACAGTGCAGACAGATGATGCGACGTGCTCCCGCAACTCGATCAGCGCACACGGCCTCTGGCTTCGGAAGCGCGCGGTCATCCGGAACATCGAGCGCTCTGTCCCAGACAAGAACTGTGCCCTTCCTGTGCACCTGCGGTAAATTGTTGTAGTTGACACCTCGTTGCCACATAATTTCATTCTTCATTCCTGTATCCGTGCCGCGAAGCGTCTTGTGTGCGTCGTCGAGGGAGAGCTTGTCCTTCTGCACCAACAGCCAAAACGCAGTATTATATTGGCAGTTCACATGGCAGTCTACCTGACGCCAGGCCAGGTAATCACGCACGTGTCGGAAGCTGGGCAGAACGACAAGCCTCGCGTCGAAACTCGGTGTGTCGCGCAGCGGTGTCGACCCGCCCAGGTGGCCAGCCCAGCCGCACACGAACGCGCTGGTAAACAGTGAGACAGTCACCGAGAGCAACTTGCTCGTGCGCCGTCCGAAAATTGTTGCGTCTCGGCGGAATATGAAGCTGTACTCATCACTGTGACCGTATGCAATTCCGACCTGTCCGGAGAAGGCCTGCATAACGTGGCCGGCTGTCTCGTTCAAAAGCGTGACGAGGCGCTCATCAACCGGTTTCTCTAGGCCGTGGCGTTCGGCGAACTTGCGGAATACGCGACCGTCCACGCGAACTGCAAAGAAGACGTCCGGAATGATTTCGTCGCGGGACTCGAATGCTTTTATGTACTCGTACTTCGAGTTCGCCATCGGGCCGTTCGCGGCGGCTTCGGCGTCGGGCAAGGTGCCCAAACGCCTGCACCTTGTACCCGCCCCAAGTCGAGGAGTCGCAGTCGGGCACTACGCCCGTGTCAGACGAAATTGGAACTTTGGGCGGCTCGTCCCGATTGTGGCGACGATTTTTCCGAACTTGTGTTCGATGTACTGCCTTCATCATTCGGGGTGCAGCGATGCAGACGTGCCGATGTACACGACGTTTTCGGATATTGGGTCGTTGTTTCGGAGTGGCTCCGTTGACAATTTGCTGGTGGAATTCGTTGCGTTACTGGAATCAGAATGATGTGCTACGCCCTCGAGCAAGTATTCGTGAAATCACCGAGATCATCTTCGCAATTCATGTGGAGAAGCCTCCACTCTTCTCCTTTTTACGTGTATCATGTTTAAATCATGAATTCTCCAATTTTTCGATCTTTTTGGATCAAGGCAAATCGCGGACGCAGCAATTCGCGCTGCCAGATCGGCGGGGCCAAAAATCGACGCCGGCCCGTGACGACTTGTTCATGAGCGCATACCAGAAGTTCACGAAGAATCAAGTCAAATAATCGAATTGGTTCGAAAGATAAGTCCTTCCCTGATTGTGGTCATCGACGAAACAGCATTCCACAGCAGCGCGATACCTCTGAGGGCATATTCTCCCAGAGGCTCCCGTCTCTGCCGCATGCATCGAAAAGGGTCCGGTGCACGGGCTGCAGTCATCGCAGCGATACGCTTCCAGATGAGAGCGCACCACCGCTCTGCGCAGAGAGAGCGTCGAAGAATCGACATTGCTCGAATTGCGCTCCAGCGTGGATATTCTTTCCGGTGCCTGTTTCATCATGTACATGACAGCGTCCCACAAAACCCGTATGGAATGGAACAGCGTGCGCGTGAGCGTGCATCGGACAGCGTACTCGCCACGGGGATTCTCCAGAGAATACCCGTGATCATCAGGAACAGCAGCATGCGGGGAAACGGTGGAGGGCATCGAGGTGAGCTTTTCTGCACCCGCCAAGGGCAAGCACTGAGCGATGAAGCACGTCTCGCGCGCCACAGCGCGGCGCTCGGAAGCGACATGGTTGGTATATTGGAAAACGTAACCACAGCCATACGTTTCAAGTTTGAAGTGCGCACCGAGACTCTACACACCGTAAGCGAAATGGCAATCGAAGCGTCAATTGCTGATTCTGCCTGTACCGGAAATACATCCACTACAACCGGAAGCAGCGAAATCTGGACTCAAACGCTGTCATCAACGTAATGCTTCTGCTGCTGACTACGGTGCTGGAGGGAAAGGAGAGACCGGCACATTCAAAGTCGGAGATGAGAGACAGGAAATGGAAGCAGTCGTAGAAAAACGCGCAAAAACTTTTGCTGATGGCAAAGGGCAGAAACGAGAGCTTGAAGGCGTATGCGCGTCTTCATAAGCATGTCCAATTTTATGGTAACATGGGTGTATCGGAGGCTCGAGTCGGCAGTGGACGCATGGCTGTCCCAGAAATCACTTTTGTCCATATTGTATCTATTATATCGAATTTTATCCAAAATGGATCGCACACGGCGAGCGGCGTCGCCATCGTCCAGCTCCGGCTGCAACACTTGGATGTTCTTACTACCCCTCTAGGCTTCAAAGGTTTGCTGCAAGGGCTGCTTTCTGGGAGACGCTGACGCATCATGGGTCGCGTCATTCGTGGACAGCGTCGCGGTGCGGGCGGCATATTCAAAGCTCACACATCGAAGAGAAAAGGGCCAGTAAAGCTTCGCCCCGTGGACTTTGCTGAGCGCAACGGTTACATTCGGGGGCTCGTTACCGCCATCGAACACGACCCGGGACGCGGCGCGCCCGTCGCGATCGTTGAGTTCCAAGACCCGTACCGCTACAAGAAAAGGAAGGAACGCATCTTGGCTGTCGAGGGCATGTACACGGGCATGTCCGTGTACTTTGGTAAAAAAGCGGTCCTCGCTGTAGGAAACACGCTTCCACTCTCCTCTATGCCGGAAGGTACCATTGTGTGCAACCTCGAGACAAAGGAAGGCGACCGAGGCACGCTTGCCAGAGCCTCCGGCATGTACGCTGTTGTGGTGAACCATCTAGAAAACGGAAAGACTCGTGTACGTCTACCGAGCGGCGCTCGCCGACTAGTATCGAGCTCGTGCAGGGCGACAGTTGGAGTTGTTGCAGGTGGCGGCCGAACAGCGAAACCCATCCTCAAAGCTGGCCGCGCATACTACAAATACAAAGCGAAGCGCAACGAATGGCCGCGAGTACGTGGCGTAGCTATGAACCCTGTGGACCACCCGCACGGTGGTGGTAATCATCAACATGTGGGCCATCCAACGACTGTTGCCAGGGGAAGTGTTCCCGGTCAGAAAGTTGGTCTCATTGCAGCCCGTCGTACTGGCCGCATCAGCGGTACACGTGAAACGCGCGTCAAGGAAGAGTAAACTTATCGCGTCCATTTTCCTAAAACAGACGACAAAGACGCTGAGAATTGTCCACGGGGGTCGAGCGATCACTTCCGCCGACCTTCGTTCGCGCGGCTGAACGATTCAGGCTGCCACATACGCACCAACTCGAAATCTGGGGTTCCGGTCTGAGACTCTGGCAGACCTTGCTCGAGTCGATGGGCTTTCGAGCTTTGTGCAAGCGAGGATCACTGGTCAGTTGGTATTGGTGTTGGTCATGGTCATGGTAATAGAGACGCGAGTGGCGCTTATGCGGATGCCCCGATATCAGAAAACACCATAGTACCATTCGGTACTTGAGCGTGCTTGAACCACGCTTCCCATCAGCAAACGGTGAGACTATTAGCGCGCTGCCCTTGTCGTTATGGGGAAACATTGCGGATGCTGCTCCCGGAACGTCATGGGATGCTCATCCTCCGATGGCGGTCATGGGACGATCGTTTTCGGTTCGCCTTGGAAGATCCCGCAGCGGATCACGTGCACCGCCATGTGCAAAGGCCTTGCGAGCGACAGCAGCATCGATCACTGCGTCGAGTTCCTGCCAGTCACCCCGCTGAATCAGATGCCGCAAACCGTATTCTGTTCGTCCAAAGAGACATGTTCGAAGATGCCCCGTTGCTGTCACGCGCAAACGATTGCAACCCGCGCAAAAGTGATTGCTCATTGAGGTAATGAAGCCCACTCGGAGCGCGGAGTCGCCGTCACCTCGATAAGCCCAGTATTTCGTCGTATCATGGGGATCGAGCGAGCGCTGCACCTGTTCCCGGGATTCGGGCTCGAATCGACCGCGGAGACGTTGGAGCATTTCGGCGTAGGGGACGAAGCGGTTTGATTCCCAGCCGTTGCCGCTAAAGGGCATGAACTCAATAAAGCGCACCGCCTGTAGCCGTCCGGGACGCAAAACGGTTTCCATACTCGCAAAGTATTCGCAGAAATCCAGTAACTCGTCATCATTGATACCTCGCATGACAACGCAGTTCACCTTGACGTCTAGTCCCGCCTGAACGGCTCGGCGGATAGCTCGTAGGACTCGTGGGAGAAAAATTTCTCCAGACCGACGAGTTAAAATTGTGAACCGCTCTGGCCGCAGTGTATCGAGCGATATGTTTACTGAGCGCATGCCACAACGCTGCAGAGTCGGCAGGTGTCGCTCCAGCAGCACCGCATTCGTCGTCATAGAGAGCGCTACCACAGGACTGCCGCCCGAACCAGTTCCCACGGCAGCATTCGTCGAAGATGCTGCACTCAGCGGTGCGAGTGCGTCCAACACCTGCTCTACGTCCTTGCGGACGAGCGGCTCGCCACCGGTCAGCCGCAGCTTGCGTATCCCTCGTTGCCGGACCAGGTGCTCCGCAAGAGCTGCTATCTCTGAAGCGGTAAGACACTCCGCCGAAGGTGCCAGGTTCGGCACACCCGTTGCTGGCATACAGTACTGACAGCGAAGATTGCATCTCTCTGTCAGTGATAATCGCAGGTAGTTGTGAACGCGGCCGAATGAGTCCGTTATAGGTCGCATGACAAGTGACATTACTTGGAGCAAGGCCAACGCGCTCTCGAGCACACGATCAGGGGTGTCGATTCGCCCTACCTTTCGTGAGAGCAGCGTTCCGTATAAGCCCTGTGCAGAGACAGCGCTCCGGGTCGTTGCGGAGCCACCGCGCCACGTTCGAAGCGGGGTGTCTGCTCGCTGCTCAGAAGGCGCAAGTCACTCGACTCCACGGGTACGCACTCCAGGTCTGCCCAGTGGTCGGACAATTTGAGGTGCTCGACCCGAGCACCCCTATGAACTGCACGAAAGACGTGCAACTCCCTGCTATACTTGTTCTGAGCACCTTTTCTGTTGCAGAGCTTCGCACGACTGGCGTCGGGGCTTTCGGAGCCAGCCGCAACGCTACCGGTGCCCGAGCCAGCGGCAATAGCGACGACGCTCTAGCGCAGGTTGCGCTCGTGCGCTTCCGAACAACTCCTGCATTTGCATTGGGTCACTGCTGAGGCGGTTCGGACGAGTGATATATCTGGGGACGGAAAGCTGCAACCATTCTTGTGACAGCCAGCACAGCGATAGTTTCGTCATGGGTATTGCGAGAGAGAGAACACGGGCGATTGACCTGGTGTGATGAAGAGTCTGCCGGTTTAGAGCCGTTTCTGTCTCCTGGTACCAGCGGACTGATCAACTCGAGAACACGCCGCATAGCAAGCAACGATAATTTCTGGTAGATCCCTCCATAGCGAGCGCATCGCTACCCGAACCTGCACATTGGCTCGATGAGCACGCTGCACCGCGAGCGCTTGTATTGCCCAGCGGGTCGCACAAAGCACGCGAACATGTGCGGACAGCAACATGGAGACGCGCACCTGCATGATTCTTGCGTGCCGCTGGTTACTCTGGCGACCTTGGATAATAGCAGCGAACCTCGGATGCGTATCCAGAGGGCATTTTTGGAACGCAAGGCTCGCAATGCGCATCACGCTTGTACGAGCATCTGCATTTATTTTGGGCAAGGCGCTCATCCTTCGGAATGCATCCTCAGCGTGCATCAGTGGGATCGCATGAGTACTTTTCACGGGTCTCTGGATGGCGTTTGAAAAGCCTGCTCCGTGGAACACGTTGTGGTCGACCCGCCGCTCTTGCGACGCCTACTGCGATGCGGCTCCAGCTGCAAGAGTGCAGCGCCGTGTGCATGTAGCGCATACCTGCAGGCTTTTCCGCGCACGAAGCCCACAGCGCTCGGCTCGCAGAGGCATGCTCACAAATGCGATACAGCTAGCAGATATATCACATCTTCCGCTGAACGGAAACGCGTCAGCTAATGCCACGTGCCGAGTCAGGAAAACGCAGCGTGCGCTCAGACCCGTCTGTCTTTCAGGGCAGACTCGACACCTGGTAGAACCCACGACCTGATCGTTTGCTCTATGGCGACCTAGTCCTGGTCGCGGATAGACCCTGGAAGTATGTTGCGGAATGATGGATGCTCTAACAGGTGCACCGAACAACCACCTGATGGGGGATGGCTCATTCGGGCGAAAAACCCATCGATCATAGAAGAAATTGCAGGCTAGATGCCATTCTTTGCGGATGTTCGCAGCAGACTCGGCACACGATGCAACGCGCGAAACGACCAGAACATCGGAGAGGCAGCATGGGTCATGAGACCTGAACATAAACCACAGAATAATGCCATTCTTTGCGGATGTTCGCAGCAGACTCGGCACACGATGCAACGCGCGAAACGACCAGAACATCGGAGAGGCAGCATGGGTCATGAGACCTGAACATAAACCACAGAATAATGCCATTCTTTGCGGATGTTCGCAGCAGACTCGGCACACGATGCAACGCGCGAAACGACCAGAACATCGGAGAGGCAGCATGGGTCATGAGACCTGAACATAAACCACAGAATAATGCCATTCTTTGCGGATGTTCGCAGCAGACTCGGCACACGATGCAACGCGCGAAACGACCAGAACATCGGAGAGGCAGCATGGGTCATGAGACCTGAACATAAACTACAGAATAATGGATGCTTTCCAGAACACCAAAATGCATCGCCTAATCTGGTATCCTTCGTCCTTGTAAATGTTCCGTTGAACAATTGAGCACACGTCATCCGTTCGTTGCCCGCGGAGGCGCCTCTCTCAAGGGCGGTGTGCGATCGCGAGGGCGTCACGCACGGCGCGGCTGCATGCGTGCGTTGCGTGCGCGCGCTCAGCCGAGTCTCTTGGGCAAGCGCTTGCCTAGCTGCCTGTTTGCGTCAAAGTAGGCTGATGTACAGTCTAACGAAGCTCAGTCGGCAACTCTGGAAGTTGGAGAGAACTAGTGTGCGTTCCTTTTTCGTGGAACGGGCGTTTACCCTGGGAACCCGAAGTACACGGGGTCGGTTGAGCACCAGTGCGTCGGTCTCGAGCAGTGCGCAACCAGCCACAGCAGCCGCAACGGCTCCGGAACCTCCCAAGCCACCGCCGAAACCAGACCACGTGCGTCTGAAGATTGATGGAAGAGAGGTGGAGGTTCCTCGGGCGAGCACAGTGATTCAAGCGTGTCAAGCTGCTGGCGTGAACATCCCTCACTTTTGCTACCACGAGCGGCTGTCTGTGGCTGGCAACTGCCGCATGTGCTTGGTTGAGGTTGAAAAGATGCCCAAGCTTGCAATCAGTTGTGCGCTGCCCGTCATGGATGGCATGAGCATCATAACAGACTCGCCGCGGGTGAAGAAAAGCCGTGAGGCTGTGCTTGAGTTTTTGCTCAAGTCGCACCCGCTGGACTGTCCAATATGCGGTAAGTTTTCAGCACCGTCGAACTTTCAACTCAAGAAAAGAGCAAAATACTAACCGTTTCGACTTTATAGACCAAGGTGGCGAATGTCAACTACAAGAGCTAAGTATGGTGTTTGGTTCCGATCGAGGACGCTACTACGAGTACAAGCGCACCGTCGACGACAAGTACTGGGGCCCGCTCATCAAAACCGTCATGACGAGATGCATCCACTGTACGCGCTGCGTTCGTTTTGCCGAGGAGGTCGCAGGTGTTGCGGATATCGGCACCGCCGGACGTGGCGAATCGACCGAGATCACCATGTATTTGCCGGAAAAGTTCTTCCAATCGGAGCTCAGTGGCAACGTGATCGATTTATGTCCAGTTGGAGCACTTACTCGAAAGCGTTATGAGCATTGAAAACGAATTTGGGCAAGACTTTTCAAAAATTGATGACGAACTCTATGCACTGATGAATGGAATATTCCGTTATCCCTGTCCGAGAGTGAAGATGAAACTCATTGCGGATACCTGATGGACTACCTGAGCACGGAGTTTGTATCTATACAGTATTTCATGACGTCCTATGATGAAGCGGACCCAGACAAGTCCACTGAGATGCTTGGCTCTGCATGGAAGTCGCTGGTGAAAGCTCGATACGTGCCGCGATTCTCAAGTGCCGGCCGAAGATCAAGTCCATGGTTTCATGCGCGCGTACGTGAATTCTCGGGTGTGTATGGAAGAATGCGGGTATGCATCGGCTACCGAATGCTCTGTGGCGCTTGCATTCGCGGCACTGTATCGTACACATCGTGATGTTGGTTAACAGCAACAACAACTCGCCCGAGAAATGACACTCCCTGAGACCCGGCTACCTGCGACTGCACATGGCGATGCGGTAACCAGTCAGCAGTGGAAATGGCAACCTCGAACATAAGAAAATTCGCAGTTTTCTTCCTATACTCCTGTCGAAGAACAAGCAGTGCGTGACTTCACAAGCTCGCAGCGCGCTGTGGTCAAGTCGCATACAGAACCCGACGCCGTGACACGCGGGCGGGCGATGGTCTCTGGTCGACCTCCAAAACATACCATCGCTCGATAAAATTTTTTGGTTACTGCAAGAGACTCAGTGTCAGCTGGTCAACGTGGAGATTGGCCGATGTTTCGGACCATCCATCAGACCCAGCGGCTGCGAGACCGTCGATCCGTTTGGATTGACACTAGTCGCCCAAGTCGGGTGCAGTGCAAGCGGCCCGTCGGTGCCCGGAGCGCCCCGCGGTTCGCCCACCAGCGCAGGACCTGGAGGCACCCACTTGCCGTTCTCCATTGCGGTCCACAGGGCAGATGCGTCACAAGGATACGCCAGTTGCGGGCTCGGTGTCACCGCCCTGGATCTCGGTGAAAGCGCACCAGTGGTTACTGTATCGCGAACAGTATCGACGTCATACTGAATCGCGACAAGAATGCGCCCAGCGAAGCGCCCGGCCCGTGCTCGACCTTTCTTCAGCGGATAGTGGAATGAATACCAAAGTTCACTCCGCCCGGAAGTGTCAAACTTTATCCGCGATAGCGGAATACGTACGCGACTAACGACTTCGGACGTTTCCGTACAGCAGAATCCATGGCGCATTTCGCAAATATCGCAGACGATAACAAAATCAGGAAGCGTAAACGCGTTACATTGGCCGCTTTCGAGACAAAAGCGCTGCGGTCCACGACTCTTACGCCTGAACGTAACAACGTTTGTGGCGAACTCCGTTTCTTCGTTCATACGAAGCTGGAAGCTTGTATCTAGCCACACACGGACAAAGAGCCGACGGGGAAACATCCCGACTTCAACGTCACGAATCTCACGCACCGTGACGGACACGCTCGAACGCATACCATTTGGCGTGTAAATCGTCTGTGCGAGCGACGGCGTCTCTCTGGAAAACTGCATCAGTTTTTCAAAACAATAGAATTGTCGTGACCTGTACACTACAAAAGTGCGTCCCTAGAAGTTATCTATTGCAGTTCAGCGCTGTTCTTCACCTGGTGTAGCGCAGAACCTCGGCACTGGAGAAGCCGGGAACAGCGTCGATAGGTTGCATGTGCGCGCGTCATTTCCAGGGCTGCTGTCGGGTGGCCCGCGCACGTGCGGCGATGCCAAATGGACACGACTGCGCGAGATTGAAACGGCAGGCGATGAGACGCCCTGGGGCTCGTCGCTTCCAGCACCTGGAACAGGATCCAGCGATTGCGCGACTCGAAAGGCCTTTCTGGTACCGAATGCGATTCCGTATGTGTTGACGGGTGGCAAGGATGCTGGATCCAGCTAGTGTATGCTGGAAAATGTCTAGTGGGTTTCAGTGGAATCGCTGAACACCTAGCTTACTGCGCAGTGGTACACTCGCGCACTGATACGAGGCAGTGTGCGGAATCCGCCGGGGATGAAGGACTGCTATGAAAGAGGAATACGGTTCGCTCCGACGCTGATTCGAGGCAGTGCACAGAGTCCACTGAATATTCGGAACAGCGGTGCTGGAGGAGCGTTGTTTAGCTGGCTGCTGATGCGAGGCAGCATGTGGAATGCGCGGCGGATCTGGGGCATGTGACGGAATCGTGTACTGCATACTGCGTCGACCGGGACTGGGAAAATATCAGAGAAACCCATCCATGGTAAGTTCTGCGATCAACAGGAATGCGTCGTGCACCATATTCAGCTTCCCAACAAAGGCAGCAGGGAAGTCGATAAAGCTGGGATCCACTGCCAGTGCTTGGAGGCACGTAGCGGCGCATTGCCGCCGATGCACCAGTGCAAAGCGTTCCTGTCAAACACGATTTGTCCGTGGCAAGACACAACTCAAAGAGCGTCGAGCTTGAGTTTCGGATCGATCGGTCGTTGTTCAAACGATGAGGAATCGAGCGCTTTGAACCCGGGGGACAGGGACCCACGAAAGCATCGCACAGGGCCGGCGGTCGACGACAATCGCCTCGAGCGTGAGATTCCGCTTTGGATGCGAGCGCCCTCGGGTCGAGGTCAACTATATTTGCATTTTCGAGGATCGTCGAATCTTGGCAGCGATCCCGAAGAGCGCATTGGTTATCGGCACCAGAGGAGGTGCCCATCATTTCGGAACGCACACCCAAGCTCCGCAGTCCACCATCCAGACCTTCCTTGGTGAATCACGGTTCGAGTAGACGATCCCCAGTATGGACGCCGTAACGAGGCGGGACTGCTTTGCTACGACCTTGAAGGTGTCAGCTCGAGACTTTTTGAAGGGAATTCCATTCAGAAAGCACACATGTCCATAGTTAGACAGGGTTCAAGGCCATGTCCGATCCGCAGACCCCTCAACTTGGCCAGTTCTATACAGTATCGTGCGCTGCGGTATGCATGGAGTGGCGCTCTCCGTACCCAGCTGCGTTGATACAGGATATCATACCACCACCACCACCACCACAAACAAAGACAAGTACGGACGAGACTTGCCTGCCGCTGAGATCGCAAAAGGCCCGGCACTGCGTATATCGCGCCACAATACCCGTTGCCAAATGCCGATCCCACAGCAATCTCAGTTGGGCCAAGACGTTGCAAAAGCAGAGGGCAGCACACGATTGATCGACTCGGAAAGCCTGCATTGTTGTTCGGAGCCCAGGTGATGCCCCCGCAGAAGCGGTGCGTGCTCCTGCAAACCCAGCTTGCAGATGCTGCTTCAAGCCTTGATACCGCCGTTCGTATGCGTTGCGCTTGCATCAAGCTCGAGACCCTTGTCCACGACGCGGATTCGGATTCAAGAGAGGACTCGATAAAATGCGTGCGCCTGGCATTGCCAACGACGAAAGCATTCCGGGGAACGACGCAAGCTAGAAACGCAGCGTTCGAGTCTATGCGAGCAGCTTGCATCACTGATGTCGCGATACCATTGCGTTCACATCAGACTATACCGAGGCCATTGATTCAATAGGCGCTAGCTCCCCGAGCCCAGAAATGATGTCGCTTGGCACTGATTGCCGTTCGGAGCATCGACTCAGTCGCACTTCTGCAACGCCACCGTTCAGATGCTTTTCTGGAGTCGCGGCTTGTTATAGAGCAGGAACACAAAGGCAATTGCACGATACGCTACATCAAGCATGATTAGAAAACCGATGTTTCCGCCGATACCAAATGAATTGATGTTGTACGTGACCAGTGGATTATTGGTATTCGAACGCGGAATGTACCCGAATTCATTGTCCATGACAGCCGCGAATCCATAGTAGATAAACGACACAAAGCGAAGCCATCGCAACCACACGGGAATCACATCAGGGCCGATAAAGAAGCCGCCGAAAAGCAGCGACAGCACGATCAGTACCGGAGCGATTGCCGCTGCTGTTTGCGGGCTACTCGCTGAGGCGCTAGCCATAAGGGTCAGTGATTCCGCGGTATGGGCCGTCAACAGCACAAGCACCACGAAGATGAAAAAAGAGGACGGATGCGGTTGCAAGCCTACCATCCAGTACGTGATGCAAGCGAAGAGAATAGCGAGCACCACCAATCGGGGAAGCTCGGCGACGCTCTTGGCGAGGAAGTAAGCACTTACGCGATAGAAACGCGATAAGCGCTCTCGCAAGACAATACCCCGCTCAAGCGGGAACAAGAAAACAACGCCGAAAGACGCACCGAAAGCCTGATTGATAAGCAGGAAGAAAAGAACGCCGGGTACAGCGTTCAAGTCAGAGGAATTGCGTCCAGTGTTCAACCAGATCAAACCCAAAACGACTGAAAAGATGATCGTCTGAAAGAAGCGCGCAAAGTTCGTGCCCTTTTCGCGCACCATGAGTTTGAAGGAGCGCTTCACCAGGAGCCCAAACTGTACCGGCCACGGTTCAGCGTAGTTCGGTTCGCCTTGGGACGAGAAGAGCGACACGCCCTTACGCGTTACTTTGGTATGCAGGTCACCGATGGCGCCCAACGGATCATCCAGCGGCAGCGAGGCCTCCGACTTGTGTTCGAGAAAGCGATTGGCTAGGTAACTGATTCGTGCCCGTGTCTGCTTCTCCAGTGTCTTGGAGCGCGCATTCAGAGAGATCAAATCCAGTGCAAAATCCGCTGGGTTAAAGTAGGCCGGACATGGATACTTGAGCGCCGCGAAATACGGCACCATATCTTTCGCCGGACCAAAGTAGATTTGATGACCCTCGCTTAGCAGCAACAGGTAATCAAACATCTGGAAAATCTGCGAACGTGGTTGATGAATGGTTGCAATGATCGTACGCCCGCGTCTCGCTAGCCGCAACATCGTGAGCATCACCGCCTGTGCCTGGAACGAGTCCAGGCCGGTGGTCGGCTCATCCAGGAGCAGTAGTGGCGGGTTCGTCACCAATTCTATACCGATGTTCACGCGCTTGCGTTCACCGCCACTGACACCTCGCTGTACAGCGTTCCCGATTAAAGTATTGGTGGCGTTTGCAAGGCCCAGCTCCGTGATCACCTGCTCCACGCGCCGCATCTTCTTCTCGATGGGCATCGAGGCGGGCAAACGACACTGCGCACTAAACTCGATCTGTTCACGTACGGTGAGGTCAGCAAACACGCGAGCGTCCTGCTCGACAAATCCCGTGTACCGGCGGAACATGTTGACGTCGCGTTCGTGCCCGTTGATACGTAGCTCACCGCTAATTTCGTACTCACCAACAGGAATTCGACCTCCAAGCATCGACAAGAGGGCAGTCTTACCCGCGCCACTACCCCCCATAATGGCGAGCACTTGACCCGGCCGCGCGTAACCAGTTATGCCTTTGAGAATGGGCTTTACCACAGTCTCCTTCGAGCGTTTAAACGGGCCACCTGTTTTGAGTCGTACCGACAAGCACAAGTCGTGCCAGTTCATCGAGAAGGTATGCTGCTGAATAAGCGAAACCTCGACGCTTTTTGATTCCATTCTTTGTCCTTCAAAGAAGGAGCCTTGGCCTGCATCCGTGCTAAACTCGGCGAACTCATCGTCTACATGGGACTTGAGCGGGTCAAAGGGTACGTAGCTATCTCTGTTGCCGGTAGCGTTTATCTCCTCATTCCGGTGCGCGGCAGTTGCGCCTGCTTCCTCGTCTCCAGTACCGTTTTCGTACACATCACCCATTGTTTCATTCTTTTAGGCTGACAGCACAGTTACCGTTCAAGAGCAGTGTCTTGTAGTAACTGGGGCACAGAGCATGTGTACGGCTCAAAGGCACCCCGCGTGGCCGTGTAGAAGGAATGAATCTCACGAAGATGGACGCGTGACGTCCGGCGCGCCAATCGCAGATACGCATGCGAGGCACTCTTTGTCCAGTTTACTGGCTTCGAGAAGCGGTGCGCATCACGGGGGCACCTGCCAGATTCCCATCCGTCTTTGAACTCAATTGTGTTTCACTATTAGGAGCGTGTCACCAAATGCTATTCGCTGGTCAATAGCAAACACGTTCGAAGTGCGTTCATTTGAAGAAATAAAAAAAATTCAAGGGAAAGGTACGAACATGGACGTCCGGAATCCTGAAGGGCTGTCATCGTCGGGTACCGGAAAACACGAAAGAATATCCACTTGGCTCGGACCAACATGCGAAGAAGAGCGAGTAACGAAGAAGTAGGAGAGGGGATATGGACGAGAAAAAGTGTTTGCTCGACGGGACGATGATGAGCCTGTAGTGGCACAGGGGGCGCGAATTTCAGGAACCCCTGCACTGATGAGTTCAAGCAGAGGCAATAAACACATGGAGGTCGGGAACCGAAACTTCAGCGCCGCCATTAATATCAGACGACATGCGGTGCCGAAGACGAGACTCGCAGAGCAGTCTCTCAGGCTCGAGATGTGCAAGGATGAACTGAAACCGATTGCAATCGGCTGGTCACAAAGGGCTACGATGCGTCTGCGCGCAAGTGTATGTATACCCTCTATGGTCGTAGAACGCTGATCGTTTCACTGGTATGTACCCGCCCACAATGGAAACGAGAATTGAAGGCACACCTCAAGGCTATTGTAACTACTCCATTGCGAACAAGGTCATCATATTCGTGTTTGCAATAGTCTCGTTTGTTCGCGTCTACATCGGCAGCATGAAAGAGATCGTCAGAAAGCGCATGCCGTGCATCGACGCTGTCTTCACTCAGATAACCGCCGTATGGGCGCTTGTCGGAGAAATCCTCTTAACCGTCGCAGTGGCAGCGGGCACTTCTCGCAACAGAAACCGCTGCCGGCTTTTCCCTGGATTGAATTCGGGTTGCTTTTGTTCGCATGGATGATAACGCTCGGGCGTGTCTGAAGATGCCAGGAGCGGGACACTCGTGAAGAACGATCCCATTCCGATACAGCTGGGGCCCCGAAACCACTTCCGAGTCCCTGACGCGTTTCCTTCCGAAGGGGAGCACAGCGAATGGCCGGCAGACCTTGAACGTCCAGTGCGGAATAGCGGACGCTCTCCCGGATGCTGGCAACAATCGCGCCAGTGAGAGTCGTTGGTTTGTGTAAACGATCCTACACCTTAAAAGAACTGAAGCGTTCCTCAGCGTTCCAGGTTATGTGGATTCTGGCCAGGCCTCCTCTTTTCATGGAGCAGGTGTCCTGGAAAGAGCGTCCTCCCTCAGAGATGACGCCAGGAGCACAGACGCACTGTAGACGAGACCAGCTTCCCAAGTAGTCCTATTTGTGTCTGGTCCCCTGATGCGAAACGCGATACCCATGTCTGGGTTTGATGACATTGTCCCAGAGCTCCACGGCCGCTCAGCAATTACATATCTCACTGGATGTGTGTCAACGTAGATGCATCGCTCCGGTGGTGACAGGTCTGCAGGAGGCGCACGCGCGCGCACAGCGGCCGATCTCGCGCACTGACCGAAATAGCCCACCGAATGGGGGAGAGCGCCCGCGCGCTCGCCGCCGCAGCGCGCGCACGGCTGCGTGCGTGTCCCCGATCAGCCGGCCAGTCGTCCAGAGGATCGCACCAGCGTCCGATTTGGAAGCGGCCGCACACCAAAATTGGCCTCGGATCGATTTAGGCAGTAGGTCATTCGCGGCCTGTGTCTCTCCGATCATGAAATGAACTAGTTCGGTGTTTTGGCATTTAGCGGGTGTGCTCTGTGCGGCTTTGATTGCGACAGGAAGCAATTTTGCTTTGGAACCGTAACCGTGAACCGAAAAGAATGCAGCGGTACGTTACAACAATACTCAGCGTTCTTTTGCTGTGTGGGCTGCTTTTCTCTGCTCCAGGAGCGATCAGAGCGGAGATCGAGTTGAGTCTGGTGGAGCTACCGCTCGATCTTCACCATTCAATGCCGAACTACCCTTCAGGAAACTTTCCGGCGCCGTCGCCGCTGCTACCGCACCCACCAGTGTATGACGAGAATCGCACCGCAACACTCATGCTGACTGGAGCGCAGGTGCAGAACAGCAACAACGCCGGCCAGAACGACTTCGGGGTCGGGGGTGAAATTACGTTCAGCTCGGGAATCAAGTATGCAACTGTGTTCCCAAATGAAGCGCCTGGAACGTTCAAGGTTGTGAATGCTACAGAACTACTTTCCAACATTTCCTTCGCATACTTTGTGTACTACAAGCATCCACTGGCACAATACGCATCGCTGAATTTCCCAGCAAGCAACCCGGTAGCGAGCCTCTACCAGCCTAATCAGCGTAGTCCGAACTATACTGCCGGGGCAGTGGTGATCAAACAGTCGAACGTGATGCCGTCTTCGCACGGGTCGATCTACGTGAGCTTCAATGTCTATGACCCACAGAACACATCCCGCGTCCCGAACATCCCGAGCAGTCTACTGGACATGGGTGTTCTGAGCATCTTGGATGTACCTTGCTCGGGGGCTGGTATCGAGTGCTGACATAGGGATCGGGTTACATTCTTTTCATTGGCTTCATCGCAGGGTGTGCGTGGATCCACCGACAACCACTCGCATGTGGTCGTCGTCCAGCACCAAGACGCGAACACGATGCGCATTCGGTTCCGAGACATCGTCAGCAGTGTGTTGGATCGGTTCTGTGAAAATTTTGGCAAGTAAAATGATACTGGCGTTTGGGGTTTCCAGAATTGATTTTACGGCGCACGACAAGTAAACAGACGAGCGTGTCGATCCATGTCGATGTGATTCGTCGCCACGCACGCAGAGAATCTCGTTGTTCCTTTCAGATTCAGATGAGCACATCGGTAGTGACTTGTTTGGATTCCACGGACCAGATGCCTAGAAAATGGCACACGAGCGTTGGTCAAACGTCCAAAAGAGCTAGAGAAGGAAGGATTTTCAGCATATCCGCGGTGTCTCCTGTTCCACAATTCTGGTATTCTGGTCTTGATGCACGCTGGTCGGGGTTTCAGCGATTGCCCTCGTGCAACATTTGCATCCACAAGATCTGCGCGAAGCATGGATTCTCCTATAACGTCGTGAAGTTTCCGCACCGAGTACCAGAATGTGCCTCAGAGTGCCTGTGCTGGTATTCGGCACCTCGTGTAGCGCGCATACCAGGAAGCACCGCCAGATCAGACGCTGTCTCTGTAATCCAAATCGGGTTTCTTTCGGGTGCGCCACGCGCGCGGCAGCTGCGTGCAGCGCGCACGCGGACACGTGCACACTCGACACCCAATTTGGACACTACAGAGGACCAGGCTCGGGACCGTGCCAGACCGGGATATCCACTCTGTGTGTAGCACTGGACCGCTGCCAATGCGAAAGCTCGTGTGCAATTGCATTTGTCTTGATATCCCGCTCAGCCAGGGTGAGTTACAAAGATAGTGTTCATTGCGCTTGTACAATGTCTCGCCGACACGCATTGGGTAGCGTTGTATTGCTGGTGTTGCTCCTCGTGGGAATTCGATGCTGCATATCCGCAGCTGTTTGGCCGCGTTCAGAGATCGACACGGCACTCCTGGAAGAGGTGCTCGGGAGCGTTCGCGTGACCGAGTCTCATGATCATGAAAGCATGGAAGGTGTGCCGTCGCCACTCCCGTCGACACCACCGGTTTACGATATGAATCGCACCGCGACTGTGGTCATCACAGGTACGCAGGTTGTAAACAGCAACGGTGCCGGGGAGGGCCCCTATGCCTACGGGCTGGGCATCAGCTTCTTGTCAGGAATCCGCTATGCCACGGTGTATCCGAACAACGATCCCGGGAGCTTCCGACTCATTAATGCAACAGCTTTGCTGAAAAACAACTCCTTCTTGTATTTCATCTACTACAAGTCTCCGATCGCCCAGTACTCTGCAGAGAACTCTGCCGGAAGAGCTACCGTTGCGGATTTGTACACTGAAAACCAAACGAATCCGGATTTCGTGTCCGCAGCGGTGATGATCAAGAGGCTGCGCACCACCACGGGCAATCATGGTGAGTTCTCGGCCACATTCAGCGTGTTCGATCCCCATAATACGTCCGCATTGCCGAACATACCGAATAGTTTGCTCGATTTCGGCGTTTTAGGAATACAGAATGTGCCATGCGAGAATGCCGGCATCAGCTGCTGAGCCGCCCACGCCGGCTCCGATATGACGTCGACAGCGACGGATAGGGAGGTACACGCGTGACGCGGCTAAAATTGCTGCTTGAACGTTACGGAAAGATACAGATAAAACATGGAATGTTGCCTAGACGTGCGCTGGAGAAGCAGGTTCTTCTACTCGAGGTAACTGGTCAGACGCCAGGGGCGAGCTGGCGCTGCAACTCCAGGTCCGCGGTTAGCTCGATAGCCGGCCTCGCGGTGAATCGCATATCTGCTGCGATCCGCCTTCGACTGGTTTGCTGAAGCGGGGCAAGAGTTCGTACCCCGAAACACCAAGCTGTGGACGGCCTTTGCTCTCACGGGAGCATGATGCGGCAGTCGCACGCACGATCTCATGGTCACCGCACATAATGCACCGAAAAGCGGGTTGTGCAGCGTTCTCTTCAGCGCTCTGAAAGCGTTGAACAGCGTTCAGGCAATATCTCTCAGGTTCCAGAAAGCAGATGCTTGTGATGGCAAGCGTGCGTACAAAGAAGCTTCTTGTCCCGGACGAGAATCTAAAAGGTATTTCGTCCAGCTGATCAACATCCGTAGACGCAGCATGCATTGGAGCCGCGCTCTGGACCACAGCTGAGGCATCGTCGGCCATGCGAGCCTCACTGCACCGTGTCGAGCGTGTGCGGCACACGAGCTCCGCAGCAAATCCAAGGTATGCTCAACAAGTTCGACCCGGAGCTGTGCATGGATGTGCTCCCGGATCCAGTTAACAATCGCGTAATCGCGGAAGCGCTCGTTCGTGGCAACGATCATAGACCTTTTAAATACGCCATGCAACTATCGAAAATCGTACTGTCGAAAACTGAATCAAGCATGTCTATCGCGAACTTGAAATTCCAAGCTCAGACTTTGCGATTTGTTCGTATTTCAGAAGACGCACATGTGCGTCGCTCAGCATGGCTTAGACACATCCATGTATACGTTCTGCATTGAAGCAGAGTTTCGGGAGATACCCACGAAAACGCGAGATTGACGAGTGCCGCAAAGCGAAAGAATTGAGACCTCCAGCCCGACATGCCATACGAAGATTTTGCAGAAATCTCCCTCGGCAATCGGGAACCAGGGTCTTGATCCCTGCAAGCGGCGCCAGTCTCGACCGTATTCCAGACTCAGTTAACCCAGAGAAGCCGAAACGCGCGTGACGCGCATGCCATCGGGTGAAATCCCCTCGTGTTGCCTGAAAGCGAAACAAGCGTCTGCCCGCGTACGCACTCAAGCCGATGCACGTTGCGCAATCGTGAAGCCGTCGTGTCTTCGTCTAGCAACATTGGCGACGCACCCCCAGCGTCGCAGTGAGCACCTGTAGCGGGCTCGGGACCCCGCAGGTTCGTTGTGTTAAGCCTCTACGTCATGGACAAACATCGTTCTGCGGTCGATGGAAAGCCAAATGGCCTCTAAAAAATAAGAAGGGTCGACTCGCCTGGATACTGGCAGTGTTCGCGCTCCCCCGGGACCAGTTCGATACAAGAGTGTTGCACCAGAGGGACCGCAGGATAACCGTACGCGTTGCATCGGTACCCGACATTGCCGGGTGCTCCGATGGAACACATCTCCGCCCGGGCACGATGTCCAATATTGTCCAGCAGGCGATCGCTGCCCAGCATTGCACCGGACACGCCTGACGATGCCAGCTGGCGCGCGACCCGATCAGACACGCTCGATGAGGCTTACGCAGAGGAACGCCCTGTCGAACCGCACCAGCGTTCGCTTCAACGCACCTCAGTAACCGTCCGTAGTGAAGTTGCGACTGCTCAAAAATGGCCCTGTCGTGCTTTTGTGCCAAACGTACTTTCCAGAGCTTCGATCGAACGCCCCTTCCCGAGTATGAAGAGAACAAGAGGAAAGTGAACGCGATTGAGAGCTCACTGGGGCGTCTCATTCGCGACCTCGAAGCGGTTCAATCAAACTGGGTTCGGTTGGGTGACGTCTTGAAAGCGTTCGCATCCGATCTCAGCGGCGCTCTACCTGAATCAAGCAGTGAGAACGTCAAGGATACGTCAGAGAAGCTGGCAAAGTCCAGCGAGGAGGTCGGGAACGAGTTGCGCCAAACGCTGACGGCGGAAAAAGCGTCCCCCTCGAGTAAGATTCTCAGTTACCTGAAAGAGTTCCGTAAGCGGCTTGCAGAGTGCAAGCAAAAGTCATCCAAGATGGAGAACCTGGCGAAAGACTACGACGCAAGACGGGCTGTGGTCGATGACAAGGAAAAGGCGAACACTCCCGAGCCTAAGCTGCAACGCGTTCGTGATCTCATGTATGAGGCGGAGATGAAGTTCCGTGAGGCCGAGAAGAACGTGCTTCAACTGCAGAAATCCATCATAGATGACGCACCGTTTGCGTTCGAGGCAGCGATGGTCGGTCTCGCAACCATTCTGGCCGATCGGTCGCGTCTCTTGCAGGAGAAAGGTACGACATTTCGCACAATTCGCGACGCGCAGCTGGATGCAGTTCTGAAGCGCATCGATTCAACGTGATAGGCGTGCTTTTTTCTCAGGTCATGACGGGACCAGCGGGCATCTGCAGTGCACTGATCGCGGGGGCAGCAGCCCGTTGGCATCCCATGCAGTCAAGGCGCACTTCGATATCTCAGAACGCGGGCTATGCAACGGATGGCGCGAGCGCTACCACTGCTTCGCGTTCGCCTGGCGCTTGGAAGACCCAGTGCAGGCGTTTCATGCACGCCTGCACATTTTGACTTGGGTCCTGGTCAGGTCCAGTCGCGCAGGCCGGCGCCAATAATGCTTTGAATTCATTGAGACTATCTTTGGCGTGGATGCAGTAGCGTAAAAGTACCAAAAGATGGGATCGGTAGTCTGGACCGCTTCGCCCCGTGAAATGAGCGCCGGCACATCGGCGGCTCCAAATACCCCAGATGGTTTGTATCCTGGGCGCCGCGTACAGTACGTGGAGCCACGCTCTGCAGAGATGCTCACACACCGGTCCCGCAGTAAGGAACCGATCCATATCATCACCCGTGCGAGGCAGTGCGAGCAGCGTATGCATGTTGGTCGAGTTGCTTCGCTGGGGCCCATACCCTATGCAAATCAGGCCGAGGAGCACTACCGGCGGCACGGAGCTCTTTCATCTGCGAAGAGTTGCTGCCCGGTGTGCAAGTATTTCGCGCCGGGAAGCGCCCAAGTCAGCGCTCGGCACGCCGCCTTTCACGTCCAGAAACACGACCAGTACTTTATCGAATATTCACGCCGGCACCAGCGCATTCGCCGTATTCGAGCGCAGACGGATCACGGCACCAGCGAGATCGCGCTTGCCGCTGGGGCGCGTACTGCGATGCGGGTTCGAGGTTCATACCACGTATCGCCGCCAGCGGTACCGGCATTTCACTGGAAGCGATCGCTGCGATGACGGGAGTGTGCCTCTGAGACTCTATTCCATGCAAACAGAAGAGACCGGAGCCTCTGGGAGCATCTCCCGGGCGACGTATCATGGCGCTGCCGTCGAATGCCGTATTTTGGGCGTCCGCAGAGAGAGACGAGGATTTCGCATTCAGGCCGAATCGATAAATTGACGATACAAGTCTATTGTATTTTCGGCATGAGCTTTTGAATCAGTCACCAGGCGAAGCTGTTGCGTATCTCGCCCCGTCAATCCAGCGGCGCGAATTGCTGCGCATACGCGTTGCCTCGAAATTGAAGATGCATGATCTGAGCAGGCTGCACCGAATGAAAGGAGATACCTGAAGCCTTGTTCATGTGCACGAAATCAGAATGTCAGTTATTGAACGAAATTCTGTTCGAGAATATCCCGATTCATATTGATTCCGGTGACGTTAAGCATTCCAGCTGCCAAGTGTCGAATACACCACTCCGTACCTTACCAGAGAGTCCCGGAACGACGTGGGGATCCCGAATCTCGCTTTGTTCCAATCCGAATCGCAACAGTATGCACCTCAAAAATTTCGATATATAAGTCGAAAGACTGTAACAGTGCGATCCGTTCCCTGTTCCACGCCGTACTCTGGCACGGGTGTCATTCAGTACACAAAATCCGTTCTTGCCCAGAGGCACCTGGGAGTGCGCCTCCAGCGCTGGCGCTGCTGCTGCTGCTGCGCACCACGGAGGCGTTTCACCGATCTCTTTTTTTAATTTCATTGACAGAACGTTTACCTGGGCCAGCGTTCTCCGATTATGCGCATTTTTCTTTTCTTACTATTTTTGTGTGTGTTTTTTTCAGTGCGCGCCACGGAGGCGTTTCACCGATGCGCACGGATCGCGTAGCGCGGCGCGTGCGAGCGGGAACGCCGGCGCTGCTGGGGTGCGTGCGTGCGCGCGCGCGTCGCCCGTCCACGCCGCGCATCGTGATGCTTCGGCGGCCTTCAGGGGCGCGCGCCCGCCGCCTCGCCGTCCGGGGCGCAAACTGCCCATCATCCTTGGGGACGACGATCATCGAAGCTGGGCGCTGGCGTCGACGTGCCCGTTCATATAGAGTGTGCGCTGTGGTATTGAGTGAACATCGACTCGTGTCGGGCACAAGGCACACACCAAATAAGCTTTCAACACGTGGTATGGCGCCGCGAAGTGGTTTCGTTCCAGTAACTGGAGAGCGGCTGCTGTGGCGGTCGAGAGGCTCTCTGGGTGGTGTACCCTCGCGGGGGCTACCTCCTGATAACCCAATTCGGAGCGGAGGCTGGGGTGCGTTCTGTTCGCGCCGGTTCTCTGAGCGGGCGTGTCCCGCGCGAATTTTGCGCTGTACTCCTGCGCGCAACCGGGCAAGCTCGCGCAGGGGCGTACTCAGCCTTCGAGCAGAGGAGGACTATTACGCAAGGCTGGGTGTGTCGCGGAACGCAGCTGCGGACGAAATCCGACGCGCTTTCCGCCAAAAGGCGCGCATGCTGCACCCCGACGTCAACAAAGCACCGAACGCCAAGGAAGAGTTTCAGAAATTGTCTGAGGCGTATGAGGTGCTCTCGGACGAGAACCTCCGCAAGCGCTACGATATGTTCGGTGAGGCCGGTGTGAAGGGAGCGGCGGCGAGCTCTGGTGGCGGGCCCACCGGCTTCGCGGACTTTGCGGACCTTGGCGGTCTGGGTGATATCTTTGACCAGTTTTTTGGGGGCGCGGCTTCTGGTCGTGCGCGCGCCCGGCGTAGCGGTCCCGAGCCCGGTGAAGACCTCCGACTAGACCTCGAGATAGACTTTGAGAAAGCCATTTTCGGCGGCGAGGAGAAAATACGAATCAGTCACTTGGAAACCTGCGAAACTTGCAGCGGATCCGGGATGCGCCCGGGTTCCTCGCCACGAATGTGCACGATGTGCGGCGGCGCAGGGGTCGTGACGCAGGTTGCGCGGACCCCGCTAGGCGCTTTCCAGTCGACGCAAACGTGTCCGAATTGCCGCGGGGCAGGAGAAGTAGTCGATGAATACTGTGGCACGTGCGGCGGGCGAGGTCGTGTACAGACGCAGAAGCAGCTCATGCTCACCATTCCCGCTGGGGTGGATGATGGCTCCAGGCTACGTGTCCGCTCCGAGGGCGATGCTGGTACCCGCGGCGGGCCACCCGGTGACCTCTACGTGTACATCAAGGTTCGTCCGCATCCCGAATTTCGCCGAGAGGATCTCGACATTTATTCGGAGTTCACCGTGTCGTACCTCGACGCCATTCTCGGTCGGCGCATACGTGTGAACACGATTCACGGCCCTGTGGAGGTTTCGCTTCCGCCGGGTACGCAGCCTGGCACTGTACTGCGAATTGCCGATAAGGGTGTACCGAAACTGGGATCGCCAACACGCCGTGGACACCACTACTTAACAATCAAGGTTAGTATACCGAAGCAATTAAGCGATGCGGAGCGAAAGCTCATCGAAGAATTGGATCGCCTTCGAAAGGAGGATGCGCACCAGAACGGCTCCGCCAGCGGAACAGATGACAAGAAACGGGGAGGCATCTTCGGAGGCTTTGGGCCTAAAATGAAGTAGCCCTCGCTGACGGTTGCGAGTCGAGCACATGAGGCGAGCGACTCCATCTTCGTTCGTGGCCTGCATAAGCGCGACAGCGACTGCCCCTGACACCAACGAATATGGCGTTGGACAGGATGCCACGGCGAGTCGATGCGGCCATACCTGTTGCGTTTCTTTTCTGGCACTCCCTGAGCTTGGAAGATTGTCACAAGAACCGTATTTCAATCAGCAAGCTGTAGGGCGTGAGCGAGCACGAGCATGTGCGACTTGCTGGCCGGTGCATTTCCTTTAACCTCATCGCTGCAGCGCCTCGGTCAATGCACCATCAGAGGGATACGCATGCGTCTGTAAATGTCGGAAATCAGGTCGTGTGCCATGGATTCGTCATGATGCCTTTTGGGGGCACCATGTGTACGACGAGGTTGGTCAGTGAGGCACGAGGCCACGGCTTCGCCTGTGGCGATTGCATCCGCCGGTGCCGCATGCCGCTGCCAAGAATAGTTGACGGGAGACAGATCCGGGCCTGTGGGGGCGTTTGTCACGCGGAGCGTCTCGCCCTGCTGGGAAGCGGAACGTCTAAAGTGTCAAGAAGCTTCGGTTTTAGCGGCATTGGCAAAGAAGTTGTGGCACTACGCGCAGTAATGGAGAACAACGCGACACGATTCGCCTCTACGAACAGCCCAGGAACACCGTGCCCAGTGGATATGCAGACGGCGTTGCAGCGTTTCTGGGGTGGTAACGGTACCCTAATCATGCCTTGCGTGTGGCGAGAATCCAACGCCCACTCTCCTGGCCGCTGATCTTTTTAAATCGAAAATATTCAGCGTTCCAGCACAATACCCACACGGAGTACTTAATGATTTCCTCGAAAGTTCACTTGAAACAAAGACGCTAGACGCTGCGGAAGCACGAAGCATTGGCGGATGTTGAGCGGGGCGCTCCAGTCTCGGTTCAGAAGCTGCGCGCGCGCATTGGTACTATACGGGAGAAACACACACACACACACACACACACGCCATAGGCAGCTTCTCAACTTCGATAGCCTCGCCATGAGAAGTTCGATCCACAAAACCTACATAAATCTCGTGCATGGTGCTCTGTTCCGCTCTCTTCTTCTCTACCTGTTTCAGCGTACATCCCAGCCCATAATGCGTGTACGTTGTCCTGAACACATTGATGGGAATCGTGTAGAATCGTTTCCTGCACTCGTTATACGATGTCGTCGATTGCGCGTTAGTGCAGCGCTTGTGCGCTCAAATACGTCCATGTCGTTGACAACCACCATGAAACAACGCGACTCGTCAGTACTTTAGTTTTTCGGCTCCTTGAATAAGTTGGAAGAATGCGCAAGTCGTCTGGGTGCGCGCAACCGAACGCGTTGGCGAGACCAGCACAGACTCAGGTACTCCTGGCAAAAATCGTCTGCGTGAGGCAGTTGGACGCTCATACAATCTCTGAATAAAGCGCGCACAGCATTGTCCTCCAATCGAACCGGTCGCCAGCGCGTAGAGAAGGGTCCTGATGGCACCAGTCCTCTTTTCGCTCAGCGTTGTGGCGTCCACCGTGCCCGTCTGCCCGTAAAATCGGGCCACGGAAAAGTCAAAGAGCATTGTCTACGTTTTTGTGCTCAGGTCGTTGCCAATGTGCCTTTGATTTAGAGGTACGGAAACGGCGATGACGTCCTTCAACCAGGGATCTACGCTTAACGCAAATTCTTTCTCTTCATCTACTGTGGACGATGAGAAATATGTTTTGTTCCAGGGCTGAGGCCTAGTTTTGTGAGAGTTCGTGCAGATTGGTATTCAATTGGTCTCTGTTGCTTCTGTGAGCTTCGTTCCGCGTCATGCAAACATGAAACCACGAGCGGGCTTCGCGAATAATCTTCGCGATGTTCCTTGAATGCATCATCGTCGCTCTTTAAGACTGACTCCTTTTTCCTTTTCTTGTTTCCTTTGCGGGATCACATAGATGTGAGCGCTATGCGCCATCCCTGGTTTTCACTCGGGAGGTGGATTTCGTCGATGGAGAATGGTTCTGAATTCCGCAAGCTGTACGGATGTATCTAGTTTTGCTCAAGTACCTGTTCGTTACGTCCTCTGTCGCGAGCACGCCCATGGTCCGAATCGTCTCTTTCCACCGCCACCCGCGCACGAGCAGAGAAGTAACATAGCAGCTCAGGGCTGGCGAAGTTAGAGAGCGATTTGGAGGAGTATGGTGTTCCAGATGCAAACGACTCGTTTATTGATCCGTGAAGGCAGAATGCCATTTGACAACAGAGAAGAGGCCTTCGATTGCATTGGACAGGCTAGACAAGGCAGCCACGAAGCGCAGCTGAGTGCTAATCCCAAATGCACACTCGTTGACCCTAGTAGAGTGGCAAAATTCGATTCGGCCTACGAGCAGGGCAGAGAAATGTGCGAAGAAGAAGCCACGTGTCGTGCATGGGCGAAGGATGAAGCGTAGAACGATCCTATCAGTTCGGCGAGTTGTTAGCGACCACAGGATCGCATGGCGGCAACAGCTTAAGATGTCGTCAATTTTGCGTGTTTCTTGTTAACGAGCAGCAGTTTGCCTCTCTTTTCGTACCCATGCACAGGTCTTCCGCGTCTCCTGAACGAAGCCTCTTCGAGCGACATGAAGACCGTTCGTTCGTCTCCTGTGGATTCGTAGTTCAGTACGAAATCGGTAGTGTCTTGATCGACGCTCGACGGTTTCCCATAGGAGCGCGTTTTCTTCTGTGTCCGTTGGTGTCTCTTCATCATCGGTCACATCAACTGTACGGAAATATTATATTGTGTAGCTTGTTTGGTATTATTTCTAAGAGAGCGTATGGCGTCGATCGGATTGATGAGACGACATTCGCGTGACTCGAGGTTCATGAGTTTACTGTCTTGGGTACTCGACCTTCAGAATAAAGACTAGGCGAAGAATGGTTCGTGCAGCAGCTCACCGAAGCACGACTGACTTGTTCAACTGAGACTCGTTCTGGCGAGCTCATCGTGACAGCGTCAAGTCTTCCCGTAACCTCTCTCCAGTCTCCAAGATACGTTCCTATTACTGAAACCCCGCGAGAGACAAAAACCAAAACATTGATCGACGTGCTGCTACAGGAGCTCCAGCAAACACTGCTGTGCATATCTGACGCGTTACCGCTCCCGCTCCAACACGTCTGCGCACTAGCAGCACTCGAGGCCTGGCGCCTGCGCGATGCCGCCCGTGCTACCAGCACCACCACCAACACCAACACCGCCCTTGCAGCGAACTGTATTCGACTCCAATGTGCTGCAGTACGCAATCGCTTGGCTGCACTGCACTGCACTGCACTGCACGAACGGCTGCAAAATACGTTGCCCGTATCTGCGGGGCGCCCTGCAGTGCCCCGCCGATCTATGGCACACATCTCTGGCACCGCCGGCGTGCCGGCATCCGTCGACGCCCTTCCCGAATGTTCGCCTCGCCGGCGAGCGCTGAGATTCTGGTACAAAACGCCTTATCCATCATCTCCGTGAACGGCGTGCGTCCTTCGCGTCTGTGGCGAACAATCTGGGATTTCGACTCGTGCATCAGACAGTGTGAAGAGAGAACCTACGTCCTGACATCGCTTTGCGGAAAATAGCCCTCCTGAGCACCGCTTGAACGAATTTTGCAGGCTTGGTGGCAGCATGGTGGAGCCCGGAGCCGACGGAGACGCCGCACTTGCCGAGCAACGAAAGCAACAGGGTAACGAAGCATTCGCCGCCAGAGACTTTGACGCTGCAGTACGCTACTTTTCGGAGGCGATTGAGCTGGATCCATCGAATAACGTTTTGTACTCTAATAGATCAGCGGCCTATGCGTCTATGGGCGCATACGAGGAGGCTTTGGCAGACGCAGAGCGCTGTATCGAGCTGGCGCCGCAGTGGCCGAAAGGATACTCTCGTCGAGGTGCAGCGCTCGCTGGTCTGGGTGAGTTTGATCAAGCCGAAGAAGCCTACCGCCAGGGTTTATCGATCGATCCCGATAATGCTGCCCTGAAGAAGGGTCTAGACGAGTTGGCGCAGCTGAGGCAACGAGGTCCAGACTCGGGAGCAGGCGCTGCCGGGGGTTTCCCCGCGGAGCTGTTGCGAGCCCTGGCCACCAATCCGCGGGCGCGAGAGCTCTTGCAGGATCCATCCATTCTAAGTGCTCTCCAAGGTCTGAACGATCCGTCGAAACTGATGGAGGTTTTGCGCAACCCGAAAATACAAGAAATTTTCAATTTGATCTCGGGAACGCAAGGGCAAGCGTCACAACAATCGTCGTCGTCATCGATTTTTGGAACGGACGCAGGTGGCCGTGATATTGAAGGCGCTCCTGGTCATGAACAGGGAACAGACGAGACATTGAATGCATCAGCGCCTGGTGACAATGTCGAAGCTGCATCAGAAGCCCCGAGGGCAGGCCCGGAGCAAGCTGTAGCGAACGGCGATACCGCCATGAACGCTGCGGATTCAGATGATGACGGCGACGCTGATAAGTCTAGTAGAGCTGAAGCTGAACGCGAGAAGGAGCTTGGTAACGCCGCATACAAGCAAAGAAAATTCGAGGAGGCATTGAAGCACTATCGCAGAGCTCAGGAGCTCAACCCGCGTGAGCTTGTGTACATCTTGAACGAGGCAGCGGTCTACTTTGAAATGAAAGATTATCAAAAGACAATAGAATTGTGCCAATGGGCGATCGACCGCAATCAAGAGGAGAATCTCGGAGCCGATTTCCCGGTCATTGCGAAAGCGTACGCGCGGATTGCGAGCGCCTACGACCGCCTTGGCGATTTTGATGCCGCGATCAAGGCCTACGAGAAGTCGCTGGTGGAGCACCATGACCCACGCGTTGCAATGAAGCTTCAGGACTGTCGTCGGCGAAAGAAAAAGCACGAGGAGGAAGCCTACATTGACGAGGAAAAGTCACAAAAGGCGCGCGAGGAGGGTAACGCTGCTTTCAAGGCAGCTGACTTTCCCAAGGCCATCGAGTGGTATACAGAGGCACATCGTCGCAACCCGCGCGACCCGGTGCCGCTCTCGAATCGCGCCGCCGCGTATATCAAGCTCGGAGAAATCCCGTCAGCGCTGCGCGACATCGACAAGGCACTCGAGCTTGATCCGAAATTTGTTCGCGCGTACGTGCGCAAAGGCCAGGCGCACATGCTCATGAAGGAGTATCACAAGGCGCTGGACGCCTACGAGAAGGGGTTGGAATTAGATCCGAACAACGCGGAGCTGCGGGAAGGCTATGCCAAAGTGCTGGTTGCGATACAGTCGACCGATCATGATCCTGCGCGCGCTGAACGAGCCATGTCGGATCCAGAGATTCAGTCCATCCTCATGGATCCGCAAATGGGCATTCTCTTGAAGAATATGGAGAGCGATCCATCCGCTGTTCAGTCAGCAATGAGCAACCCTGGCGTTGCACGTAAGATCCGTAAGCTGATCGCGGCAGGAATCATTCGAACGGCGTAGCGTCCAGGAGTCATCAGCGCTCGCGGTAACTACGGTAAACACACCTTGGTCTCGCTGAACGACCACGAGGCGCTTGCCTGTGTCTCACGAACAGGAGCCTCGCGCAGCCAAGCGTCGCTCATATCCCGTGCGCTATTTCTCAACATGGTGCCTGCTCAGCATCCCTTGTGCAGTGACGAGTTATGGATGCCAACTGTTCTTCCGCGAGTCAGCCTCGTCGACGCACCGTTCGCATACGAGACGCTACGATGCTCTCGTAAGCGTCTACCTACCTGGATACCCATCAATCTACCTACCTGCTTTCCTGCTCGCCTGTGTGAAGTTGCAAAGCTTAGTGCAGTGACTGCGGGTATATGGACCCGGATGGAGCGCTGGTCTGTGTAAAGAGTCATCAGGTCGAATCTAGTCACAAACTATTTATTAAAGAACAACTATCTTAAGGCCCCACACACCACGCCGGCCTAAGAGGTCTAGTTTTTCCAGAGGAGCACTGAAAGTGGATTAACGCCGGGTGTTTGGGCGACGGGGAAGGAAGCCCACACCAAGGACCTGGACCGTAACGAACGGAGGCGCGGAGGCAGGAGCAGCAGAGAATGATGACGAGAGTTCTGAGTCGTTATCCGCTGCTCTCGAAACAACGCTGAAGGCTCCGTCGCAAATCCTGGATCCATACTCGAACTCGGGCTCAGTTTTACCTTCTACCATGGTTACCTACCTCAACTGTGGAAACAGACTCGGCGGATACTTTGGAAGACGGCTGGCGGTATGTTCGCGGTCGAAGCTAGAATAAGCGACTTACCCGCCTATGTGTTTGGGGAGCGGATTCGAAGCCACTGAAAGGCTGGTTCCTAGACTGTTCCCAGTGGTTGAGGGTAGCTTCACGCGTCCGGAAAGACAAAGGTCGCATTCGAATCGACCTTGACTAATGTACTTCTGATTCTACGCTAGCGCTGCGGCAGACACGCAGTGAACGACTGGAATGCAGGAGGCAATGGTGGCGTGTGCTCTCACACACCCCGTGGAAGGTGCGTCTAAATCGACAACGTATCTCTGGAGTACCGCAGCGTTACTCCTATTCCCTTATGCGCTACGACTCGATAGGTTTCGCATCATGGAATATTAGCGGGACCGCCTCGGTATTTAACTACGAGATATCGAATTACTAGTAGAGTAAAGAGGAACTAATACAAGTCGAGGACTCTACAATAGGAAAAGAGACCCAACGAGGTACGGAGAAGGAGACACAGAAACCTCATGATCCCCTTACATGCAAAATAACCAGAGAAAGCAGCTCAGGAAAGAGCCCGAAGAAGAAAAAGACCAGCAAGAAAAAAACAGAAGAATAGAAAGAAGAACTCCCAAACGAGCCCATCACAAGGTATCCCCCGAAAGGGCACCCCTGCGGGAACTCGAGAAAGCCGTCGCCAAACCCAGGCACCTACTCACAACGCTGAAGATCCGAAAAGCCGTGCATGCAAGTCTTTAGACCAATTGGCACGCGAGTTTGTAGATGAGAATCAGAAGATCGCCAGAGAACTGGGACTGCTGGCACCAGAACGCAACAGTTGCAATCCGCAGTACCTGAAACGACGTACCAAAACTCGGATTGATGAATGCTACCGAGTCTATAAGATCGTCAACCGCACCGCCATACACGCCAACGCCGGAGACAAAGAAGCGAAGGCAGCGCTACCGGCGCTACAGGCGCAACATGAGGAAGCTATCAAAAGAACGAAGAAACTTTCCAGAGAAGACAAACGAGAGGATCGAAACCGCAGAATCGCCTCCCTGACGAAATCTATGCTGGAGAGCACCACCGAAGATGAGACCTGGCGCTACATCCGATCGAGACTGAACCCACCAAAAAAGTGCTTGGGGTTCACAGGAATCGTTTACAAGGAAGAGCTGAGGACGGAGCGTGCCTCAGTGAACGAGGCCTGGACGGACCACTGGACAGAGCTGCATGAAGACGCAACTGGGCACTGCCAAGACCGAATCTATTGGCTCCAATATGCTGCAGAAGTAGCACGCCTCGAACCGGTACCGGAATGGAACGACCCAATCTTCTGGCCTGAATCTGTCCGGACCCTGCTATGCTCAAGCAACCGCAAAACACCTGGCTTTGACGGTATCCCTACGGAGTGGATGAAACTGGTGACCCCAAAAGACGGGACAACAGGGACACCATCGATACCAGATGAACCTGACACAACGTTAGGTAAACGCCTTGTGGAGCTCATCCAACGCATGTTCGAAGAGGCGTACATCCCGGATGTATGGAGGGCTGCCGAGGTCGTACCGATCCTCAAAAAGGACTCCAACACACACACACAGACATGGAAACTACCGGACTATGCGCCTCATCCCGTAAATCATGAAGCTACTTTGCGCCATCCTCACGAACCAGATCCAGAGGCGCCTCGAGGAGCGCAAGTTCCTTGCCCCAGAACAGGCTGGATTTCGGAGCCGCGAGGAGTGCATGAGCCATGCTCTGACCCTCATTGAAGTGGCGCAACGTCGCTCCATTAGCGATCAACAACCAATTTACGTATGCTTCATCGACTTTCAAAAGGTTTTTGACACGGCCCCGCATGAGGCTCTATTTCTGAAGATGGAACGAGCCGGAGTCTCCGGAAAGTGCTTAGCGTTCTTCCGTGCGCTCTATGTAGACTCATGGATGCACATGCGACTGGGCGACGGCTCAAGAATCCCTTCGATAAGGATCTGCCATGGACTGCGACAGAGCGACCCCGCATCCCCGCTCCTTTTCAACATCTTCATCAACGATCTGCTTAACAACTGCAGACAATACGGGCTTGAGGTGCCGTGGATAGACTGTGGAGATGCCCGATGAGGAGCCCTCACATAGGAACCGCCTCGCAGGCCTTCTATTCGCGGACGATGTCGTGCTGTTGGCACCCGCCCCGGAAACGCTCGCGGCAAGCATGCAACAAATCAGCGCCTGGGCCGATCGCTGGGAGATGAGCATAGGAGCATCGAAGTGCGGCGTCATGGTCATCCATGGAGACTCGCAGCGCATTCGCAGTCGCTCGTGGCGGTTGCAGAATTAGGAAATTCCGATCGTGGAAAAATATCGCTATCTGCAGGGTCTGTCTCACGCCGACGCTCGACGAAAAGGCACACGTTGACGAGATGATCGCCAAGATGCATAGAGGTACAGCGATCGCACGCCCATTCCTATCCGACCCCTCTATCTGCATAGCAATCCGTACGAGGGCACTAAGGATGTGTATCATCCAGCCTGCGAGCTGGGGTGCTGAGTGGTGCGGATTGAAGCACCCAAATGCCTCGCCTCTGCAGACAGCCGCCAACACGGCAATGCGACTCGTTGTTGTTGGATGCTCAATGCAGAGCAGAGCAACCACCGCGCTGACACCCGGACGTGAACTCCAAATACCCTCGACAGAAGCGATAGCAGCAGGCTACCGGGCATGTATACGGGCCAAAGGGCCCACTATGCGCACATGTTTGAGTCGGATTTTCATGCAGACCCCAACGCACCGCAAGAACACTTGGATGAAATCAACGCAGATTTGGTTGGAGCGCCTCTTGGGCGAAAATGCGCTCCCCAATCGTTCCCCAGAAATATAGAAGGCTCCCGCCGCCTCAAGCGAACGGTCCAAACAATATGGGAACGTAGACACGGTACCAGTCGCGCCAGTAACGCCGGCTTGACTCTATACCGGAACTGCAACCTAGCGTACACATGCAAGCACTGATGGGAGGCGCTGGAATTCCCGGGGCTTGCTCGAGGTACCCAGTGGCTCGCCAAAATCCGCGTTGGTGGCATCTGGCTACCAGCACCGTCTCTAAGCCGTATAGGAACACTGGAATCGCACTGGGAATCACACTGTCCCTGCTGAGGAAACGAGACCCCCCGAGACGCTGACATATTTAGGCTTATAGTGCCCGCGCTGGAGACAGGAGCACAGCGAGTTCCTTGAAAGACACTAGCAGCTGGGCATCGCCGTGATAGTCGAAGGCCGGACACTCACTCTGAGTGTAGCACTGGCAACTGATGGTCCGCTAACCGAGCCTCAGCGCTCATTAGTGGCGAACAAACTCACACCCTACCTTCTAGGCGCAAGGTCCAGCGAATCGGATACGCACACGGGTTTAGTGCTCTCTACGCCTACCCACTGGTGGGTGTCAAGCACAAACCCGCATTGCCAACCAACAACAACGCATTCCATGCATGATCACGGAGGAGAGAGGCGGCTCCCAGGATATATCCTAACAGCCAAGTTTCTCCAGCGTGTCGTGCAGCGAAGGCAAGCCTGCATCCGCAGGCTGTCCGAGCACAAACTGACGACGAGACCCGACTCTACGTCGGATGAAGCACGCCTCGAGCCGACGCCCTCTGTGCTATAGAAGAGCCGTTCTAACTCTATGACTCGTTCGTACCAAAGGTAAACACGCAATTGCGGATGATTTGGACAGTCAATTGGCACAAGATAGGACGTGTGAAACCACCAGAGTATCCTAGAAGAAGTATAGCTAAAGTGACTTGAAGGAAGGTGTCGATGGGTGGATACTTCACCGCGCACTGAAAGAAAAGAGAAAGAAAAGAAAAAGCGCACAATCGAGGAACGCTACCCGATGGGAACGTTTTGTCTATGAAAAAATCCGCCACCGCTTGGCGGATGCGCACGCCAGGGGAAACGGCGCTCCAGCAACAGCGATTCGAAAGCGGCAGCGGATCCGCGCTGTGGCAAGGCGATCGCGCACGCGCGCGCGCGCGCTCACTTCAAACCTCGCGCCTGATTGCTCCTCCGAGCGCTGGGCATCCCGTAACGAGCTACGCAACTTGCTAACTTGGGGTTTTCACGAGCGAGCTTCCCAGGGCTGAGCTGAACTGGTGTGCTGCACTTGCACCGGCTCGCGTACTGTTCTCTGCGTGGTGTCCCTGTCTGGCGCTCGCAGTGAAATGAGCTCGCGGGGTTTACAGACGGGCGAAGTTGGATGTGACACACTTGCATCGGACGCACCTGACGAGCCAGCCTCAACGTCATCATCATCTCCATCGTCGTTTACTAGACCCCGTCGAAACGTCGCGCACGCTCATAAGAATGCAGCGAAAGGGAAAGTGCTGGCGCCAGGCAGGTTTCACGAATTGTTTCGAAAGTATTTGCACAAGTTTCGAGGCAAGGCGTGTTATATCGACCCTGAGATGCCTGCGTCATGGGCTCGTGCAGCGCGGCGGGCAGTCTACGCTTATGGTGCGCGTCTGCAGCCGTATTTTGACGCTGCTCTGTATTGCGTGATCACCCATAGAGCGCCTGGTGATTGTTCGCCGACGCTCGAACGTGCGCGACGGTGGCGGATCCATCTTTTACATTGCACGGACGGTCGGGTGCAGCGCTGGATCCGCGTCGGCGAATACGCAGCGGAATGGGCGCTGGCTGGTCTGCGAGCTTCGGCTGACGTTCATTGTATTGGCACGGCTGACGGAAAAGAGAACACCCCTGCACCAGTTGCATCAAGATGGAGAAGAAGAGGCGTTTCGAGCGTGCCCGCCGTGAAGCCCGACATACTCAAGCTACCGCGAGCATCCGGACCCGAAGCATGTCTGGCCCCGTCGAATGATCCACACAGGAGCCGATGTACTGGAACTCCGTTGCAGTGGCCATCGCAGCATGCACTTGTTTGTACCGAGGTCTTGACGTTGACGCCGACGGCGTCGAACGCGCTATCGATTTCCGGTGTGGAACGTATTGCCGAGGCTGGAGCGTCTGCAATCACACCTATAGCGACTGCCGCATCAGTGTTGCGTTCTGCACGCGAGACCAGCACCTGTCTAGAGCAAGGTGGTGCGGCGATGTCGGCGGAGGAACCGATGCATTCGGGTTATTGTGAGCTTTGCAGCACGAGATTCCAGCATTATGCCGTACACCTCAAATCCTCCGAACATAGCCGACGTAGCAGGCGCATTGATTGGCGTCCACTCGATGCGCTGGCTATGGCGATCTACACAGAGAGATTGCGTGAGCGCTCGAGCCTCGCGAGGGCGATTGCCGCATCCGTACCGGTTTCGCCGATCTCGAGCAGGGATAGCTCTGTGATTTCAGATATGTCTTCGAGTTTGGGTGCCGCTTCCTTTATCGCGAAGCAGCAAGCCGGCGGGAAAGGCTCCGAAAGCCCGACAGGACCATTGCTGTACGCCGCAGCTGCTTCCGAGGACAGCGTGCGGAATCGGCTACTAGTCGGCTAGCCGCAGAGGCAAAAACACATACGTACGTACATGCACACGCAGACGCACACACAAATACGTTGTAAATCAAGCGGCATGTCGTCGATAGTTGGCTAAATATCGATGCCCGCTGCGCTGGCCGTAGAAAGTCGTAGACTTTCCCGAACATCGGGAAGAGGCAGCCGTATAGCGGTCGTTCGTGTGAATCCAGGCGCCGTGGTTGCGTTGCGCGCCCCAGCACCAACATGCTACCTGTCGTGCCCAGTTTCCAACGCAGTGCACCTCGCACGAGATGGAACCGTACTGTTAGTCGCGCAGACGCACATGCATGCTATTGGGACTGTCCCCAGGGGCATGAACTGCGCATCACAACGAGCGGTGGTGTTCGAACGGAGCAAGCTACAGTGCCGTCTTCTTTCCGACGAATGGTGTGCCTGCTCAGGGCCCGTGTTCCGCCCTGGACCAATACACGTGTGAACACCTTCAGAGCATCTCGCGATGTAAACGCACCCGTCACAGTGTACGCCTGCTCGCACACGCGCGGTGCTTAAGAAAACTGATGCGCCTTCTTTCAATGATTATGTTCATTGCGCATCTGTCAAAATCCCGCATACGCAACTTGCCGGGAAGCAATTCAGCGTCCAATAAACGGTATCAGCGGGGCTTGTGCTCTGAAACGCGATAAAGACCGTGCGTTTCTAGACGCTCTCTGTTGCGCGCTTGTCTGCGAGTGATGCAATGAGTGGACGCGGATAGCTCAAAGAAAAATCCACGCAGGGTGCAAGCAGTTCGTTGAGGGATTCAGCGGCAACCGGCTTCGATCCGTGCATCCCAGAGAGAGAGAGAGAGAGAGACAAAAGGAACCTTAAACACCTCTCGTCAACAAGGAGCCGAGTCTGCGTCCGCTCCTGCCGATGCCTGCGGCGAGCAGAGGCGACACAACCAGAGCGTTGCGTCGTGAAGCGGGAAACCCAGACAAACTCGCATCCGATTTGCCAGACCCCATACTTCGAGGGATTGGATTCGATTTGATCGGGCCTAACCTACCTAGTTCATGATAAATCGTTCGCTCAACCTGCTAGATGCTCTGGTTGTGTGCCGCAGCAAGACCAACGAAAAAAATACGATAAAGCGTTGCTTGCACCTCGAGCTGACATCCGTGCTTGTACCACAGGGCGTTCCAGCCGCCTTGCGGTGTATTCCACGTTGCAGCGATTGTCCATAATAGACGCCCAGTACACGATGAATCACTGCATCTAGCGTACCTCCCGACATGGTGATTGGCCTAGAAGAAACGGAGCGAGGGCGCGCTCGCACAGGATTCGAGTTGTCTCCCGCTATTGCTGACGAAAATCTCAGGTTCGGATTGTTCCAGTGATTTTCCTCCTCTGCATCCGAACAATAGCTTCGCCAGGACTCATAGATACACGCAGCGTTGCACATGCATCCACAGCGCCGCTAGACCCCATAGCGTCGCTGGGTGCACTGCGGGCTGCGTATCGCACCTGGGATACTTTGTCGCATATCTAACGCACGCACGCATCAAGGGACGTCTGCGGCTGAAACGCAGGGTGCCGCTGCCAGGCGCTCCTCGGTACCGCTGGAAGGCACTCTGGAAGCGCAGGCCAGTACGCGCACAGAGGCGAAAAGAGGAACACGGGACTAGTGCTGCACCCGATCCGAGTGTTGTCGTCTTGTGTGCCCAACATGTCTCGCCGCTACGACCAACGCGTGACGACCTTCAGCCCTGAGGGGCGACTCTATCAGGTGGAGTACGCCTTGGAGGCGATTTCGCACGCCGGCGCCTGCCTGGGGATACTCTGCTCCGACGGAGTTGTGCTGGCAGCCGAGAGACGCAACCTGTCCAAACTCCTGGATAAAAGAGGTCGCATTACTCGAGCATCGGAGAAGATGTACGAAATCGATAACCACATAGGCTGTGCGGTAGCGGGTATCACAGCGGACGCAAACGCACTGATCCAGAAAGCGCGTCTTTTCGCGCAGCGCTACCTATATACCTATAACGAGCCGGTACCAGTTGAATACCTGGTTCAACAAATCGCCGACGCGAAACAAAGCTACACACAGTTTGGCGGATTGCGACCCTACGGCGTTAGTTTTCTGTTCGCGGGCTGGGACAGACACCTCGGTTACCAGCTCTATAACAGTGATCCCAGCGGGAACTACGGTGGGTGGAAAGCAATTGCGATTGGTCAGCACCATGCTGCTGCGAATAGCATGCTTCGACAAGAATATCCCGAGAACCCCGAGGCCATGCCGACCATGAAGGACGGTATGCGGCTGGCAGCCAAGGTGTTCGCTAAGACCATCGATTTGTCTATTCTCGATGTGGAGAAACTTGAGTTCACCAGGGTGTGTCCTCTGGATGCGTGCACGAACGCGAACATTTTGTTTCACAATGTAAGTGATGAGGAGCTGAAAAGCGCGTTCGAGGAGGTGAAGCGAGAACTGGCGCAGGCGTCGGGCACGGAGAACACCTGAAGCTGCTCGTGACAACGTGGCCTACGCGGAACGCCCAAGTCTTCACTACCAGAGCCTGGTAACACGAAAACACAACGAGATCAGACGAGGAATCCGTCGGTATGGATTGCTGGTGCGAGAACGAACCATATCGCGTGCTCTACCACGCGCGGCATGCCACAGCGCACCTGGCCAGACACCTGTTTGCGGCACCTGGGTACAGTTTGGCACCAGCGACGGTCGCCTGCTACACATATTCTTCGACGCACGGCTATGGAACATGTCGCGATTCAGATAGAGCTGCGCTACGAAGGACGGTATCTGTTAGGGTTCCGCATCCCCTGCCGCTTCCATGCATGCCACTGCGACTTTGAGGTGCTTTCAACGCCCCCGCCAGGCGCTTTTACGCACGGACTTGCGTCCATGAATGTAAGTGCGTACAGCGTTTTCCGATCGACCGAATGTTTACCTGAACAAGGTGATCCTCGATTGCACGATGATGATGATGATGACGATCGGCATCAAGTGAAGCATCTGCCAAGCCACGCCAAAGCCTCAGCTTCCATGTGCTAGCCATCACCATCACCACCACCATCACCACCACCATCACCACCACCACCACCACCACCAGCCGCACTTCCCGTTGGCGTAATACGTTCGTGCCCACAATCCTTGGGCAGATGCGTGTTCTCGGGGAGCGCTCGAAGTCATATCCAGCACCAGTGCTGATGCCGCACTCAATCAGAGGCGCTTTGGTGTTTACCGCTGATCAGCGAAACGAAAAACGTTTCACGACCATATAGGGTAAATACACATACCCACGCATAGACGCCTACCGGCCTTTTTCGACTGGCCGCCTTCCAGCGGTTTCAGTCCATCCAGGCACACTTTGACGTGAGACGCTTCCCCCAGAAAGTTAGAACGCGTCAGCGCCTCCGGGCTCGTGTTCAGCGCCACACATCTTCTGGTATTGGTGGTGGCGTCAGGTCTCGGTTCACGAACTCACCAGTGCAAGCATTCCTCGAACTCGTACCCTGAATGCCACTACAGTCTCGTGATCATCCCGTCGGCCAAAGACCTTTTCTCGCCTATCTGCCCGCTTCTTCGCTCGATTGTCAACGAGAAGGGAATTTTTTCGCTCTTTTCTCGGGGAGCCAGCGATGACGACGCTCCCGGCTCCCTGACTTGCATGCCCGCCCCATTTCCCTCAGATTTTCTATTTCTTCAAATGAACGCACTTCGAGTACGTTCGCTATAAACCGAGAAAAAGCATCTGATGACAAGCACCTGGAGAAGGAACACCACTGCGTCGAAGGACTGTAGCGGACGTCGGTGCCTGCGGGCCTCGCGACGGAGCTGGAGCGCCCGTCCCGGCAGGCGGCAGCTGCGACGCGGCATCGTGTACGCCCGCCCCAGGGCATGCGTTCCGGAAAGCGTAGCCAGACGCTGACTTTCTCCAATACTAGTCGTAGTCGTAGCTGACGAGGTGCAGTGTCGACCCGTATACGCGTCCAGGTGTGGTCATTGTTGGTGTCGCTCGTTTCTGGAAACGTTTCATTCAGTTCTACGTTGACCATAACTCGTAACGGTACCGCGGCTGCATGTTCGTCAGCAGTGGGAACGCCTTCGTACCGAGTGGGAAACCCCTAACCAGAGCAGCTTCCCAAAGACGGGGCGCTCGTCACAAAAACCAGGTCTGTTGCAAGCTGCCGCTCGGTAAGAGCCGTCTATGGAACCGCTTGCTTGAATGCTTCTCACTACCGCCAGAGACGAGCTTCCGCAAAGCGGTACGCTGTCTGGGCCTCACCAACAGCCTGGTAATCACGTGCTGGTGCTGTCTGCACGCTACCGTGGTCGCACCAGCGCTCGCTGTCAACGGTTTGGTGGACCACCCGTTAACGCAACCGCTGCGGAACAAATACTATCTGGTTCGTGCTGGGGAGTCTATCGCAGACGCACGCGGGATGGTCGAGTCGAACCCCGTCGATAAGACCTCTATAGCAAAGTCGGGTTTGACGGCTCGTGGTGCCCAACAAGCTCGCGCTGCTGCCGAGCAACTGGTCAAGAAACTGGGCTTTTGCCAGCAGACGAGCCAGTGCTGGATCTGGCCGTCGATGACGCTGAACGCCTATGAAACCGGTGAGATCATCGGCGACAAAGCCGCTTTGGGTCACGAACGAATTGTGCCCGAGTTTAGCTATCTCGACAAGAGGGGTCTCGGCGTGTACAATGGCAGCATTTCCAGCGACGTTATTCCGAGGCTGCATGCACAGGATCGTGCGGACGCCCAGTATCGACCACCGGCTGGCGATGACGGTACCCCGCCGGAGAGCATTTTTGACGTCTTCATTCGAGTACGGCAGCTGTTGTCGAAACTGGAAACGCAGTACGGCACCCAGGGCGCAGATGTGGTTATCGTCGCGCCCGATACCTACACCTTGAGCGTCTTAGAGTGTGTGATGAACGGTGAACCGCTCGAGCGATTCGAACAACACCTGTTCGCACCGGGCGAAGTCCATTTCGTTGCGAATCCAAAAGTGTTCCCGATACGCGACGAAACCTTACCCCACGAACGCGTGAACTGGGCCAATATCGAGAGCGTTCGGCACGGGAGCGCTTCGGGCGGCTGATGGAGACACACCGCGCACCCGGCACTCGCGGCTCACGAAGCGAGCTCCCAGCGAGAGCGCGACGCTACAAGAACGCGCACTGAGCGCACCTGGGCAGCTGCGCACTCGTCACACCCGAACCGTGCTCGCTGAGCCGCTCGAGGAGTTGACACGCGAAGCAGGGCGTGCACTCGGCAATGTCTAGGGCACGCGGCTACTTTTGTTTTCCTCTTTCGCAGATGGCCCCGGGTGCGGAGCATCACCGCTGCGCGATGGCAAGCGCCCGGATGAAACGCATCCGCAACGCATGCTTCAGCGGTACTCGTCATGGAGACGCCACATGCGTATCGCTCCATCATGACATCCAGTGAGCAGACGAGTCGCCGAGCGGTCGAACGCAATACAAAGCACGACAGCCGGTACGCGTGCCCCGACTGAACAAGTCACGCCTGAGGTGGCCTGGGGCGCAGCACTCTGGCTCTGCCAACACCGCTGGGCAGCGTTCCACCAGTGCAGTTGCCCGTCGAGGTCGCCGCATACCAACTGGCCATCTTCACTCACGGCAGCCGTGCTGAGGGTCGGCGCTGGTCCAGGAATCTCGTCCACGAGTTGCACAGCGGGCAGCTTCCACATTCGCGCACCGTCGGCGCTCACGGACACGAGCCGCTCAAGCTCGCTTTCTGTGAGATCAGTCTCGAGCCAGCAGCTCGACAGGCCAATGACTGGCTTCGCATGGCGTGTGCAGACACCAGCGGCGACACCCTTCACAATATCCCAGCTTCGAATCGTACAGTCGTCGCTGGCGCTTAACAGCTGCGGTTCGAGTGCTCGACCAACAAGCGAACGCACTCCGCCCCGATGACCGCCTAACTCGTGGACACTGCATTGGCCCCCGACGCGGGTATCCCACACGCGAATCATCTCGTCTGCGCTCCCCGAGAAGAGTACATGTGTCAACCGCGGATGGACTGCGAGGGCGTCCACACTCGCCCGGTGACCTACCAGACGTAGTGCAATGCGACCGGTACGCGTATCCCATGCGAGGACGCGTTTATCAGCGGCACCACTGTACAGAAGATGTGGTGCTGACTCCGCGAAACGCAGCACTCGAACGGGTCCCAGCAGCTGCGACTCGGAGCGAAACGTATGAACAACAAGCCCACTGGCCAGATCAAAGAGTCGGATGCTTCGATCCCAGACACCGGCTGCGAAGGTGACGTTATCGCTGGCGACATCAAGCGCAACGGGCCAGCTATTTTCCACCCAGACTTGTCTGTATAAAGTCCAGGGATACCAGGTGCTTCTGGTGGCCGGTGAGAGCGCCCATGTCGCGGCTGCCTGCACCACCACACCCGGACCGGTTCGAGGGGGTTCGTGCACCCCCGCCGCCGTTGCCGGTTGTGTCGAGAGCGTCCCGCGTAGCTTCGTCAGCCAGTCGGGTACATCTGCACCTGCTTTCGGTCGCTGAGGGCGCAGGGCGCTCCTCCCGGGCTCTCCGAAGAGGCGCTGTGTGAACACGCTGTTCCATTGGACAAGTTCTCGCAGTCGACGTTCGTTTGACGCTGCATCGCTCATCCTGAGCGCAAGGCACGTGTCCCTGCGGAGGCGCAAACGCGAGCGGCAGCGTCACTTACTGCTTCCGTGAACGACGCCAAGAACAGTACCCGGTACCATGGACGAGCGGTAACTGAGCGTCTCCAAGCTCAGAGACCCAGTGAAGAAGCGGAAGCAGTCCCGTTGGCGAAGCGGAGACGAACCGAACGCCAGTCCATCCGTAAACGAATGCATCGATACATCGATCGGTGGCAAGTCGCCCGGTATGCTCCTCGCCCTGGAATGCACACTGCGTACTCGTGCGTCTTTCTGGGCGAGACGCTCAACAGCAGCAGCGGTACAAGGCAACGAGTTCGCGATGGGTAACGTGCGCTTTCCCGGAGTCGTTAGTTACGGAAACCTTGTGACGTTCAAGTAGGTCGAGTTCGCTCCAATGTATTCGAAACTGGACACGTGCACCGTTATTCATGGATAACAAACGATGTGCCGTTCGCTTGTGCGGTTGGACAAGTTTTATGGACTGGTGCAGGACACCCCTGCTCTAACCAGGTGCGTATTCGGGTCGAGTGCGTCACAGACACACCGCCTAGACACGACCTGGTGCGGTCTATGGTGTTGTTGTTGCTGTTGTTGTTGGCCTTATTCGCTGCTGCAGATGCTGAAGCGATGTCACTGCTTCGCCTCTAGTCATTTTAGGTATCGTACTGTTTCTTTCACAGCGTCGTGGGTGGTGCATGGACACCACCAGCATCATCATCATCATCATCATCATCAACGTCGTCGTCGCCGTCGTCATTATCTTCACGAATGATGTTTTCAGCGAAGAATGGATGCTGCTGCTGCTGCTGCTGCTGCTGCGGTGCTTCACGCAGCGTCGACTGGGTGCGCGCATCTACCAAACTTGCCCCAGCGTTCAGCAGGTTGTTTCCGCTGAGCCCCAGATGATTATCAAACTGCGCGCCCATGAGCGATTGAGCGCGTCCTGTGCGCTGGGTACGCAGGTTGACCGCACTCACGTCGGTCGAGTAGAAACGCCGACGAGAGCGCTCTCGTATGGTCAAGTCCACGTCCGACAGGCGCGAAACGTGACCACTCGAAGGCGCGTGGCTCCGAGCACCAGCGCCCAAGGAGCGCGGGCTCCGGTTCCACGGCATCCCGCCGCCAGGCAAACTCTCGTGAGTGAACGTATCACCGGAATACGTCATCGGGACTGCCTCGTATTCGCGTTGGTTCGCAGCGCGGCGCGTGAGTTGCACAAACTTGGGCTCAACATCATACGCTTGTGTCGGATGCGGTGTGCGTTTGCGATGCAAGACGCCGAACCACTCCAGTTCCTGTACAATAACTTTGGGTGACGGGAAATACATTCGATTCCAGTGATGGATCAAAAGCGGTGGTGTCTCGCAGATGATCACACACAAGATGATGATCAGCCAAAGCAGCGGCTCGCTGAATATCCGCATCGCGTTCCAGTATAGCATTGCTGCTAGGTCCAAGTCCACGGTAAAGGTTCGTGCACAGAATGCAGGTCCTAGCCAGAACCACAAGGTTGCGCTGAAAAAGTATAAGCAGAACGAAAACAACGTCCAGCGTGCTTGATACAGCGCAAGCTGCAGATGCACGACCACAACCAGCTCAGTGAAGCAAGTCATTTCGAAAATGCTCTTGCCCAGCATTTGCCCGCCGTTTCCTGGACCGTCCGCGCGGGCATAAAAAGTCAAGTAGAACATGACCACCGACTGACAGAGCGCTGTGAAAAACCAATAGGCAAACACTCGCCAACGTCCGCTGGTATTGCGTTGCCCGCTGCGATAAATCTCCGGATAAAATAGCGTGTACGCGGCAGACACTTCCTGATCCAGGGTCGCCAACACGATCACCGGTATGGATGTCAGGAAAACGTTGTACATGGCGCCAAGCCAGGGATTGAAGAACTGTGCTCCGCTGAACGCCGATTTCGTTGCAAACCAGATCTCGAACGATGCCAGAGCCGCATTCTTATAGATCATATACACCACAAGCTTGCTGTTGCGTTTGTAGAACCAGCGGCCGTGCACCAGCACAAGACGCTTCAGGAAGCGAAACTCCCCAATCGAAAAATCGCTAGCGAGTGCAGCCTCCATGCCTTCGCGTCCAGCAATACCGACCCCGACGTGCGCGACCTGGATCATGCCGACATCGTTCGCTCCGTCCCCGATTGCTAGCGTCGTGGCATGCGGGTTGTTCTCTCGCATGCAACGCACAAGTTCCGCTTTCTGCTTCGGCGTCATGCGGCAGGCAATGACGCATCGCGCATACTCGCTGACGCGCACAAGTTTTCGCCGCAAGCTCCCCTGCAGTGCAACATCCAGTACATCACCGCCCACCACGAGCGCCTTGGCGATCGCACTGACGCCGTCGACTTCGAGCGCCCGCCAACGCGCTTCCGCACAGTCCAGTTGTGCGTCGATATCGGCAGCATCGCCCGGACTCAACACCACGATGTCCATGTTGCGGCCGAGCAAGCCCGATGAAAGACCCACGTTGATTGCCGTCTCCTGTTTATCGCCGGTCAGCATCCAGACTTTAATACCGGCGAAATAAAGTGATCGCAGAGTGTCTGGAACATCACGCTGCAGGTAATCGATAATGGCACTCACGCCGAGCAACGTCAAGTCGCGTTCAATCTCGTCCGCCAGCGCCTCAACTTGGCTCGCACGATTTTCCATCGAAGATGACGCCTCCGTATAGCGTTTCGCCCATTCGGCGTACAGGTCTTCGTCGAGATCGCGATAACCAACGACCAAGGTCCGCAGACCAGCGAGCGCAAAACGATGCACTGCCTGCTGAATACCGGCCAGAGCCTGTTCGGCTTTCGTGTCCGTTGAACGAGCTCGCGCACACATCACCGAGTCTGCGCCTTTGGTGTACAATCGAATGCGACCGTCGGGCTTCCGAACAACAATCGACATGCGCTTACGCTCGGATGTGAATTCGAGCACGTGCAACACTGCGTAGGTCACCGGCTGTTCGTCCTCGAGCAGAATCATACTCAGCGCGTTGCGGTCGTAGAGCGTGACGCCACTGTAGTGGGCAGCAATGACCAGCGCCCGCTCATCCGGACTCGGCGCATGGTACTCGATTTGTCCAGTGGTATCGTCGCGGGACGGGGCTACCGTGTTGCAAAGCGCAAGCAATCGGAAAAACTCCAAATCGTTCTCATGATCCCGCCGACGCTGCGTAATCTCTTCGCCGTCAACGTACGCTTTGGCGAATTCCATAATGTTTTGGGTCATCGTTCCGGTCTTGTCGGTAAAAACGTGCGTGATCTGGCCAAGCTCATCGTTGAGCGTCGAGTTCCGGCACCGGGCTCGTGTACGCGTCTCCCAGCAGTACATATGGTCGTCAACGACAATGAAAATCGACTGCAGACCTCGAACGATTTCCATGGTAACGTAGAGCGAAATCGGAACAAAGTTCGAAATCGTCAAAAAGAACGTGAAAAAGCGGAGTACGACGTTACCCACGCTGTAGCGCTCATCCAAGTACCAGGTTTGCGACGGATGCAAGTGCCGGTGTGCCCAGACGCCGTTCAAGATGGTCAGAATTAACGCAATGAAAAACTGGATGCAAATGAGAGCGAGAATGAATCTCGTGATCGTTTTCTCGATGCGACCAACTTTGTGCGCTTCCCTTTTCAGATTCATCATGAGTTTCGTCTCTTTTCCGGTATAAACGGCAATGCCGATCACCCAGTCCGTGTTGCGCAGCACAATACCCCGCTGCAGCAAATGGTCCCGGGAGACCGCGCACTCCACCACCTCGCCAGTCGGGAGACCTGTTTCGTCGGGCACTTCGATGCGAGCGCGGCCTTCAAACTCGTACAAGCGCGGGTTCGGAGCCTCGCAGTGGAACTCACCGATCAGTGTCCGCAACTGCTTTGGTGTGAAGAGGTCGCGATTCAGCGGAATACATGACTTGACTTTGAGATTCGTTTCGCCATCGATTGCTCGTGTCTCCACGAAGCATGTCCCATCAGGCGTGCTGGACGACAGCGCTATGAGGTCAGCAGGCACGCCCTCGTCACGGCGAACGACGACGAGATCCCCGACTTGAACGTCGCGCCAAGCTTTGACGTGACTTTCCGCGTCAGATGCAGCATTTCCACTGTTCAGAACTTCAACAAGCGTCGCGTTAACACGACGATCCTCTCGATATCGCTTCAGGTCCTCGGCGAGCTCCTTTACGGCAGTGATAAAAATCAGAAAAGCCAGAGCCGCCAGTGTAGCGTACCGGCCAGCAGTAAACACCGGTGTTATCGAGGAAATGAGGTACAGGATACCGACTATAAGGAAATAGAAGTTGGCCGGCCGCAATAGCTGGCGCACCAGAAAGACTGGAACAAACGTCCACAGCTCGTACTGCGTTGTTGATATGTAGTTGCTCATGAAGCGCTGCTTCGCGTTGAACGTCGGGTTATTGAGACGTACCACACGCGGTTCCGTCGACCGTTGCCGCTCAAACAGGGGACGCAAATCAGGATCTTTCAGAAACTGCACCAGACCGGCGGCGGCTCGCCGCCACCACGGCTGTGTCGCACTCGACGCAGTACTTGCTGCTGCAGGCGTGAACGCGCCAGCTCCGCCACCAACCCCCACGGTGGTACCGTTTAGCGAGTCATTGCCTGAGGCAGAGGAAGCGCTGTCACGATCTCGTGACGCCGATGCCTCGAACCTCATCTTTCCAGGGTACCTCACGCAAACAGGAAACAAGACCGCTGAAACGCGCACTCGAGGCAAACGACACGCATGCCAGACACGCAGCAGGCACGCATGCGTGTACGGCAGCAGCACCGCAATCGTGTCCGTTTTGTACTGGAAATACCCGCGCGCATCACCGATGCAGGCGTGCGTATACACGGTGTCTGTCCGAATGGGCGCGCGCAAGTCCGGAAGCGCTTGCGAATCCGCCTGCCGGTGCCCAGCGGGGGGCCTCGCGCACTATCGTGCAACTTTGGGAAAGGTCAGGATGGTTGAATCCGTACAGGAATCTCTTTATGCGTGCAGTGGCCATCGACACTTTCGGGACAACGTGCGATGACGCCCATTGAAACGCGCAGGCGTAGTTGTGCTGATCCGGTTCGGTGTCGATCACTGCAGCAGACGCACCAGTATCGTGGGCGCCGACCCGTGCCGCACGAGGTCGGCGTTTCGGACTCGGAGACAGGTAAGCTGGCGGCTGCTGTAACCTCGCACTGACTGGCATTCGGCTGAGGATTTTGGCTCGAGTCCGGACAAACGATGCCCCAGCGCATGCAGCTCATGTTCCAGAGCTTTTTCCGGCACCCGATCACTGCATCGAACCAGACCCCTGCATCCACAATTGCAGTCGAAAACCAGGCAAGTGGCCGACACACCGCTCCAAAGAGTATCCCAACGTTTCACAAGCTCCAAACTAGGTTACCAAAAGTAGCATCAAGGAGTCCAGGCCGCAGCTTCGCTGGCGTATCGAGCATGCGAAAAATACCGACGCTGCGATGCTGTGCGCGTCATGGCAGCGTTTCGGCGCCATGGCGCATCGCAGCGTGCACGCACGACGCCGACTCTGTCAAAAGCACCCACAAGTCTGTCTCCAGTGTCCGCCAACGCCACCAGATGATCGACATTGTGGCAGCGTGCGCGTGTGAGGCGCGTACGCCACAAACGTAGAAAACGAACGCTTGTGAACGCTCGTGACGCGGCGATCTCAGCGATCATCATCACACCCGCCCGGGTGCGGACACTGACTCGCTGAATACGACGCTAACGGTTGTTGCGGTGGGTGTTATTGAAGCCTGCCAGGTAGCCCTCTCTGGGGAACGTCCGAGCGCTGGCGGACGCTGGAGGCTTCTGCCCATGGGGCTACCTGAGCACACATCCTGTAACCCGGAACGGGGGCCACAGGCCTTCGAGCAGTGTCGCAAGCTCTGGCTGCACAGCTCGGACGCGGCCGTTCCCGTGCGAAAGGTACCGAAACGCACCAGTGCACCGCAACGACTCTGGCGACTGTTTTGCTTGAGGGCGCCTGCTGAAAGCGATGAACTTGTGGAGCTAGAAATGCATAACCACAAGTGTGTTGGCGCAAACGGGGCTGGTACCCTTGTTTCTGCGAGCGAGGTTTCTGGTACAGAGGGCAGCGCCGAGGTTGAAGTGTCGCAGCGTACGGCTCCGACCTCAAAGCCGCGCACCACGCTACCGCACCGGAAACGGCGTCGACTTCGGCAAGAGATCGCCTCTATGCTAGAAACGTCGACGGAAACCTTTACGTTCTCCGAACCGATTCCGCTTTCATTGCTTGTAGAAGTCTTGGTCGAGAGCAGGGAAGTTTCCACGGCGTCAGACACGCGCTTCCAGCCACTCGAACTTCTTCACTAAGACACCCGAGCGTAAAAGGACGTGACAGGCACAGTCACCTCTCGGTAGAAGCGAACTTGAATTGGTGTACAGTGCTGGCACAGCCGCCCAGCTGACTTGGTTTGAGCACGTCCGCAGTCTTCCCTGCAGCATGCATGAAGATGGCGGCGGCTGTGAATGTACAGAGAGATGGTAACGATGTGATAAAGGGTGCCATGGTAGCGCCTCTGTAATGGTCGGTGCATACTGGATGGACCACCGCGAACAGTACGTCTGTCTAGGCAGGCGCTCCCACTCGTAAAGGACTTGTGGATTGACTCGAGTCTTGCGTCACAGGACCTGTCGAGCTCCATGGCTTCAGAGCTTCCAGCAATCCAGTGTGGTGGCTCGTGGAGCAGCAACTCGTTGCTGGGTACCTTCCCTTCTCTGTAGCCGAGAGTGCCCCGCGTGCAGTGTAGTGCGCACTGGACGTAGAGCGAAGCGTATCCAAACCATGAGGGCATGCAGCGATAGCACCGATCGACAGGGATATTGCCAGGTGATACGCCCCCTGCGCGCCAGTCTCCCAGATCGTATCGAACAGCGGATCAACACACGATGACGCAAGCCGTATACGCATAGACGGATACAATATGCAGCTGGAAGAGCATCGTCGTTGTCGCACAGCTTTAGGGAAATCGATTCGGCGAGCCGCTACCGCTCCTATGCTCATCTAGCAACAGAGAATAACGACCTTGGCGAGGTCCGTTCAGGTCGCTGATGATGGTGCGGTCGCCTCCATCCAAGGCTCCCAAACACGCTCATAGACGTGCGGCCCCAGGAATCGCAGTTCGCGACGATCCAGTCCCGCTGCTGCCGGTTCATCCATGGATATGATGCGGCACCCGACTTTGACGCGGGCGAGATCGAGCATGCCGATACGCGGGCAAAGTAGTACGTCTGCGTCCCAGAGCATTTTCCCGTTCGTTTCAATCATGACCGATGTGAATTTGATGGATTCATCTGGTTTGGCGGCGATTTTGCGTGCCTCACGAATCTCATCATTCATTGGGTCATAGGGTTCGTCCACCATATTGTAGGCGGCTCGCCAGGCAGCCTCGTCCGCTGCGGCTTTGGCGCGTGCCGCAGCAAACGTAGCATCCTCGACCTGTTGCATGATTCTCTGGATTGCATCGAGTCGCTCCTGGGCCTCGCTGGATTCCTCGAGACCGTCGGGCATCACCACGATACCCCGTCCGCAGCCGAAATCGAACGCAGTAATCGCCGCAAGCACCCAGCGCCCGTCGCCGCAATCCCAGTGCACGAAAACATCCCCGGGTCGGGGTCGAGCAATACGCAACGCCTCGAAGAACCAGGCCACGGAAGCGTTCAGAAGTGATGCCTGCTTCGACACCGAGACCCCGAAATCGTCGTAGAATCGACGAACAAATGCGCAAGTCGCTCGCTCTCGCTCCGCATCGAGTACGCGGTTCCCACTGAGCTTCTGCTGGGTTTCCCAGGTCATGTCGGGAAACTCTTGCACGTGATCGAACTCGGGGCCGGTTCCCTGCCATGGTACGTAGTCATCTGTGAAAATCGGATCAGTGAAATAAATGGTTTGGAAGAAGCGCAGGCCGCTCGTATCGTTGTAGGCCCACTTGCGCGTGGGTCCAATGCGCCGTCCCAGTTCCTCCAGGATCGCCTCCGACAGCTCCCGAGGCAGCGCTTGGAAGAACGCGTCACGCTCAAGAATGTAGTCGGGGTCAAACTCTATGGGCGGGAACGGCTGCCGCGGCTGGTTCACCGCGAACTCGTAGCCCGGTCGATCCCCCGCTGGCCAGTACATGTCGTGTTTCAGTTCGGGGTGCTGTTCCAGGAACTTGTCCGGCGGGATCGAGTAGTCGACGTCTTCTCGAATGAATTTGACGCCTTTCGAAGCGGTTTCCATGATGCGCTCCAGCTTCGCGGCTGCGGCCTTGTGATATGCGTCCCATTCGGAGAGAATACGGTCTACCTCGGCATCATCCATCGGTTCGATACGCCTCTTTGGGTCACCACTTGCATTCTCTTTGGCAACGTACTCAACAAGTTTGTCCAGAAAGACGTTATCCTCGAAGAGCTGAGAAAAGCAGGGGTCTGGCCGTCGGTAGGCCCGTTCAAGCAGTGCGACATAGAAAGAAATCGGAGGATGGGGTGGTCGCTTCAATATCATATTACTTTCATCGTGGTTCGGCGGTGAGGGTGGCTTTGTTTCCGCACGCAGTGTCCTGCGGAGCCGCACCGTCTGGACGTGTCGCCAGCAAGGGCGGCATCCCGCGTGCTGCCTGTGCAACGTGTTCGGTCTTCGGTGCTTGCTGAATTCAGTGCAAAGGTGTGGTAAACGCAAGTCCACTATGAAGGCTGGTAGCAGTGCTCCGCTCATGAGGCGCACACGCACGTCGGCTGTGGAGTCGCTCCGAGCAGCTTTGCGTCCGGTTTCCCAGTTCTTCGTACGCAGCAGCCAGGTTAACAGTTTCCTCACAAGAGTGACCGAGGTAGAACGGTTTCCCACACTCGTTACGTTCTCTTCTCGAACAAAACCAACGCGATATTCTTCAATGAAGGGCGCTTGAGTCGCCAGCGGACGTCGGTGCCGTTGACACGGCCTGCTATGTGCTTGCTGAACGGCGATCGACGGTGATAGTCGTGTACCGCGGGCGAAACAAACGCTGACGAAATCATCGTTCTAGCGGTAGTGGCATTGCATCCATGGAATGGCTAGGAGAAACATGGCATTCATGGATCGCTCTCAAAGAGATTTACTTTCAGTGCGTTGCATGGAATGAGCAGTTCACCAGCTGAGCGCACGCCCAGGAGGCACTGCTCGGGTGCGCCCTGTCGCAGTGCGGCTAGTCAGGATGCGGCGTCTGGAGGTGCACCACCAGTCCGCACCGCGTCGCTACGCAGCACGTCGTCGATCATTGCAGAGCGATAGGCGTGAACGCGGAACCTGCCGCAGCCTGTACCCGTGTGCTTGCTCGGACGTCGACGTACACAGGAACGCTTCGCCCGTATACGTACATATCCATATACAGGCATGCGACAAGACACATATATATACTGCATCCTGGTGTGTTTCGAGCTCTCTAGTCCACGAAAGCATCCAAGGTGCTATCCAGGCCAAAGGCACGCTTCACCAACTCAAACGTAGTCCAAGCGATCGCGCCGGCCGGGGCATGAAAAAGCATGCGAGGTACGAGACCGGCCCAGAGGCCGCGAGCACCCTCCTCCAGAGCCACTGCCCGGAACGCTACCCACATGTTCCGATAACGTCGTGCCCCTGCTTCGCCTTGCGTTTGGAGACGCGTTCGCACCACATCCAACGGGTTGGTCATGCCTGCGGCAGCCGCACCAGCGATAGCGCCACTCACAAAGTGCACACCATGCCGCGCGAAACCGTTTGATGGAGACTGCTGGCGGGTAGTCATGTCCTCGGACGAAATCAAAAGTGATAGCGCTTCACGGCATGCCTCGTAAACGCTAAAGTACGTTGCACTGAAAGGCACATTCATTACCAGCGCCGTGCTGTATCCGGCGTACAACGCGCGAAACCCTCCCTGCTCCCGGTAAACTCGAAGCAAAGTATCCCATACTGAGCGGTAGTGTCGCTCGATTTGCATACGCTGCTTAACCACATCGAAAGGCGCCATGAGTCCATCGCTGAATACCGTCGCAAGTGCGCCTGCTGCAGCCACGGCAACCGGCTCCGACAAACCTCCTCGTCGTTCTGTCGTCCATGCGACTTCCGGTACGGAGCCACTACCACGAATAGCGGCTAAGGATACAAAGCGAGCTCGCAAAGCCTCATAGGTTGCAAAATAGACGGCATGTGCAGGACCTGCCGACAACGCCACTGCACCAACTCCACGCCAGAGCGCACGGAGACCGCCTTCGTCCCGCCAAATAGCTCGAACAGCGCTGATAATGGTGTAGCTGGCAAAGCCTGCCTGCCCATGATACGACTGCATCCGCGTCTTGACCAAGTCTACCGGATAAAGACAGATGTGCTCGGCAAGACCTGCGGCCCCGCCTGCGAGCATATGCTGGAGCGCTAGAGGCAAGTTGTCCTGCAAACGTGCTCTGGTGCTGGTGGTACGACCAAGTGCGTCACCGGCGCAAGCGTGCACCACTGGAGCGCGTCGTTCTATCTGTTCATGTGGTACACTGGTCTCGCTACCGACCGCGTTCTTTGGAGACGGTGCTGGCGGCTCTGCGAACGTCTGAGGTTTCCGTGGACACGTCGACTGGGCCACCGCCGCAGACGACACGGGCTCCACCGAAAACGCGCTTTCTCGTAGTGAGATCGTTGGCGATCGTTCCGCATGTACGGTTTGATGTCTATCCAACTTTGACGCGGCAGCGGGCGTACCAGTTTCAACCTCCGTTGAAAGACTCGGGCTCGAGCCGCTGGCGTTCCGTGGCCACGACACCGGCAACGTTGTACCCGCGCCGGACCGCCAACTTGCCATGACTCTCTCGGAAGTCTCGAGAGTTCGCACCAAAGTCCTAGTTCTACAGCGTACCCCGTTACGTCCGAGGGTGCGGTCCGTACCCGAGCAGACGGACCCCGCCAGAACTGCCCCGCAGCGCCCGTTCGAGGGTTACGTTCGGCGACCGCCACGAGAGGCTGCAACTCCGGACCTCCCAATGCGGGCACAGGGGGAACGCTCTGTAAAGAGGTATTTGCGAGAAAGAAGCTGCCGTGTTCGCCCCGTGAAGTGTTAGGTCTGAGCTGGGGTTTCGGAGTTCTGAATGGAGGGTATCCCCATTCAGAGACACTGGGGGTGGTACACCGCAGGTTTCTACTGCGGCTGTGTTGCTGCCGGTGTCTACCTGGGCTACAGACGGGAGCGACACTGGCGGGAGCAGGGCGTCGGTCTCCGCAGTCCCCGCCAGCCGCCGCTCTTTTTTCTCGGGAAGGACCGTACGACGAAAGAGTACTTGGAGCAAAAAGGTGAGACCGGCAGTGGAGCGCTCACGCAAGGCGCTCCGCGCTCACGTCCGCAGCGCTAATCCACGTCGTTTGTTGTGTGCGTGGTGACGGTGCCCGGTGCCGCGACTGATGCCGTGTAAGGTTGGGAGGAAGAGCGCTGTAGAGGTAGGGAAAGATGGGACTGGAATGGAGAGTGCATTTTGGAAAACTGGGTTGCTAAGCCCAATTTCTAGAAGCACGCACTGCGCTTTTGGGAGTTGCGACGCTCTCCGGGCAGGTAGCAGGCAAACGAGAGACGGAACCTTGACCTGTATCGTTGAACCCGGACGCGTGCTTGAATATCGAAGGGATACAAGCCGCGCGGCCTGACACAATGCTTCAGGTGCAGCCTACGTCTTGACGTGGGCAAATCATGTGCATAGGCGTTGGGGGTGTTCGTAGGCGCTGTGCTCTATACAGGGACGCACATGCGTCTGGTGCGCGTTGCCTGGGGGCATGCATCTCAGCACTCGATGCGACGGATATTACGAGTCAGACCTGCAGTGATGGAAAGCCCATGTCGGATAAATTTTTCTGTTAGAGTTTCACACATGGGATGGATTATCGAGAATCACGCTCCACCGCATCGCATGCCGTATACTGGAGGATGCAGCGCGCAACATTCACTGACGAAATCATGGTGCGACATGGGCACTGCGGCACGCGCCTAGGAATGGTATGCATAACATGCAAGCACCATAGGTACTGTGCATTTCTCTGGACTCTGTATCTTGGCTTGATATGGGCATCGTGATACCGATAACACGCAAGCACCATAGGTACTGTGCATTTCTCTGGGCTCCGTATCTTGGCTTGATATGGCCATCGTCATACCGATAACACGCAAGCACCATAGGTACTGTGCATTTCTCTGGACTCTGTATCTTGGCTTGATATGGCCATCGATGGAGGCTCAACCGTATATAGGGTCTCGTCCGCCGCCACGCGATCATCGTCAGCTATGTCGCAGCATCTGCACGTCCATGCATTGCATCCTTGACAAGCGTTCGACTGCTCGCCCCGAAAGGAATTTAACTTCACGGAGAACGGGGCAATGCACCTCGCCATACAGAGGAAACGCTCCCGCATATTGGACACGGCCATAGGCCAGAGCGCTAGCTGAAGATCATCCAGAGGTTCTGGGGGGAGTGCTCGCCACACCCGGTGTCAGATGAAAATGGAACACTGAATGGCTCGATCTCGAACTGTTTTTCGATTCCTCTCAAAATTTTCGTTTAGCTGTGAATACTCGACATACAGAGTGCAGCGTTTGAAGCATAAGGAGTCGTACGTATCGTTCGGATTCTCATGCGTCGAGTCTGAGTGGAACCCTGGATACGCTGCTGCCGGAATTCGTTGCGTCACCGGATTCAAGATGATTCGCGATGCCCTCGAACAAGGCTTTGTGAAGCTATCGATATCATCATCCAATGCAGACGTGCAAGCATGCACTCTTTTCCATTCCCTGTGCAAAGGTCGCTGAAATCATGCGATCTTTAGGATGTCGATCTATCCGCTTCCGAGCAACTGTTGGTCGCAGCAATTCACGCCCCCCGATTGACGAGGAAAGAAGATCGGCGTCGTCCGTTGACGTTTTCTTCACAAGCTCGTGCCGCAAGTTCACTTACTTTGCCACGTCAGCTATTCGATTCCGTTCGAGAGACAAATCACTCTCTTGTTGTGGCCGTCGACGACACCGCATACGACAGCATCACCATACCGCTTATGGGGTTTGCTTCCAAGGGCTCCCTTCTCTTCTGTCTACATGGAAACGTGTCTTGGACTGGGAATCGAGTCATTGCAGTGATCGCTTCCAGAGGAACGTACGTCATCGCTCTGCTCCAAAGGAGCGTAGACGGATCGACACATCCCTACCTGATCCCTGGCCTGAATGATTTTTCCGTGACTCGTTTCATGATGGACAACATCTCTTTCCATACACCATCTGTTGAATGGAACAGCATGTGCTTGCGTATGCAGCGAGCAGCCTACCTGCCAACTGGGTCGCTTCGAAAAAGCAGCCCGTGATCATAGGGCACGGCACCGGGCGCTGAGACAAAGGACGGCATCGAGGATTGCACGCTTTACCAGTCGAAGGCGTGTACAGCATGAATAAGCAAACGTTCACGCGCCACAGAGCGGCCCCCGGGAAAGGAAGCCTCGTAGACATCTGGGATTACCGGACCACAATCCAGCGTCACCAGAGCGGTGGACGCACCCAGGATGCATACGAAGAAGATAAAAATCGCATGCGAAGCGTACATCCCAACCATCGACTATGCATCGAATGCGTTGTCCGCAGCTGGCAGCCGCGAAATCGGGGCATGCACGCTGCCATCATCACCCATGGACTGCTGACGATAAAGCAGGAGGCAAAAAGAGAGACCGGCGTTTCAGAGACGGATCCAGGAAAGAGGAATCGGAAGCAGTCACAAAAAAATCCCGAAAATGGCAGATGCTGAATTTGATGAAAGTAGAAGGACATCAAATCTTTAGCATGTGCGCCCGTTTTCGTAGACCTGTTCCATTTCTTTCTGACATGCGCACAGCATCCCAGCGCGCTGCTACGTACTTGATACCCACCAAAGTGCATCTCGATCGCTGCAATACGTCGACCAAGACATTGAGGGCGTACCAAGGGCGCTGTGTTCATCACGCAACAAACCTGGGTCTGCGCCAAGAGCGCCTCCAGCGGCAAGCAACTGCCGCAGCTTCATTGTCTGAACCAGACCAAAACCGTCACGTATAGGTTGCAATGGCACTCGAACACGCCTTGCTCATGTCTACCTCGCTCAGGCTGTGATAGAGTCCAGGGCGGCTGTCTCCGCGATCCGACGTCCGCGGCTACCCGAACGGTATCCCGCAAGGAAGCGCTCCCACGGCATAATCGACTGGTGGCCGTCGCTCCAGTTCACGGCGAGGGCGTAATTCCCGACATTCATCATTTGCATCGGGTATATGTTGTCGTCAACTGAATTCGGATCCAGCAGTTGTTTGCCGGTACACTCATCCACGCATGCGGCACAACGGCACGCCCTCCGGAGTGCTGCAGGTTGAATGCGCTCCTCCATGTGATCCTGGAGCTGCACCACAATTTCACGATGATCTGCATCCCACCTCGCTTGTGGGATGGGTACAGCTCCGAAGCGAACCCGTGCACATTCCTGAACGATGTTTTCGGCGATTCGGCGGTAGCATTGGAAAATTTCACTCGTCTCGGGGAGCGTGAGCGTTACAGGCGTTCCCGTATCGCCAGCCGCGTTGATCTCGGGCCATAGTGGCACTTGGAACGTGCTGCGAATGCCGAACTCTCGCGATATCCGGGCGCTGTGCCCTTTTCCGAAGAGATCATAGCGTTTTCCTGTGTCCGGAGCAACGAAATAGGCCATTGACTCCACGACTGCAATCGGCGGAACAGCCATTTTGTCTAGAAGCTGGATACCCTTCACAACGTCGGCGAACGCGAGGCGTTGCGGTGTGGTTACGACAACCGCTGCAGTGGCCTTCAGCACCTGGCCCAGGGTGATCTGAATATCACCAGTGCCAGGCGGTAAGTCCACCAAAAGGTAATCGAGTGAGCCCCAGTCGGTCTGCTGGATGAGTTGCGTGAGGAGCGAGGAAACCATGGGTCCTCGTAGCATCGCCGGATCTGAGTTGATGTAACCAAAGCTCATGAGTTTCACACCCGCACGCGTCAGCGGCACCATGAGCCCGTCTGGGGTCAGTCGAATCCGTTTCTCGTTGTGTTCGGGATTCACCATGATCGGCAGCGATGGCCCGTAGATATCCGCATCGAGAATACCCACTCGAGCGCCGAGCCTTGCCAGCACGAATGCCAGATTCACAGCTGTGGTGGATTTCGCTACGCCGCCTTTGGCGGACGTCACCAGAACGATGTTAGAAACCTGTGAAAGCGGATCGCGCGATCCTCCCGCTTCAGGTGCCGCTGCACTTGGCGTCTGGGCTGTTAGCCGTACGTTCGCACGCGTGACGAACGGCAGGCTCTCCGCAAGCCTCGTGCATTCCTCACGAAAACGCTCCTTAATGGGGCATGCTGGCGTCGTCAGCTCAACATCGAACGATACGGTTCCATAGTGTTCATCACCTCCGAACTGTATATTCTTCACAAACCCCAGCGTCACAATGTCCTGCCCCAAGTCGGGGTCCACGACTGCTTTCAGCGCAGAGAGCAGTTGCTCTGTTTTATCTGCGACGCTAAGTGGACGCTCAGACTCGTTGGCACAACAGACCAATCGACGTCTTTGGGTTGAAAGCCTTACATTCCGAGCGCTTTTGACTGGCTGCCTGCAGCCGCTGCCCCAGTACCCCCTGGCGCACGCAGCACAGCCTGGTGCCCGCCGCTGCAAACGACCTGCCGCCGCGACACCTAACGAACAGAATGCTAGACTTGTGACAGTGCCTTGCTCCATAGCGCTCCTCTTCTCAGAAATAGTGACCAGAAAACTTTTCGTATGGTAGCCGCTCAACACGAACAACTCGCGCTCAAAACCTCACAGCACCGAGTGCTTGGTGCAACGAACAGACGCTTCCGCGGACACAGTGCCCACACGAGAACGTCGAGTGCAGCTCGTTCGAGACGCACACACTGAGCCCTACCGCTACACACAAGGAGAAACTGTGGACACTGCTCAAGGCTGGTTGGCACCAAGCACACACCAAAAGGTAACAGCTTTCGTGCGGCTTCGAAGAAAAAGCACGCGTTGCGCTGCTGCCTTACGGAGGCTGCTCCAGCGGCTCGGGCGACGGCAGCGCAAACCGATGGCGTGGACCTGCGGTGCACAAACGCACACGCGGTGGCAGTCCCAGAGTCGCAAAACGCCTACTCTTTCTTTTCCTGGGATCTGTCTGAGGACACAGACTCAATGGGACATTCTTCTGCTCGTTCTACTGCTGACTTTCGATGTTGTACGAGCGTTTTATGTTCATGTCCAACCTCGATGTGCCAAGTTCAACAACAAGGGTTCAAGGGATGCATCGGTAGTTTCGGGATTGAAGGACGCGCTTGCTGCTGTCGGGGTCGGAGCGCCCGCTATGCTGCGCATTTTCTGGTGTAGGCGCAATGAACTTAACCAGAATTTCCCGAATGTGCGACTGCGCTCGACACTGAACGCGGAGATCACGGTTGCTTCACAGTGACCTGTGCATCGCGTGTGCTCCATCCTGGTGTTCCCGCTCAGCACAGCGGATGGATCCGTCTTGTGCGCCGCCGGATCCCGAGTCTTCCACGGGTGCTTGGCGAAACCCTTGAGGCATCCGTGCCGTCGTCACCACACGGCAACAGACCGAGTTTGAGATCCCTCTACGGGCGACTGCTCGAGATGTAGCGATGGATGCATCACGGCCGCTAGCGCTTTGCAGAGGCAGCGCAATGTTGCGACAAGTGACGGGCGTTGGCTCCGGACAGCGCATACCGCATATGTGCGCACTATTCCCATACAATACCCAGACTTTGTGCAACCGCCATTCATAAACACAAGCTTGATGATTTACATAGCATTGGAGGTTTCGTTATCGAACACCTGTCCCCTGTGACGGACCGGGCAGCTTCGGCGTTCCGCGCACATCTACGGACACAATGCACTGCCGCCAAACAACTTGTTGTTGCTTGCATCCAGGTCCATGAAAAAGCAATGATCGAGCCTGTAGGCTTATCGGGGTGGCATCTCAGCTTCGACGAGCTTCCCGCTCGCATACATCCATTTCCCGCGCTCTTTCACGAAGCGACTCCGTTCTATGAAGAAACCGAGGGCGCCTTCGTAGATGAGATTCGCACGAAACTGAATAAAGGATACATCGGGGCTCGCGGTCTTCTCATCAAGGACCTCCATACCCGGAAAGCGATACAAGTCGCAGAACTCCAGAATGTCTGCCTCCCAGCGGTTCCAGTCGTCCGTATAGTCCGGGTTTGTTTTCGAAGTGGTCCGCATGATAAACCCGGGTAAGCGATAGGCGAAAGCCGAGTATCGAGCACGCAAAAGCTCTTCTGCTTCTGCGGGTGCCTTTGAGTTCGTATGAAAGGGCATGCAGCAGTTCCGATACGTCCTGCCGCTCCCGCAAGCGCAGGGTATCTCCGGGTTTTGCGGGACGCGGTCTGAACGTGTTCGTTTCTTCCCAACACCATAGGAGAGGAAACCACCAAAAAGCGCACCACGGGGCAGAATGCTCCCCGAAAGATCGTTATCTTGGTCGCGAGGCTCGTCAACGTTCCCGCCCCGGCAGGTAAGCTTCGGCACGCTTGAGCGACCTCGGTGGCGACTATGGCGCCCTGCAGCCGCTAGGAGACTCTGCCGCACAGCAAGGGCGCTTGTTCGAAGACCACGACATGGACTGCGCCCATACTTTCCCGAAAACCCCGCCAAACCGCAAAACATGGGCCTGACTTTGCCAAAAGTTCCACAGCACACTCGTTTACGCTGCAATGGAAGAGAGACGACATTTCCGATTGCGCTGGATCGCATGAACGACGCGCGAGCTGGACACCTGCTCCGTCGACCAGTACGTATATCGAGTGCAGGAATCGATTGTATACGATGCCCTTTGATGCGTTCAGGACGATATACAAGCATCAAGAGCGCGGGTGCATGCCAAAACAGGTAGAGAGGAAGCTCGTAGAACAGAGACGGTTGCACGAGACGCTGCAGGGTAAGCTGACCGGACCTCACATGGCAAGGCAATCGTTGGTGAGAGGCTTTCCATGGCGGGATCCCTCCAGCAACCATACGCATAAGCACATTCTGAACCGAGACTTGATGCCTCGATCAAAATCCGGAATCGTCTCGTGGCTCCTTGGCGTCCTGCGGCTTTGCATCAAGCGAACTTTCGACGGAATCGTTTAGTGGTCCGTATGTGCATTGAGATGAAACGCTGCAGATTTAGGACGAAAAAACTCAGTAGCGCGGAGAGGCGGCATTGTACGCTCCAATGGATCAAGGCATTAGGATGTTAGGGTGCAGCCTCCCAGAATAACTCGAGCGCCGTATCTATTCACCAAGAACAGTTTCCCTGGGCAACTCGGGAACGATTACAGTCTTCCATCATTCGACAGTGTTGTGTTTACCAGGGACGATTCCGCTCACCAGATCGGTCCTGGAGGCAGTGCAATTTTTTCACCCGAGGCAACGCAAGCGACAGCTCAGTTTTCCATGAAATGCTCTTCGGCTGTGTGCTGAAGCCGTAGCCGCTGGGGTCATGCCGCGTGCATCTGCACTTGCCTGCGGCCTGTGTTCACATATCGCGAGGCTGCATGAGGTGTCCGAAGCGGAACCTAGCACCTGAACATGCACCTGTGCACTTGTTCCTCGCGCAGCCGATTTGGCTCTCAGCTGAGCTCTGTAAACTGCAATGCTCCCTTGGAGGACGCGGGTCGGATACGCGCTTCTCGCAAAGAAACCGCGGGCGATAATGGACACATGTGGCGACCGAGACGCACTTTTGCGGTCGAAGCGTTCACCCAGCAGATTGGGGAGCAGCAGGACCATACCCGGCGCTTCCATATCCTCAAATCTTGATGAAGGGAACGCGTCTTGAATAGGCGGGTGTGTCGGCGGTTTGGGGACGCTGTGCAAGCCGCACAGCCCGCTCGGATTCCCCGTTGTACCGAGCCGTCAAAGCGAGCCACCGTAGACGCCCAGCGGTTTCGATGCAAGGCTCCATATGCCGTGCCTACCGCATTTCTTGACTGAATCGACACAGATGGTCTACTTTCCTGGACGTAGGAGCTTGTTGGATAATCCTGAGGCACCCGCTCTGGCGTGCTTTCAGGAGAACGCATCGACGAGCGCCTGGAGCGCACCGCTGGCACCGGCTAGATGCATCAGCGGCATTAGAGTTCCCACACATACGATCGGCTTTATGGACCAAGTCGTGCCGATCAGCGCGTGAGCTGATCCAATTCATCGACCAGAGCACCAAAGCGCCGCAGCGCCGCTTGAACCGGCTCCGGACTTGTCATGTCGACACCGGCAATGCGCAAGGCATCAATGGGATCCACGCTCGATCCCGCTCGCAGGAAGGCGAAGTAGGCATCTCGTTCTGCCGTGCCGCCGCTGAGCACCCGCTCCGCAAGAGCGAGTGCTGCGCTGATCCCCGTCGCGTACTGGTACACGTAGAAATTGTAGTAGAAATGGGGAATGCGGAAGAGCTCCCATTCAATCGCCTCGTCGATACAAACGCCATCCGTTCCAAACCACTCTTCATTGAGTGTGCGATATGTCTGCCGGAGCGTTGCAGGCGTCAAGGGATGACCTTCCTCCGCCATTCTATGGATACGTAATTCGAAATCCGCAAACATTGCTTGACGGAAGAGTGTACCACGTAAATCCTCTAGCGACCGGTTCACGAGATACGCCTTTTCCGCCCTGCTGTTGGCTTTCGTGCGAAAGAGATAACGGGAGTAAAGCTCCTCATTGAACGTTGAGGCAACCTCTGCGACAAAGATCGAATAGTCTGCATAGTGATAGGGTTGATGTTGGCGACTGAAATGACTATGCATCGAGTGCCCGAGCTCATGCGCCAGCGTGAACGCGTCATTAATGTTCGCCGGGTCGTAATTATGAAGAATGTACGGCTCGCTGTCATAACAGCCGGATGAATATGCGCCACTGCGCTTGCCTTTGTTCTCGTAACGATCCACCCAACGGCGTTCTCCGAGCCCGGCAGACGCGACCCGCAGGTATTCGTCTCCGAGGGGTGCCAGCGATGCCAGTACGGACTTGACAGCGTCCTCGTACGGCATGGCGAGGTCCACGTCAGGAATAAGTGGTGCATACATGTCATACATGTGAATACGGCCGTCGTCCTCACGATCCACACCCAAGAGGCGCCGCCGTAGCGCAACGTATCGATGATGATGGTGCAGACCATGCTTGCGAATGGTATCCAAGAGGTTTTCGTAGACTTTCGTGGGGATCGCGTTCGGTGTCAGCGCCGCCTCGAGAGCCGAGCGATATCGTCGCGCTTTGGCATGGAACACATGCGTCTCGACCGCGCCCGAAAGCAGCTCTGCGAGCGTGTTCTCAAACGAACGATACTTCCCGTGAAGCGTCGTGAATGCGTTCCGACGCAGGGTGCGGTCTTTGCTGCGCATCAATGTGCCGTAACTCCCATGAGATAGAGCAATCGAGTTCCCCTGGCCATCCTGAACGAATCCAAAGTCAAAGTCGGCGTCATTCATCGCAGAAAACGCCCGAGCTGATGCGGACGTCGCTTTCGTCGAGGCCGCGAGGAGTGCCTCCTCGCTTGCGCTCAGTGTATGCGCCTTTTGTCGACGAATTCGCTCTAGGTAGTGCTTGTACGGCTCAAGGCCTTTCCCAGGTTCCAGATAGTCATTCGGCACCTCCACCAACTCCGGCTCGAGGAAAGATGTCTGCTCTGCATAGCGGGTGTGCAAGTCCACGGCTCGCGCGTACATGCTCTTGGCTGCTTCGTTCCGCAAGTCCTCATCGTGCAAGAGATGAGCATACGTATACACACGCTCAATCACGCGGGCTATCCTCAGGTACTCTTCGAGAGCCTGGCGAACGGTTTCGGGTGACTGTGTCACGCGCCCACGGAAGGAAAGCAGCTTCTCCCACGGCCCTGAACATGCAGTAAAGTCCCGCTCCCACTCCGACTTGTCCGCGTATAGACGAGACAGGTCCCATTGATCGCTCTCGGGCACTTGATCACGTTCCGGAACACCGATGGTAGCAGTTTCGCGGGTAGCCACCGGTGCTGGTGAAAGCAAGACCCGCACAGCACCCGCCGTTCGACAAAGTGACTGGTGAACAGGCGAGATCGACATTGACGTGGTCCCTGGCATCCAACGAGGAGACCTAGTTCGGCGGCAACACTTTCCCCAGCGCTGTTGCGACCGGAGCAAGCTCGTTGACTGGACGATGAAAGACGGGCGATAACGCATATGCACGCAAGTCCTTGCGCACGAGCGCTACTGCTCCAAATGTCTGGCAAGCTTGTGAGAGGCGGCAGGCCCTGATGCCTGCATAAGGGTGCAGCGTCTCTCACTGTATAAATTGTTCGTGTTTGTCATAGATTGTGTTCAATGGAACAAGAAACCTTTCGCTGCCACGGATGGTCACTAAATACCCACGCACAGACGCCTCCAAGTCATTTTATGGCCGGGCACCTACGATCGGCTTCAGTTTCTACCTGCACACTTCGAGCCTGAGGGGTTGTCCCCATGAAGTAAGATCGCGTCAACTCCACGGGTCTCAGCTACAGCACCGCACGTCTCCTGATATCGAGGGCGGCATGGAGGTCTTGGTTGAAGAACTCCTTGCGTGCATTGATGCCGGTTGAACTCACCAAGGCATGGAGGAGTCCTCGAACTCGTATCCTCTACTCCACGAAAACCTCTTCACCGTCATGTCGGGCAAACACTGTTGCTCGCTTATCTCCACCCTTCTTATTCTTCGTCACTTGCTCTTCTGCGCTCGATGGACGGCGGGACGAGAATTTTCTTCGTTCTTTCGTGGAACCCCGGGATGACGGCCCTCTACTACCGCCGACTTCCATCCCCGAAACTTTTCTTTAGATTTTTGTACGTTGGAAATGAATGCACTTGTTTATGTCCCTAGGTGAGGTCCGTCCCGGAGGGAGAGGGACTTTCGGGACAGAGACGACATGTGCACCGGTGTGCCGCCGTGTGTTGAACGCTTCAGCGATTCACCCAAAGGATCCGTCGGTACTTTTAACGATACAAAGCACTCCTTCAATACCGTTGAACCATGGAGCGTACCGAGGAATGAAAAGCAGCTCTATGCCGATCGAATCGCCAATAGCTCGAATGCAGCGGCAATGGTGAAATACCACGTTGTCCAATGGAAGGATGTCGCCAGACGCTAGTGGAAAAGTCGTCGATGATGCGACGAAGCGGTTGGCGGTCCTGCATGCGCCTTCTCTACGGGCAAAACTGAGGCAGCCAAATAATTCCACTCCAGCTAGACCAGGGGATGATATCGTCGTTCTCTTCGAATTCAATCGTACATTCAACTGGCTCCTTGCTCCGCGAATATCCGAAAACACTCCAACTGTTTGGTCCGAAAGACGTCTCATCGACTGGAAAAACAAACTGACGTCCCTCTGCTTCATTCCGATCGCGACGTTCCAGGAACACTGTAGCTGCGATTTCGGCGGAAGAAGGCTGTGTGTGAAATTGGACTCTGTTTTTGCAACCGTATCCCCGTGGTTTCGGTACGACACGAACAATCCGCTCAGAAGCAGAGACGCTGGTGTCAGCCTCTATCGTCGCTTTGCCTTTCGTAAGGAGATCAACTGGCCGTTTTCTACCATCGACAGCGAGCAGACTTGGAGAATATCCGGTTTTGACGAAGAGCGCGTATAATTGTTTCTTTCAGTGTTCCTAAAGCATCTGAGTACTGTGGTATGACTGACCTGATGGAGGAGTGCAGTCCTCCTCGCTCTGTGCAGTAAAGAGTATATATCTTATAGGCGATTCGTCTACGGTCGATGGGGTACATTGTACGGGGATTTCGATCCCCTGCTATGCACCGCAGCGGAAGTGAAACAGAAACGATTCGAAAGACTGGAAGGCGTACGGATTCATAGCCAGATTCAGGATTTTCGGTCATGCCTTCCGCGTCGCATCTTGGAATCTTTGCTGCTGGAATTCATGACGACACTGGCATTACAATGATTCACGACGCCTACGAACAAGGTTTCGTACAATGGACGATACGATCATCCAATTCAAGCGTACAAGCGTCCATTCTTCTCGATTCCTTACGGAAAGCATGCTCGAATGACGTATTATTCAGATTTTGGATCTTTCTGTTTTAAGGCAACTCGTTGGTGCAGCCATTCGCGTCGCTGGATGGACCAGAAAACAAAACTCGTTGTCGCACAGTGACAGCTTCTTCACGGATTCATGCCTACAGTTCCCAGAATATTGCACGTCAGAGAAGCGGTTCCGTTCGAATCACAAATCCTCCACTCTTCATGGCCATCGATGAAATGGCATTCCACAGTAGCGCGGCACCTCTCACGGGATATGCTCCAAGCGGTTCCAGTTTCATCTTCTTGAATCGAAAAGGGTCTTGGACTCCGAATCCAGTCATCATGTCGTTCGCTGCCCATGGAGCGTGCGTCACCGCTTCGCCCGAATGGAGCCTAGAGATATCGACAGTTCTCGATTTGTTCTCCCACACTGATTTTGCTTCCGCTGCATGCTTCATGATGGACAAGATCGCGTTCCACAAATCCTCTCTCGAATGCAACAGCGTGCACTTGTGCATGCAGCGCACAGCGTACTCGACGATATGAGCAGCCTGAACAAGCGCTTGATCGAAGCATACGGAAACGGGCCCGGAAACGAAGGAGTGCAACGAGGGGCGACTTTTGCATCTGTCAAGGGCACGTAACGAGTGATGACGCCAGCATTCACGCTGGATAGTCCAGCGTTTGGCGGAACAGGTGTCGCGGACGTATGGGAGCAACTCAGCACATCTAAGAGCCACGATTGCGCTGGACGCACCAAGTCTGTGTACAGAGACGGTGCGAATGGCAAGCACAGCATAGATCACTACTGCCATATGTGCATGAAGTGCTTTGACAACGGGTGAAAGCTACGAAATCGGGACTTGAGCGCTGCCATCAGCATCCTCGGACGGCTAATAATTCAGCTGGAGCGGAAGCAGAGACCAGCGAATCTAAACCCGGAGAGAAGAGACATGGATAGAAAGCACCCGCAGAACAACCCGAAAAAGACTTGTGTTGATGATCGGTGGACGAGTCCAACATTTTACGGGGTACGCGCGATTGAACTACCCGAACCTGTTCTATTTTATGCTTACTTGGGTGTCGTGCGCTTTCGAGCATGAACGTGATGCGAGGCGCTTTCGGAACGCGTTTCTGCAGGGGCGCCGCGGGTCGGAACCCAGAAACGAACGCTTGAACACTTCAGTCGACGAGATCGTCGCTCTGCATGACTGCAGCTAGTCCCGGGGTGTCTGTACCACCGTGGTACGGTAATGATACGGAAACCAGAGACCGCATTCTGTCAAAACTGCGTATGGCGAGGCGACGACCCGCCAGTCGAGACCACTGGCAGTTCGTTGTAAAGCGTTTACGGTTGTGGCTGGGGAGCGCGGACGGGAAACAGGTACGCCCTCCGTGCATGCTCATTCTTGATCTCTATCCGAACGGAGCTCTACGCGCTCATAAGTTTCCACCAAACGCAGTTAAAGACGGCAGGCTGGCAACGGCCTGGGAGATGCTCGAGTTCCTGCTGGATGAGGTTCTCACGCCGCAGCGCGAGAATGCGGCCAGTTTACGCCCCGCGAGCATTAGTTTTACCAATCGGAACATTGCAAGAGCGCTCGCGGACCCCGTTCGGTTTCTCGTTTGCGAGCAAGTGACGCAGGACCTGCACGCACTGGTTTCCAGAGCAGGGTCTGCAGCGGCGGAGGCGGACTGCTGGAGCCCGCCTGTCCTCGCTGAGGCGGATGGCGTTCGCGAGTTTATGCAACGTTTCGCTCAGAACCTGATCGCTAAGGGAAAGGGTGCATCGAGCACGGCAAGCGAGGCACCTGGTCTGATACAGGGCTTGCTCGCAGGCGGAGAACGGCGCGACGGCCGTCCGGATAACCGGTACATTTTGCAGGCTCTACCCCTGTCAAAGTGCGAGCTCCTTGTCGGCCAGTACTACTGTTTAGCATACGCGCTCTTTCATCGAAAGCCCTGGGATGAGTTACCTGAGTCGTGGCTTTTCCGTGTGGAGAGCATCTGCGTTGAACAGGTGATGCAGCGGCCTGTGGCAGAGCGGTGGCGAAGGCACGTACGGTTTCTTGCGGTGCTCGGCGGCGAGACCCCGGGATTCGTTGGTCTACCGTCTGTCAGGGCAGCCCGTAAGCGATACGCCGCGAGTATGCGGCGCCTCAAGAAAGAGACCGAGGAAGGTTCGTCGACCGTATCAGAAGCGGAATCGCTAGACGCCCCCCTGTATCTGCCGTCGGAAGCCGTGTCGAGTGTGTCTGCGGATAGTATCCCTGACGTTGTTCTTTGCGCGTTTACTGGCCAGATCATTTCCGGTCCAAACGCAAATCGATGCAGCCGATGCAAGAGTGCTTACTATATTGACGAGGAAGCTCAGCGGGCAGACTGGAGCCGCCACGCCACTGAATGCGATGCGATCGCACAACTGAGTGCCTCCGCCGCTGCGGTGTCGTTGCGCCCAGGGGCACCAGAATGCCCTCAGATCTCGCGTCCATTCTGGCGCTATGCAGAGCTTGTCCATATCTATATGGAGGAGTCGTCGCTAACCTTTGACGACCTTGATGCGATCGAGGAGTATGCCTGGCCGGTTGCGCGTGACGCCCGAAACGGATGGCCTGTTCCCTTTGTAACCGTAGGCGGCCACGCGCTGCCACGGCCCAGCGTTGAACGGCCCAACCTGGAGGAGCTTTCCTGGATGATAGCTGTAATGGAGTGGATGCTGGAGCATCAGGGAATAGCGCGGCTCCGATCTGGGATGCAGATGGGACGCTGGCAAAACGATTCGATTTCATCCAGCGCTGCCGCTGGGCAACAATCTGCACAGCACGTGGTTTTGCTTTCCGTTGAACCGGTAGAGGATATGAAGCAGACAGCTATCAGTAGGTACTGCGCGGAGCCGTCGGCGAGCACCGCTGCCATTGGATAATTGGGTAACTTGGTGGATCTTTCGAAGCCTGGATACAAAACGGCAGCGGTGCACTAGATGACGCCTGAATGGTTGCTTGCTCGTAAGCAGATGCTGCCCGCTCTACACACCATGGCGAGACGTTCCGCATATCATAAATCGGCACTCGCGCTCGCAGCTCGCCAGTAAGCTACCAACGATGCTTTGTCACCGTTGGTACGCACGGTTGCGAACTTGACCGCTAGTCCTCTTTCCCGCCTTGCTCTACCCGAAGTATTGGCCATAGTGCGATGTGCAAACGTCGACAACGGTTGGGAAAGCAGCCTCACCGTTCGTTTTTCTGCCCACATGAGTGGATCTACTATGCCACGCTTCAGGTCCTTGGTTGCCTCCAGGAAGACCCCGAGCTTGGGCAGCCAAGGGCTGTCTCTGGCACTAGAAAAGAAATCATCTGCGGCATTGGCGGTACTCGTGTTCACGTGCATGCAATGAGGTCCGTCACCAGGGTTCTTGGCATCGCAGTAGCCTCGGCGCTCGGTGCGTGAGACTCTATCGACCGCATGCCTCGTACACCAGGGAACATTGCTCTCGCGGGGTGGCGGCGCGTGACCACCTCTCCCGAAGAGATGTCGTTGGAAACTCGGCAACTGGCGAGACCCGTGCGCCCGGGTGCGTCTGGTTCAACTCATCGATCCGAAACCAAAAAATCCGCCACATCTGCGCACCAGAGTCTGGAAACCCCGGAATGCAACACCTGGCCGTACAGAATTCCAAAGCAGAATATCGGTGAGGTTGCGTGCCTCTTTCCATCAAGTTGCTTCTTGTGTAGGACTCGCCTCGATGGACCGCAGCCGATGATGCATCGTTCGGCGGCACCCTTTCCAAAGGCCTTCGAGATGACGCACGCAGGAGCATGTCAAAACTTTTCTGATTCCGTACGGTATCCGCGCCAGGGTCCATCCGGTGCAGCAGTAGATGCCCCCGGTAGGATCAGTACCCGGGAAACCGCGCCCACGAGCCAAAGTCCCCGCAGAAGATGTCCGTTCTGAGGTTCGTGCAACTCGGAACCATCTGGAACGTCCCGGACCGGGTGTCGCTTCCTTGACTGCTAGGGCACAGAGTGCATCCCCAAGATTCCTGGTTCGTCTCATCGATGCTACACCATCGGAAAAAAAGCCCCTCAAGGCAGCATCCGCCGCTGTGCGACACCGCATGCATGCACGGATGTGCGGCACACTTGTGACACATAGAGACACGCACGCACCGCGGCCTCGTGTCGTGACACGCGCCGCACGCACCCCACGCTGCGTGGATCGATGCGTGTCGGGCACGCAGGCACCGCGGCCGCGATGGCGCCCTGCGATGATTGCCGAATGCGACATGCGTGGACATGGCGCGGGCTGTGGCCCCTCTGGCGCGGGCCTTCGCGTGCGGATCATTCGTGGCCGATGACGGGGCAGAGGGCGCCCAGACACCTAATTTGGATCCAGGCCTGGGTGCGGAAAGGCCACGCTGGTGACGGCGCTCGCGACGACCTAGCACCTTTTTTGTCTTCGATGAGGGCTCTGGATCCAAAATTCCTGTAGAGTAGGTGTTTTGACTGTTTCGTTGGTTTTTAAAACGAGTACTTCATACAGAAGAGAATATGCATAGAAACAGCTTGTTTGTGTTAACGTGCCTTGCCTTGATTGTGCTTTGCAGGGCGAGCGCTGTGCCGACAGAACCCTTAGAGCAGCAGGAGCAGCAGCTGTTGCTGGTGCCGGACTCGCTTCTCGAGCGTCAGAGTTTCATCGGAGGCGTGGGTGAGAGTGTTGGATCGGGGTCGCCACCCTTCCCGTATCCATCGCCGGCTCCGAACCCGCCTACATACAACTTCAGCAGGACAGCAACTGTTCTGATCACTGGCGCGAACATCCAAACCGATAACCACAGTCAGACGAACGACTTTCGCGCGGATACGGAAATCATTTTTGGAGGTGCGTTGGAGCACGCAACCGTTTTCCCAGACGATGCCCTCGGAACATACAAGATCATCAACGGCACAGAACTGTTATCCAGCGAGCAGTTCATCAACTTTACGTACTACGCAAAGCCGCTGGCGTACTTTACCGCGACAGACTACCCAGTCGCCCGCTACTCTCTGGCCGCGAGACTCAACTCTCCTAGGGTCATCAAATTTGCGTCGAACGCATTAGCGCTGAAGCAGCTCGTCGCTGTTGCTCGCGGCAGTGACTTTTACGTGGCGTGGCGCGCTGTCGATCCTCTGAACGAGTCAAGCAGACCGGACCTTCAGGATGCCTTCTTTGATTTTGGTGTCATGTCCATCCAGAAAGTTCCTTGTACGGGTGCAGGTATAAGCTGTTGATAGCTGGAAAGACGTCCGACTCGCCCAAGACTTTGCGGAACTGTTTTGACGGCTTGGATCGTGAGGGATGAAACCAAATACGTAAAGCGTGTTGTGTGATTGGGGCTCGTTTTTTCCAGAGCAGCGAACGCATCATGATCCGGAGCAGAGGTGATCTCGCGTCCCTGTCTCATGAGCGGCAACTTTCGGTATGGAAGACCCCATTTCTTGGGGCCGACCAGCGAGTCCGTTTGACGTCTCGCCAAGCGCATTCGCTGTGGTGGAATCCCAGTAGGTGCACAGCGTACCCGACGCTGTGCGACTGAAGCGATCGCGAGCACCGCTTCTGAGCTACGCGACACCTCGGCTCACTAGGGCACGCTTCGGGTATTGCCTGTGACGTAAACGGCCTTGAGGACGATCAAGCGCCCGCCTATCGCTTTCGCGCAGAACATGTGATAATCCGACCGACTCCTCGAGCCGACCGCCATCAAGGCACCGGGAACCCGTCGTGTTGCCGTGTGGCGACAAGCGCGGCGTATCCAGCATCGCAGCGAACGTCAAGGGCAGCGTCTCGACACTGGGGTGTCTATGTGCCTGTCTCTATCCGAACGCTATTCCAGACAGGAAGACTCGTCTGACGCTTATGGGACGTCCAGCGTCTATGGGCCCGTGGCCGACAATTCCCTGGTTACTGACAGTGATCGCGTGTCCGCCGGGGCTGGTTAGAATCATCGTTCTTACACCACTAAAAAACCCGACCGAGGCATTTGGTTTACGCGTCTGAGCACATACTTCATACCCGCGGAGCGCAGTGGCTCTTCGGAAGGAAACACCAGGAATTCATTCCAAAGCGGAGGCCCTCTTGCTCGCCTGTATTCTGCACAGGTGCAGGCGGCTACGAAGCATTCTTCTACGCAACGAATCCGGAAAACTGAAAGCTTTCCGCCGTCTCTTGAAACAACGACATGGGCTCGCCTGTGCTGGTGGCCGAGTCCCGGTTCTATGACTCGCTTTCTCAAAAGCCAGGAAGCAACGCAGGCCAGTGCTCGCGCGCACCTGTATGTCATCGTAAACAGAGAGCCATGGGCCCGCTGGCCCCAAAGTCGGCAGACAACACGGGCAGTGCTCGTGCGCCCCTGCACGTTCTAGGAAACAAAAACCCCGGGTCTGAGCAAGCGCCACAGCACTCCACTGCAGTTCACTCAGAAGGCAAACCAACCGCGAGAAGACCACACAAACATACACACACGAAATAACTTTCCGCTACAAGGGACCCCCGCCGCGACCTTCCCTAGTCTTCGTAGACACGGCATTCGTCCGCCTCTGGGACTTCATTACAATACTTTTCCAACGGATCTTCCGACTGTTTGTTTGCAGCCTGGTGGGACCGCTCAGCCTCGAGTTCCTCGACGAAATCCCAGGCTACTTTGGCCTCCTTGCTTGCTTTCCCATATTTCTTCGCCGCATCTTCTGCGTTCTTGATAGCTTCCTGAATCTGAGTGTTGAGCTTTTCGTTCGCCATCCGCAGCGCAGCGACTCTCGTCGTTTTCCTCGTCCGCAAAAACGTCCGTCGCACGGCAAACGTTGCTCTCGTCTTGCTCACTGATACGGAAGAAAAGTGTGTGGCGTTCGAAGGTACAATCAGAAATGCAGCCTTCATCCCTTGAAACGTTACGGGTACAGCAGTCGCGCTGAAGCAAGATATTTCGTGCTGAACGCGAGCGACGGCGATGCGCATTCGTCGCGATGTACGGGTGCTGCACGCACGCGCAGCGCCCAGACGCGATGATGAAGTTGCGATCGACGGCGATTTTAAAAACTGTATGAACCTGGATATTGTGGACTACGCCGTGTTTCGTCCGTGATGCACGACGTGTCCGCCGTCGTGCGCGCGCCTTCACGCGATGACTGGCGGCTGCCGCGCGCGAACGTCAACGGATCGCGCTTGGGCGAGCGATATAAGAGGCCAAGTCCGCACGCATAAGCATCCCATGCAGGCTACCTCCTTCCAGTGCCTAGTGGCTCTAGAGACGAGCGTTGTCTGGTAAGAACCATTCTATTGCCTTTTTGGAAGCGTCTATTGCATTCCGAACGATCGCTGAGCTGCTAATCGATTCGCGACGCCCCGGAAACCCCTCTATACCTTACGCGATCACTGAGTACGAGTCTTGACAGGAGCGAGTCGAGCACCTGCTAGCCTGAAAATACGCCCCGCTCGTGACAGATTACTGCCTGTCACGTGAAATACGCCTAGCTCGGCATGTGATATGCTCGTTTCGAGACCAGGATCCGAGCGGACGCGGTCCACAGAGCCACTGAACGCCCATGCCCAGAAACTGTCTATCACAGCGGCAGCTGGAGCAACGATCCAGTCCAGATGCTCGCCACTCGGGAGAGCCTGCTGAAGGGCGGGCGTGACTTATTTGAAATCGCCAGACCGACTGCCGCATCGAAATTCTCATGTTACGAAGCTCACTCCGTCGCCTCTCTGCACACGGCAGCTGCAGCGCGGGCCAACCGATGACCGTACCCGTATCGAGTCGATCAGCGGAACCGCACCGAGCAAATGTTGCGCGGGGACGCGCGAGATTCTTGACGGCGCATGCAATGCATCGCAGCGCACGCTGACGCGTGCGGGTCCGTGCGTCGAGCCGCTGATGATCCCCCCGTGCGGTAAGATGTGAACGAATGCGTTAGACTAGAGCTGGCGTTTTGCGCTCGAGCCATGTGCCAAGACTCGTGACGCCCGCGAGACAAGTATATTCTTCAAGTGAATAACATTTTTCGACAACCACACTGATCTCTACAGCGTCGCTGCTCGCTACGACTTGGAAGCAGTGCCGACTCTCTGTGACAGACCAAAATTTTTGCCGAAACATTTGGGCCCAGTTCTGCGAAAGAATCAAGCGGTTACAGGGTCTAGAGACTTGGTTAAAATATGTCCAGAACGGCAAATGTGCCCGTGGGGTCAGGTAGCAACAACCAGCACTGCGAGAACGCGCTCTCGCGTGTTCAGTGGCGGACTCGGAACGGCAGCAGGGCAACCCGTGTGCCCGCGTTTATACTGGGACTTGCTCGGGTACTGAGCACGGACCCTGCGCCACGCACGGTTGACTGGGCGGCGGACGGGCAGCGTATTCTCGTTCTTGATCGCGACCGCTTCACGGAGCGGTACGTCCGCCCTGGCGGCGCACTTCGTGTGAGCTCCTGGGCAAGTTTCCTGCGCGTCATGACATACTTCGAGTTCGCTCGCCTGCTCGATACAGAGGAACACGACATCATATGCTTCAAACATGCAACAATCACTCGCACTTTTATGGAACAGCTCGCAGCATCGAGCACCGATCGGCCTAGCTGTGATAATATGCCGAAAAGCCGATGTTCCAGAGAGGCACGGAGCTCGTCCATTCGAGCTGCCCCTTCTACGTTGATCGTGCAGGAGCCAATTGAGGCGCTGAATGCTAACGTCATCCCCGCTGCTGCGGACTCGAATGTGCTACACGCTTCTCGGTTGTCAGGAGCCTTGTCGATCGAACGAAAGCGTGTCCGGAGGTCTACTTCACCGCGGCCGCTGGAAACATACGACACAGTGAATGAGCACGTGAACGCCCCGGTCATACATGTAGATCCTAATGATTATCCCAGAGCACTGAATCCTTTGACTGAGCCAAATCATTGGGAGTTGCGGAACGACGGCGGCGAGGACGATTGCTGGTCGCTGAGAACCACGGACGCTGACATTCCACCCGTGTTAGCGACCATGAGCGACAGAAACGGGAGGTTGCTCGACTGCGGAACGCAGACTACGAGCAGATGCTATTCGAACGTTGGTAGCTTTGGGGAAGCGTTGAGGCTTCGGGCATGGACGACATCGAGCCCTCCTCATGAGCATCCATCGTCGGACGACATGAGTATCTACAAAGCGCACCTGATACAAGTGGAGAGCTGCCTCGCAAGCATCCGCTCTGAATTGCATAACATTGTCCATGCAGTCGAGTGGCTGAGAGAGCATCACGCGAATATATGTTCCTTTATGCATGCGCCTGGACAATCGTCTTCCAAATCGGCTTGAGCATGTGAGCCTTCGCTTGGTATTGGTGGTGTTGGTGGTGGATATACCGGATGCGGGTCTCTAAGAAAAAGTTGTTACGGGAAAAACGCACCAGAACACTCTAACAAACAAAATGAGATGTTTATTCGATTGCGGGTACCAAGCCAGCGCAAAAAAAAGCGGCAAGATCTTTGGTACGCTCGATATTGACCTCTTTACCGCATTCCTGACAATCCATTGATCTTCATTCCTTGGTCATTGCCGCTCTTAAATGCTAAAAACACTTGGGCGAAATAAAATCATGTGTTTTCGCATCATGCGACTTCAAAGAAAAGCGCAGGCGAGATCGCGTGCCGAACGGACAAGCGAGACGGCGGCGCATCGCGTCGAACGAAACTCGACGTCAATGCTCGGCAGCGAGCATTGAGGATGTGGTGTTTTTCCAGGTTGTCTTCGCAAGTCCGGACGCAGAGGATAGCACCCCCCGCTGAATACGGATCTCGTCCTGTTGGCTTTGTTTACCAGATCTCGAGTCGGATTTCGGTTGAAAATTTCTCGGGACTTTCGCTTTAGTTAGAGACCTCCTTTACCGAGCGTTTCTGATGTATTACAGATCGTTCTTGAACGCGCTGCTCTCTTGGCAGCCGCGATTAAAAGCCGATAGCCTACTGCGCATTGATCGACCTTGAACACCTCCCGACGATCTGGTGCTCTTTCACAGACGGCGTCGTCCAAAGCACGTCCGCCAGCTGGCGTGCGGCATCCACGCGGGCACGGCAGCATCATCTACAGCGGCGCAATGCCTCTCGTCCTAGAGGGCCTGCGCGGTACTCGCCGACAGCGGTGGGCTATCACGGGTGAAATGCCCGCCCTCGCCCACAGGGCTCATGTTGCTCGTGTGCGCTCCGTTATCGCCAGAGCCGGTTGGCGACTTGGCCCCTGGTGAAGCATAGGTTTCTATTTGGAACGTGCGCGGGGGCCTCTGTTCCATAGAGATGCTAACGAGTAGCTTACCCGCATAGCGCCCACGCTTCGCGCTTTGCAGTTTCGCGGGGTAATGCAAGGTGTACCACATTTCGCACTGACCGTGCATATCGAGTTCGACTTTTGCCAGTGGTATGCGCACTGTCGCAATACGTTCGTCTTTCCCTGTGTTGAAGCAACCGCCACCGACTTTCATTACGTCACAGACTACAACAAAGTCGGGAAGTTCAAAGACATTCACGTCGCCACTCTCTTCAAGAAACGTGTAGGGACCGGGGCTTTTCCGCGTCACTTCAATGACGTTGGTTGCAAACGTCGTATCATCGTTGTTTACGAGCGGCACCGAGGTGTCCAACCTAGAGCGCACATACACGCGTGTCTTTGTTCCTTGCTCGCTGAGGTCTCGAACGGCTTTAACCTGCACAACTACGCGGCGGAAACCTGACGACATGATAGTTTAACTACAGTTGCGGGGAAATCTCCCGTAATCGCCCGCCCGGCAGCGCACGCGCACCGCAGGTCGCGAGCAGTGCACCGCGCCCCGTCGGCGGAGGCCGAGCCGCGCTCTCCCCCGTTCAGTGGACGATCCCGGGCCAAGGCAGCTGTCGGGGTGGCACGCCGGGCCCCCCCCCCGCCGGACACGTGTCCCGAGTTTGCTGACCTCGGTGCGATCGCGGCGCTGTTTTTGGTGCGCACCGCCCCCGGGAGCTACCAGTAGAGGCACTTGCACCGACGCTGCCAGATGCACCAACGCGAGACGAAAATGGAAGAGGTGTGGTTTGCGCTCACAGACGCAGTCGTTAAAGTTTGGATCTCTTTCTACTGTCATCAGCATCAAATATTACGAGGGATTGCTGCGACTGCTTCCTTCTCCTCTCGCTTATCTCTGGCCTTTGTATGCCGTTCACTCCGGTCCCTAAAACCTCGTTCTCAGCGGTTGAGCGAAGGAAATAGCAGCGGTCCAAAGCTGACTTCGTGCCATCCGTTTGTTCCCGACGCACTGCATGCAAGGATGGATATTGCGATGTACGTTTCGTTTGCCATGCTCACCTTCGTTGCGCACAGCCTTGGTGCGCCTTTCGCAGCGGCGTGCCGTGACTGTGGTCAGGTTCTCCATATATCCACGAGACCTCGTCCTCCTCCGAGGTTGGCTTGTGGCGCGCGAAGGCTTGTTTCATCGCTTGCTACAGGCACTTGACGGGTTCAGAAAGCTCGTCTCGATGCCCTTCTCCGCTTCCGCGCCCGGTGCCGTACCCTTCGAGCATGGACTTGTTGTTGTGGGCGATCTCCTCGGCGAGTACGCTGAATGCCGCACTTGCTAGCACATGCTGTCCCAGTCGATAGAATAATTGTGGAACGTGATGTTATCCAGAATGAAACATGTATCGGAAGGCACATAATCGCCGGAGAACAATTCGAGTAATTGCGATCCGCCTACGCTCCGTTGGTGCCAAGCGGTGACGCGCGCATCACGGAAAGTGATCGCTGCGGTCACTCAAGTCCGAGTCCGTGAAACTTTTCCGTCCGAAAAGAAGACACGGGAGCCTGTAGGAGCATATCCCATGAGACGTGTTGTGGTGCTGGCGTGGAATCCCGATTCGTGAATGGCTACAAAGAGAGTGGGATTTGTCTTCCGAGCGGAATCGGTTTCTTAACGTGACAAGTCCCGTGACCTTTCGGTACGAGCTTGGGAACAAGACGTCAATGAACGACATCGAGTTTTTCAGTCTTCAATCCAGTGGCGCAATTTGCTGTGTCGAACAGTTGCCCCTTACGAGGAAAGATCGAAAACTTGAAGAATGTGTAATATGAGCATGTCACACTCGAACGGAAAGAAGAACACCGTATGGTTGCATGCATGCTTTGGACGATCCTCTGAGTTGTTTTATGGATCCTTGTTCGAGTACGTTTCGAATTATCTTGATAGCGGCAAAGTAACGAATTCCAGCGGCAACACGTCGAAGGAGCCAGTCCGAACAGACCACCGAATACCCCAAAACTACGCATGAATCCGTACGTATTTATTGCCGCTCTTCGAAGGCCGAAGCTGTTCATCTAAATAAGATCGGAAATAAAATAGGAAGCAGGAGCAGAACAAGTAGTCTAGGGTGCTACTTTCATACGGCACGCGCTGCCAGCGAGCGCCACCGTTTCGCGCAGCGCACGCACAGCGACACGCAAAGCTCAGCCAGCGAGCGCGACCGGCCGATCGCCAGCGAGCGTCCGAGGCGATGCGCCACTCGGCTGGCTAGATGCAGTGCGCGCTTCTGCGGATGGCACGGAGGCGTGCATGCAGGTGCAGTCAACGCTTCCGAACTGGCATCTGATACTTCGGTAAGGTGCGTAGCGGTAGCTGAAGGCGCAGTCCAGGTGGACGCCTGGACGCTGGGCGACGACTTTATCAGTTCGCGACTACGGAAGGACACTGCCGACACATAGCGCGAGACCGCAGGCAAGGCATAAAACGTGGCGCGCCTCTGACCAGGAGTGCCAGCGATACTATTGAGCGCTTGAGGCTTCTCTGGTAGCGCGCGGAGCCTGCGTCCAAAGGATAGAGCAGGACTCCTAAGCCTCCTTCTCAATCGTCAAGCAGAGCACTACCGCACTGCAGAGCGCGTTCCGCTGAGACTCGTCGTGCGCGCCTGGTTGCAGTTTTGGCCGATAGCGCGCTGTCGATAGCCGGGGCTGCTCGGGAGGTCTAGACGTGTGGCGAATAGCACAGTGCATTCGTGCGCCATGTCCAATAATGACGATCTTGCATCAGCTGCCGTTGGCCAAGACGACCACTCGAATCTTGTGGAGCGGCTCTGGCAGCACCTTGACGGTGCAGCGGCTGAAGACTTGACGCTGGCATCGCAGCGCGCGCTCACCGGGGAGGACGGGAGCCGTATCGGCAGGGTCGCTTCGGAGATTCTGGGAAAAAGTTCGTTGCCACCGGAGTACATGCAACGAACGCTCGCAAATTTTGTTGACACAATCTATCTATCCCAACGACGCAAGCGACCTAGGCGCATCAGAGTCGTACGGCCCAAGATAGCACGCTCTTCTGGCGCAAACGAAACGCCAGCGCCCGCTATGGCCCGAGCGAGCGCCGGCACCAGCTGGCGCATACGTCGACCACAGAACCCCGAGACAGTTGGCGTACCAGCGATGCTCGAGAGCGATGTTGATCTTGACGGAAAGGGCTCCGCGCCTCTGAATGCTGACCGCTCTGTTGCCAACGCGCGACAATCCCGAAACTACCGCTTGCAAGTCCTCCGAAGACGACGTCAGTCCGAGAGCGGAAGTATGAGGAAGAACAGGCAACCTGCACCAACTCGGGCCCAGAATCCGAACAACCACGACAACTGTGCATCCAAGCGCATTGATCCAGAGGAATCTGCAAAGACGCGTTGGACCCCAAAATACGCCGTATCAAACTTAGCTGCTTGTCTGCGCACGCTGCACTCTATCTTGAGTGAGAGCGACTCCAGCCAGAGTCCTCTTCCGGACTTGTCTCCGCCGGACGCTGCACTAAGTTTTGAGAGCTCGACAGATTCCAGCATAGTGTCTGGTACTTTGCAGAGTGCTGTGGAAATCGAGTCTGTGACTCTAATGGACACCGATCGCTGGGATGGGTATACGGCCCGTGCCATGATGCCGCATCGCGATCCGATTGGAGAATTCGAATGCAGCCGCGACGCGAAGGATTCATCGAGCTGTCGTCGATCGCAGCACTCATCATCGCCATTGCCGGTTCTATCTGCGCAGGTTTCACCGGTAACCGTAGATTCAACGGACTGGAGCAGTTCACAGTCGAAGAGGCAGCTGTCGCGGTGCAATTTAGCGATCGCGCTCGACGCGGTATGCGAATCCAAGGCGAGAAGCGAATGTTTCACGCATGCAGGCAGACGGAAAGCACCACAATCAGCAAAGAATCGGAGCGGAGCAGAGAACTGCATCGCTTCAGGGCAAGTGTTGACTGCTCGCTCTCGTCTGCAGGCCCGACTGAAGAACAGGCGGACCTCCAAGGCATCGTACTGATGCATCGTATTATGGATCTGCTGAGTGCGTTGCAGTTGCTCGCGGCATCCTGTTGCGTTTTCGGGGTCAGGATCAGGGACGCTCCTCCCCGCGACGCAAGGACCGTGCATGATGCTGCGCTTGGTCGCGGCTACTCGTGATGATGCTGTGTTTCTCACGGCAGGTGCCGTATTTCGCGGGGACTCTCGCCAATGGTACAAATAGGCGACGGCCACGGCCGTGAATGCTAGCTTTTTACAGTGCTAAATCAACGCATCTAACCAGACTCGCCAGGATGCGCGAAGGCCACCATTGACCAGGGCAGAGACCGCGTCTCGCCCTCATCGGATGCGATCGTTCTCAGGTCGCGAGAGTTTCAATACGAATCGAAACACACGTTCACTCTCCATGGGACTTCTGGTGTATTTCGTTTGCAGTGACGAAGCGACGAGCGCGTGTTCAGTGATGACTGCCGTTCAATTCGCGCATCAAATCTTTTGTTTCCATAACAAAAACACAAAACTATGCCACAACGGGTATCTGTATCGTAGGCGGTGCCATTCCTTGACGGCGGGTTCTGACCGCGATGGGCGCTTGCATGTGCAGACCCCCGTCGCCAGGAGATCGTCGACGAGTTTGGATATCTTGCCACCACGCACCCGACGGCCTCTGCCAGCAGCGTTCCACGGGTACGCGACTGCGCCGCCGTGCAGAGGTTTACACGGTTCAGCGCGGCGTTCGCATTGCCCCCGCCAGTCCCGCACCGAAACTTGAACTTTTGGCGCTCATTGCTGCAGCCCCCGTGCCAAAACAGGTCGCTTGCGACCTTATACAACAAGTCCTCGGTCGAGTCCAGGGATAACCCAGTCCAAACTGCCCTGCTCGGTTCACCGACTGCGTGCGCACAGGCCTTAGTTCCCGGTCGCGGCAGTGGCTGCCTGTGTAGCCGACTGACTAACTTGTTGCGCCTGCTTCTTCTGATAATCAGATACCGCTGCTCTGATAGCGTCTTCGGCCAGCATCGAGCAGTGAAGCTTCACCGGTGGCAGTTTCAGTTCCGACGCGATCTGGCGGTTCGTTACCTTGACGGCATCTTCCAGTCGTTTTCCCTTGATAAGCTCCGTCGCGTAAGACGAACTTGCTATCGCGCTCCCACAGCCGAAAGTCTTGAAAACGGACTCTACAATGGTACCCGTTGTCGGGTCCACACGGATGGCAAGTTTCATGACGTCTCCGCAAGCGGGTGCACCAACGAGGCCGACACCAACGTCCGGTGCGTTGCGGTCCAGACTCCCTACATTCTTCGGTTTCTCAAAGTGTTCTATAACCTTTTGGTCATACGAACGCGTAAGTCGCGGACGAGCAAAACGTACTTGTTGAGCCAAACGCCAGAACATGTCGTTGGTAACGCTTCACGTCCTCGTTATCGATTCCTCCAACACGGAGTCCAACTGGGTACCGTCTGTGATCTGCAGACGAGAGGTGCGCGTGTCACGGAAGCGCGTGGACGTCGCGTGCCTGACGCATGTCTGCAATGGTGTGCGTATTCTGTATATCATTGGATATAACGGACTCGAGTACCCACGGCCTGCTTGCGATCCTCGTACGTGAAGCATTCGCGCGCACGCGCTGGTCCGCTACAGCTGCTCCAGCACATGCTATCCAACGTCCGGATACACTCGAGTTCGCAGACTTTCAGACTGCAGTGAAAACTTCGTAGACACGAAAGCGAATATTCAGGAATTGTATTTCATGTTTGCATATTACACACTAAACGGAAACGTATCCAAGGTGCACGCGAGAAGTCTGTGGTCGCGTGCACGCCGACGCCCTCGTCAGCCGTTTACGCGTTTGCAGGTCGGCGGGCACAGGCTCGAGTGCGCTGCACACGAGCCCCAGCAGGAAAGTATTGCTATCGTCCAGAGTACTTGGTCTCAAGCTGTGCAACAGCGCGAGCGTCTTGGACAAGTATTTTACGACCGCCTGTTCGCACTATATCCGGAACTACAGCCCATGTTCCGTTCGGATCCGGCACTTCAACGGATACGCCTCGTCGATATGGTGGACGCTGGCGTTAAGCTACTGAATTCGCGGCGCGATTTGGAACAAGCGCTTCGTGATCTTGGGAAGCGCCACGTTAAGTACGGCACCCAGGAGGAGCAGTATCCCATCGTGGGCGAGAATTTGCTGCACGCCCTCGAGTCCATCCTCGGCAGCAAGCATTTTAGCGAAGATATGCGCAAAGCGTGGCTAGATGTCTATGCATATTGGAGCTCGGTCATGTTGGAAGGTGCTCGCGAAGCTCAATGAAATAAATGGGCATCAAAGCGCGAAAAGCGAACGAAAAGCTGGTGCCTGGTAGTACAGTGTGCGCCTGGTGACAGAGCTCCCGAGTCGACGCCTTCGACACCGTACGTTGCGCGATGCGCGCGAGAACGCCAGTGGCGTGGAGCTTGCGAGCGGTGCTACGTACACCGCTCCAATGAGGGATTTTGACGGTGAAAGCACGAACCTGTCGCTTCATGCGGCGGGTCGTACGCTGGCGGTATGCGGTCGCTGAAATGAGACTCACAGACAGCATGACGCCTCTCTGCAGGAAGTATCGCTTCCGAAAGCAACACCATGAAGTCTTGGATACGAAAAGAAGCATGTCGGCTTGCGCTCTAGTCGTAGTCCTTCTTCCTAATGAAGATCGCGCAGTGCTCATATACTTTTTCGTTTCAGTGTTTCTCAACTGTCTGAGAACTGTCGTATAACTGATTTGAATGAGGAATACAGTCCCCGGTGCACTATTCTGTAAAGCATATACCCTACAGGCAATTTGTCCATCATCCATACTGTACGTTGAATCATGGTTTCGATCTCCTGCTATGCACCGCTGCGCAGGTGAAACAAAACAGAGTGGAACGACTCCAGGAACTAGAGTTTTCGGACAAATCGATACTTACTTCCCCAGCTGACCATTGATCTAGGTTCCATGTCGCATGGAGGCACCTACGGAAACACCGAGGTCTGTCCTTGACTGGATGCAGCGCTTATGTTTCTGGAACACGCTCCTCGCTTGCCGCGTATCCACACCGTGCAGCGGTCTCCATGCATGCGTCCACATTAGAGGCCGTGCAGAGCGCGCGGATCATGGGCCCTGAGCCGCGCTCTGGGCTCCGCTGTGCGCGCACCCAACGCGCATCGCGCCTCGCGAAGCGCACCAACACCGATGAGCGCGCAGCGGCGCCGTCGCCCGCAGTCGCGTGCGGAAGTCAGCAACCGCTTTGACCAACATTGACTAGCTTCGTGGTGGCCGAGCGTGCGTCGTCGCAGACGGACGCCCCCAGCGTACGCATACAGCAAATGCACCCGACTACGAACTCGCCTAGGACTGCGCCGTTGCACCTGGAACCGTTTGAGGGCACGACTCATGTTTGTGACAGGTTCAATTTGGTGTTGGCGCAAGCAGTGCACGCAGCTCAGTTGCGCCCGCGTCGCTCCTGAGAAGCCAACGACAGGGTTTGCACGGCGGGGAGCACGCCGCCGGCTCGGTTGCCAAGCGCTCGTCGCAAAGAGCGACCTGACGGGTTGGAAAGACTGGCTGAGTGGCGGTTGGCCCGGCGGCGAGGCAGGTTTTTTCAAGTGGCTTGACAGCGGTGGTGAGGATGATGTCCCCTACCTAGAGCCGGATAAGCAGCCCCGGGCCTCCAAGTCCGGAGCTCGTTCGTCGTCGAACAACGCAGCGGCTCGCAGTGACGCAGCTGCACCTCGTTCGAACTCGACGGCGGCCTCAACGCCACCACAGGGTGGTCGCGTCGTTACCAAGCTCGTGACAAACCCGATTACTGGCAGGATAACTTTGGAGTATGTCGTAGAAGACGACGAGAACAATACCAAGTGATGATAGAGTTGGTCAAGGCTGTACCTACCACGTCCAAGTGCGCTGGCGGAGTTGGGGACACGATTCAACAGGAACACACCATGGAACTGCTTCGTGAATCAGCGAAAGATTGAGTCCGGTTCTGATGGACGTGGCTGGCAATGCCGCCATGCTTCAACAAGTTTCTCGGTGGTGTAAACGCGTCATGGCTACGTACTTGAACACGGAGACACCTGTCGGTCTAAAGCTCTAGTTTTATTCCAGTGCCGTTGCCAGGGCTCTCTTCGGGGGCAGCTGCGGCGCCCAGCGCTCCAGGCTATCGAGTCTGGTCATCAGGGGAATGGTAGATGCCTTCCTGCGATGCAAGAGTGCTCTGATGTCAACACCATTCCTCATCGCATTTTTTTAATTTGACGAAACGTTTCCATAGGCCAGCGTTCTTCGATTGTGCGCTTTTTCTTTTCTTATTTTTTTGTTGTTTTTTTCAGTGCGCGGTGAAGTATCCATCAAACCCGCTGCCTCCAAGTTACATGACCTGTACTTCTTCTCGGATATTCTAGTCGTTCCATACGTCCTATTGTGTGCCTAGTGCCTGCCGAAAGCGACAGCAATGGCGCCTATAGCGCCGGTGCAGTCGCTGCACGGAGACAGAACGGCATTGCCGTAGCACAGAGGGCGTCGGCTCGAGGATTTCTCATCGCATGAAACGAGGTTTGCCATTCTTCACATACTGTTCCTATCCGAATGAACCCGCAACGTTTCCGCTGGCGTACACGGTGGTCGCTCTGCGTCAATGGGTAGGCAGCGGATGCATCCAAGTCTGTGCTGTCGCGTCCGAGCCTTGACGTTTTCGCATAGGCCGCGCGATACGCTACTTCCAGGTTTCGTCTGAAAACACCTTGGATCAAACCGGCTACGTCGCGCAAGACTGTATCTGCGCTTGGACACGAGCGTTGGGTTAGACGACACCGTTGGTGCCAGCTACAAGAAGTTTCGCCTTACGAGGCGGAAACCGAGGGCAACTCGTGCGGACACCGGTGCAACAGCGTCGCGGACGTAGCCCTGAGCAACTCTTCAGTGCAGGTCACTTAACCACCAGGTGACGCATTTTCGCCAACGCATTCGCGATTAGCGACGTGAGCCGGCAATCGACGGGTGTCGGGACAGCAAGTGCTCGACGTGGTTCGAATGCGTCCACAGACGGGACACACCTGCAACGTACAGCTTTGAACCTCCGGTGCAGCGTACAGCGGAAGCAGAGGCGAACGCGGACGTATATGCCGTCACCGGTTAGGTCTACGGAGGTCAGGCTCCATTGGGACTCGCGTTCGTCGTCTTCAAGATCTGGTCCAGTCACGGTATATCCAAAACAACGCAAGTGAAACGAGACCTGCGTTCCGGATATGTAAGTCGCTCTACGGTTTAGGAGTGGAAAGATCAGGCTCTGCCGCCAAAGCTGGTTTCTGAGCGAAATCCCATGAACGCATGAACCGAACTACCATCTCGAAACGAAAAGATCATGCTTTACGGACTCCATGGCTTTCCGAGCGAAACCCAATAGCTCCCCATCCACACCCCGAAACGATCAATGTTCGCAAAGCCCCGCTCCCCTGAATGAGCACCATGCGTGCAACCTCGTCCCAAAAGTAGGACGGAAATACCTAACGAATCTGGTCCAGCTTTTCTATCTTTCCTCCTCGTTCGCTGTGCCTAGAAAAATGGTGTACAAACACATCAGTGCTATTCAAGACCCTTTCCCGGTTCGCTCTCTGTCTTGATAACTAGTTGCTCTATTTTCTTGAGCCGAGCTTGCCAACCCCTCGTGCCGGCTTCGTCGCGACACCGCTTACCAGTAAGGTTTCTTTTGCTCAGCATAGACTTGCTTTTGCTGATCCTTGGCACATACCTCCACTTTTTCATACTTCACACAAACGTTTTCCTCCTTAACGCATTTCTTGCCATAGGATTCGCAGTTCTGCACGAAGGAGATGCATTTGCCCTCTGCGTGCTTTGCACATACTTTCTTGTACTTGGCACATACCTTGACGGTTTCGTATGCGCTACCGTAACGCTTGCATTTGTTGTAGTCCGTCTCTTCAGCGATGCAGATCTGCACTTTCTTACAGAACTGCTTCGCTTGTTGTTGTTGTTGCTGTGGCGAAGACCAACGCTGGGCCCAATACTTGTCCTGCTGCTGTTGCTCCTCGACATGTTGGCAGTCTTCCTTGTAGCCGTACTTGGAACACTTCTTTCCATACTCAACGCAAACCTGCACAGGCTTCTTTTCATACTGATATTCAACACACTTTTCCTCGTGCTTCACGCAAAGCAGCTCGTATTCTGCGCAGACGTTCACGGGCTTTAGGCAGACGGCCTCGTACTTGGTGCAGTTGTAACCGTACTGGACGCACTGCGTTTCATAATAGCACTTCTGCTTCGCTTCATTGGAGAGTGCCCATTGCGGTGCAACGATGACGAACGCAATCGCCAATAGCAAAATAGAGAAACGCAAGTGTCCTGGTTTCATCATTGCAGCGTACGCTGATGCGGTGGTTTTCAAGCGCTTTCGTCTGAAAAACACCAATTTTTCCTCGAAATAAATGGTTACATCGGCCAGAGCTCGCAAAATCCCATGAACCGGACGCGCGTTCGATACGGGTGAGGTGAATCCCTGCATCTGCCGCATCTACCGCGACCTGATGATGCGATTCCGCTAATCGGCGCAGATGAAGGAGCGGCCATACAAAGCCGTACCGGCGTATCAGCTTGCAGAGAAAACAATGCCCTCAATTCGTCAGCGTCGCATCTGCTGCGATGACAACGCGTACAGCGCCAGGAAGCTATTGCGGAATGCTCTACCAAGACCTGGTGCCTAGAACGCCGATGTACGACGATGCCGCAGCCCCAGCGGGCATCCTTGTCCAGGAAACACGAGCGTCTTTCGTGCGTGCGTGCGTGCGTGCGCGGCTCTTTTGTTCTGGCATCATATTTGTGTACATTCGTGTATGAGCGAAATGGAACGAGTCCCCGTAAATCGGGCGGACGCACTAAAGTTTAGGTCCCTTCCAGCTGTTATGAACACCAGTTTTTGTGGACTTTTTCTGCGACTGCTTCCTCTGCCTTTCTTTTACCCCGGCTTTACATGCGTCGGTCTCTCGTCTCCCTCCACCTGCTTTAACAGGTATCGAAGGTTGTCGATACCGTCGTCTATCAAGGACAGTCGCTTCTTTCGTTTGTTGACAACGCGTTTCATGGACAGGTGGAAGCTGCGATGCATGCTTCGCTTGCCGGTTTCATATCCTTTTTACACAGGCCTGGTACGCAATTCGCAGCGGTGACACTCGGCCGTGGTCAGGTGTTTTCATGAGACCGCAGCATCTACGTTTCCGAGGGTCGCCCTGTGGCGCGCGAACACTCGCTTCATCCCAAGATGAAAGCACGTTACCGGCACATATCGCTCTCGCCGATGCTCTTCTCCGTTTCCGCACCTGGTGTCGTGCTCGACGATCATGTGCCTCTTCTGAGCGATCATCTCTACGAGTGCTCTTTCCGCCGTGCATACAAGCGCGTACTTCTCGATTCTATAGAGGAATTGCGGAACGCGATGTTGTCCGCGATGGAACACTTCCCGGAAAGGGAATCCCGGCTGGAGGCGATGTCGAGAATTCTCCAATCCTTTTCTACACACTCCGTAGAAAGCGAAAACGCTCTTTCCACTGGATCTGAACGGTGCGATGCCTAAAGTCCAAGACGATTTCCCATGCAAACAGAGGAGACGGGAGCCTCTGGGAGCATTTATCATGAGACGCGTTATGCTGCCGTCAAACGCCTTTTCCGCCATCGTCACAATGAGAGGAGGATTTGTCTTTTGAACGGGATAGATCATCTCGCGCCACAAGTTCAGTGAACTTTCGGCATGAACGTGTACATAAGCCTTTAAGAGACGACGAGGATAATGTTTATCGTCAATCTGGTGAGACGATGCGCTGCACCCGCCGTTTGTGTTGGAACAGAATGATCGGTAGCCTAAAAAATGCGCGACTGGAGCATGGAAGCCGTAAGGAAATGAGAATGATAGAGCCTCATACGTGTATATCGGGTAATCATATCGTTTATTTTACGAATACTTGTTCGATGGCGTCGCAAATTATCACGATTCCGGTGAGCTTACGAACTCCAGCGGCGGTCGGTCGAAAGGGCGGCTCCAAAAAGATGTCCAAATATCCTCGAAAGACGTGTCAATCCGTGACCCATTAATGCCGCACTTCGAATATCGAGGCTGCGCGCCTAAAACAGTTCGAAAGAATCGAAACAGAGGAAGAGAGCGAGCACCACAGTGCTCTATTCTGGTCTGACACCATCGCCTCGCCGTCTCGTGCGAGACACTGCGTTTCGCGGCATCGCCGGACGACTCGTGAACTGCTTCATTTTGTGCGTTGAAGGCGCCATTCGCGGAGCGATCCACCTCTAAAGTTGGATGCCCAACTCGAAGGCATATGATGAAGAGCGTAACGCAGAAGACTGAGTTACAGCCCCTTCGGACTAGTCACCCAATCACGGGCATGGCGAGTGTCCTTCCTAGACAGGGTGTAGCGGCTTGTTTTCGTTGTACCACATCCATTTTATACTCGAAAGACAGATCCGCCGAGTCTTTCCACCGTTTCCTTTCTCTCTTAACGGCTATCGGCTCTGCTGTGCTGCGAGACCCCAACTTGCTCGCAGACTTTTGGCCCTTACCAAAGCACGTTCAATGCATGTCAGCTTCTACGAGCACACGCGGCATGCCCACACCTTACGCATCCACCATACGAATGAACGCTGACCCATCAGGAACTTCCGTGGCGAATGCCCAGAACTCTACTGCACACGCGGTGTGCAACCTGTCCTTCGATCGTCGTGTTACGCTCCACCCGTCCCGCCATCTGTTCAGTCCGATAATAATGTTCGATAGGACCTTCAGCCCCACCATTGCATGTTGCCACCAGTGTAGTACTGCTGCTGCTGCTGCTGCTGCTGCCCTTTCTTAACTTGGGCGTACTGCTGCTTCTGTTGTTGTCCTTTCTGAAATTTGGCATACTGCTGCTTCTGTTGTTCTTGTTGCTGCTGCTGTTGCACGATCTGCGTAGCCTGTACCTGCTCTTGCTGAGCCTGTTGGCAAACCTGGACATTTTGATACTGCTGGCAAACCTGCTGGTACCCTGTGCACTTCTGGCCGTACTGTGCGCATCCTTGCTCGTATTGCTCGCATTTGCCTTGTTGATACTGTGTGCACTTGTTCTCGTATTGCGCACACACCTGTTCGGTTTGGTACTGCGTGGTATACTTCAGACACTTGTTCTTGTTCTGTTGGTACTTTGCGCACACCTGCTTGCAAACCGGCGTCTGCTGCCATCGGCGCATTGCGCCGTTCCATCCTTTCTTCTCCTGAACAGCCGCGGAAACCTGCTGCTTCTGAGGTGCTGGGGCAGGCGCAGGCTTCTGTGGTGCGACTTGTTGTTTTTGTTGCTGCTGCTGCTGCTGCTGCTGCTGAGCAACCGCCGATATTTGCTGCTGCTGCTGCTGCTGCTCGCAGCTAGAAGTGTATTCAACGCACTCCTGTGCATATTGTGCGCAGACCTGCACCGGCTTTTGCACAGTCTGGTACTGCACGCACTGCTGTTCCTGCTTCACGCACTCCTGCGCATACTGCTTGCACTGCTGAATAGGCTGCAGGCATACCTTCTGATAACCAGTGCACTGGTTGCCATACTGAACACACTGCTGCTGCGTACTGCACTGTTGGTTCCAGGCAAACACACCGGTTGTTACGGCACAGAAGGCCCAGACCAGAAGCACGACACGAGCAAAACTTGAATATCTAGACGACATAATATGCTACCAATCTCTAGGAACGTTCTAAGGAACAAGACCAATAAAGTTTTTACTGTGACCATGCAATCCATCAGCCGGCAAGCCCATCACCCGGCCCCATGGGACACGTGAGCATAAGCCACAAATCTGGCTGAACAGAGCCCAGACACGTTTCGCTTCCCCGCTCGATACGATTCTACAGGCCATCCAGACGCGATGCACCGGGAACCTGTGGCGCAGAGGCACGCACAGAATGTCCGCATTGAGATCTCGGATCCTGTGACGGTGGTGGCGGGACGTGTCCGCGGCGCTTTCGGGTCCGTGTCCGTGTCCCGATTCATATCGAAGGGAAAAACAGCGCATCGCGTCGTGTCCCGGGCGTGCGGCGGACGCGACTCGTGAGTTTAGGGACAAAAATGGACATAAATAATCCGCGACCATAGGGTAAAAAATTTCTACCCACAGCTGGCCTCCAGGCTCTTTCGACTAGACCCCGGTATCGACTCAAGTTTCTCTCTCCACCCTCCAGCTTGCGAGGCTGTATCACGAAATTAGATAGGAGGAGCCGCTCGGGTCTCGTACTGAGCACGGCACGTTGTCTGATAGTGATAGCGGCGTTGAAGTCTAGGTTCGCGAACTCCCTGCGTGGTTTGACGCTGGTCGAACCCACGTATACAAGGATTCCTCGAAGTGGTGCCCTTTGCGCCGCTACAGTCTCTTCATAGTCATGTCGCGCAAACTTTTTCCCGTCTATCTCACCTCTTCTACACCCGAGATCTGGGGGAGAAGAGGATTTATTGTTCTTTGTCGAACCCGGCGATGAAGGCCCTCTAGAATCCCCGAATTCCATGTCCATGCAATCCTTTGGATTTTTCCTTCAACATAAACGAACCTCTATGCACTTAGGTGAGGACCTTCCCGGAGCGAGAAGGACTTGCAGTAGAAACACGACATGTGCCTGGGTGTCTCCATGTGCTGAACGCCTGAGCGATTCACCCAGTGGAACGATCGTTACGTTTCACGATTGAAAATACTCGCTCGACGGAATTGAACCACTGGGAGCACGGAGGAAGGAGAAGCAGCCCTGCACCCCAATTGATTGGGAAAAAATCTCGAATGCAACGGGAATGGTGAAATACTAAGTTGTCTAACAGACCGACGTGTCCAAACGTCAGGGGAAAGTCTTCAATAGTTCGACAAAGTGATTGGTGCTGTTGTATGAGCCTTCTCTACGAACGAAATTGAGGCCGACAAATGAATCCGCTGCAGCTAGAATAGATGATAATGTAGTCGTTCTCTTCGAGTTCGATCATATATGCGATGAGCTCCCTCACCGCGAATATCCATACATGCGCTGACCGTACCGTTCGAAAGAAGTCTCATCGGATCAAAAAACAAACCGACGTTTCAGTGCTTCTTACCGATCGAGACGTTCGGGGAACTCCGGGGTTGCGATTTCGATGGAAGATAACCGTGCGTGATGTAGGACTCGCTTCTAGCGACTGTATTCAAGTGTTCTCGGGGCCACACGAATAAGTTGTTGAGAGGCAGAGACGCCGGTGGCAGCCACTATCTTCGCTTTCGCCTTGCATAAGGTGATGAACAGGTCGCATTCTGCCATGGACCGCAAGCACGCTTTGAAAACGTCAGTTTTGGGCGCGGAACGTATATACTTGTTTCTTTCTTTCATTATCCCTCAACAATCTGAGTACTATGGTATAACTGACGTGATTGAGGAATGCAGTCCTGTATGGGATGTTCAGTAAAGAATACATCCCACTGCGATTCATATGCAACATATTCGGTTCATTGCCTCGTGATTTCGATCTCCAGCCCTACACCGCAGCTGGAGTGAAACAAAACTGAGTTGAACCACTCTAAAAGATCACAAGCACAATCTTTTAACATCTATTATGTGAAACGCGCCTAATCAAAGGGCAATTAGCACAGAACTGCGGAGTGTCCTCGTTGGTATATAGACAGGACTGAGGCGTACTTGTATCCACAGCTGCTTTCTGGAGTGTGTTCACCCGCGGCACTTGGGGCGACACTGTCTCGCCTCCGTGTGCGACGGCGACGACGGCTTCTGTTCGCGTGACCTTTTAGGATCAAGCGCCTGATACCGACACACGTCAACTAGGTGCTTCCCTCTCCTGGCGTCGCCGTACCTTACAGATGACCCGGATTCAATGACCTATCCGTCCAGCGCGAGATTTCTTTCTTGGCGGCTCTCGAAAAGTGGAGACCAGGGCGTGTCAATAGAAAACTTCTTGTTCCGCGGTGATGAGCTCCCACACTCGACGGTTGCATATAACTTAGCCAGCAACAGAGCTGTCATAGCCGCACTGGGCATTCCGCAGAAAACCAGCTCCCGCAGTGAATTTGTTGACATAGACGTTGCGGGGCTTTCTCTGCTTTCCCTTCGTCCACGAATGGAGCCCTGCAGGAATAAAATCGGGGAACGGTCTCCTTTTGCCAAATAGTTTACGAGCTAGGCAAAGCTTCAGTCATAGCACATGCTGGCCAGAGGCTTGGCGTTTTGTCAAATAGTTCTCGACGCAATTTGCATCGATGGCACTTTCAATTACAGGTCCGCAGCGGCAAATTGCTGTTCGGAGGCGCGAAAGCCATGAACGGCACAGCCGCGCCAGATCGGAACCGTGAATGACGGCTTCACAATTTCAGTCGAGAAGGATTCGTTCTTCGCAATGCAACATGGATGGATGCGTCAAGTTCTGCGAGGATGCCGGCGGTGTACACGGATGCAATGTGTCGGCGCGTGTAAGTCGCCAGGAACGGGCGAACAGAGAACGAGCGAGACAATGCTGTGCATGACACGATGCGGGTGCATGAGGCGATACCGTGCGCGCTTGACTGCTTTCATCACGACGTAGATTCCGATCTGTTTCGTTCAAACGAAAGCTGTCCACCATCACGGGATGGATAAAGGCAGTAGGCACAAAAGCGCTGCTGCTCCATCCTTGTGAATTCGTGTCGCGTCCCTATTGCTGAGCGACGCATACCAGAATAACAGTCTCGGTACGTTTTACCGAAGGGGCAGCATCACAAGCGCCGGTGATCTAGTTCGGAATCGAAAGCGCTGCGAAACGTGAACCGCTGCGGTCACGCGCGAGCGGGGCCTCCTCTCGTATTTCAGTTTCGAAACGAACGCGCATCAGAATATCTCATTGAGTCACAAACATGATCACGACAAGCTTTAGAGCGCCGCACAGTCAGAGCTAATCATCTCCGCACGGGAGAGGACTAATCTTTCGAGTCAGAATGCATCCATACACGGTCTTCTGTCCGATATTGAGTGAATCTGGACATGCTTTCACAAAAATTGTCTGCAATCGGAAGGCCATCTCTGGTGAGTCAATGAATATTTTGAAGCGAAACGAGGGAGTGTATGTTGTCCTTCGTTCGCCCGGCGAGTAGGGCTCGAAACCTCCCAGCACCACGCGCCGCTCTGATCGCTGTACAGTTATCGTACCGCCAGCTGGTCGATGCAACTGCGCTGGTGCGCGTATCGTAGCACCTTGCCGTTCAAAGCGTCCGAGGAAAGCCAGTCAAGTATCAAAGGTGGAATGCGGGTCGCTAGACCGAGCACTCAGTTACGCGAACAAGTTACTTTAGGCCAATCCTCTTCTTCACATTTCCAGAGCGTTTTCGGACACTCCGCTTGCCGGTGCCCTTTACCCGGGGCCGTATGGAGATAGGCTTTCGCTGTCGCTGGATAGACTTTGATGTGCTTTTCGAGCAGGCGCGTAGAACCGGGTGCACAAGTGACCAACGAAGGCGACGTGGCCTACCGGAGTTTCCTTCCCGGGTCAGCGGCGCGAGGAAGATCTTCTGCGCAAGACCGTACTTTGACATACAGTCGTATGGTCCTTGGAACAAAGGCGTCGTGCAAGTACTCATGATCTTGCTTACTAAGCCAATGAAAGTCCGACGAAGCTGACAGAAACTGTGCGTGCAGGGCAACCAACCGAAATAAAAAGTGCTATACCAGCAGCAGCACTCTTGCTCCGGAACGCCGGAATCTATTCTGTCACCCGAGCAGTAAAGCAGCTCCTGCTATGGGTATTTCCGAGAATACCGAAATAGCTTCCCAAGCGGTTGTTCAGCTCCGCCCTAGCCTAGAACTACAAGGAAAGCCCCCCTTTCTGTGAAGAAACGTTTCTGCTCCAGCCAGCCAACATTTGACTCACAAGCGCGCGCATTCAGTGCGCTGCAGCTCCGATGAGACCAATATCTTACCATTTATGACATTTTCCGCCTAGAATTGCAGCAAGCGGAGTGCTCGCCCGGCGCGGCGCAGCGCGCCGTGTGTGGAGGCGTTTGGCGCCAAAGCGCTGCACAGCGCGCGACCGCCTTCGCAAGGGTAGCGTGCAACGCTTCTCTAAACGCTCGGGCGTTGCGTCCGCTGTTTGTACTGGATGACGATCACCGAGTGCCAAACCTAGTGGCAGGCGATCAATCTGTACAGTAAGAACTCGCAACTGCTTTGCAAGTATCCATAAAAACCGAGTGGTTCTGATTCTGTGCAGACTCCTTGTGGTATGGAGGTTCAGGCACCAGAAAGTGCGCGCGAACAACCTGCGGAAACTCGCCCTTCGCAGCGATTAGCTGTACTCTTTAATAGCTTTGCAACTCGAGACAAACAGAAAGTTGTCAACGACCGGGTAAACGCTGCTGCTCTGCTCAGCGCTTTGGAATCAGGGAACGAGTCGGCAGCAGCTGTTGTGCCCGCCATAGTTGAGCAGTTAACCGGTGGAGCGATACGAACTACGCCACTGGAACACGGCCATGGTTGGCTCGTTAGACCATCGAAACCCATTCTGCCCCAAAGTGTGTACGTGCCTCTGCGATCTTTTTCTTCCAAATATCGCTCGCGTAGTTCGGTATCACCCAATGGTCAACTGCCTGAAACATTAAAATTCTTTTTCAGCATTGGAGTTGTCGTGTACTGTGAACGCTGTACCGTTCGCGTCACGGAACCTACGACTGGTGCACCCGTCAAACATGAACCCGTGGAATATATAGGCCTGGCTGCTTTCGAAGCCGCGACACCTGATCGGCATGATTCGATCCCGGACGATGCGGGGCGCTCAGGCACCGAAGTGTGTCTTCAGATTGCACGGCATTGTGAGCGGCACGCGGCGAACGAGATTCCAGTAGCTCCGAGGGATGTCGTGCTTTTCGCTGGCACGTACGACAGCAGTATCTGGAAGAGAGAAACGCATGGGCCGAAGGAGCATCTGTCCCGGCCTGTACGAAGAGTTCCATGCATAACTAACCCAATTTTATGCTTACTCGGGAGAGATATCGATGCCGTAATCTGCTCTGGACTAGACGGCGAGAACGAGCCCACGCGGTGCGCAGCGAGGCATCTTTGCGAGCGCGTCTTTGATAGACGTCTCTCGTCGCAAAGGTGGAGCGACACTCGTTGCCGCTACTGTACTCGTAGACTTTTTGAGAAAAGTTCCAGAACTCGCCGGCCAGAACTTAACGCTGGGATCGTCCCCCGGGCAGGATCTCAGCTTCGGCGCCTCGAGAGATGCCACATAAGAAAGATCGCTCAGGAGCGCGATAGAACGCTCTCGACATCTCGCCGTTGAGATTAGCGTTCTCTGGTCTCAGGTTAACATTCGGGGCGCAGGCAGACTGTCGACAATTTACAAACGCTTCGAGACACCTCACCAGCGATCGCACAGAGCTCCTCTGTGCTCGATGCGGTGGCAGGTTTGAGCGTCTCGCATGTCTAGCGCGCATGCGAAGAACTGATGGCACGTGAGCGACGGCAGCAGCAGCAGCAGCATCCCTGATGATAAATTCCGAACAAGTCCGCGCGAATATCTGCACGAGTGGCAGAGAGGCTTTTCCTAGTCCGGCGATATCCTTAGCGGCTGCGATCATACGTTTTACTCTACGAGTCCTGTCGCGGTTCCTTTTGCAAAAGTCTCGTACACTTCGAGAAGCACGAGATGCCACTGCCTCGCGTCTGTGGCAGCAAACGCTGTGCAAAACGGCCGAGCCGCATGATATGCTGCCAACCGAATCGCTCCGAGTTGTATATTGCGAGGATACGAGATCCAATGAAGTGGCTCTCGGAGTTTCCCGAGAACGACGCCGCAGCGACCGTGGCGCTGTGCACCTTTTTCTGAGTCACTGAGAAGGAGCGTTATGGCCTGGGCCTTGCAAGAAACACTCGCCCAAGCCAGCATGCTCCGAAGCGCCTGCGAGTCTTTGCGGTACTTTGGTAGGCATTCCGATCTGCAGAGCTGATCTCACGGCTTTCTGCGACCTCGATTGAGGATACCGCTGGCGGGATGCGCCATCCGAACGACCCTGGGCCAAAAGCGAGCGTGCAGTTTTCAGAAGAAACTTCTAGGTCTCTAGTACGAAAATCCTCCCACGGAATGGACGAGCTCTATTAAGAGACGCTGCAGCGAGCAAGCAGCAACGCCAGTGGGAGTCGCAGTTCCTGTAGGTACGAGACATACGCCTCAACACGCTCTCGGCTTGCAAGCGAGTTCTGTAAACGGTACAGGAATGACATTGACATGGCCTCCGCAATCTGTATTCAATCTACTGGGAAGAGGCGCTCATGCTGGATATCTTTTCGCAATATCTCGGGTATGTAGGCGAATAGCATCATCTTTGCCAGTTGCGCGATAAATAATAACGCTTGCTTATGGGGTTTATGATCAATTTGCTGGGAAGACTCGTCGATGCGTTACTCACAAGCCGATGGACGTGCGGACAACATGTTCGAATCATCGATCGTATACCCTGCAAAAGTAATATGTACCGTCTCCCGTGCTCATGGATGTAGGAAAATTAGTTTTGATATTCCGACACCGTCGCATGAAAAGCAGAATGATCCCCAATTGCGCAGCTGCAACTTTTTGTTCGACAGAAGGTTTACCTGGACCAGCTATCCCAGAATGGAGGATGGGTACTGGAAATCTAAAATGCGTTCATCATACTGCACCCTACCTTCGAGCTCTATTACCCATGCTTCCTCTTGGATGTACTGGTCTTTTTGTACTTTCTATCGTGCATCGATTGTCTGCTGTGAGCATCCGCAATAGCACCTATGCAATTGGTACGGATGTGACACAGAGACAGAGTGGCTTTGCTATACCACTGACAGCATCAGCTCGAGGAGTGCTGCGCTCGACACGGTGTCAAAGTACATAATCATTCTGGGAGCCCGCAGGCTGCGCAGACAGACCTGCTGTCTGCGGCAGCGCGAAGCGGTATTCTGGGAGATAACTGCAACAAGGGCGACGCATAGACACATTCTACCCGCTCCGAGTGACAGAATAAACTGCGTTGCGGACGAGTTGCGCAGATCTCACTATAGTGCCCGCCACTGGGAGGAGCATGAAGCGTATGCGGGGCAGATTCGTCCCGCTCGCGGGACCTTTCGCCAAGAAGGTAAACATTTGACGATATGGAGAGCTTTCCCCTTTTAATGTTTATCGTAGAGGGGGAATGGATTTTTTATATCGTTGGTAGTTCATGGTTAGTCTCTGTTCTTTTTTCTGTATGGAGCAGTCGATACAATCACCTCTATATCTGGCAGGCACGAGACAGGATGGGCATCTCGCCGTTGAAGCGAAACGCGTTCCTGAAGAGTATCATGTTGATCTAACAAGATGTATTTGCATTGAAGACGGAGCAATCTATAGTTCAGTCTAATTATGTTCCAACTTTCAAGTGAGTACATTCAAGTGATTCTTCGCACTATGTAACGGAGGCGTTCGAAGAGCGTCCTTTTTCAAAAAAGACACTAAAACAGGAAAGTTATGGGAAAGCGAGTCGACGAGCCCTGAGGCCCAGTGTCGCCGGCTGCCTGAAAAAACAAAAAACAGTGCCGAGTCAAGAAGAAAAGGAAAAGAAAAAGAAGCGAAATGGAGAGGCCCTACGTCGAAGGCTGCAATAAAGACGACAGTGCGACGAAATCGTAGTAAAACCCTGTCTTCGTAGACATATCAAGGGTCCGCACAAGGAAAAGTCGCAAGACGCCATCAGAATCCATATCGCGTCTTACTCCATGAGTATTATAAAGGCGCCGTTAGGACTAATGCATTTGGAGAAGGATACGTGTCGCAACGTGACGGACATCAAAACAATTGACGTTCTGGAAGAATTTTTCAACAAGACCTTCACCCGCCACCTGATGCTTGGCACCGGGGAAACGTCGAGTGGAAATGAGCGAGCGCATGCCCTCCACGAAAATCACGCCGAATACCGCATCAGCGGTACTCGATCCAGGGGCGACTTGTGTATTGACACCTGCGGGGCAGTCAGGTACTTCACGAACCTAAAGATCCATTTGACCGTGAAACTCGAATGCTTCACGATACGCGTCCTGTTTGCGCTGTACTCGGGCCTCTCGCGCACAGGAATATGGGTCATTATCGATGGCATCACGAATGATCGCCAGCACGAACAGGAGACTGAGCTCGTCGAAGAGAAGATATCACACAGGAGAACGAATGAGGCTTCTGTCATCCGTGCGGCTATGCAAGAGCATCGTGCGGACTTGGTGCTCGCGCATCCAGCAGAAAAGGTATCAGATATGAAAAAAGATGAAGAAAGATGCTGTTCCCGAGCCCTGCGCTATTTTACGCTTTTGGGCCGGGATCTGGAACGCATGGCCGAAAAGCAGCTGAGTCGCGGAAAAATGAAGATTCGGAGGAATGGAAGGCTTTCCTAATGGGTACGCGCCTCAACGTCGTTCCGATATGCAGCGCCAACTCATATTTCGTGGCAGTCTGCTCCAGCGTCCCTCATGGCATCGTGAGGGATATCTGTCCGGAGTTCGATGCAGGCAAGAAGGAGTTCATGGGCCAAAACCGGGAAACTCATTGGAAGAATATCTTCGATTTCAAACGTCTCAATACGGGCAAGAAAGGGTATTCACGGGGACCATCGGAAGCGATGGGGCAGCCATGTGTGTACATTACCGGCGGCTGGGGGCGGATCGTCCTATCGTGCCTTCGGCTTCGCCCTCGCCGAAGCATGAAGAAAAGAAGGAGGCAGATCCTGCGACTCAGGAGGTGCAGGATAACGAGCTTGTCGCTGGCTCGGCGAAGCATGAAGAAAACAACAAGGCGGATCCTGCGACACAGGAGGTGCAGGATAACGAGCTTGTCGCTGGCTCGGCGAAGCATGAAGAAAACAACAAGGCGGATCCTGCGACACAGGAGGTGCAGGATAACGAGCTTGTCGCTGGCTCGGCGAAGCATGAAGAAAACAACAAGGCAGATCCTGCGACTCAGAAAGTGCAGGATAACGAGCTTGTCGTTGGCACCGACCCGGGGAACACAAATATCGTTACCATCGCTGCACCCAAGCGTGCGGAAGATGGTCCTGACGTTAGCTCACGTCAGAAAGACATGCTTCTTTTAAAGTTCTAAACATAGAAATACCATCGAGAATCGGGAATACTGAATACGAGGAAGAAAATCGAGACGTGGAATGCCGCAGTGCAAGAGCATCTGGAAGCTTTGAGCGAGCTGACGAGCCGAGGAGCGGACTTTCAGGCTTCTCGGAAATCCATGAAAGTTCGTGTTGCTCATTGGGAGGCGCTGTGGGATGAGTATCCAAAGCCCCGGTGGGCTCGTCAGCGACTGATCTTGTGCTGTGGGAAACAGGGAGCGTTCGCCAACTTTTTCAATGCGTTCGGCGCCCTCAAAGAGGACGAGAGTCAGAGGCTCGCAATAGCGTATGGAGCAGGGCGCTGGATGACCCAAAAAGGGTGTACACAGCTCCATCGACAAGAGCGTACAAGAAGTGTGCACATCGTTTTGTCACAATACCTATCGATGAGTTCCTAACGTCCTATATGCACCATGAGCTGGGGTGCACACTTCCGAGCGTCGAGACGGAAAAGCGTCAGCGGGGCCCTGAGGATATAGCAAAGTACGGAGCGCTGACAGAGCAGCAAGTAGAAAGTAGGGCGAAAGTTCCTGGGCTACGTGCACTGGTGCGTACAACCAGTGATGGCAAGAAACGTATAGCGTTTGTCAATCGTGACTCGAACGCCGCTATCAATACCAGGAGATGTACGGTGATGGAGACGAGACCCCCGGAGTTGATACGATCCAACTTTACGCGGCAGCCTCTCAAGGTGAACTTACCCAGGGACAAGTTGGAACCAGTAGTAGGTGGCCGGTCCAAAAAGACCGGGAGGCGTCTGCACGTCAGCGTACCGACATCCACACTATCGGCGTCGTGTATATGCGTCGGTATACCTGTTTGGTCTGTGGTAGCTGAGAAGCATGGCCCGTGGATGCCTTTTTCGAGTCGTTTCTTTCGGCAGCTGGTTCGCGGTGTCAGCTATGTGCCGGTCGTGTACGTTGTCCACGATCTTGTCGGTACGATTGTTCCCGTGAGGGGTGCGTCTATGCAACCAACCCTGAACCCAGGTGCGGCTGCAGGGGAGCTACCTCCCGGACAAGTTAGCGGCAGTCAGGATGTCGTGTTGGTTAGCCGGCTTCTCCGCGCTGTTTGGAACGTAAGGCGTGGGGATATCGTCGTTTTGCGGTCTCCCGACGCGGGACCGCAGAAGCGACTCGTGAAAAGGGTGGCCGCTCTAGAGGGGGATCGCGTTTACAACCACCGCACTGGGAAGTTTGTGGAGGTTCCACCTGGCCACTGCTGGCTCGTAGGTGACAACCGTACGGTGTCCCGTGACTCGGCTAGCCACTACGGGCCGGTTCCGCTGGGACTCCTCGAAGGACGCGCAGTGGCGGTTATCTGGCCACCACGTCGCTGGCAGGTGCTCGCGACGTCACCAAGCACAGGTTTGTGGCTCGACACTCGGAACAGCGAGGGAGACCAACTGCCAGCCAAGAAGCAAGTGCTGGCCAAGTCGGCAACTACGAAGTGAATGGCTGTACGTCCGGATGGTGAGCAGAGAACGGCGCTATGGAGCAGCACCCATTTCAGAATACCATACAACGGATCCGCTCAGCGAACTCGGGCGTAGACGCTCAAGTCTGGACCGCTTCGCATTGTCATCTACAAGAGGTTTTGTGGGCGTTTTCTTCGAGTACGTCCTTTTCCTCGCTCTTGTCTCCGGTATTGTATACGTCGAACGATGCATGTTGTCTTGTTGGGTTGCCAGTAACCGAGGCATGTCGACGGCAGCGGTAGAGTCGCGGTATCGCCTCTTCGGGCAGTTGTGGACGCGTTTCATGCCCAGGCAAAAGTTGCCATCGATGGGTCCTCTGTATGTGTATGCAACGTCGGTGCTGCGTTTGCAGCGGTGACAAACTTGGGTGTGTTCCGGCGTTCCCATGCGTCCCCAACGTACGTTCTCCCTCTCGGAAGGGCGCTTTGTGGTACCTGTACGCCAGCTCCATCACCCACCATATGGTATCGACGGGTGCAGAGGGCTTGCCCCGAGATCGTCCTCCGTTTCGGCGCCTGGTGCCGTAAACTGCGATGACGGGCTCGTTCTGGTCGATCGCCTCGGCGAGCACCAGACGCGCTGCAAACACAAGTGCAAACGCCTCCTCTCGATGACTCAACATGCGCTGGCTTGCGCGCTCTTCGCTCCCTGAGTACGCTTTTGGCGAAACATGGCGATGATCGTGACGAGCATCGCGTTGCCGTACCTACTCGTGGGCATTGTGTGTCCACGTGCTTCACTTGTGTGCGAGCGTGCAGTCACGGCTTCTGGGACTCGCTGCTGCTTCCGTCGCTTGCTTGCTGGACGGACGTTTTTCGCGTTCATTATCTTCCGCTGATACGAAGAGTACAGGCGCGCTGGCAGAATGCACGGCTGCTGGTCCAAGTCAAGTATGCGGGCACAAAACCCGAGCAGCCATAGCTTCGCCTGTTGCCACCAGGGGTATTGGGTCTCTGTTTGGGTAAAAGAGGAGCGCAGGTGCAGGGGTCCGCACTGCATGCTCCAGGCTGGTGCAGAGTGCATTGGAGAGCATCCTCGCGAGGCGATGCATTTGTACGGGTCGTTGCTCGTCTGCGTAGTAGCTCGTCTGTGCTGTATAGGTCGTTGCTTGTCTGCGTAGTAGCTCGTCTGGGCTGTACGGGTCGTTGCTTGTCTGCGTAGTTGCTCGTCTGGGCTGCACGGGTCGTTGCTCGTCTGCGTAGTAGCTCGTCTGGGCTGTACGGGTCGTTGCTGGTCTGCGCAGTAGCTCGTCTGGGCTGTACGGGTCGTTGCTGGTCTGCGCAGTAGCTCGTCTGGGCTGTATAGGTCATTGCTCCTCTTCGTAGTAGCTCGTCTGGGCTGTACGGGTCGTTGCTCGTCTGCATAGTAGCTCGTCTGGGCAGGGGTGCTTTTCAGCTCTGACGGTGTCATGAATCGTATGGGAGGTTCGCTGTTGTCCTTGTTGATAATGGCGATATTGGCCGATACGCTTACGCAGTCGGTCTCGACGAAAGACGCAACCTCTCCTGGTCGTATTGCGAAGCTGGTATTCCCGCAGTTTTTCCTTCCCGCTTGCATCTATTGCTTGCGAGGCATGGTGTCGCCACTGCCGAGCGGTGTTTCCTCGATGACCGTGAAGAAAAGCGGATTCGACTTGAGCACCGAATCGATTATTTGACGTGACAAATCCAGTCGACTTTCGGAACGGGCCTGCGAACAAGGCATCAAGGGGTGACGTCGAGGCTGTCTGCTCGTCAACCCAACAGAGCGCATTGCTGCGTCCACGAGTTGCCCTGAATCGGAAAGATCGAAAACTTGAAGCATGTGAGATTCGGGTATGCCACACATAAGGAGAGAAGAAGCGAAGCAGCTTGCAAATATGAGTTGGATATCGATTTCTGTTTTTTTACGGACCCGTGTTCGGGGGTATCGCGAATCATTCTGACTCCGATGAAGGAACGCATTCCAGCGGTAAATCGTTCAAGGTAACGCTCCGAAAACACGACCAAGAATCCTAAAACTACGCGTGAACCCGTATGCCCATAGTGCTGCACTTGGAATCTTGATGCCGCAGATCCAGAGAAAAACGTTTGGATGTATCGCAAGCTAGGAAGAGCGCAAGCAGCTCAAAACTCCATGATAACGTAATACGGTTCTAGAGACCTGCTCTGGGGCCGCGCTCCCATCCGCAGAGGCAGCGCACGAAAGCAACAGCACTAGCCAAAAAAATGAGCTCGAACGGGTTCACATATCGGCATACATTGCATTACCGATTTCGCATGGCGTGGAACTGGGGAGAGAGCATCCCAATATGGAAACGTACTCAGCCGGGCACGCGTCTGCATCCGCAGCATATGCGCAGGTCCCGTGAAAGGACCACCTGCGGCGCCGTGCGGCCCGCGCTGCACCAGGCCAGCTTCTCTGACAGCCTAAACAGCGCCAATGCTCCCGTGACCTGGACTACGCTCAAGGTCTAGCTCCGCAGCAAACGACGTACCTGCTGTCGCTCGCCGCCCTGAACTAAACGCACGCACGCGTACGCGTCCTCGAGTTGGGCGCTTCACGAAAGCGACCCGAGCAGCCGCAGGCTGCAAAACGTGCTCCCTTGTTGCCTAGCGCTTTCTCACGAGAATAACCTCGAACCGGTACGCCTTCGAAGCAAAGAAAAGCGCCTGCGAGCTCGACCTCGTATGCAGCCTATAAACGAGGCTCCTGGGGTGCTCGTTATCGAGCTTCAGTGCACGCATCGATACAGCCCCCGCCACGTTTCCCACCGAACAAAGCACCGTGATCTCTGTTGCATCGTCATGCACCAGTCACGTATCAACCTCTGCGAAAAGCAAGCTCGATGCATACAACCAACAACAACCGTACGCATCAGCAAGCAAGCATCGAAGCAGATGGCAACAAACAGTGCCCTTGGCGCGTGCTGCTGCCTCCTTCGGGAGATTGTTTTCGGACAACGCAGCAGCGATCGCGCGCGCGCGCCTCGAAGGCCATCAGCTGCAATTCGACGCTGCCTCGAAAGTGTGCGTTCGATCCGCACTACGGCGGCGCGAGCTGTCACGACTCCGGTGACCCCCAGCGAACAGTTCGCATCGAGATAGAAGTCGAAGTTTGCAACGTGGCAGTGCCAGCTTGCGCTATAGCATGGCCCCGGAGGAGGCGCCAGTCCAATGCTTCCAAAGCAATTTGTGTTTGGACTTGTTCTAGCTCGAACAACATCTGTAATCCGATTGTATCTCATTGAAAGCCATGAACATGAGGCTGCTCTATCTGGCCGCTATTGTAGTGGTCCTGGCGGCGACGCTGCTGCAAAGTGCGGCCGCCATGGACTACTATCAGAAGGATATGAAACAGAAGAAGCAGTGCTACACAGTCGAGAAGTGTGTGAAGCAGGAGCGCAAATGTATCCAATATGAGAAGGTTTGCACGCAGCCGCAGAAGAAGTGCATCCAGCACGAACTTATCTGTGTGCAGCAAGAGAACCAGTGCAAGCAGTACGAGCCCGAATACCAGAATGTTAAAGTCTGTGTTGCGTACGAGAAAGAATGCGTGCAATGGAACTATAAGGATGAGTGCCAGCAGGAGTACGTCCAACAGAACAATTACTTCTGGGGCATGAGATGGTCCAATGAGAAGAAGAAGGAGCCTGTCAAGAAACAGTGCAAGAAAGTTCAGAACGGCTGCGCACAGTGGCAGGAGAACAAGAACAAGTGCGCACAGTATGGCGAACAACAACAGAAGATCGGACAAAAGTGCTCCGACTATGTCCAGGTGTGCACGAAGACGAAACCCGGGAAATGCATCCAGTATCAGGAGACCTGCAACAACTATCAGCAGCAGTGTGCACAATGGGCTAACGTGTGCCAGCAGTACAAGAAGGAGATCGTCTGTCCTGAACCCAAGAAGGAGCCGCAGAAGAAAGTTAAGCAAGAGCAGTACGTGAAGAAGGACAACTACGTGTGGCGAATGTACGATCAAAAGAAAAAGTATGATCAGAAAAACGTAGAGCAGCAACAGAAGAATGAATGGTTCCAGCAGCAGAATGAGAAGAAGCAGTACTATTGGCAGCCACAGAAGACCCAGTACTACAAGAAGAATGATTACAAGAAGAATGTTTACAACGACCAGAAACAGTACTACTGGGAGCCACAGAAGACCCAGTACTACAAGAAGAATGATTACAAGAAGAATGTTTACAACGACCAGAAACAGTACTACTGGGAGCCGCAGAAGACCCAGTACTACAAGAAGAATGACTACAAGAAGAATGTTTACAACGATCAGAAGCAGTACTACTGGGAGCCGCAGAAGACCCAGTACTACAAGAAGAATGACTACTACCAAAAGAAGGACAACTACGTGTGGCGAATGTACGATCAAAAGAAAAAGTATGATCAGAAAAACGTAGAGCAGCAACAGAAGAATGAATGGTTCCAGCAGCAGAATGAGAAGAAGCAGTACTATTGGCAGCCACAGAAGACCCAGTACTACAAGAAGAATGATTACAAGCAGAATGTTTACAACGACCAGAAACAGTACTACTGGGAGCCGCAGAAGACCCAGTACTACAAGAAGAATGACTACAAGAAGAATGTTTACAACGACCAGAAACAGTACTACTGGGAGCCGCAGAAGACCCAGTACTACAAGAAGAATGACTACAAGAAGAATGTTTACAACGATCAGAAGCAGTACTACTGGGAGCCGCAGAAGACCCAGTACTACAAGAAGAATGACTACTACCAAAAGAAGGACAACTACGTGTGGCGAATGTACGATCAAAAGAAAAAGTATGATCAGAAAAACGTAGAGCAGCAACAGAAGAATGAATGGTTCCAGCAGCAGAATGAGAAGAAGCAGTACTATTGGCAGCCACAGAAGACCCAGTACTACAAGAAGAATGACTACAAGAAGAACGTTTACAACGACCAGAAACAGTACTACTGGGAGCCGCAGAAGACCCAGTACTACAAGAAAAATGACTACAAGAAGAATGTTTACAACGACCAGAAACAGTACTACTGGGAGCCGCAGAAGACCCAGTACTACAAGAAGAATTACAATCTATACGGAAAGAAAGAAAATCCATACGTTCCGCAGTATTACTACTGGGAGTGAAAATCAGCAGGGAGCCACCGAACATCTGGGAGCGTCTGAAACGGTGGGGGCACGGGAAAGTTTACGGATTGGCGATTGCGCCGCTACGTACAGGTTAGACTCTTGCCAGTAAACCGATAGAGTACACCAGAATGCAGTTTGCGCTTATGGCGGGTACCTCGATCGTGTCAGGTGAGTTGCAAGGCATAGGCGCCGTGGTCTATATCGACACAGCATGCATGCTGTGTCTCTGCGAAGATCACCGGATCCGGCGGACGTTGCGGGCACCATAACTTAAACCACGACGGCAACATGTTACCGATATGAACTGTCATCGGTGCCAGCCCGTGACCCCCCAATAGCAGCCGCATTCAAAACAGTTCCTCATTGCAGCGACCGTGCCGCACGCATTACAAGCACCGTCAGTGATCGTATATGCCTGCTCACGAACCCGTCGATGACTAGATTTTTTTCTACTTTCCATATACCTAACGAAACTCCTGCTCACTAGTGTGAGGCATACCTCATCGGCCCACGCGTGCGACGCCGCGAACGCTCCCCGTGTGCTACAAACATCGCGGGGTTTTGCGCCTGCCCTGTACACACGCCGGGTACGGTCGGAATGGTGCACAGCAGAGGGCAGCAGCGTCGCGGCCAGCGCCGGCGCGTAACGCGGGAGATCATTCGACGTGAGCTCCGCAACCCCCCGATACCTGATCCCCTGCCGCACGCTGCAATGCACATCGGCTCGTCAGCGCGCGGCAGGGCACGCTTGCGTCAACGCGGCGTCGGACACGTGTCCTTCATCGATCGGCGGCGGTCTGCGACGTGTACGCACCGCGGTCGATACGCGCGCAAACAGATTTTGCAGGCATGGGACACGACGCCGACGCCGTCGTCGAAGGGAAACGCGTTCCTGACCATTCGTCGACTTTGCCGGGAAACATGCGATGCCGCATTCGGAGCATGCACTGCTGCCGGTGACGTGTCCCATGCACGCCGACGGCATGGCACGGCGACATCAAGGATGCAGCCTCTCCGAGCGTGCGACATTGGTGTTGAAGGCGTAGCATTCGAGTAGCGAGCGGTATTCATTCACGCGTAGAGCAATACAACTGCAACCTTAGGAAAAAATGATCAAGAAAACTGTTTTGTGTTTTGCAGTAGCGCTGGTGCTTTGCATCGTAGCACCGATGAAGGGTGCGCAGGCCTGGTACAACACCGTAGCACAGCAGGAGCAGTGCTATCAGAAGCAGGTGTGCACTCAGTATGACAACCAGTGCACAGGATATAGCAACGTATGTTTGCAGTGGGGCGAGCAGTGCAAGCAATACGAGCAGGTGTGCACAAGCTGGGAAACCAAGTGCCTTGCCTATGAGGATGTTTACAAGACCACTCAGGTCTGCGCCCAGTACGCCCAGACGTGCGCACAGTGGAACTACAAGGAGGACTGCCAACAGGTCAAGCAGGAGCAGAAGCAATACTATACTGCCGTGGAGACGCCAGTTGCAAAACAGGACTACAAGAAGAAGCAAGACTATGTCAAGAAGCAGGAGGATCAGCAGAAGAAGGACCAGTACATCTGGGGCCAAAACGGCTGGCGCTGGTACAACCAGGAGCAGCAGCAGAAGCAGCAGGTTCAGGTGAAGAAGGTCATCGAGACTCCGATCGCCACCCAGACCTGCAAGAAGGTGCAAGCTGGATGTGCTCGCTGGCAGCAGGACACCTCCAAGTGCGAGCAGTGGACTACAAACAAACAGAAGATCGGCGTTCGGTGCGCAAACAGCGCTCAGGTATGCTCCAACTACACACAGGGCAAGTGCGCTCAGAGCGAGCAGGTCTGCCTGAGTTATGGCCAGAAATGCACGGGCTACCAGCAAGTGTGCAAGTCGTACGGCTGGCAATGGGTCTGCCAGCAGGTTCAGGCCACTGAACAGTACCAGCAGAAGCAGGTTTACGGCCAGAAGGAAGTATACGGCCAGCAACAGAAGCAAAAGTACCAGAAGGACCAAAAGCAGTACCAGGATCAGCAGAACTACTGGCAGAAGCAGTACATGTGGTGAAAAACGCTGCTCTAGAAGCTGCTGGCGGTTTTCATTGCTCGAAATGAAGTGAACAAGGAATGTGGGTCAAGGTTTGGCGAATCCGAACCAGGGAAGAGGGCGGTGCTCTGCGAAGCGGAACAGCAATAGAAATGGAGCGACGGCGTGAGAGAGACAAGCCATTGAGTCATATGCTCAACCGGGTATAGACACATTCATTAAGTAAAGGAACGTTGGGATTCTGCACCCTGCATTCGCACACGACGCCAAAGGAGTAGCGCTCACGGACGCCTGCGCCCGCAGGTGAACATGCACTGGGATACTTGATGTGACGTGCCGGCTGTCGGGCAAGAAGCTCTACGCCAATATACCGCCACAGAATCGGGTGCGCGTTTACGTCAGACTTTATCATTGGTGTAGGTTAGAGATTTTAATGAGTTGTATCCGCGCGACCAGGATTCAGTGCGAAAAAATCACTCAAACACTAGCCTCCGCCTTCGTTCGAAGAACGTCAGCCTTTCGGCGAATGCTGCCCTGTGTTCTCTGGGAATGCTACACGTGCACCGTAATGGGTTCCGTGTCCCAGACACATCAATGGCAGCATACTATGAAACAGGTCCATTGAGCTAACACGCACGTACACGCCAAAGGTCTGCTTCGTACCCATTGTCATCAACATCGGCCTATGCGGGCTTGTACTGCGAACGTTTCGATTTCCCCGCCCGTATCTCCCGCTTTCAAAACGCCTGTCTCCGCTGTCCATCTAGAATCGTTGTCAGCAGCCGAACGACTTCTGCGGCAGCGTTAAAGTCCCGAATCAGCCACTTGCAGCGATTGTCAACACGTTTCATGCAGAGGCGGAAGTTGCGGTATACGCTTCGCTTGTAATTGTCGCCGTATTTGAGCGCAGCCTCGGTGCGCCATTCGCAGTGGCGACAGGTGATTGTGGTCAAATGTTGTCGCATGTACACGAAATCTACTCGTCACTCGAGCGCCGCCCAGTGACGCGTGAGCGCTTGCGTCACCGCTTGGTGCATGAACTTGATGGGCACAAAAGGATGCATTCGATGCCGGCCTCGGTTTCCGCGCCCGGGAGCGTACCCTAGGACGACGGGCCTGTTCTAGGTGATCCCCCGACGAGAGCTCTGTGCGCTGCATGCGTCCATGCGAGATGTCTCGTTCGATCACGGATTTGTGGAGCGCGATGTTGTCCATGACGAAACAAGTACCCGAGGAAATATCTCCGCATGAGAACGAGTCGAGAACTTTCGATTGGATCACGCTCGTGTCATGCGAAGAACACCGCATGCTTCACTGGAAATGATTTCTATGATGATGCAAGCCTGAGTTAAAGGCGCTTTTTGCATGCAAACAAAAGGGACGCGAGCCTCCGGGTGCTGATCACGTGACAGGTATCGTGTTGTTGTCGAATGCCCTTTCGTCAATGACCGCACATATCGGACGATTCCTCTTTCGAACGAAATCCTTTATTTTACAGGACACCTGCATTGATATATCGGCATGGGGTTGTGCACAGGTCGTCAAGCAACGACATCGAGCTTTATTTACTCGCCAATCCGGTGGCACGAATCGCATCGCCTGCGAGTCGTCATGAAAAAATCCGAATATTTCAAGAAAGCGTGATTTGGGCATGCTCCACGAAAAGAACGGACACCAATCGAGTCCTATACCTATGAACTGGATAAAGTAATCGGCGATTTTACGAGCGCTTGTTCGAAGGCTTCGCTAATCATCCTCAGTCCAGTCACGTAAAGTACGCCAGCGGCAAAGCGTCCAAGCAGCCTATCCAAATCCACGACCGAGCATCCTAAAACTACGCCCTGTTCCATAAACCTCGATTGCTGCTCTCTGAATATCGAGCATATCCAGCTACACCAAGTCTGAAACAAAATATAAAAGCAGGTATCATGCAAGCAGTCCGGGGTTCCATTTTCATTTGACGCGCGCGTCACGCCTCTGCCCACGTCCGATACTGCCATTTCGGACACGCTGACCCGCACCCGCCGCTAGTCCGTCGACATGAACCACGATCCTCTACATCTCGCGTACGGTATCCTGCTTGGTGACGCTCGACAGACCCATACCCCAATGTCTGTTTCTCCGACGCGGATAGCTCTTTGCGATCACGCGTGCGCGCGCTCTGCCTTCGAAATGCCGCTCGCGCTGGACAGCACGGCACCTGCCAGCACGTACGCCAGACGCATGTGTATGCGTGCCGCCACAAGATCGCCAGCACGCAAACGCAGCAGTGACACGCATCGACACGAGATCGGCATCCGAGCTGCGGATCCGTGCGCAACACGTGTCCGCGCGAATGTCGCCAGCGCCTGGATGCAACGATCGCCGCAATGCGCCGCTCGACACGGAAGCACGCCCCAGCGCTTCTTTACCGAAGAGCGAAGCCTTGTTCGATGTCCGTGGCGTCAAACAGGTGCGGAGGACAGCAGCGATGTGCACGCAACGCCGTGCTCTTGTCTAGTCGAGCGCAACCTTTGCCAAGGACGCACGTGTCTGCGTCTTGGCTCGGGACCCGATCAGGACGCGCCTCAAAGCGTCTCGATGCGAACTCAGTACCGCCCAAATCCAGAGCATCGACATGAGAAGCGTCCAGAGGCTCAACGAACCCGAAGGGATCCATGTCCTGGCACCGACCAGCGTCCGAGATACCAGGAGATGGGCGGTGCTCGCCCATATGGTCGTAGCGAGCAGCACCTTGCCACTGGGCCATGGCGCACACGATGCTCGTGTCGTATCCCGGCCATCGGCGTGATGCAGGGCGATTCGGACCATAGCGGTGGCGAGTGCAGCTCGCACTAGTAAGGTGATAGCATTGTTTGCAATCAAAAGCAGCGGATCTCCAGTGTGGATGGCAGCCCAGCGCACGCCGGCGACAAAGCCGATGGAAACCACGGCATTGCACACGGTATGCGTTAGGAGCATACCCGATGAGAGTAGCGGTAAAACTGCTGTAGTGAGCAATGCGTCTGTCGTTCCAAACAGTGCTGCGGCAACGAGTGAGCGTAGATGCCAGGCCAGGAGCCTCGCGACCGGCGCTCCATGAATCGCTGCTGTTCGCAGCCATCGTTTTCCGTAGACAATCTCCAAAAACAGCGGAACGTAGACAGGGCCGACCACCGAAAGTAGAATCGCCAGGAGAATCGCACAAAGCCGTGCGTCTTGCGCGAAACGATATGCCTCGACGAGCTGAGCTGGATCATTCTCGCTGGCGGTGCGGGCTGCCAGGACGCAGACGCTCTCCTCCAGCGGAAAAAAGAAGAGCCGCAGCACCATCGACGCCAAATTTCCAGTTATCTTATAAGCTCCAATCTGCTCTGCTGTGAGGCGCGTGGAGAAAGCCAAAAACACGTTCTCTGCATCGGACGCCAAAAACTTGAGCGCAGCATGGAACGACGCATGTAGCCATAGCCGTCGGCTGTCCGTATCCCGCCTCTGATCCGCTTGGCGTCGTCTCTTTCGCGACCCGAGACGCCTCTGAAAACTTAGCCAGGAATGCGCCAGCACAACTACCCGGACGAAACTCTGTGCAAACCACCCCAATGCAGCGCCCAGTGCATCATCGCCAGTCACATAGGCAATCGATACCGCAGATAGATGCTGCGCAAGCGCCGCAAGGCCGTCCGCTCGTGCACGCCCTGCGAGTGCCCCAGCGTCGCCGTGCAACAAACACTGTACATGGAGCCATTCGCCTATGGATGCCTCTAACAGGGCTCCGGCTCCGACGAATGCGTACGCCATGTCCACGGGTCCGGAGCTGATTTTCGCTGAAGCTCTCTTCCGAAACGCAGCATCATTGCCAACAAAGACGATGACACACCAGAAGATATTCATCCAAAACCAGAAGCGTCGTTGAGCGAACTCGGGGCGCTGCAACACGACGCGCCGTACTACCTCCCGGGCAGGCCAGAGTGCAACTGCGACCGACAAGCCCAGGTACACGTCCGAGAACGCTATCGCAGCTGGCCCAAACCGGCGCGCTAAAAGCGTACGCAGTGCAAAGCTGATCACTTTGCTCAACAGGGACCAGAGGATCGTGGACCTCACGTTCGCGCTAGCCGTCTCTATGGCGACCTGGGAACCGCTCATCCGGTCAGCGCTCGCGTGCCGTCTCGAGCGCTGCAACGGCTTCGGCTCTCCAGTCGTTCCCGCTTTTTCCATGGAGTACTCGCGGAAGTGGTCCTAGCGGCGACGGAAACAACGCGCGAACGATAATTCTTTCGTCTTGTCGCACTTGACGCAACAAGCTCGCTACAACCCCGCTCACGCAGTGCAAGAGACCGCTGCAGCCCGCTGCGGAACGACTCGAGAGGCTGCCAAGCCGGTGCAAAACGTCCGACCTCCAAAGCGTTCCGCCAGTGCGGAGCATCCGTTACGTTGGGTGCCTCTTCTACAGCGCAACCGGCAGAGAGACGGCTACGATGGAGGCTCCAGTGCACGTACCGCGCAACGAGGAGTGTTCCACTTTACAACGGCAGCAAGCTGCAGGATACAACACGAGAATCACAGACTGTTGCTTATGGAGCTTCAAGCGTACCGATTGTACTGGACGCTGGCCTGAATCCGCGGAGGTATTCGTGTGGGATCCGGATGCGCAACGTCGTGAATCGTTTTTCTGTGCAGACGTCCTTGCTGAGGAACAACTGGACGTATCTACTTTCATACGTAGTGTGTCTGTATAGTCGGTACACCTCGCTCGCTGGCGTCGAAACGGTATGCAGCAGTGCGAACTTGACCACGTTGCACTGAACGCCACAGACGTTGATCGACTCTTAAAGTTTTACGCTGGGCTTTTCGGCTGGTGCACTGAACGAGTGGACGAGTGGCGCGAGGGCAAGGTGCCTTTCCCGTCGCTGCGCGTGAACGCCCGCACGATCATTGACCTGTTCCCGTCTTCAGAATCAATGACGCTGAAACAGAGCTCCGACACGCATCTGAACCACTTTTGCATAGCTGTAGATCTTTCGACTTTCCGTGCTGTACAAAGCAAAGCGCAAGAACTGGGTGCTGAGGCGGCCGGCGGGCCGCGGCAACTCTGGGGAGCCCGTGGTATGGCAGTTTCCCAGTATTACAAGGATCCCGAAGGCAACTTGTTCGAAGTTCGTTGCTATGAAGCATAAGCTTTGGAAAGCGGGTTATGAAAGGTCACTCGCGCGGCGGCATACCGTTTCCGGGCGAGCGAAGCGCACGTCGGCAGCGCGCGACAGCCTAGCACGCTGCACAGCGCCGAGCGCGTGCCTGGAAGAGCGTCCACTGCGCTCGGGCGTCGCTACCCAGCAATAACGTCGTAGAGGAGGCCAGCACGTGCTGCATAGTGACCGGAGCCCGTTTCCAGCAATTCTTTGCGCGAATCGCAGCCCATGATTCATCGACTGGAGGTAGGCTTGCGTCAGCGGTCTTCCCGTTCGCAGGCGAAACTGCACTGAGCTGCTCGTTCACCTCGAACGGTCGCGTTTGGCAAGCACGGTACAATGCAGAATATTGAGGGGGACCGGTCCCGCATCCGTAAAGTGCTCACATCGATCAGCGTGCGGAACGATATTTACATCCAATTTCACGCGATACATATCGACCACCATCATGGTTTGGCTTCTGATGCCTCCAGACCAAATCCCGTGTTCAGAGGATCGCGCTTCTTTCGACGCATGCTGGTGCACTCGCCCGAGGACAGCGGGAACAGCAAACGCATGTCGCCGCAGTGCATATACACTGGATGGACGACCACTCGCTTTCGAGCAGTCGACGCTCGCGAGTATTCAGCAAACGTCTTCATCATGACGATGTCGCAGTTCCTAGGAATACGCTGTGACACAGCGGCCGGTGTCGCGTTGGTGGCATCCCGCTCCCTTGTTGTCGCTCGTGCGTCCGCATGTGCACCGATGGACGCACCAGTGGGCGTCAACGCATTCGGGGTACCAACTGCGTAGCGACGTCACCGAAAACTTGCGAGTAGCCGAACCTTTGCTTGACGCATAGCCTAATATCGCTCAAAACGAGCACCAAGTAGACCAGCACCTGCCCATGGAGTCGGTACGACAACAATATCGTGCGTGGTAATCGAGCAGTCAGCTTCTGAAGTGCGCAAACCCCTCACAATCGAAAACACCACAGGTTGAGCGCGATGCTCGGACACCGTCACCGCAAGCGTCTCCCAGTCAGTACAGGAGGCGACGCGTACAACTAGGTCGCCTTCTTGGAGGCCTCCCTGGGCCGCTGGTGACCCAGCCTCTACCTGCACCACCTTTGCGAACGGTCTCAGGTTCGACTGACCCAGACTCGTCCCAGTCCATTCTGAGCGTTGTGCTGGCTGGTTGTCTCCGGGGCGGTGTTCCCGGCTCGAGGCAGTCCGCACTGCTGGTGCGCTCTCAACAACTCGTGACACAGACGCGGTAGACCGTGCGGTTTGCGCGTGTGTTGGCCCGCTCGTCAGCACCTCCGGAAGCAGCCTTTCAATTTCTCTCATTATCAGACGATAATCGGTTTGCAGGCACACGAGACGTTGACGATACTGGCGGATCTGGTACACATCGCAGTCCGAACGGGGGAAGCCGTCCTCGTCAACGAGTGGACCTCGCACCCCGGCAGGCGTGACTTCTAGACAGGATACCAAGCGTTCAATCTCACGCTCGATTTCTTCTTTCTGTAAAGCTAGCGCTCGTAGGCGCTGTACGCTGTCGGAGGTCATTTTTTCGACGTCTCAGACAGGCGAACGACGGCGCGTAGCTCCAGGCGTTGCCCGGGAACCTTTACGGACGAGGTCGTTTACGACGCTCAAAAGGTCCAAAGATCACAATCCGAAAAAAACATCGGAACTTGGTCTGAAAGAAATCTGAATAGAGCGCTGACGCTCTATCCGACTTTTGATTAACAATAGCAACAACAACCGACCTCACGACATTGTCAAAGTCGAAACTGTCGAGCAACGGAACGCACGAAAACCGCACAACTCATCACAGTACCTCATTCCGGCGTCTGTGCAGCATTCATAACAAGCATAGGGGATCAACGTATATTCGTACTCGATACACTACTATGCCTAGTTTGTTTACCATCAGTAAACCTAACGAAACTCCTACTGAGTAGAGAGATGCATACCTCACCCGCACAAGCGTAACACCCTACGATGGCTACGCTTTCGACAGAAGCATCGCGAGGTATCTTGCCAGGCCCCAACATCCCCATGTATGTCAGGGCGGTACTGCGATAGGCTGTAGTCTCGGCACCAGGGAAATATCCTATCGCAGGGGATTATTCCGTGTGAGTTTCCGATTTACGATACCTGATTTCCGCTGCAGAGCGATGCGTGCTGGTGAGAACACGCATGCGCCAATGCGGCATCGGACACGTGTCTCCTTTATGGATCGGTGTGAGCACTGCGGTCGGGCAGCGCTTCACGGGACCTGGCAGGCATGAGATACGACGCGCATGCCGCCGCCGTTGAAGAGAAACTTGATCTTGATTTCCAGCGTATAGCCGAAATGTAAGAGTTGTATTTTCGTTAACTTCATAGCCAAGCACAGTTTTTCAGTTCATTTGTGTTTCACACCTCAACTAAAAAATTCGATTGATATTTCGCAGTATATAACGGAGGCTTTCGAATAGCGTGCTTTTTCGAAAAAGACGCTAAAAAAGGAAAGTTATGGGAAAGCGAGTCGACGAGCCTTGAGGCCCAGTGTCGCCGGCTGCCTGAAAAACAAAAAACAGTGCCGAGTCAAGAAGAAAAGAAAAGAAAAAGAAGCAAAAGGGAGAGGCCCTACGTCGAAGGCTGCAATAAAGACGACAGTGCGACGAAATCGTAGTAAAACCCTGTCTTCGTAGACATATCAAGGGTCCGCACAAGGAAAAGTCGCAAGACGCCATCAGAATCCATATCGCGTCTTACTCCATGAGTATTATAAAGGCGTCGTTAGGACTAATGCATTTGGAGAAGGATACGTGTCGCAACGTGACGGACATCAAAACAATTGACGTTCTGGAAGAATTTTTCAACAAGACCTTCACCCGCCACCTGATGCTTGGCACCGGGGAAACGTCGAGTGGAAGTGAGCGAGCGCATGCCCTCCACGAAAATCACGCCGAATACCGCTTCAGCGGTACTCGATACAGGGGCGACTTGTGTATTGACACCTGCGGGGCGGTCAGGTACTTCACGAACCTGAAGATCCATTTGACCGTGAAACTCGAATGCTTCACGATACGCGTCCTGTTTGCGCTGTACTCGGGCCTCTCGCGCACAGGAATATGGGTCATTATCGATGGCATCACGAATGATCGCCAGCACGAACAGGAGACTGAGCTCGTCGAAGAGAAGATATCACACAGGAGAACGAATGAGGCTTCTGTCATCCGTGCGGCTATGCAAGAGCATCGTGCGGACTTGGTGCTCGCGCATCCAGCAGAAAAGGTATCAGATATGAAAAAAGATGAAGAAAGATGCTGTTCCCGAGCCCTGCGCTATTTTATGTTTTTGGGCCGGGATCTGGAACGCATGGCCGAAAAGCAGCTGAGTCGCGGAAAAATGAAGATTCGGAGAAATGGAAGGCTTTCCTAATGGGTACGCGCTTCAACGTCGTTCCGATATGCAGCATCAACTCACATTTCGTGGCAGTCTGCTCCAGCGTCCCTCATGGCATCATGAGGGATATCTGTCAGGAGTTCGATGCAGGCAAGAAGGAGTTCATGGGCCAAAACCGGGAAACTCATTGGAAGAATATCTTCGATTTCAAACGTCTCAATACGGGCAAGAAAGGGTATTCACGGGGACCATCGGAAGCGATGGGGCAGCCATGTGTGTCCACTACCGGCGGCTGAGGGCGGATCGACCTATCGTGCCTTCGGCTTCGCCCTCGCCGAAGCATGAAGAAAAGAAGGAGGCAGATCCTGCGACACAGGAGGTGCAGGATAACGAGCTTGTCGTTGGCTCGGCGAAGCATGAAGAAAACAACAAGGTAGATCCTGCGACTCAGAAAGTGCAGGATAACGAGCTTGTCGTTGGCTCGGCGAAGCATGAAGAAAACAACAAGGCAGATCCTGCGACACAGGAGGTGCAGGATAACGAGCTTGTCGTTGGCACCGACCCGGGGAACACAAATATCGTTACCATCGCTGTACCCAAGCGTGCGGAAGATGGTCCTGACGTTAGCTCACGTCAGAAAGACATGCTTCTTTTAAAGTTCTAAACATAGAAATACCATCGAGAATCGGGAATACTGAATACGAGGAAGAAAATCGAGACGTGGAATGCCGGAGTGCAAGAGCATCTGGAAGCTTTGAGCGAGCTGACGAGCCGAGGAGCGGACTTTCAGGCTTTTCGGAAATCCATGAAAGTTCGTGTTGCTCATTGGGAGGCGCTGTGGGAGGAGTATCCAAAGCCCCGGTGGGCTCGTCAGCGACTGATCTTGTGTTGTGGGAAATAGGGAGCGTTCGCCAACTTTTTCAATGCGTTCGGCGCCCTCAAAGAGGACGAGAGTCAGAGGCTCGCAATAGCGTATGGAGCAGGGCGCTGGATGACCCAAAAAGGGTGTACACAGCTCCATCGACAAGAGCGTACAAGAAGTGTGCACATCGTTTTGTCACAATACCTATAGATGAGTTCCTAACGTCCTATATGCACCATGAGCTGGGGTGCACACTTCCGAGCGTCGAGACGGAAAAGCGTCAGCGGGGCCCTGAGGATATAGCAAAGTACGGAGCGCTGACAGAGCAGCAAGTAGAAAGTAGGGCGAAAGTTCCTGGGCTACGTGCACTGGTGCGTACAACCAGTGATGGCAAGAAACGTATAGCGTTTGTCAATCGTGACTCGAACGCCGCTATCAATACCAGGAGATGTACGGTGATGGAGACGAGACCCCCGGAGTTGATACGATCCAACTTTACGGGGCAGCCTCTCAAGGTGGACTTACCCAGGGACAAGTTGGAACCAGTAGTAGGTGGCCGGTCCAAAAAGACCGGGAGGCGTCTGCACGTCAGCGTACCGACATCCACACTATCGGCGTCGTGTATATGCGTCGGTATACCTGTTTTGTCTGTGGTAGCTGAGAAGCATGGCCCGTGGATGACTTTTTCGAGTCGTTTCTTTCGGCAGCTGATTCGCGGTGTCAGCTATGTGCCGGTCGTGTACGTTGTCCACGATCTTGTCGGTACGATTGTTCCCGTGAGGGGTGCGTCTATGCAACCAACCCTGAACCCAGGTGCGGCTGCAGGGGAGCTACCTCCCGGACAAGTTAGCGGCAGTCAGGATGTCGTGTTGGTTAGCCGGCTTCTCCGCGCTGTTTGGAACGTAAGGCGTGGGGATATCGTCGTTTTGCGGTCTCCCGACGCGGGACCGCAGAAGCGACTCGTGAAAAGGGTGGCCGCTCTAGAGGGGGATCGCGTTTACAACCACCGCACTGGGAAGTTTGTGGAGGTTCCACCTGGCCACTGCTGGCTCGTAGGTGACAACCGTACGGTGTCCCGTGACTCGGCTAGCCACTACGGGCCGGTTCCGCTGGGACTCCTCGAAGGACGCGCAGTGGCGGTTATCTGGCCACCACGTCGCTGGCAGGTGCTCGCGACGTCACCAAGCACAGGTTTGTGGCTCGACACTCGGAACAGCGAGGGAGACCAACTGCCAGCCAAGAAGCAAGTGCTGGCCAAGTCGGCAACTACGAAGTGAATGGCTGAACGTCCGGATGGTGAGCAGAGAACGGCGCTATGGAGCAGCACCCATTTCAGAATACCATACAACGGATCCGCTCAGCGAACTCGGGCGTAGACGCTCAAGTCTGGACCGCTTCGCATTGTCATCTACAAGAGGTTTTGTGGGCGTTTTCTTCGAGTACGTCCTTTTCCTCGCTCTTGTCTCCGGTATTGTATACGTCGAACGATGCATGTTTTCTTGTTGGGTTGCCAGTAACCGAGGCATGTCGACGGCAGCGGTAGAGTCGCGGTATCGCCTCTTCGGGCAGTTGTGGACGCATTTCATGCCCAGGCAAAAGTTGCCATCGATGGGTCCTCTGTATTTGTATGCAACGTCGGTGCTCCGTTTGCAGCGGTGACAAACTTGGGCGTGTTCTGGCGTTCCCATGCGTCCCCAACGTACGTTCTCCCTCTCGGAAGGGCGCTTTGTGGTACCTGTACGCCAGCTCCATCACCCACCATATGGTATCGACGGGTGCAGAGGGCTTGCCCCGAGATCGTCCTCCGTTTCGGCGCCTGGTGCCGTAAACTGCGATGACGGGCTCGTTCTGGTCGATCGCCTCGGCGAGCACCAGACGCGCTGCAAACACAAGTGCAAACGCCTCCTCTCGATGACTCAACATGCGCTGGCTTGCGCGCTCTTCGCTCCCTGAGTACGCTTTTGGCGAAACATGGCGATGATCGTGACGCGCATCGCGTTGCCGTACCTACTCGTGGGCATTGTGTGTCCACGTGCTTCACTTGTATGCGAGCGTGCAGTCACGGCTTCTGGGACTCGCTGCTGCTTCCGTCGCTTGCTCGCTGGACGGACGTTTTTCGCGTTCATTATCTTCCGCTGATACGAAGAGTACAGGCGCGCTAGCAGAATGCACGGCTGCTGGTCCAAGTCAAGTATGCGGGCACAAAACCCGAGCAGCCATAGCTTCGCCTGTTGCCACCAGGGGTATTGGGTCTCTGTTTGGGTAAAAGAGGAGCGCAGGTGCAGGGGTCCGCACTGCATGCTCCAGGCTGGTGCAGAGTGCATTGGAGAGCATCCTCGCGAGGCGATGCATTTGTACGGGTCGTTGCTCGTCTGCGTAGTAGCTCGTCTGCATAGTAGCTCGTCTGGGCTGTACGGGTCGTTGCTGGTCTGCGCAGTAGCTCGTCTGGGCTGTATAGGTCATTGCTCCTCTTCGTAGTAGCTCGTCTGGGCTGTACGGGTCGTTGCTCGTCTGCATAGTAGCTCGTCTGGGCTGTTCGGGTCGTTGCTGGTCTGCGCAGTAGCTCGTCTGGGCAGGGGTGCGTTTCAGCTCTGACGGTGTCATGAATCGTATGGGAGGTTCGCTGTTGTCCTTGTTGATAATGGCGATATTGGCCGATACGCTTACGCAGTCGGTCTCGACGAAAGACGCAACCTCTCCTGGTCGTATTGCGAAGCTGGTATTCCCGCAGTTTTTCCTTCCCGCTTGCATCTATTGCTTGCGAGGCATGGTGTTGCCACTGCCGAGCGGTGTTTCCTCGATGACCGTGAAGAAAAGCGGATTCGACTTGAGCACCGAATCGATTATTTGACGTGACAAATCCAGTCGACTTTCGGAACGGGCCTGCGAACAAGGCATCAAGGGGTGACGTCGAGGCTGTCTGCTCGTCAACCCAACAGAGCGCATTGCTGCGTCCACGAGTTGCCCTGAATCGGAAAGATCGAAAACTTGAAGCATGTGAGATTCGGGTATGCCACACATAAGGAGAGAAGAAGCGAAGCAGCTTGCAAATATGAGTTGGATATCGATTTCTGTTTTTTTACGGACCCGTGTTCGGGGGTATCGCGAATCATTCTGACTCCGATGAAAGAACGCATTCCAGCGGTAAATCGTTCAAGGTAACGCTCCGAAAACACGACCAAGAATCCTAAAACTACGCGTGAACCCGTATGCCCATAGTGCTGCACTTGGAATCTTGATGCCGCAGATCCAGAGAAAAACGTTTGGATGTATCGCAAGCTAGGAAGAGCGCAAGCAGCTCAAAACTCCATGATAACGTAATACGGTTCTAGAGACCTGCTCTGGGGCCGCGCTCCCATCCGCAGAGGCAGCGCACGAAAGCAAAAGCACAGGACGACTGCACCAGACACCAGCGAGACCGCGGCTCACGACCCGCTCGACAGACACCTGCGTTTGCTCCTTCATCGCACCGCTGCTTGCACTGCCTCAGACTCGTTCATAACCCAGCATACAAAAGCGTAGAGCGAGATTGTATCCCCCTTCACCGGCTGATCTGACAGGTGTCTTGCGCTGTTGCTGCTGTTGCTGCTGTTGCCGGTTCTGCAGGCCTCAACTCAAGCGCTCTGAAGTGCAGCAAGCGCATCGCCGGTTCCCCAGCACGTCTGCATGCGCTTTACAGGCAACGGAAAGCCAGCGCGTGCGAGAGACGCTCGTATCCCGCCAACGCACTTGCCACGACTTTAACTCGACCAGGAGGCACAAACCTTCCTGCCCAGCCGAACCGAAGGTTGAACACGCTCTCGTAGCAGCGACGAATAACCGTCTGCGACAATCTTCAGGGACAAGAGGTCAGTCTCATACGAGTGCCTGACCAGAAAACCGTTATTCCCAGGTACCTAAACCCGAGCGTCTATCCCAGGTCACTAGAGCTGCACCTAGCGCCAGCACAGTGCACTCGGAGACGCAGCACTTACTCCAAAGTCGTAGCTTTCTCAAGTCGATATCGAACAGTGCTGGAACCGGTTCCCGGCATACTTGCGTCCATTCACGCTAGACTCTATGTGCAGTTCGAACAAGTGCCTACAAAACCTTGTGCAGTTTCCCGCATCCAGGATGCATATCGCACGCGCTGGTGACTGCTGAACCGCATCATCGACCGATCCACCAGGTGTTGTACTGCTTCTTTCACTATCGATCCACCTGGCGCGTTCGCGTTGGTTCAGGATATGCACAGGCTGCCCGACGACAACCAGGACTCATGTCCCAATTGCGTGAAAGTTCACCCGTGCACTATCTCGTGCCCCGACAACCGGCTTTCGTTGAAGCGGAGCTTAGAGCCGAGGGCACGCGTCTGCTGTTTCTGTTGCATCGCTCGCGCCAGCAACTGGAAACGCTTTGGAGTGAACGTTCCACCGAGTTACTTTCCGGATCTAGTCCAAAACATGAAATTGAACGTCTAGACCGTCGCTTTTATACCGAGTTGAGAAAGCTTGATCGCCTTGTTTCCCGCTTCCACCTCCTCGGGGGGCTTCTCCCGGCAGCGTTGCACCGCGAATTGACCTGGCTCTTTCTCAACCTCTGCTTGGGTGACGCGGCTATCACGCTACGTGACTTGGATGTTCGTAGCGTCTGCGCCGAACGACTCTCGGCAACTTTGTTGCAGCGGGATCGGTACGAGGCCCAGGTCGTCCGGCTTGCTCAGGAGGCTGCAGGCGTATCGGCGCCGTGGTCAGGTTCAACCAGTGGCGAACGTTGGCGGAAGCTCACGCAACCGCTGGCAGCTTTCGAGGGAATCTTCTGTGCACTTGACCGCATACTGCGAGCGTATCACTTTGATGATGACGTGTCCAGTGCGAGTGTGGACTTGGTTCCGCCCTGCTCCAATGATATCGAAGCGGATGCCTTGTCGTTGCATGGTGCCGTCCATAGTCCTCAAAGCCGCTCGATTCACGTGAGAGCGCTACTCGGGCTTGTGGAAGTGATTCGACCCTTGTTTGCGAGCTGTGCGGAGCGCATCTGGTGGGATCACTATCGGCCTCGTATCGTGGCAGCCGCTGAGCAGCACGCTCCCGAAGCCAGACGCCAGCTCTATCTGGAAGCCATCCTGTGTACGAAGCTACTGCCCACAGAGCTGGAGAGTGACGCAGACACCTCCGGATGCACCTGGGTGCGCGATGCCTTCGAACACGGCTACAACGCGGGCGCATTCTCCGACGCACAGTGGAGCGGCAGCACGTTCACGGAGTGGGATACGCTGTGGTTAGAGCTGTGGTCACGCGTAGCCCGGGATTTGTTGCCTATGACCCAGCGTCATGCATGGCAGGAGAGTCTGTCCAAGCAACCGCAAGAGAGGCAACAGAGCGCAAGAGAGAAGGAGCAGCTTCTGCTGCCCAGCATCGCGTCACTTTCTCAGAAAATTTTCGAGTCTCTAGGGATGCCTCTGGCTGACTTTGCGTACGCTCGTCCCGAAGATCATGGATTTCCTGAGAGCATGCGCTTTGCAGTTGGCTCCAACGTCCCGGAACGAAGGATTCGTGCCTGCACCGAGCTCATGGTGCGCTACATCGGCAGCGGAGTGGATCCGTATGCGACCAACGAGTGCATCCTTACGGGGCTCAGGCGGCTGCTTGCCCTGACGGACATTGCGATCCATCCCAACCGCGGTGGTGTCTGGGCACCGCGTTTCGGCGCCTTTGTCGAGACACTAGCCACAGCGATGTTCGAGCGCGTCTCCCAGCAACAGATACACGGAGATTCAGCGCTATACGATCGAATCGCGGATTGTCCCCAGGAATCCGAGCACCAACTCAGCACTGCTTGCGTATCGCGCATTGTGGAGATGCTGTCGGAGACTCTGGAGCGGGCGCTCTTATCCGCGAACAGAGCGCTGGCGAGTCGAGCGCAACACTCTCTGCGGTTGATGCTGCGGATGCTGGCCCCGACGTCGGACTCGGCGAGCTCGGCACCGCATCTATCCCTGAGTTGCACGCGTTGGGCTCGAGCGCTCTTCGAGAGCGTCGTCCTTGATACGTTCGAACAGGAATCCAAGGCGTCGAGACGTGCCACGGCTGTAGGCGTGGCGATGATCCTGTTACCGTACCTGCTGCCGCCTCAGGATGGAGCGCCTGACGGGCGCGATGACGAGCTCGAGTCACAAGTCGCATCGCGGGAGTCAGTGGAAAATCGCCTTGTGCTTCTCCTGGACTATATCCTGGAAGGCACTTCAGCGAGCGACGCACCGTTTGCCGAGGCCGCCTACCACTTCTGCCTGCGCCTGCTGGATCTGGTTCATCCATTCATGCAGACGGAGCAGCACGCTTCGGTCGAAGTGGGTGTGTTTCTCTCACGCTCTGCATACACATTCTTGATCGAGGAGTGGCTCTACCGGTTCGCCGAGCGCATCTTCGACGTCCTGGATGCACTGGAGGATCGCGATGCCTCCTCGCCAGCGCCGTCCCTACAAGTGTTCGAAAACCTCATCATGAGAATGAGTGAAGTACTGCAGAGCTATGAAGGCGACACTGACGCAGCGGACTCGCTATGGCATCGCCTCTTCATCGAAAAGGTCCTGGAGGAGCGACTCACTGGCCACCGAGCACTCGACAACGCCACGAAAGAGTGGTCTGCTGTCGTTCGTGCCCTGGTTGCTTCGACAGACAAGGCACCGGTGCGTCGTCGCCACGCGCTGATGGATCGCCTCTTGGCGGCTGCAGCTGCAGATGCAGATGCGGCTGCTGCACTGACGACGACATCATCAACAACAACAACAACGCCGCCGACGCTCCAGGCATGGCGACTTGGCCTGCTGGGTCAGGCGTGTCGACGCTATGCAGACGCTTCGGAGCTTGCGCTTCGCTACGGAGATCGCATTGCGGTGCTAATACAACGTGCCTGTTGCGCTGTTGCTGAGCGCTCGGTCTACAAAGCGGGCGGCAAACTGCTCCGTGGCTTGATGCAAGGACTGACCGATTCGTGGCCTGTAGCTGTGCGAGCAAAACAGGTACCAGTTGCCGAGCGCTGGCAGCGTGTGCGCACGCTCTGGCATCAAGGCTGCTCCTTGAGTCTCTGCATTCAGCAGATCAGCTGGCAGCACATCGAGATTCAGTGGCATGAACCTTGCCCTGATGCGGTTCAGTATGCGTGGTCCTTGTTTGCGCAGAATCTGCGAGCGATAGAAGCATTCCTCGGTGACGCTTCCGCATCCATCGATACCAATAAGGCCAAAGCAGCTGCTCGCTGGCTCTTTGCGCTTCGTCGCGGAGCACGCTGGTTGCTCTCCGGGAAGCGCATGCGCTCTGGTCTGGATTCCATCGGTGACGAAATGATCGACAATGCTTTCAATGCAGAGGACGCGTTTGATACACTAGACGAGGATCTCCCGGGCGCGTTTACCGACTCGAATGACGCTGAGCCCGTATCCGACTCGCCCCGCAAATCACCCGACTGGACTGCCTTGAATGGCAATGCTTCGGGCTTTCTCGACTTGCTTCCATCGAATGCAACGCAACTGCTCGAGCAGTGGCAAGCGCTGGTGCTGCGCATCGTCCTCGCTGCAGATCCGGATACGCTTCAACGCGATGCCCTGCGACCGTTGGAGATCGGGCACCAGGGCTTTTCCATCGATGACGCTGGGGCACAACGCGCCGGACGAGGTCGTGCTCGTCGACGCTTTGCGCTGCGGGCGGTTAACGAGTCCGCAGTGGATGTGAGCGGGTGGGCGCTGCTGGAGGCACCGCCCTGGAGCTTGCAGGCGTTTGCGTTGGCGGCACTGGAGAGCCGGCGCTCGCTCGCCGCTCGTGCCGGGAGCTTTGCGATATGCTGCGGCAGCATAGCAGCCGCACACGATGATGCATTCCCCAAGCCGCTCCTCAAAGTCTTGCTCTCGGAGCGCGGCGTCTTGAGTGACTTTCCGGGCGTCGGGCGTCGAGCACGGGCACTGCTGCTTCCCGCGTGTCGATTCCTGTCGCTGTATTCGCTCAGAGCGCTCGTTCTGAGACCCATTCTTCACGAACTCGACGCAGCGGCTGCAATCGACGACAAAGTTCTGCTTCGACAACAACGTACCCGTTTGGAAAGCGTTTTTCTTCTGCTCGATGCGCTGTCACCGCGACTCGCCAGCGAAGCACGACTCTTCCGGGAGCTCGTGGCGACGGTGTTACGCACTGCCTGTCGCGGTACCTGGATGACCAATCTAGCCAGCGTATATGCGTTTGCAATGAGGCTCTTGTTCAAGGTTGCGCTTCGTGTGCGCAGACTCGCGATGCTGAGCTCGACGCCACCTCGTGATGAGCGCTGTGCGACGCTGCCCAGCATCGACGCCGGACACCAGCTATCCGAGGGAGCATTTGCGTCGATGCTCCTCTGCGTCGCACAGCGGGGTGCGTATCCGGAGCCTTGCGCGAACGTCGCAGCGTTGACAGGCGCGACGCAGCAGCTGGCGTGGCCCACACGCGCAGTTGCTGCCTGGCTTCTGATCCAATATGATCTCGTTCGTGAAGCGCACTGGCGGGCACTCGGTGTGCGGGACTCGTTCAGCGACTCCGTGGCGGTGAGCTGGCGACGAGCCCTGGACGCTGCCATGTCGCTCGCAAACGATGCCCATCATGCGGCACTGCGACGACTCGGTACGTTGCTGGTCTGCCGACTCAGCGCGTGCAGTATCGCGCGATCGAATGCTCTCGATGCTTCGTGGCGCTCCGCGGAGCAAGTCCAGGCCCTGTTGTACGCCATGTATCTGGATGCCAAGGGCCCGTTGTCGCTCTTCATATCGTCGGCATCGAGTCCGACGGATGCTGCAGCAGCTGCAGCGGCAAACGAAGGCGATGTGTTGTCGAGTCTGACTGCTGCGGTCGCTCAGCAGTGGACGGGAGCAGCAGCTGCAGCGGGGTCGATCGCTGCCGGCGCCCTGGCGGATGTCATCCTCGATGCGGCGGCGGCATCGTGGGAGCTGCTCAGCGGTGGCCCTGTGTGGCCGTCCATTCGCGACGGCTGCCTGGGCTCTTCTCTCATGGTTAGTCGACAACCCGGTGAACACTGGACATTCGCCATGCTGACGCGAGTGCGATGCCTTGAGCGCCTCCATGGACTGATGGATGCATCGGAACGACAACGCGTCCAGTGGTACCGCGAGTCGGCGCCTGACCTCTCGATGCTCCACGGTACGCAGGTTGTCGATGGCGACGGTGCCGCGGACGACCGCCTGCGCAAACTCGAGCACGAGATCCTGGTAGCCACCGCGAGTCGCGATCTGGACAGACTAGCGCAATGCATCGAAAAATGTCCGTCGCAGCTGGTATGGCGGAGTCTGATCGTGCCAGCGCTGCGATATCTGGCCGACCAGCCGCTGTATTCGGAAGCGGAGCTTGCCGACAAACACCCGCTCATCGATATGGTGATGAGGTTAGCGAGTGCTCGTGTGCGACGGGCGCCCAATGCCTGGAATGCGCTCCTGGATGAGACTGTACCACACACCGACGCGACAGCGGTCGTGCGTACGCTGCATTGCCTCGAAGCGCTGGGTCGAGTAGCGCCACCAGCTTCGTTGCGCTACGAGCTTCTCATGGGGCGCCTCTCTGGCGTCGAGCGGGATGCTGCTGCATCGCTCCTGGCTGTCTGGGTCGCGAATCATCGCTCGCTACTGACCGAGATGCTGGAGCGATGGCGGTTGTATGTCGCGGGACTGGAGGCGGCTTTCACGTCTGGGGGCGTGCCGGCTCAGGGCGCCTTGCCTGACCGTCTGTTCGCAGCCCGGGATACACTGATAAGCTTCCTGGAGCGACTTTGTAGCTGGCGACTGCACGATGTTGCAGCGTTCTTCCAGCAACAGCCGATCTCGGTGATCGACTGGTGCCTGGCGCAGCTGGGTACCGCGCTTGTGTTCAGCGACGACCTCCGTGGCGACGTTTCCGGAATGCCCGGGAGCACGGGCTCAGCGGCGACGCTCGGGCAACGCGAATCCTTAGCGCAGCATGCGCGCAACACCTGGTATCTCTTGGCACAGACGCGAGCGCTGGTCCTTTTCCAGCGTACGTTATACGCAGTCGCTGAAGCGCGTCGAGACCCTCGCTTGTGGCCGTTCCGCGAAGCCGCCCTGCAAGCTGTTCGCCTTGCGATGAATGACCACCCGTTTGCATTGGTTGAGGGCGCCACAGCCACAGCCGCAGGCACTTCAGCCAGCACACCAGCATTGCAATGGATCGACGAGCTACTACCCTTTCTGAACGACACCGAAGTTGCCGTTCGCAAAGTCGCTGCCCAAGCGCTGGCGGCATGGAGCCGCTGGTTCGTACCCCATGCCTCTGATCACGATGATGAACGCATGCTCCACGAACCTGTTATTCGGACGTACTGGTGCGAGGCCAATGATCGAATCGACGACCAGGGCCGAGCGCTGGTGCTCGCCGCACTCATCCAGTACCATCCGTACAACGTCCGCCCGCGTTGGATGTCGGATGTGCTCCATGCACTGGTGCGCCTCACTGAAGTACGATCCTCGAATCGAGCGTCGCTTCATCATTCGACGGCTCGCCGACGCGAAGCAGCGCAGGTCGCGCGCCAGTGCCTGCAGGCGTTTCGCCATATGCACCACGCACAGTGGACTCGCGAACAGCAACAACTTGAACCGAGCGTTCGCGAGCAACTTGCGGACTTGTGGCTCGGAAGTGCGTACGTCGTCTAAGGACACGGCACACGTGATAAGGTATCTTGGAAAAAAACTGGACACGTACGAATCACATTTAAACATCCACGCCCATCGTGGCGCTACCAGGACAACGGGACACGTATCTCCTACGAAACGCGCGATCTGCAATGCAAACTTGCAATCTTAGATACAACTAGGCAGAAATCGGTACTTGATTCGATGCCTCACTGCATCCAGCGCGCCGATCGGACACCGCATGTATGCCAAGCGGCTGGCAAGTAGCGGGAAAACGCATCCGCTGTTGTTCTTGTTGTAGTTGCTGTTGTTGTTCGCGATCCGTAGATTCGCAAGCGTGCGTGCGTGCGCGCACCCGAACGTAGCGACGCTCATTGCAAGTGATCGACAAGCATAGGATGCCTGCAATATCAACCGGTGATCACAGGGGCTTGTTTGCGCACACTGTGCTTCCAGAGCATGACGAGAACGATACACTTGCAATGGGGTGGACGCACGTGCCCTGTAAGGGCACATACACATACACACACATGAATGCAAGCATGCACGCACCCTATCGTCCAAGGAGCGGTCGACGAGCGGCACCGATAATGCGGTAACCTGGATCGTTTGCGCGACTCCTTTGACGGGATCTTTTACGCGGCATACATCTTGAAAGGATGGAAAGTGATTCGCACGCCTCGTGTCTTGATTGGACACGCCACCAACTATGATCATCTCCATACGAAATGGCAAAGAGCGCATCTCTCCGTCTGTAAACTTTCCTGCAACGTATTGTTTTTTTCCATGAAAATTCTGCATACTCTGAACTGGACACGGTTCCTTTGGATTTTTTGAATTGAAACTGTTATGAATGATCATCCCGAATCAGAACTGTTAAGCAAACGGCCACGCCATGTAACGGGTGCCTGTACACGAGCCGCGCCCACACACCGAAGCGTGGAAGCGGCGAACTTATCGGACACTCGTATAGACAGGCATCCACCTCATGCGTCGCACATGGCAGCACATTATGCAGTGGAGGATGCAGGCGCCTCCTCATCATTCGATGTCGATACAGGTAATGTGCTTTCGGTTGAGGCATCGGCGTTGGCGGCCGACGCTGGCTGTACTGGGGCAGTAGGCGAGCCCGGCGGCGGGCAGGTCGGCACCGTAGACGACGAAGACAACGATAACGATAACGATGATGATCGTGATGGTGATGATGACTCGGTCTCCTCTTCGCTCAGGTGATCCGATCCCAGAGCTGCTGAGGTAGCTGCTTTTTTTCTGCTTTGGAGGAGTTGCTCCGCTTTGCGAATATGCCGCAGGGACTGTTGGCTGATCACTGATTCGTCGGCTCCAAGTGCACGCAGTTGCGCCTTGGTAAACGCCATGTCGCACACGTTCTTGAGCTGCGCGAGTGCAGCACCGCCGTCCACTTTTTCCATGCGGCGAGCTTCGCGCAGGAGCTTGAGTTGGTACTTTTGTAAATGCGTGCGCACCTGCTTCGGACTGCGGCTCTTCACGATACCAGCGATGGCAGCGAAATTCTTCGGACCGAACTTTTTGCAGCCTAGCAGAAAGAGCTCGTGTTCCACGTCTGCCCAATACCGTGTAGTGCCCAGCGGCCGTGCATGACGTTCACCCCGCCTCGAGCGGCGCTTCGTAGTTAGGTTCAGCTCGCTTCCTGCAGATTGTGCGAGTGAAGGCGCCCCATTCGTGCCGACACTGGAGGATCCCTCTGGGCCAGTCATCTCTGAGAATTCTCTGCGAGACCTTTGCCGTGCTGCGGCTGCCATTTGCTGACGATAATTCATCTTCTCGAGCGCCTCAGCTGCCGGACCAAATACTTCGCGTGCTGCAGAACAGGCCTCAGCCGCCTGGCGTGAAGGAAAGAGGAAAGTTCCATCGTGGAATGGTGCAAAAGCGCATTGATTCCCTAGGCGTGTCTCGGGAACGTTACCGGTAGTTCCACTCGCGAACGACGCGGCTTTCCCAGTTTGGTGCTTATCCGAGTCAGTGATTTGCGCTCCTTCGTCGAGGGCAACCAAATTCCGGGCGCTGCTGCTCCTCGATACGACTGCATCCACAATGCCGGGAAGAAGACGCCGGTCGCACACGCCGAACCCCTGGCTATCCTCGAATACAGAGCAATCCTCCCCGTCGATCGCCGCAGTGGGGGCACTTATCAGGTTCTGGGTGCCGCTTTGACCAACACCAGCGGTGAAACCGCTACCGGATACGATGTGGCGAAGCTTCTCGGCCTGAGTGCGCTCCTTGTCCAAGAACTTCCTACTCGGCTCAAAGGTCGCAACGTATGCGGGTGTAAGCGGGGAGAATACACCAGCAATATGATGATGCACGTCCGGAGTTGAAGCGGACTCTCCTCTCAGATACTTCTCAAGCATGCGCTGCAGAGCAGCTACTTCCGAACGGGACTTCTCAAGCTCGCATTCGAGCCGGCGAATGCGATCCGACTGCTGCTCAATCATCGTCAACAAATCCGAATCTTCTGTGGCTTCACTCGATTTGTGTGCGGACTTGATTCCACGGTCCCACGTCTGCATAAAACGATCGTCACAGCCAAGCGCCTCGTCTCCAATGCCAATGTGCAGCATAGGCAGCGCATCCATCTGGGCCGTCTCATGGATAGAATGCATGTCCGAGGCGGAACTCACGGAGAATGCTACTTCACTAATCTGTCCAAAGTTTGAAGCATCAGCGCTTATCTCTGTCCCCGGTGAGCTGTAATCTGGATCAAGCGCATCGACAAGCACACCCAAAACGTCGTTCAAATCGATGTCCTCCGTAGCGCTCTCGCAAAAGCGTCCGGGTGCGCGCCCTGTCATGCGAGATGTCTGCAACGCTGTTTCCGTCAGTTTCACAGCTCTACCGCCGCTCACGCTCTGCTTCGTCTTCGATACTTCCACACAAGGTTGCAGCAACGACGCCGTGGGGCTCTCGTCTCTTCCACTCCACGCACACGTTTTGTCCTCTGCGTCTCTGAGCCAGCCCACTTCACGATCCGCGCTCGCGGCGTCAGGGCTCAACCGAGAAATTGCGCTTGCGCTCCTCGAAATGTTCCCACCGGCTTCGTTATACTCGCCTCTTTCGCACCTGCCCTTCCAGGCTTTCGAAAACGAACCGGCAAAGTCACACTCGGTTGAAGTAGGTGTAACACAGGTTGCAACGCCAACACCAGTTCCCGTATGGAGTGTTCCCAACGTCGCCATCTCTCCGCGCCTTTTTCGACAAACTTGTACCGGACTTGATTAGTCACACGCACACAAACACACACACACCTTCGTCAGTAATAGGGTCCCCGTCCTTTGAGCCAGTTAGAGCCTGCAGTTGCCGCCGCGGCGTCGTGCTTCTTCGCGCTTAAACGCAGTCAAACCTGTCGTATACGGAGCATCCGCACGTTACGCTATCGTCGCCGATCCTTCGTCGAAATCGCGAGACCCCGCGGCGGTGTCGCGCGATCGTCGAAGCGCGCACGAACACCACGAACACGAGGGCTTGTGAGAGGCCGCACGAATGGCTTGGTTCAAAGCGTGTCCGTTATATCCAGATAAGTTCGTTATCTGAGATTTTTTCGATGCGTCGCTATGTCACGCGCTCAGTCGTTATATGTGACACGTGTTTGGCACGCGCTTCCTCCAGCGGCGATGCGGGCGGCGATCCTACCTGGCGGGCGCTAGGGCGCCGAGACGCGCTCAGTCGTGCGTTTCATCAGCGTTTTAAGATCGTTTCTTGAGCGTCTTGGGCGACAATCGCGCGCTGCTCGATGGTGCGCGGTTAGCGGCTCATCCAGACGCGGGACCTGCACAGAAGATGGTACGAGCGGCGATCCACATGGCACACACGCCTGCAACCCGCGTACATATGTGGGGCATCGTTGTTGTCGGTATGCTGAACGCGTGATCCATGCGTCCACGAGCTTGAGGCCATGCTTTTAGGGGAAGCGAAATATATTCAGAAATGAGTTAGAGAAGCGTTCGTCCGCGTATCCGGGACTATCGATTCTGAAAGCTACGCGCTTTCCTGCACGCCGGTGTGTCTGCTGGGACCCGTCCGAGGCGTTCACAACACGGTACTCCACCGCGAGACGTCTGCGGAGACTGTCTCTTCACGGGATCGAGGCGCGTTCCATCAGTGCCAGAAGCGTTCTACGGCGACACAGAAGATTTGTGAACTCCTCGGGTGTCCGTTCGAGACGTTAGTGACCTGCGCTGGAACCAGGGGCTTGTTGCCGGTCTTGAATAGACCCGCAGCGCAGACAAGGCCACTAACACCACGGATGACGCGCTGGCGGAACGTGGCGACGAAGGCAATCTCTGAGCACTTGCCGCAGCAGCGTGATGCGCCCCAGTGCGACTGAACTGCAACGAAGCCATGCTTACTGTAGACGAGCCCGAAGGAACGACGGAAGGAGCCCGTTCGGCTCCTTCCTTAATTCAGCGTTCTGGAACAGGAACAGGAACGTGTCCGTAAACGAGGCGGAGCATGTCGCCTGGCAATCAGCAAGCTCCGCCCACCCGGTGGATCCTCGCGCGCCACTCTTGAGCGAATCGCGATTGGCACAGGCCCCACAACACCCACGTGCATGGAAGAAACACAATTCTTGAATCTGGTGCCAAATTGCTGAACATGCGAACAAAAGACTCGAGACTTTGATGCCATAGCATGCCAAGCGCTCTTTCGCCACCGCAAACCTCCATGGCATAGTTGGTATCCACAAGGTCGCCAGATCAACGTTACCGCTGTGTCTAACTCGGACACGCTTCCGAAGCATTTGGAGTGTTTTACCGTTCATAGAGAAGCTGTGCTGTCTCTCATGGTCGCCAGCCTGCCGCATCTGCGCACACGATAGGGAACGTGATTCAATGAACTGATCGCCGCACTGGCAGCACCCCAGGCGTGGTAGCGAACCGGCAAGGCAGGCTAGGCACCGAGAGGCTCGTACACTCGCACCGTGATTCCCAAAAGACGCGTACAGATGCTCTTGATCCATCGACTCTGAATCCACCGTGTCGCAGTTCAACGCTTTCCGGGATATCGAGCAGTATCGTATACGCCTTTATGGAGGCGTGTAGGATCTTTTATAGGATGCTAGAATCACCGTGATTCCCAAAGACGCGTACAGATGCTCTTGATCCATCGACTCTGAATCCACCGTGTCGCAGTTCAACGCTTTCCGGGATATCGAGCAGTATCGTATACGCCTTTATGGAGGCGTGTAGGATCTTTTATAGGATGCTAGAATCACCGTGATTCCCAAAGACGCGTACAGATGCTCTTGATCCATCGACTCTGAATCCACCGTGTCGCAGTTCAACGCTTTCCGGGATATCGAGCAGTATCGTATACGCCTTTATGGAGGCGTGTAGGATCTTCTAAACAACCCTTCAGTACCACCGCCGATCGACGCATCGATCATCCGCCCTGTGCAAGTCATCGGCGGGGCAGGCGTCACGGATCGCGCCGCCGGCGAGCGCAGCGGCGCCTCGGACGGCCGTTGCTTCGCCAGCGTCGCTGCGCACGCTCTCCAGCCACAGGTACCGTTGTTGGAGCCGAACGTTACCTATCACGAACTCCGTCATGTTTGTATTCTGGTGGCCGTCACATTCAAGAAATTTTCTTGCCTCACCTGTCAATAATTGTTACAGTGAATTACACTTTGTGAAAAACAGGTATGGCTCTTCTTTTCGACGGGCTACGCAGCACCGGCGCTTCTGTGTCCGGTTGACGCTAGCAGAGGATGCGCGTTCGGCTGCCAGCGGTGCTGGGAGCACACGCAACCGCCCGCACGTTCCGTCGGCACCCTCGTGGTGGGAGCTCGGCGACGAAGACAACGGAAAACCATGACGGTGCCCGCGGAGGTCGCAGAGGCCTTCCACGCCGACTACGTGCCGTTCGGTGCCGACCGGGATGCGACACTAGCCCAGGAGCGCTACTCCCTGGACCAAATTATATATCGTTCAAAACGGACGAACGGTCTGCTGGAGGTAGAACACAATATGGAGGCTTTGCGGCAAGTGTCAGCAGCAGAGTGGAAGGCGCTCTTTGATCTGCGCTCGGGGCGAACAGTGTTTCCGTTCGGCTCCGGGGTGTGGTCCAAGAAGGAATGGGTGCTACCGTCGATTCCAGACGGCGACGTTGTCAGCATGTTCGAGGGTAACTCGAACCTGTTCTGGGCGGAGCGTTTTGGGAAGGAAGTGCTTGGCATGGACGACCTGTGGGTGAAACAGTGTGGGAACTCGCATACGGGCTCGTTCAAAGACCTGGGCATGACTGTGCTCGTCTCGCAGGTGAATCACATGATTAAGAGCAACAAAGCGAAAATCAAAGCTGTGGGCTGTGCCAGCACTGGTGATACATCGGCAGCGCTGGCTGCCTACTGTGCAGCCGCCGGTATTCCCTCCGTGGTGTTTCTGCCGGCGGACAAGATTACCATTTCGCAGCTTGTGCAACCGATCGCGAACGGCTCTATCGTTCTATCCATTGAAACTGATTTTGATGGCTGTATGAAGCTGATCCAAGAAGTTGTTGAGCAGTACCCTATCTATCTCGCAAACTCGATGAACTCGCTGCGCCTGGAAGGTCAGAAGACCGTAAGCATCGAGATCGCGCAACAGTTTGACTGGCAGGTGCCCGACTGGGTCATCGTGCCTGGGGGAAATCTAGGTAATGTGTACGCATTCTACAAAGGATTTGCGATGATGCGAGACCTGGGACTAACGGATCGACTTCCACGCCTCGTTGTGGCACAATCAGCGAACGCGAACCCTCTCTATCTGGCCTACAAGGCCGGTGGCTATAAAGGCGACTGGAGCGCATACGCACCTGTCACCGCGAAGAAGACGGTTGCAAGCGCGATTCAAATCGGAGACCCAGTAAGCATTCATAGGGCGATACGTGCAATCGATGAAACCAACGGTCTGGTCGAGCAGGCCACTGAAGAGGAACTCCTTGACGCTGCTGCCCAGGCAGATCGGACTGGCATGTTCAACTGCCCGCACACGGGAGTTGCGCTTGCGGTGCTGATGAAGCTGCGCGAGCGGGGTATCATCGGTGTGAAAGATCGCACGGTCGTTGTGAGCACCGCGCATGGGCTCAAGTTCACGGACAGTAAGGTCGCGTACCATGAACGAAAAATACAGAATATCGCGAGCCGTTACGCGAATGACGTTCACAGGGTACCAGCGAGCGCTGGCCACGTGATCGACCTCCTGCGGGCACGCGGCGTCGTCTGAGGGTGCGCTTCGCTCCAACGAATACAATTCACTGGACGAAATCCTTTTGCTTTCCGCATAAACGCTTGTTCTTGGACGCGGGACGCATAAATAGATGTAGCTTTGGATGCAATGAACGCGGCGTTCACGCTGCGGTACCGATGGAAACAACACGCAAAGTGAAGCGGGGACTATGCACCCGCCGTCGAGGGCGCTTCGCAGAATCCGCTGACCATTACCCTCCGCAGAGGTATGCTTCGCAACACGCGCGAGCGTCTCCAAGCAAAGCGCTTCCCGTCACGCACCCTGTACCTTGAGGCATATTGGCGGATGTTGCGCACCACGTCACGTGCATGCCGTCGTGCGGCTCGCCGGATTCACACATCTAGGCGCGAATGTCAAAACAGACGCCTACTGTAGGATAGCGATACTGTGCTACTGAGATGCTGTGTCCGCATCGCTACTTCAGACGCTATGGCGGACGCTGACGGCACACTCGGTGCACGGTGGACCGTCATCGATGACCATGGCCCCCGAAAGCAAGCACGGGCATTGGCAGCTGAATCACAGGGGTAGGGCGTGGCATGATGAACGCTTTCCCGGATGCCGATGTACATTGCGCAGTCGGGAATCCCCAGTCAGTGCCGATATCTTGTTGATCCAACACCAATGCATTCCACGCGCCGGTGTTGCAAATTGTCAGGTATCGAACTTTTCAGAGGATAGATGGACACGGTCTGTGTTGTCGTGCATATTTTCGGTAGTATCGAATCATGGAAGATCATAAATGTTTACGAATTGTAGAGCTAAATTGTTCCCGGTGCATATATGCAACGCCGCAGCCGGTCAAGGTACCCAAACTGCACCACACCAGTGCCTCTGTCGTGGCAAGAATCCAGCGCCGCCTCTCCTGAACACTGATTTTTTTCAACGCAAGTCTTTCGCGTTTTAGCACAATGCACGCACAGACTACGAAACGGTTCCATCTAGATTTCGCTCGACACAGAGCAGGTGTACACGACCAGGGCTTTAGGCTTTACCGAGTGTTGATCGATGTGCTCAATGCTCAGTCAAGAAAGGCCATGTGCGCATTGTTCATGGTGCAGAAAGACATACGACGGCGACGCTTCTCGCATTCGATTGCCTAGCCGTCCAAGGCTCCGGCAGCTTACCGGACACCAAGGATTGCATCCAGCTCTCTTTCTTCTTGTACCATTCTCAGCGGGCACCCATGCTCGTGATGCGAGTACGCCGTCGAGACCGCATCGAGTGCGGGAATCGAGTCAGAACGATTCCCGCACTCGATGCACGCTCTCGACCATGGAACAGGCTGGCAGCCGTTGTGCACAAAAACACGTGCAGCGCCATAGACTGCTGCCGAACGACGCGACTTATCGGTCATTTGCTTTTCCAATGCATTGATCAAGTGGTCGGATGCACGTTCCTTGTCACCGTGCAGAAAAAAAGAAATCCACGGCGACTCCAGGTGCGGTCCCGTGTGCTCGTGCCCGAAGTCATCCGCGTGATCCATTCGTGCGCCCAACGACGCTCTGAATGAAGCGTTCTGTGTATCATTCTCTGCTCGATACGGTGCACAGCGCGTCCAGCTGGGTCCCGGGGCTTACCTTGCCGAGTGGCATGGATGCGGTGGGTGCAGTGCGTATTCCTTTTTTCCATGGGATTCGCACACACGTGAGGTACACCTTGGGACGTAACCTTGCCCTTTCCTATGTATCTAGCTACAGTTCGTTACGTACCTTTTCGTCACCTTGTCTTCCGCAAGCACGCACGCGGACCGAAGGGCGCGGTGTCGCTCCCTCCCGCTCACCAGCGGAGAAGCAGCAGAGCAGTTCGGTGCGCGGTGAGCCTGGGAACGAATTGTCGAAGAATGGTGACGCGGATGCGAACGACTCGTCTATAGATCTGTGAGCATAAGAGTGGCGTTCGAAAACAGACAAAGCGTCATAGACTGGATCGAGTCAGATCGGAGGCCATGCCACAAAGCGAAGCGCGATGTTGATTACTGCTGCATGCTCCATGACCGCTTTTGAGTGGTAGAAATCGAAGTCATCTAACAGCAGGGCAGACCAATTCGGGAAGTAGAAGCTACAGAGTGATTTTACGAAGGATGAAGTGTTGAGCGACACTGTCCATTTGGCGATTTGTAGGCGACGAACGACAGAATCGACACTGGGACTGATCGTGCCCTCGTATTCGCTTGGTTCTTCTTTATGGAGACCGGGTTGCCGCACTTTGCGAACCCACATCCAGATGTACTACATTTCCTCAATAGTGTAATCGAGTGAGACTGACTTTGGTCCTTCCTCTTGAAACCTTTCGCGTTTCGGTTCGAAATCGATCGTGTTTTGCCGAATGCACGACGATATCTCGGCGAAGCGTTCTCCTTGCCTTGTCCAAGCGTGTCTCCTCATCATCGTACGTAATTACGGTACAGAAACTTCATGACCTGTCGCTTCTTAAGTACTATTTCTTTGAGCGGGTATCAAATGCAACGAATTCACTATGAGACAGTGATTGATGCAGAGTTTGGGTAGCACTATGTTGTTTGCATGTCGCTCAAGATACGGACTACGAGAAAGGCGGTTCATCCACCTGCCGTCCGTAAAATGACTGACTTGGACAATAAAGTTCCTCTTTCGCAGTGAACCACCGACAGCGTAAATAGTTTCCGCCAGCTTTCTCCAATCTACACGGTACATTCCTGCCAAAGAATATCCACGATGAAAACAACCAAATACGAAAACGACATGCCCGTGAACTTGTTCCGGAATGCACTGCTCTGTGTGTAACGCTGCGGGCGACGATGTGCATCCATGGCGAGGCTGCGGTGGTATCCGCAGTGTGAAGACCGCCACGAATAACACCGCAAGTTGCTCGTATTCCATTAGATTCGCATCCTCAATGGACGCCCGCCCAGTTGAAAGCGCATACACCAATGCACAACCATGCATATGAAATGAGACTCGCAAGTGCAGCAAGCACCTCTTTCGAATAGATTGCCCATCAACTCCAGACGGTGTCGCGAAACACCGATTCCGGGATCGTACCGAACAATTCCACCAAGTGCCGTCACGATATGGTGCCGTTTTGGAGCGCCAAGTACGCTCAACACATATCGGATGTGGTGGTGCACTCGCCGCAGACGTTCGCACGCTGCATCCGCAGCACCATTCCATGCGCGATGCAACGCCTCCTGCCTCGCCATACACTGCAGCCAGATGCCCAGAAGCCCGTAGGCTTCACACAACGTCTCTGGTGCACGTTCTCGGGTCGTGAGCGTTCCAGGACAACCTGGAATTCCATCACTGCAAAACAAAATTGGCAATAACGGTATCGCTGCTCGGGTTGTTGTTCAGATATCGGCTCTAGCGGCGCCGTCGGCAGGCGATTCAGGGAGTGCCTCGGCGGCAATGGGGGCCACCAGCGTCGCGCCTCAGCCCGCCGCCGCGCTGCCGTTACACCAGCACACACACACCTGCCTCGCTGTGGACAGCGCCAGCTTCGGTGCTGTCTCCGGCACGGCAGCCGCGGCACGCAACATAGCGCGCGCGTACCGCCTACCTGCTGGACGTTCCCGGGGGCGGGGATTCTTCGCACCTCTTCGTGCGGCTAGTCGTACGAGAACTCCAGAACCTGTTCTACGGAACATGGGCGGATCACTTTCTGGAATGCAGAAAATAGACCGAAAGGTCTTCGATATGCGGTTGACAGCAAAGAGGCTTGGTCGTCTTGCAGTCAAGCACCAACGTCTCGCTGAACAGGAAAAGGAACGGACGCGGAAAGCGCTTTCGAGCGGAAACCTGGAAGCGGCACGCACGCACGCCGAATCATCTATCCGCAACAACAAACAATCCAACGCATACTTAAAACTACAAGCTCGGATGGACGCTGTTGCGGCACGAATAGAGTCGAGTCAGAACTTGCGTCTCGCCACGGGGAATATCACGGCGGTGTCGACGCACCTGAGTCGAGCTGTAGAGCGAATGGACTTGGAAGAAATCGCGAGCCGTTTAGCGCAGTTCGAGCGCATTATGGAGGATATGGACGTGCGTTCCACATATGTGGACGAGACCATGCGTACTGTGGCCGACGTCGGGGCGCCACGCGAAGAGGTGGACCGCTTGATTCAGAGAGTCGCCGATGAGTACGGTCTCGAGCTTGCCGATGCTTTGGCTTCACCAGGGTTGACTGCGCTCGATGCCACACGTGTTCGGCGAGCAGACGAAGAGCGCCGGAGGCAACGTCGTCTAGACGAGGAAGAGCGCGCACGACTAGAGGCACGGTTCGCGAAGCTATCTGCGCCGGCACCCTGATGTCGCCATCGCAACACCATGCACGGGAGATGTGCTGGTTATGCAATGCTCCGCGAATACATGGGCAGTGTGTGTGTGTGTGTATGTCAACACCTAGTCATTCGTGTTCTCTGAATAAACCATCAGTGCCGCAGCGACTGCAGAGCGAAGAAGCTGAACGGCAGCACAAAGCAAGATGGATTGGCGTTGACGCAACAGCTCCGCGTACGTGGAGTGTGCCTGACAACTAGCGCCCAGAGATACCGCATCTATGGAAAATGTTGAGCGAACACTTCCTACCAATACCTATCAACTGATTCTGTCCAGTTCGAATAGATCGGCCTCGTCGTGCCGCGCTGTGTATTCGTCATGAAACTGAATAAAATGCGTTTCAATTGGAGACGACATTTGATATCCCATCGCTTCTGCCAAGCGTCAAGCAAAGGGTTTTCCGCATGGCGCGTGCAAATCGTTGGAAACCCTGACCTCAAACCATTCTGATCGCGCTCGCTCATGCCGGTGACAAGCGTTTCAGCGTGCATTACATATTCGTCAAGACGCACGCGATCTGTTGCTGCGACTCGTTGCTGCTGACCAGCGCACCTATGCAAGCATCTACTCGATGCGTTCGCTCGGCAGGTTCCGCAACCCACAACGTTAACCGTCACCTCCGTGCCGTCCGCCAAACAGACGATGGCGCAGGACCTTGCTCGTGCTCTTGCAGCGAGCTGGTCACCCGAGCAAACATACCGATGCGGGGAGTACCGGTGCTCAAATCTCCCGCTGTTGCTGGTCGAAAGAGAGCGCACCAGGCCCTTCGAAGACGAGCATGAGCACCCCCGCCATGATGCTGATCGTCTGTACGAATTCATACTGTTTGACATCTCGCGCATACTGACCAAAAGGTGAACGATCATTGACCTTCCAGAAAGCCGACATCAGCAGATTGTGTGCCGCATAAAACGCAATCAGAATGGACCCGCTGATGCGTGTCCGGTACCCAGCCAAAACCGCAACCATGACCGGTACTGCAAGCAGCGTTCCTAAAAATCCCAAGGACGATAGAAAATCGATGGGTAACAGCACCAGCATGATGCGTGCAGTCAGTTGCATGTATTCGAAAACTTTCTGGGAGCTCAGCAAGGCGGATCCTGAAGCGGTACCACTGCTAGCTGGGCGGCTGAATCCGCCCAGAAGTCCACCGGGAAGTGCGCTGAGGCCTTTTTTAATACGTGCATTCGCCGCAACCATGAGGAACGAGCCAGCCAGGCAAATATTCCGAACCAGAAACGACACGTTGCCCCCAGTTGCCGGAGCGTCCCTGCCGTACAATGCCTGTTGCACGAGGATATGGACGATGAGCACGTATGACGCTCGCTCCTGCAGTGAGAGCAAGGCCCGATCGCGCTGGAAAGCTTTCCCAGTGGTGCGTGCCCGCCCTGCTGCGATAATGGCCAGCGACGCCGACACCGAGAGGCACACCATACCCAGTAGGAAGAGGGTGCCGGCCCAAACGGGGACCCCGTAAAAGTGCCGCAGAAAGCGCGCTTGGCCACCAAGATCTGAAAGCACCCGCAAAGCGTCCTCCAAAAACGTAGCAACCAAGAGCACGCGAGTAATCATGGAAATGCTACCTTTCCCGATTCGCCCCGAGCGACCGAAGTGCGTCGACAGGTTTTGGACGGCAGCGGCAGCAGCGCCTCGTAGTGGCGAGCCACTGGTAGCGCTGGTTACCGGACCGGCAGCACCAGTCCAGCCAGGCCCCGAACTCGATTGCACAGGACTTGGTCCAACAGCCGCGTCTCCAGCGTACATAGGCTGTTGTTCCGCACTTGGAACAGCGCCGTGCGGCGCTCCGTAGCGCGGACCTCCATAAACGCCCCCCTGGGTGGGATAAATGCCTTCCATGTCGCAGCTCACGTTTCTGAGAAACCGGTACAACCTTTGAGGCGACGGGAAACTATTCTCGAGTCCAAAGTGCGAACAGAGGTCGTCGACTCGCCGAACAGATCGTGTTGCAGAAAAAGGTCACCGTGCGCCGAGAACAAACGCCTTTCAAAAGAGAAACGTTGTCGTCGCCAGCGGTGTAATGGCGGCGAACAGCGTCCTAGACAAAACGTCTCCATCTGACGTGCAGACGCCTCCCAGTTTTTTTCCATTGACAAAGCGTTTACTTAGGCCAGCGTTCTCCAATTGTACGCTTTTTCTTCTCTTACTTTTTTTGTGTTATTTTCAGTACCCTGTAAAGGATCCATCAATCCCCTGCTCCCAAGTTACATTACCTATACGTCTTCTCGGATATTCTGGTCGTTTCATACGTCCTATCGTGTGTGCCTAGTGCCTGCCTTTCCGTATCCGCCTTTGCACCTTAACCGCTGGAGTAGATACTTCATAGAGTTAGACCAGCTTTTCTATATCACAGAGGGCATCGGCTCGAGGCGTGGTTCACCCGACGTAGAATCGGATCTCGTCTTCAGTTTGTGCTTGGACAGTCTGCGGATGCAGGCTTGCCTTCGCTGCACGACACGCTGGAGACACTTGGCTGTTAGGATATATCCTGGGAGCCGCCCCTCCACTTCGTGATCATGCATCGAATGCGTTGTTGTCGGTTGGCTATGCGGGTTTGTGCTTGACACCCACCACAGTGGGTAAGCGCAGAAAGCGCAATGTGCCCGTGTGCGTATCCGATTCGCTGGACCTTCCGACTAGAAGTTCGATTTAGATGCACCCTCCACGGGGTGTGTGAACGCACACGCCACCATTGCCTCCTGCATTCCAGTCGTTCATTGCGTATCTGCCACAGCGCTAGCATAGAATCAAAAGTACATTAGTCAAGGTCGATTCGAATGCGACCTTTATCTTGCCGGACGCGTGAAGCCACCCTAAACCACAGGGGAAACTCTACGAACCACCCTTTCAGCGGCTTCGTATCCGCTCCCCAAATACATAGGCGGGCAAGTCGCTTATTCCAGCTTCGACGGCGAACATACTGCCAGCCGTCTTCCAAAGTATCCGCCGAGATTGTTTCCAAAGTTTAGGTAGGTACCCAAGGTAGAAGGTAAAACGGAGCCCGAGTTCGAGGATTGAACCAGGATTTGCGCCGGAGCCTGCAGCGTTGATTCGGGAGGGGCGGATAACTGCTCAGAATTTTCGTCAGCTTTTTCTGCTGCTGCTGCCTCCGCCCCTCCGTTCGTTGCGGTCAAGGTCCCTGGCGTGGGCTTCCTTCGCCGTCGCCCAAGCACCCCGCGTTCGCCCACTTTCAGAGCTTCTCCGGAAAAACTAGACCTCTTATGCGGGCGTGGTGTGTTGGGCTTAAAGATAGTTGTTCTTTGATGAATAGTTTGTGACTAGTTTGCATCGCGCTCAGTGAGCGCACCTCGGAGATCAGGCAGGCATGAGACACGACGCACATGCCGTTGTTGAAGGGGAACGTGATCCTGATCTCTAGCATGTAGATCTATTGTAAACGTTGTATTTTCGTTCAGGCCATAGCAACGTACAGTCTTTCAGTTCGATTGTGCTTCAAACCTCAAACAAGTCTAGTCAAGTGTTTTTTCGCAGTATATAACAGAAGGGTTCAAAGAGCGTTCTTTCTCAAAAAACAAAAAAAGGAAAGCTATGAAAAAGCAAGTGCACGATCCTGGAGGCCCAGTGTCGCCGGCTGCCAGAAAAAAACAAAAAACAGTGTCGAGTCCAGAAGAAAAGGAAGAGAAGAAGGACCGAAAGGGGGATGCCCTACGTCGAAGGCGGCAAGAAAGACGACTGTACGACGAGATGGTGGTGAAAGCCTTCCTTCTTGGACATATCAAGGATCCCTACAGGGAAAAGTTGCGAGACGCTATCGAAATACGTGTCGACTCGTACTCCAAGAGTATTGTCAAGGCGTTGTCAGGACTGATGCATTTGGCGAGGGAGATGTATCGCGACGTGACGCACATGCAAACGGTCGAGATTCCAGACGATATCTTCGACAAGACGTTTATTCGCCACCTGATGCTTGGTACAGGGGAGATGCGGAGGGAAAATGAGCAGTACATGCCGTACACGAAAACTTCGCGCAATTCCGCTTCGAAGGTAATCGATACAGCGGTGACGGAAATATTGACACATACGGAGTGAAAAAGTACATCACGAATCTGAAGAACCATCTGATCGTGAACCTCGAACGTTTCATGATACGCGCCGTATTTGGACTCTACCCGGGCATCTCTCGCTATGGGAAATGGGCGATTATCAACGGCATCACGAACGATCGCAAGCATGAAGATGAGGTCGAATTTGTTGACCAGAAGGCGTCAAAAGAGAGCACGAATGAAGCTGCTGTGATCCGTGCGGTTGGACAAGAGCATCGTGTGGTGCTCGGGCTGGTGCATCCAGCAGAAAAGGTATAAGAGTTGAAAAAAGATAAGGAAAGATACGATTGTCTCCTCCTACGGTATTTCGTGTTTTTGGACCGTGAACTCGATCGCAAAGCGGAGATGAAGCTGAGTGAAGAGACAAATGGAGAGTGGGAGAGACGGAAGAATTTCCTAATGGGGAAGTGCTTCAACGTCGTTCCGTCATGCAATGCCAAGTCACATTTTGTTACTATCGACTCCAGAATCCCTCACGGCATCATGAAGGAGATCAGTCCGGAGTTCAATGTTAACAGGGAGGAATTCTCCGGTGAAAACCGGATGACGTACTGGAAGAACATCTTCGATTTCAAACGCCTGAGAGTGAGCAAGCAAAAAGTGTTCACTGGGATAATCGAAACCGATGGAGTAGCCTTGTGTGTACACTATCGGCGGTTGAAGACAGATCAGCCAGTCCCTCCCTCGGCTGCGCCCATGACGAAGGATGAAGAAAACAAAGAGGCGGGTCCTGCAATGCAAGAGGTGGAGGACAACGACTTTGTCGTTGGCGCGGCGGAGCATGAAGAAAACAAAGAGGAGAATCCTACGACTCAGTAGGTAGAGAATAACGACCTTGTCGTTGACGTAACGAAGGATGAAGATGAGAAGGAAGCGGACCCTGTGATGCAGGAGCTGAGGGGGAACGACCTCATCGTTGACGCGGCGAAGCATGAAGAAAACAAGAAGGCGGGCTCTGAGAAGCAGAAAGTGCAGGATAACGACTTTGCCGTTGGCGCTGACCCCGGAAACACAAATATCATAAGCATCGCAGCACCCACGCGCGCGGAAAATGGTACTCACGGTAACTTACGTCAGAAAGACATGCGTCTATTGAGGTTCTCGAGAGCGATATACAATCGATAATCGGGAATCATGAATGCGAGGAAGAAAATTGAGGCATGGAATGCAGGAATGGAGGATCACCTGGAAGCTATGAGCGAGGTGACGAGCTGCGGAGCGGACTTTGAAGCTTTTCGGAAATTCATGGAAGTTCATAGTACCCATTGAGATGCGCTGTGGGAGGAGTATACAAAGCCCCGGTGGGCTCGTCTGCGTATGAATCTATACGGTGGGAGGCAGCGCGCATTCGCGAATTTTTTCAATCAGTTGAGCTCCCTAAAGGAGGACGAGAGTCAGAGGCTCGTAGTAGCGTACGGAGCAGGGCGCTTGAAGACCCAAAAAAGGGGCTACGCCAGCTCCAACGACGAGAACGTACAAGGAGTGTGCACGGCGTTTTGTTACGATACCTGTAGATGAGTTTCGAGCATCCTATGCACACCGTGAACTGGGGTGTACACTCCAGAGAGCGGAGATGGAAAAGTGCCAGAGGAGCCCTGAGGATATAAAAAAGTACGGACCGCTGACGGAGGAGCAAATGGAAAGGAGGGCAAAAGTGCGAGGGCAACTCGCGTTGGTGAGTACAACCCCCAAGCGGCAAGAAACGTATGGAGTTTGTGAACCGAGAATTTAACGCTGCCACCAATATCAGACGATGTGCAGTGCTGGAGGAAAGACCTTCAAAGAAGACAAGAGTGAACTTTGTTGGACAACCTATCAAAGTCGAACTATATAAGAAAAAGTTGGAAGCAGTAGCAGGTAGCCTGTCCAAAAAGACCGGCAGGCGTCTACACTCCAGTTGGAGACTTCTTGTCTAGGCCGCGTTCGCCACTACTGTACACCGCTGGCGACAACGTTTTTCTTTTGAAAGGCGTTTGTTGTTGACGGTGATGCCGGTTGTCGTGCTCTGCGGCTTGCCTCGAGCAGGCAAGTCAGCGCTGGCAAAGCGAATCGCTGAAGCAGCACCACCACACCTTAAACCAGTGACGATACTCTCAGATCGCGGCATAGAGGACTACGCTGAGCCGCAGCGCGAGAAGACTGCGCGCAGTCGTCTGCGTGCAGCCTTGGAGCGTGCACCTTACCGCGAACGTCTGGTGATCGTAGATGCTTGCAATCTCGTCTCTGGTTTTCGCTATGAGCTATGGTGCGTGACCCGCGTGCCCGCTGGAAAGCGTCAAGAGTCAATACCTCACGTGACAGTACTTATTAGAAGTAAGGCAGACGTTTCTGAAGTCTCCTGTGCTCATAGTCCGCCGGGATACCAGCGCTCCACTGCCGACCGGCCTTCGGCTGCAGCAGTGGGCCCAACGCGTCTTGTTGTCGAACCCGAACTGACGTCGCCGGAGAGGATCGGGCACGAGCCGCAAGCGAAAAGCGCCCGGTCGGCGAACGCAGATGCTTTGCGCTCTGTTCTGAACGGGCGATGTGAAGTGGCAGGTCCCAGACAACAGCCTCAAGCGGACAGCGACGTGGCAGCGAACATTGCCCGGGTACGAGAGCGCTTCGAATGGCCAGACCCGCAAGGCCAACGATGGGATCGACCGCTGTTCACCATGTCATTGAAGGAGAGGGTTTGCTCGTACGAAACTCCGGATGGGTGCACGTTCTTCGAAGAAACGCAATGGGTCGCTTCCATCTATGATTGGATTTCAGGAGGCACTGCTCGGAAGGATTTCAAAACGACGTCACGAATGACGATCGCGACGCGTCAGACTCGCGTTCAATCCGCGGATAGCTACTTCGAAAGCGAGATCCGCAAAATCGAGGACGCTATTATCCAAGTGCTCTGCGCCGGAGATGAGGGCGAGCATCAACACCCCGGAACGGTGTATACGTACGACAAGTGTCCGCTTCGCCTTCCTGAATCGTACTTGCGACGGATTTTCCTGCTCGCGAATCAATCCAGTCGCCTGTATACGGTATCGCAAGATTTGCGTGCACATCGTCATCTCTTTGTACGTCGATATCAGAAACGACGGGTAGAGCAAGATTCGAGTGCTTCGGTGCAAGAGTTCATTCGGTCTCTGGAAGGATACCTTGAGCTGCGCGACCAACAACGTCGTAGCGAACACTGAAAACGACGCTGTCTACTACTGCTTAAGATGACAGCTACAGTTGTTAGCCAGCGGCGGCCGCAGGCTAAGAACGCGTCCTGGATGACAAAGGCATGAATAGCGCCAGAATCCATTGCCCAGGTCTAGGACGGAGGCAGTAGCGAGTCGCTCTGTTCGGGAGCACGCGCCTGCTCAGCGTCAGATCGCTGACGACAAGCGATGGACGCATACTATGACGACTCTGAACCTGCGCTCTCGTCGATGAGCCGGTGTGCTGCGGAGCGTCATTCGAGCAAGGAACGGCGTCAGACAGGCGAGCATCATCAGTGCCTGAGGCGCGGCCATCGCTCGCAAACGAGTGCACTGTCGACAGCACTTGACGTTCCCGCACTAGGCATGCGAGTGCATACTATCGATCGAAAGCGGACACGTGCCCCAAGCATTAGACAGTGGACCCATTTTCGGCAAATGAACAGGGCAGTAATCTGTGTCAGTAATCATAAGCAGATGGTATGGGAGGAGATATGGATGTAGGCGAAGTGGCGTCGCTTGGTACGCTCAGGGAAGCTTTCTTGCTAAGCGCATAGCACCTTGTTGCTGCGAAACGACACGTCTGCACAAAAGTCCCTGTATGTCGATTTTCTGCTGTTCGCAAGTCATGCGCTGTGGAAGCGCTGCCGACTCCTATGCATAGTGCTGACACAGCTCTGCTGCACTACTCGCCGAGCGAGTGACGTGCCTGGGTTTACCTTGTGAAATCGTAGGTTCCGTTTCCTCGAACAAAAGCCTAGCACTCGATACCGCTGTGCTTGCATGCGACTACGGCAAATCGTCTGTCTCAGGTACCGACACCCGTCGCGCAAGCGGAGACCCTCTTGGTCGACTAAATGATCCTGCAGCCCCCAAAACGACAACAACAGAACATGCGTTGCAGCGCAGACAAGACCGAGTCTAGGCGGATTCGCATTTGCTCTGTGCTACAAGCAGAAGACCCCTCCGAATTCGAAATTTCGCTGCAGTTGCATTTCGGACGAGTCGGTTGAGCGGGTCTAATCAAAGCACCGAAAATAACTCGTGCGACATGGCCATGAGCGCAGCCTCAAGCTGGAGCGGTAGCCGTTCCTGGAACACCCATGTGGGCGACAACGATCAGCTTCCCTGGAGTCGGGTATACGCGCTTTCCCGACGGGAGAAGATTCGTATCTTGCCTCATCTATACTGTCTTGACATGCCGCCACACGGGCCTACTTCTTACCGGACCAATCGAGCGAATATGTGCAACCAAACGAATGCCATCGCACAGCGAGACCACCAAGCAATCCATCACTTGAGAGGATCAGCTTGTCATGTTCTGGACGGCAGCCCGCAGCCATAACTTGCGTACTGCGACGACGGAAGCGACGTGCTTGGTGGCACACGCTGCGTCCTATGGTGCCGCTCTCGGTTCCAAACAGACGCCGAGATATACCATCACGAAGCCCTGTTGCAGGACGTTCACAGGATGAGGCGGGTACAGCCTGCGCTTCCCACTCAGTCCAAGTCGGGGAACGATCCAGCGCATCTACAAGCCCAGCGAGACGACGTGTCGCAGCCGTCCGAGCCACTTTTTCTATATCCTCGGCAGGCTCATGCCTGGTGTTGGTACCGCTAAGCGAACCAACAGCTGACGTACTCGAGGAGCGTGTGCGCACACCAGGTCCAGTGCGGCTCGCTGCATCCGCAGATGACGATCCGAGCGCTTGCGTTCCAGAAAGTGTTCGTGGACGCGACGCTGACGCCGTCACCAACCGGACATCGTCGAGGACTTTTCGAATCTCTGACAAGTCCGTAGCATCGGACAGCGCGCTGCGGCGTGTGCGTCTCTATGGCGTTTCCGGCGGTGATATCACCGGCGTCGCCAGCCCTGCAGCCGGTGACGACTCCACATCCGAACTCGGGCACGCTGCCGCTGGTGCACTAGAGTTCCGACACCCGCCTGCGTGCGGCTGGGATAACGGGCATATTCGACTTGTTAGTCCGCTCACGCGTTTTCAGTGCTGCTGCTGATCACTACTGATCTCTAATGACTGCTGTTGATTGCTACTGATCATTACTGATCATTACTGATTGCTACTGATTGCTACTGATTGCTACTGATCGCTACTGATCGCTGCTGATTGCTGCTGATTGCTACTGATCATTACTGATTGCTACTGATCGCTACTGATTGCTACTGATCTCTACTGATTGCTACTGATTGCTACTGATCGCTACTGATTGCTACTGATCGCTACTGATCGCTGCTGATCTCTACTGATTGCTACTGGTCTCTACTGATTGCTACTGATCGCTACTGATTGCTACTGATTGCTACTGATTGCTACTGATCATTACTGATTGCTACTGATCATTACTGATCTCTACTGATCGCTGCTGATGCGACGGCGGCGGCGGCGGCGGCGGCGGCGGCGGTACCGAACGGCCTCGACGCCGTATTGGCTTCTGCGTAGAGGCAGCATTCTGTAAACGCCTTTGGGCAGTGTACGGTTTGGTTGCGCGGGTTCAATAACAGCACCAAAAGAGTTAGTTGACTTTTATAGGGGCTCTTAATTAGACGCCGATAGAAGCTATGAGCAACCCGAACAGGAGCTCGACGCTGGGAGGCGCGAGACAGGGAGGCGGCTTAGACTCGAGTCGCCGCCGGGGAAACAACGCAGTTCGTGGCGGGTCTCAGAACGTTGCTTCTGCTGTTGGTGCACAGCGCAGCGGAAGCACCACTGAGTCCGCTCGAGTTGTTGCTGATTCTTCGGAAGCGAGCTCGGAACCGGCACCGTTCGTGGGCGCACACCAACCAACAGAAGCGCCCAAGCGAGACTCGGAGGCGGGTACTGCTGACGAGGCACGTCGGGCAGCTTCCGCGAATGCTGCGACGATGGCTTCACCCGACGATTTGGCAAGAGATATGGAAATGGCGCGCATCAACACGATATCACTGAAACGTGTGGAGTCTGAACCGGAGGTGGCGCCGCTAAAGCTCATGGACCAGCTCATTTTCAGCACCGAGGACGGTTACCGGCAGGCGGAACTGGAGCTTCTCGCGAGCGGCCGCTCGACCGGCGAAGCAGCTGAAAGTCCAATAACGCTACCTGACGTGCAGGCGGGTTCTTTTGGGGAGCGCCCCATGGACAAGGCTCGGGACGCCGTCTCCGAAACACCGACGGAGGCGCAGAGCTACCTGCGCGAAGAGGCTGCTGTTAGCCCGCGCACATCCAGTTCCGAACGAGAACGGGAGGAAAGCAACTGTGGACCGAAATGTCCCAAACGCTACAGAATTGCACTGTTTGCATGGGAGTCGCTCTACTCGGTTGCGGTAGGCGGTGTTGCGCCGCACGTCACCGAACTCGCAGCAGGCCTAGAGCGTCGCGGCCACGAAGTTCACGTTTTCGTGAGGTCGGGTGCTGGCCAGGCCCCCTATGAGCGAATTGACGGTGTATACGTGCATCGTTGCAGCTTCGACTTGTCCCCGGACTTTGTGAAAGAGTGTGAGAATATGTGCAACTCATTTATGCACGCGATGTACGAAGTGGAGTGTTTCATGAATGCTCATTTCGATGTTATTCACTGCCATGACTGGCTCACGGGGTTCGCTCTGACCAACGCGAAGCACATCCTTGGACGGCCTGTCTGCATATTCACCATCCATTCTACGGAGTATGGGCGTAGCGGCAATAATCACTACGGTGGCCAGTCGGCTCGTATTCGCGATATTGAGCAGGCCGCAATATCTGCCGCCGATCGTATTATCTGCGTCAGCGGTGTGCTTTGCGATGAGGTCAAAGCGGTATACTCTTTTGACTGGAACAAACTGCGCTGTGTCCACAATGGTATTAATGCGCTGCGTTACGACGGGAATTTGTGGGATCCCGGAGAAGTCCGCGCGCGCTACGCGGTGGGCCCCCTGGATCCAATGGTGCTCTTCGTTGGGCGTATGGCAGTCCAGAAAGGACCAGACCTGCTGGTTGAAGCCGCTCCCTTCATCTTGAAGGCCCGTAGCGACACCAAATTCGTGATGGTCGGCGACGGCTACATGAAACCATCACTCGAGGCTCGCTGTCATCAACTTGGTGTGGCACACGCTTTCCGCTGGACCGGCACCATGGGCGGAGCACCGCTGGTTGAGGTCTTCAAAGCTTGCGACGTGGTCTGCGTGCCGAGTCGAAATGAGCCGTTCGGGATCGTTGTTCTCGAGGCTTGGGCGAGTGGAAAACCTGTCGTCGTCACAAAGAACGGCGGACCACGGGAGTTTGTCACTCATGAAGTGGAAGGATACCAGATTGACACCAGTCCGGACTCCATAGCTTGGGGAATATGCAAGTGTTTCGAAAACTTCGATCATTCGAGGTTCATGGGCGAGCAGGGTCGCAAGAAAGCACAAAGGGAGTTTAGCTGGGATCGCATTGCGGAACTCACGAATAACGTCTACGATGAGTTGTTGCTCACACGCCCGTATTAACAACACAGCATCAATGCCCTGGTGCACGAGTCGCGAAACTAGACTCGGACGTGAAGTTGACGTGTCGGAACACTCGTGTCGACCAGACGTTGTTCTCGAATCGTCATGCGCTTCGGTTTCATCGGTAGCGGGCGCACTGCTTCCAGGGCGCTTTGCCTACAAGCACATATTCATCGCGCTTCGCTGACGACAGGCAAACGCATGGCACGAAAGCGGTTCCAAGAGATCCGGTCTGAGGGTGACGGTTCCGGCCTAGTGTGTCACCATCTTTTGCATGACCATGCCGATTCATCATGACCGCTGCTTTGCCCGAGTGTGCAGCGTTCAAGGGACTGCTCAAGTGCTAGAGCAGGTAAAGACCCGCTGTGGGGTATCGCTACAGTAAAGAGGTTCGTTCCTTCGCGGATGCGTTCGTGCAGCTGGCAGGGATGAAGCGCGGTTGACGCTTTCGTTTTGTATCACGTTCGCAGATAGAGGAATCGTCCACGATTCCGTGTTACAAGCCTGTGCTGGTATTTTCCGTGAATTCTGGAAAGCGGGCGTCCCAGGAACCGTAAGATGAAAGTCCAGGCCAACTCAAGAGAACCGATGAGCGTCTCGTGCAACGGGAAGCACCAAGCATTTTCAAGCGCCCGAGCACCGCTTATCTCCCGGAGTCGTCGAGCGCTTCGACACTGGCTTTCGGTGACGTCTCTGACAATCGTCCGCGGGAAGCGACACTGGCCTGGCACCGCGTCTGGTGTCGACGATATTCACGAACTGCTTCCGCTCCCGAGAAGCGTGCACTTGAGCCTCCCCGTGGGATCCGCAGCGTGCTTCGGCGGTTCCTCGAAAGGTCCGTAGCGCTCGAGCTCGAGCCCCAAGCTTCGAAAAGCGCCTGACATTCCTCGTATGCACTCCAGAGGTAGCCTGTGATCCAGTTCGGCGTTGCTTGGCGTTCAGCTGCTGTCGTCGATGATGGTTGCACGGTCGCAAAGCCGCGGCATGGTAGGCGCACCTGGGGTCTCTCTCAGAGCGACGCTCGTCTCGCCAAGTAGGCATGCAACAACACCAGTTGTCATCGTCGTGGTCTGTGGTGTAGCTGTGCAAACCTGCTGAGCTCAGTGACGCTAACTTGCCGGTGCCCGTCCATAGAAGTGGTGCATCGTCTGCCCTAGACAGTATACAGAGAGCAGTAGTGCGTGGCGGAGCACCAGCACCAGCACCAGCACCAGCACGCCTTTTTTGCTGTTGTTTCTTGTATCTTGCCGGCATTCAACATGAGCATTGTAAGCTTTAGACTGGAGAGCGATCGCAGAGAGATTTCATGCTGTCATTGCTAGCTTGTGGACAACGACCCTATCAAGTCAGTCATTTTATGGTCGCAGGTCGATAAACCGCCCATCTCATCGTACTTATCCTGATTGTCATGCGTTCAAACCCGACGTTATCAGAATCTTTTCGTACCACTAGCTCCTCGCGAATCCATTCCAGTGCAAAAGTTCTCTGAGAGAAACTGCGAGAGACGGGAAAAAATGTCGAGTTTCTGTACCATGGATACGAACGGTGTCGAAGAGCCACTGATGGACACAGGGGAACGTGCGCTTCCGCGGGAGACCGTCGCCCACGGAAACACATGCGGTTGATGTCGTATGGTAACGCAAACGCTTGTTCCAGGAGCGACGAGTGTCCTTCTCAAACGGTGAGAAATCACCCGAGAGAAGTGGTTGACCTGAGCATCCATACTCAACGTGCGTAAACCCGGTGTTCTTAAACAAGAGACAAGTGATTATTCCAACAAGATCAGCCCGGCGGCGATACTATCGTGACCTCGCCTACCAGTCGCCAAAAAGACAGCACCGTCGACCAGCTCAGCCTTCGTCGGGGGCACGCATCGTGGCCTCTCCTTTCGACATTCTTCTGTGCTGGTCTTAGGAAACGTCGCTTTCCATCCCTCGAACGCGGTCGAAGAGTAGGCGGCTGACATTGGCGTGGAGCCGCTCTTCGTGTCAGCGCCTATGCTCAGTGGTTCGATCCTGTCCAAGGCGCCTTCTCTGTTGTCGTATGCCATTTTGATGCTCACCGGTCAGTAGACGAATCGTTCGTATCCTTGACACAGCTCGTGGCAAAATCATTTTCGTACAAGTCGTTCTCTGTCTTCACCAGCTCTGAACTGCTGTGTTGGTGCGCAGCACGCGTGCTAACGAGAGCCGCAAAGCGCGTTTCGGCCCATGGGCATGCTTGCGACGAGAAAGATAACACAAGTTACTTGACGAATCGTAGATACGTACATAGAAAAGGCGAGTTGCGGATCCACCGATCTTCCACAGCGTCTGCGTTTCAAAAACAAAAGAGAACGGATGTGGGGTATAGCGGCCACATCCATGGCACCCTGCGGAGTATCTGAAAAGCCGAAGGACAGGAAGACCAAGGAGCCACCAGACGAATACACGGAATATCCTCACGAGAAGCAGATAAGGAGGAATCAGGGATAGCGCTCGGAGCGGATCCATCAGTCCGAAAGCATTGTCAGGGACGCTTTCATGAAACACACGAACGGGGAGAATCCTCCCGAACACGAGGTATAGGACGCTATCAAGGGTCTCGTAGCTTCTCATACGAGCAAGGTTCACACCTAGCTTTCTGCGTTGCAGTGCACATTGGCAAGCAACTGGTCGTTGACATTCCGGACGCTGAAGTGCCGGTTGTTCATATTCACCTGGAATATTTCGATCAAAGTTTCGCCCGGCAACACAACGCATGCTGTGCATCGAGAAAGCAGGACGGCCTGATCGAAGGATTACATTCATGCTTGCACATATGCTTTCGCTTCAGCTGGAGCCACATTTCTTGAGACGGTTCAGCGCCATACTCATCCAAAGGTCTGCGGCTGCAGCTTCACTTGACGACCCGCAGGAGACTTCGCATCCAACAAGTGCTGCGTACTCGCGGAAAGCGTTCTCCAGATGCTCGCCCAAAACCCCCGATCGGTCATCGTTCTCATGAAAAGCCCCATTTCACGGTGTCGCCGACGCACACCAACCCTCTATCTATGCACGAGTCGTTCCAGTTGATGTTCTTCTTATCTGATGCTCGATGGACGCATCGCCCAGGGTGCTCGCTTGCACAGCTGACGAATGCACGCCGATGCACACCGACTATGAGTCTCAGGGTCTGCGGCAACCAGCGTCGCCGGCATCCACCATTTTATAGGGATTAAGGATACCCTTCGGATCCAGGAGCGCTTTGAAACGCCGCATGAGCTGTAGAACCTCTGGACGCTTACCCCGTTCAAGGAGGCGAGTTTTAAGCACCCCGATCCCATGCTCTGCACTCCCCGATCCGCCATGCTGCTGGACCACGTCGTATAGCCACGGCTCCAGCGTACTGCGCAGCATGTCCCGCGGGTGCTCGCTGGAAACGTTCAGATGTAAATTGCCGTCGGCGACATGTCCCCAGCTAAAAGTCCTCGCATCGAGCTTGTGTTGACGCAATCGTTCGCGGACTGCCTCGACGGTTCCGTAGAACGATGGAAGCGGCAAAGAGAGATCATACTTGAGGATACTAGGGCCGGATCGACGAACCAGTTCGGGTAGGGACTCGCGCAAGCCCCATAGGTGTGCACTCTGCGACAGGTCCTGGGCCATAATCACATCCACTCGCGGGTCGGCACGAGTCATGGCGTCGAGGTAGGTCTCGAGCGGCGACAACGCCCGATGCTCCGTATCAGCAGCGGTACCGCACTCGATCAGAACATAGAAAGCATGGCTCCCTTGCAGCGGGACCCCAAATCCATCCCCATGCGCCCGCAGGAGCGTCATCGCATCGTTGTCCATGAACTCAAAAGCGCACAAATGGGCATTCAATGAACGACGCGCTTCTCGGAGCCACCACCGCACCTGCTCGAAGGGTCCCGGGAGTCCTGCTAGGGCCACTTGTGTGCCTGTAGGTGCCGGCGAGCACGACAGCGTGGCCTTGGTAATGATGCCAAGCGTACCCTCCGCTCCGATAAAGAGATGCTTGAGATCGTAGCCGGTGTTGTCTTTGCGAACTTTCCTACCAACGCCGAGGTCCAGGATCGTGCCATCAGCGAGCACAGCCTCGAGGCCCAGCACAGTGCCGTGCAGGGAGCCGTAGCGAACGTATCGAGACCCACCCGCGTTGGTCGAGAGGTTGCCACCGATTTGGCAGCTGTCCTTGGCCCCGAGATCCAACGGAAAGCAGAATCCTCGTTCGCGGCAGTGCTGCTCGGCACGGCCCAGCGTGACGCCAGCTTCGACGGTAATCGTGCTGTGCTCTTCATCAAACTCAAGAATTCGGTTCATTCTCGAGAGTGAGAGGATAATCTCGTCAAATACAGGGACAGAGCCTCCCACGAGCCCAGTATTGCCGCCCTGCGGTGTTACAGCCAGGTTCCGTTCGTGGCAGTACGCGAGGATGCTCGCAACGCCTGCAACCGTGGACGGCCGGAGACAAAGACTTGCGTTTCCATGAAACTCGCCCGTCCAGTCCGTGTTGTAGCTCCGCAACTGGTCTGGACTCGTAATGGACACAGTAGCGGCTGTAGCAGGTGTCGTTGGTGGAGGTTGCGGCTCAGCAGAGCGCGCCAGCTCTACCAGTGTCGCGATATCCTTCTCAGTGAGTTTCGCGTAGTTGCCCTGCAGTTCCCTGATAAATTTTGTTCCTGTGTTATGGGGCCTTCTGAACAGCCCAAACTGTCCAAAAGTGAGCGTCGTCCTCAGCACGTCCACCGGACTGGTGCTTCTGTTGCCGCCACCAAAAGTTCGAACCGGTCCTAAAGTAGGCTTGTCCAGCACGCTCCGGACACGGTGGAGCAGAAACTGCGTTAGCATGACTGGAGTAGTGGAGCGGCGGGAGTGAGGCCTCTCCAGAGGTCACCGCTTACCGCAGCCAACCGCGAGGTGCCAGCATGAACGTCGGCTGCTCAAAAGCTCCGATGTGGCGTTTCCGAACGCGAACGTGCTCCTGTTGGCGTTTTGGTCACCGCTGCACTACGCGCCAGACTAAGTACACAGCAGTTGCAGACAAGTTGTGCTTGGGAGTCTCCCCGGGTGCGAAGCCTATCGAGCAGATATCCTCGAGGAAAGCCGCCGTCTCTGGAGCCAAACTCGGGTGTTTTCGCGCTCTGCGTTCGTGCGGTACGTTCGCAGGCTTGACCAAGGCCTGAAGCTCAGCACATGTGGCGGGTTTGGGGTCTTGCGAGCACAGAGCCCAGCCGAGTTACGCGCCTCCCGCCGTGGGATGCATTCCATGCCGTCGAGTTCCCGACAAGGGCACGATCTTCACCAAGTCTCATATCAGTCTGCTATGCAATGATGCATTTGCAGTCGATCTTTTGAAAAAGAGCCGCACTCGTGACGCAGGATCATCTTCTAAACCGGAAATCCGATCGAATAAGAATACCAGAAAGGAAGCAGCGCTGAATCAGACAACAGCGAAAACTCTTGTCTATGCTGCTGTTACGCGTCCCTGGCGTCCGTACGAGTTGCAATCAAGGAATATTGGCCGAGGGTGCTGGCACCCAGAAGCGTTCGTCTAGGCAGTAGCTTCCATAGCGCGGTAACTTGCGGCATTCATGCTTCCACAGGGCCTAAGTTCGCGTCCGCGATCCCACACAATGGACAAGTGAACTCCGCCGGGTGTGTCCTGCACCTCCGCCATCGACTGGGTTCGCTCAACGCATCCCCGGGGATTCGAGTTTGTGTATTGCTTCGGGTTTTCTTCATTGTAGATATCTAGGCTCAACGTCCCTTGCCTCATTTTCCGGGATGCTCGACAGTGGTGGGTATCCGAGGCATCCACCAGTGCCCCGCTCCAAATATGACGAGGCCCGTCTCGTTTCGGACAGGCCTTCTTAATGGCTTCCAACTGAATTGTGTTATACCCCCAGGTGCGCGTCATCAAGTGCTTTTTTTCGCGGTTTACAGCAGAAGCGTTCCAAGTGTGTTTATTTTCAAAAAAAAAATCGAGGGCATGTTATGGACATGCAAGTCAGGGATCCTGGTGGGCCTCTATCGCTGGGTGCCGGAGAAAAACAAGAAAATCCTCATGTGATCGAGCGTCGAGCGAAGAAGAGCAGCTGGCGGAGAATCAGAAAAAGAATACTAGGGGCGATAAGCGAGATACGGTTTTCACCCGGCTGTACGATGACGAGACTCTTGCCGTACAGCGGGCACGAGTTGCAGTGATCTTTGTACTGGTTCCATCAACCAGTTGCAATAGAATCGCGGAGTTCGTGAACCGAGATTCCATCGCCGTCATGGTTGTCAGCCGATTTACGTTGCTGAAGAGGAGACCCGCGGCGCTCACGCGAGCCAACTTGTGGGTCAGCCTCCCCGGCTCGGAGTGTACAAGGAGAAACAGAGCCCGATAGCAGTCAGCCGGTCAAAAACGGCTGGGAGGCGTCTCCTTCCGGGTATTAAGTTTCGCTCCATGGTCTTGAAACGTCTATGGCTTTGCGGACTATCTAACTCGCCGGAAAATCGGGCTGTGCTGCAGTAGTATTTCAGCGCTTCCCTGTGGTTTCCTCTGTTGCTTCGTTTTCGTTCTCTTTGATGCAGAGTCAAGGAGACCGAACGAGTGCCCTTGAATTCAGGATCAAAGGAAAAACGTGGTATCGCGTTGACAAGGTTTCAACTGATGACTCGAACAACCCGACGAATGTTTGCTGTGTCGAACATCGCGAAACGATTGGGTATCGTGCCAACGTGTCTTCCTGGTGCATCCATGTCGTATTTAAATACAACATTGAACTGCTCGCACTGGCCCTGCTTTTCGATCTTATTCCAGAACTTGTCTAGATATACAGCGTCGACATTCGGTGTGGGACCATAGCGCCGTCCGGATTCATATATGGATTTAGAGTTCTCGGTTGTGATTTGGGATAGGCTTCATTGTCGCCTTGGCACTGGAATGCTTAACTTCACCGGATTCAGGATGATTCGCAACATCCCTGACCAAGGATGCGTAAAATAATCGATACCATTATCCACTGCATATGTACAAGAGTACACGCTTCTCATTTCCTAAGGTGTAGCACGCTCAACTCTAGCATTTTTCAAATTCCGATTTTCTGTTTCAGCGACACTCGAGAGCGCAGCAATGCGTTCCGCTTCATTGGCGATGCGGGAGACTCGACGTCGCCGCTTGGGGACCTGTTCACAAGCTCATGCCTAACGTTCACTGAGCATGTAACCTCAAACAATTACTTCTGATCGAAGAGGCAAATCGTTCTGTCGTTGAGGCCACTGACGAAACCGTATTCGACGGCATCGTCATGTCTCCCGCGGAATATGTCCCCAGAAGCTCCTCTTGCCTTCTGTTTCTTTCTGTAGGGAAGTATCATGGACTCGGGCTTGAGTCATCAGAGCAATGGCTTCCGGTGAGGCGTGCGTCATCGCCTTGCGCAAAGGCAGCATGGACGGATCGGAAATTCTCGACTCGGTCTCCAGCAAGAATTCGCCTTCCGGTACTTGTTTGATCGTAGACAGCATCGCGTTGAACAAATCGTGTATCGAATGCGACAACGTGTGTTTGCTCGTGCCGCGTCCAGGAAACGCTCCGAGCGGATCACCCAGACAAAGTCCAGTATCGTATTCTACGGCACCGGGCCCCGAAACGGAGGTTTGGATCCAAGAGAGCCCTCTCCATCTATGAAAAGCACGTACCGAGCGCGATGAATCAAGCGTTCATGCGCGGCAGAGTAGTTCCCAGAAAAAAAAAGCATATAGAAGGTGGACGTACGCGAACATCTACCCACAGTCAAGTGTCATCGATACGAATCGCGCGCCGAGGCGGTGTACAAAGGAAACAAAAAGCCCACGCGATGTATCGATCGTAACTTTTCCCGCTGCATGGAATGCGTCGATTAAAGCCGGAAGCAGCAAAGTCGGAATTCAAACGCTGCGATCAACATCCTTAGACTGCTTACAGACGATCTCGAGGGAAAGGAGAAACCGTCGAACGTAAACCTAGAAATAAAACATAGGAAATACAGCTTTCGCAGAGCAATCCTTCAAAGGCTGGTGTTGATAACAACGGGAAGAAGCTCCAGTTTATTGTGTACATTCGAGTTCATGAAATGAACCCGTTCCATTTTATGCCGACATTCCTGGAGCGGCACGACAGGCAACGCAACGACCTGCCGGCTGGCGACGCGTAGACCGTGGCGCCACCCCGTGTCCCGCACCGCACGGCACCGCACAGCAACGCGCTCTTCAAGCGTACGCTCTCTGAACGCCGGGTGTGTCGTCAACGACGAACGCCCCTGAGCCGAAACCCTGTGAGTCCTTCACAAGAGTCTGGTGTTTCTAAATTGCTGTGAGCGCGTGCGGTGGGGTTTTCTTGGCCTGCTTTTGGATCGAAACTCGAATGAGCACAACGGGGTCAGCTGCACCCGCGGAAGGTCCGGATAACGACACCGGAACAAGCACCCACGGACACGAACAGGAGAGGTAGGTTTGGCTTTTCGAGCTGACGTGCAGCGACCTGAATCAGAACGTGTTGCATTGGTCGAGTCTGCGTCGACTCGGGGTGAAGAGAACGCGAACTAACCACGCCGCTGGGACTCGAGGTTTCCAGGTATTTGCCGATCGCCAATATTAGCCGATGTATGAAGGGCGCTTTGCCAGAGTCCTCCAAAGTTTCGCGAGAAGCAAAGGAGCTCGTTCAGGAAGCAACCAGTGAGTTCATATCGTTCATAACTTCTGAGAGTAGCGACAAGTGTATGCGGGAGAGGCGAAAGACGATCTGTGGGGGTAGGTTTTGTGCACGACAGCCGGTGCGTCAGACACGAGCACCACCGGGTGCGTGCTATCGGACAGGAGACTAACCATTTGCTTTTTTTGCGGCCTTGTCACAGAGGACATTCTCTACGCCATGCGTACGTTAGGTTTCGAAGAATATATTCCACCGTTAATGGCATACCTTGAGAGATACAGGACCCTCGAGCAGTCCAGGCGAAACGAAAAGCAAGCGCCTGGTACCTCAGAGGGAACCGACGGGGAAGATAGCGAGTCGGATGGCGGCGGGATCGATGACTCTGCCAAAGACGATACGTCATGACTCGTTGCCGTTGTATTTGCCATTGAGTATGCAGTGAAATCAACGGTCGCCACCATCGCCACTGCGGCTGACGAAGACGATACCAGCACGAAAGAGTTTTCGCGACCTGCAGAGAGCCATGCGCAGCTGCAGCGCCGCTGGTGGCGGCGATCGTTCGAAGACAACGACAACGATGATGATGATGGTGATGATGAAGCGCAGGCCTAGGTGGCATACTCAGCAACCAGTACCTGATCGTTTAGGGGCCATCCTGGATGCGATGAACCGACATCCACCGATTTGGTTTCGCAGATCACCTGGTACCGTCTAAACCACGACAGCACATGAAATGAACCTTGTCTTCGCCAGTCCCCCGGACGTACCGAACAGCAAGCGATCACACACAGCCAGGTATCGATGATGGCTGTGCGGGTGCCCGCGTGCCCCCTGCATCTTTAGTCGATAATCTGGATCGGCGCGGTGCCCAAGTAGACTGAGGCCCCACGTACTTATTCAGATTGGCTCAGTCTGCTCTTTTTACGACATTCCCTCGATACCTTCTACCGCATCATGACTTCAAGTCCGGTCTTGAATACCAGCAAACCGCCGATGCCTCGAAACGAAACTGGCATAGAGGCCGACTGCGAACGCCGACGGCCGGCCCCAATGCCGCGCTGCGCTCGACTACCGGTTTGCATCGAGTGCCTGACTCGAGTACGCTTTCATGCGTCGCTCGGATCGAACGGTTCGGGAGCACGGGGTCTTCCATGGCTTTCATTGCTGGAACGCTCCCATTTGGTCGTGAAGTGCTGAATGCGGGCACTCAGACCTCCGCGGCTTGCTGGTGTCACTCGAGCGGTGACCGCTCGCGGTCGAGACGGAGCAGCGCACTAGTCGCTCGGTGCGCCGCCTCGGGGCAGACCTTCACGCGAAGGCGTTTCTGCCGAGACTTTGCCTTCGCTTCCCTGAGCCTGATTTCCGTTCTAGGAAGTTCACGCTGTCAGGTAGCGAGTGCAGCAACTGCGCCAGAGGCTGCACTCGTACAAGTCTGCAGGGCCTACGACGCGTTGGACGAGCTTGTGAGGCTCATCGAGCAGTCCCAAGACACTCGCAGCCTGCGCCAAACGATTCGCATCATCGTCAAGCAGAGCAACTTGAAGCAGAGTATCAAGTCCGCCGCAAACGGCCGACTGCCAGCGGGACCTATTCGCGATGCCGCATTACGCGAAGGACTCGATGCTCTCGAGTACCTGAGTCAGGTGACCGCGTACTACAACCCCGTTTCAAAAGTGCCGACCCTCGAAATGCGTTCTTTTGCGATCGAGTCCGTGAAAGCTGCAAAGCAGCGTTTACAGGCGTATCTGGATGCGTTCCCACCGGATGAAGTGGAGCGCGCCCGACGGACGGTTTTTGTTCAAGACGTTGCAGCGTACGAATCTATGTGAGTGCATACTTGAGACGCTCGGAGGAAAGGTCGCAAAATTCCGTTGGTGCTTCAACATGAAGCTGAAGCGCTCGCGGCATAGCACATGGATGCATCTGACCTTTATCGAGCTTGCGCACATCCGGAAGGTCGCCAAAGTTGCACGGCGCTTCGAAATGAACCTGCAGGAGCCGCGGCTCATGAGACGCGAGTACCCATTCGACTCGAGACGTTTAATGTGGATCTTGCCGGGCAAGCGCGTCTCCATATAATGCACGCGTCGATGCTCGGCCAGAGGACGCATCGGAAGTCGGACCCAGGGTCGCGCTTTGGAGCGATGGTCGCGCATTCGGCTGGACCCGTGGATGGAGCGCCCGTGGCGTTCGTATCCCAGTAACATGGATCATTGCATATGATCTATTGTGTGCACAAGTAGTCCACCACCAAGATGCTCCCACGATCCGACACACGGTACAATAAGGCAGTCCGTGAGCACGCCGAATGCAGTGCTTCTCAAAAAGCATCGAACGATGTCATGGTGTCCACCGATAGTGAACACGACAATAACGCCCATGGACGGAACTCAACGACGCACGCTCGACATCTTTGTCGAACGCTGCTTCCGTGCATCCGACAGAGAAAAGCACACAACGCTAGTCTCGCCCAGTTGCTTCCTTTTGGCATTTCAGTCGATGGCAGCAGCGAAGCAAGCGGCAATACGCTCGCGCACACCCTCACGCGATCATATGCTCCAACAGCGCTGGAGGCCTGCCCATGGTGCATAGTGCTCCCCTCGATCCATCTGTGCGTAATTCGAGACTCGCATAAACGCACGCACCAAATTTGCCTACTATCGCCGATTCGTGACTGCAACAGCATCCACCATCCGAATCGGGAGCCTGACACGGTCGTCTCTGTTGCACACGTCGGAGGACACGTCGGTGCGCACGCACGCACGCACGCACCGGCACGCACCGGCACGCAGGCATCGATCTCGAGGCACGCGCACCGCACGCAGCAGGCGCAGGGCAATATAGTCATAGACATAACAGCACACTAAGATCTATTATAGTATAATGCAGTACATCGCATCGCTATCCACAGATGCGCAACGGATGGTGCACCGATGCAGCGGCGCGCCGCCGTCGACGCGCAAGAGTGCCACGACACGCGTTTCTCACCCAACTCGGGTGGTGCTTTCGGTAGAGCACCAAATTTGGCCGCAGCAGCTGCGATCCAAAGCACGCCCCGGCACCGCAGGTTGAGCCACGTGCGGATCGCCTTAGTACCTAGAAGTTTTTGTTTTTTGGACGAGGTATGGATGAAGCCTAGCTTACCTCCTGTTCCGCTTGGAGCATGTGCAATAACGACGATGCGGCCGAGAAACCGAATACGAGCCCAGCTCGACCTTTGGAACGAAAGAGTCGGTGAATCGGGACTTTTTTTCTCTCTCCTAGTCGCGTACTGGTGTTCACAAGCGTGGTTCTTCGTGTACGGCGTTAAATATGCGCTTAGTCTGGCGCTTCCTTCCGATTGGTCTCGGTATATGCTGATCTTTGGCAGAGGTTTTGGATACGTGGCAACGTTCAACGCGTTGCTTCTTCCTATAACCGTGAACCGAACCCTGACCAATATCTTGTACAGGCTGCCTCTGTACGATATTTTTAGCGTAGCCCGATGGTTGCCGGACCTGCACGCAATCATCGCGCGCTGGTTCACAATCGCAGGCTGGATCCACGGCATCCTGCTGAGTGTCGCTTACGGCGTTGGGACGCTTCCGTTCCGCGGCGGCTTCTTGCCCTTTTCGAATACGATCCCCACGACGATGGTTTTTGTAACCGGATGTGCCCTGATGGCGTTTCTGCTAGCGATCGTGCTGCTCTCTCTGGGGAGCGTTCGTCGGCGAGTCTATCGCGTATTCTGGGCGAGTCATGTGCCGCTAGCGATTCTTACCTATGCGGCACTCGTTTTCCATGGTCTACGGGGCGGCCGCCTCTGGTCCGTCTATTTTTTTGGGTTGCCGGTCGTACTCTACATACTGGATAGGCTGTATCACAGCTTTGCTGCTGCCTTCACGCCACATCGAGTTCTGTCTGTGGAGCTGTCGCATAAGAATTCGAATGTGGTTCGTCTTGTCCTGGAACGCAGGGGTCGCAAGTTCGTTGCCGGCCAATACTTCAAACTGGCCTGGAAATTTCACGTTTGCTCGCACCTGGCTGTCGCCGGAGAATGGCATCCTTTCACAGTGGCCAGTTCACCTTTGCTAGACAAAGATCGCATCATTTTTTTCATTGCCGCAACCGGGAAGTGGACGAATGCATTGCGAGCATTGGCTCTACAGCAACACCAGCAACAGCATGACGAGAATCTCGAACACGCATCATCCACGAGTCCGACACCGAAATCCCTCGCTACTGAGGCAATGCCTCACGCTGTGGACAAGTCGAGCATAACGACGTGTTTGCCTATCAACCGCCGGTGGATTCTGCTTTCGGGGCCGTACGGCGCTCCTGCGCAGAGTCATCAGAACTTTGCGCACCAGCTGCTGATCGGCACTGGCGTTGGTGCCTCGCCAATGTTCTCCATCGTGCAGGAGCTCTGCGGTCGAGCGACGCCCTGCGACAACAACAACAACAAAGACGCAAGCCTAGAATGCAGCGATGTGTCCACCGGAGGTGACCTTGAGAACGGCACCCTTGCGTCGGTATCCGATACGACATCTCCGACGAGGGAAAGCACCGACCTGCCCAACTTCGAAAAGCTGAAAGCGTCCACAACAGCGAACGATTCGAGCTCCGAAGTGGTTCCGAGCGTGCAGGCTCTGCCGCCGGTGCTAGCGGCACGTCTGGGCACCCTGCGCGGTGACACTTTCCTGGATCGCTTCTCCGCTGCGGTGCTCAGTAATCTGTGGCTCTTCTCTATCCTGTGGATTTGTCTGGCCGACCTGACCGTGTCCATCTGCGCGTCGGCGTTCAGTCACATTGTCGCATTCATTGGTAGCCTTGCTCTGTTCGTGGTCATCTTGACGATGATTTGTCTGACCGTGATTGCGGATATGAGGCTCAGCGTGAATCCGCCCCGCTGGCACTACGTTCTGCTGCTACGAGGCATCCTGCTGCTGTTGTGGTTTGCGGTGGCTCTCACAAACGCAGTCCTCTGTAGCCTGCTTATCGTGGAGTACTTTCTGGCTTCCAACGATCGCATGGCGAGCATCAGCAAGTCAAGCGAATGGCTCTTCGTGATGGTTGTGACCCCAGTGCACATTACGATTTTCGTGCTTCTGCTTTTCTTCTTCTTTCTACCGCGTTCATGGACCTGGCGCACGACGGTAACAGCGAAAGTTTTCCGTCGTTGCTTGCAAGGCTCCTGGGACCACCAGCAGCGTTCCAATAAAGTTGTGAGCGACGCTCGCAACGCGGAATGGAACGCTTTCTCTCACATTCGCACCGTAACGTTCGTCTGGGTAGTGCGCTACGTCGAAGACCTCTGGTTTCTCGAAAAGCTCTATGAACTCGCTTCTCAGCAGGATGCCAGTGATCCGTGTCGACCACGGTTACGAATTCATGTTCATATTACCCGACTTGGACACGACGACGCCGATCCGGTAAGCAGCAGACTCCCGGCGAATTGCGGCGAGATTCTCCAGTTCCATTGTGGTCGACCCGACTTTGGCGAATACGTCGCGGAATTGGTGAACGAGGACCACGACACCACGACACCGCTAGCCGGACGCGGGAAACCGGGCGCACCTGCAAGCATCAGACGCTTCCAACGCACGCGAGCCTTCTCGAACAAAGTGCATCATGGCATCTTCTTTTGCGGCGGCAGGTCTGTTGTCCGCAGCGTGCACCAGAGCATTCGTGCGGTAGCAGCGGCACGGGCGGCTCGAGGTTTGCCTCAACGCAATGTGTTCTTCATGAAGGAGAACTTTTAAATGCCGCACGAAGTATGGTAACCAAAGAACATCGTTCTCGTTTAGGAGATCACAGCGCCGTATGGTTGGGAAGTTTGTTAGCGAAAGGAAGTCCCTTGTTCGCGACTTTTCCAAAAGCGGGTGGAGGAGATGCCCACATCGCGTTTCGGGACGACCTAGAGCGTCCTGGATGCTCCTTTGGATGCAGCCTATCGAATGTAGCTGCTGCGTAAACGTTGCTTCAATGAAACGGACGCCGGACTGGACCAGTGGAACTGACGACAATTCGGGCGAAAAATTCCGATCCGCTGTTGTACGCCAAGCGCGACCGCCCATGCTTCCGTGTTGCCTATATCCTCTATCCATGGACAAGCGCACGCGGCTGGATAGGCTCCTCCATGCAGGAGGCGAGTTATCCGCCAAAGCATCCAAGCGATGATACATACAGACCGCCACGCAGCACGTATGTGCAGTTGGTACGGCGCCCGCAAGGTCATCCGGTCGATTGATTGATCGATTCTCAGTCCCCGAATGCCGCAGAGAACAAGCGACTCGCGGAATGCATAACCGTCTGTGAAAGCATGCTGAGCGATTCCCTGGTTAGAGGCAGCAAATACGCTGCCCGAGGAATCCGATCAAAGTCATCGATCTTGTACCATCAAGTGCAATACCACCACTTTTGGACGTCGGGCTGAACAGTGCCGACCTACGCTAGCAACGTCGTCCCTTTTAGGAACGAGGCAGAGGCGGCCTCTGAACCGGCGGCATTACTCGAGCTCGCCGTGGCGCCCTGCTGGATCTCCCGACACGACTACGTCACCAGGCAACCTGGAATACAACCGGACGCTTGTCGAAACGCTTCCGTTTTCCTTGATATGCCTTGTGCTGCATTCCGTCGAGCATGCTCCACGTGAGCCGATGACGCCTGTTACCGTTACCAGCCATTGTAGGCGCCTGATGCAGCACTTGCCTCTGAACGCTTGCAGACTTTGCAATCCTCATGGAGTGCGCGTTTCGTGTGGGCGATCATGGCTTGGAAAGTCGCACGCCCGTCAGTGTAGATCGTGAGAGCGCTCCGCGATGTGCTCAGCTTGTAGCCGTCGAGCACTTTCGGGTAAAAGCTGAAGCAATGCATATCGATATGCGGCGTATTCGCGAACGAAAACTCGCCTGTGGTGCCAACCGCACGAAAGAGCACCTATACGTGCGACCGTTTTCGAGAACAGGCTTCATGCCCGAGCGCCGGTCTCCATACCAACGATGACCATAAGCGGGAAGGTTCAGGGTCCCGGGCGTGCCCTGCGGATACCGAATCCGTGATCGAGCAACCATCTTCCAACCGGTGCGACTGTGCGGCAGAGAGAGACCGGGAGGCCGTCCGTTCCGGTTCTCCCGCAAGTACCATGCCAGCTACGCAGTGCATCCGCGCCACCAGCAGCTGCTTTCCTGGGAAGCGATGCCATTCGCCGATCGCCAAAGACCTTGTGAAACGCATCGGCCGTGTTCTCTACCGGAGCTCTGAACCAGGGATCGCACGAGCTGCCCGCAGCAGTGCTTTCCTAACCCATAGTCATTCAGCTTGCGCTCCAGCAGCGGCTGTGCAACACTCTGTGTGGTGCGAATCGAGGCCCCAGATTGCATCTGAAACCGCGCACAACTCTCGAGCGCATTGTTTCCCGATAGGCGCTAGGGACAACGTGACCATGCCAGTTTGCTCTTGAGCCGCACGCACATACGTATGAAACCTCCACAGTACACTGATACGTACACACACGTATACGAAGTGGCAATCCGTATGCATGCAGCTCTTCGACGCTCGAGATATCTACGTGTGCCCGGGGATTCCCCAAGCCGCTCCGGCTACGTTCACGCTCGCGATCTCGTTGCAAGCAGTAGCGCACGAATATGGCGTGCACAAATGAGAATACCGAAACGTCCCAGGTCAGTATCTGCCTTGTGTGAAGAGGACCACTTGCATCGACCTTCGAGGATGCCGATCAAGCGAGGATCCGCATCTTCTGCGTTCGCCGCTGCCTTCGAGCTCAATGTTGACACCTCTACCACCGGGGCACCGCAAAGTCCCCATTCCAGACGCTCGTTGCTCTCGATCATATGCCGACCTGCACAGGCTTCGCCCAAATGTGTTGAAATCCGCAAGCTCGGGTGTAAATCACAGAGCACCGCGCGCCTCTCTGTATAATAGAGCGCCGCCTTCCCGAAGGCATCGAGTTCTTCGGGCCCTTGACCCTGCGACTGCTCCCAGCCACTCAGCTGGACTTGAACGCCAGGGGCCGGCGATGCGCACTGCTCCGTTGAAATCCTCATTCCATAGGAATGGGGTTCGGCCCCGAGACTAGCGATCATCGCTTGTGGATCTCGGATGCGGAGCATCGCAACGTCATGACCCGCGGGATGGAACACCACCATCGATGGATCCCCCGGAGCATGCTCGCGTGGCAGCTGTAAGTCCGCCGACGTCCGTTGATGTGTCGCCATTACCAACACCTCCACCGGCGCTATCGAGGGTGCCCCAGCGATGCCACTCTGATGCGCACCCGCTGACGTAGCCGGGACGCACGTACTGCTAGGCAACAAGTGCGTGTTCCGAATGCGCAAAGATGCGTCCGCGTCCTCCAGTGCTGCTGGAACGTCTCGATCCAGGGTAGCGCCACCCGGCCCGATACGATGAACGGGCCACGCGAGCCGTAACGCACCGTCCAGCGTACGAAACTCTAGCACATGTCGGCAGTCGATGTCGCGGACGTATTGCAGCCAGCCTTGGGGGAAGTAGTGTCGAAAGCGTTGTGGCGCCGCGACATGAGCTGATACAACAGCGTGCGCGAAGCTCGCGCCTTCACTGTCGCCATGTACAAAACAGCCCGAGCCGCGGGCGAGTAGTTCGAAGCTGGACATGCCGAGACGTGCGCTTCGGAACCACGAAGCGTACGACAGTACTGATGCGAGCTGCTTGGCCATTCGCGACGGTTCCAGTTAGGTCCTGGTGCCAACCAGAGCGCTTTTGAAGGAAAGGATCGTCCCCGAGGCCGGGGTCTGCTGAGAACTCCAGCCCTGTCCGAGGCAAACGTGGACCGTTCGCGTCACCGTTCAGTGGACGGGGGCTCCATTCATTGTTGCAGCACGCACTGCCAGAGAGCCTGATCGTCCAGAGTAACTTGTACCGAAGCCGCTAACGCTCAACCAAAGCTCCGGCACGGCGGACTCCAGGGTATCCAAAGTGGGAAGGTTTGTCGCTGCACTGCGTCAAACAGTTTCCTAGAGCAAAGTTGCGTTCCAAGTCGGGTCTTCTCTAGTCTTGCAGGTCAATAGTGTTCCGCACCGGACGTGTGTCAAAGCGTGCGATTTCATGGTAGAGAGCATGCGATCGAAATCACGATGCAATATACCATACAGATCGTGGACGAAATGCCTGTACGACATATGCTTTACTGAACAGTACAAGGAGGACTGCAATCTTTCTTCGGGTGAGTCGTACATCAGTGCTCAAATGGCTGAGGATCACTGCAAGAGAGAAGGATATGCTCTCCGTGCCAAAAACTGATATGTTCAAAGTCTGCTTCCAGTCTATGGCAGGGAACGGCCCGTTGATCACCTTACGGAAAGCGAAAGCGACGATAGCGGCTGGCACAGGCATCCCTGTTTCACAACCTCTTGTTCGCGTGGTCCTTAAAACACTGGGAAAAAAGTCGTAATAAAACAGTCCTAGTTCACGAACGCCCATTTTCCACCGAAATCGCATCTGCAGTATTCCTGGAGCGTTGAGATCCGCGTGAAGCGCGTGGACATTGGTTTGTTTTTTCAGTCGACGAGCCTCCCTTCGGACGAAACGGTCGGGACGTACATGGGTATTCGGGGTGAAGGGAGCTTGGTGTCCAAACGATTGAACTCGGAGAGATCGACAAGATCCTCTGTGGTCGTTACAAGGGATTCATCTGGCGGCCTCAGTTTCGCTCTTGCAGAATACTCAGACAACAGCACCCGCTATGTCGAATCATCGAAGAGTTTTCCCTGGCGTTTGGTGACTTGATTGAAAAACGTGGTATTTCACCATTCGCCTTGCATTCGAGCGTTTGCCGATTCTATCAGGGGTATAGCTGTTTTCCATTCCTTCGTAGAGTCCATGGTTCAACCACGCATCGACGGATGATTTTCTATCGCGAAGCGTATTGATCGCTCCACTGGGCAAATCGCTGGAGCGTTCACCAAGGTGAGCCGGGGGCAAATGTCGACTTTCTTCCTCAAGTCCCTCTCACGCCGAGAAGGCCCTCAACTAGGGACATCACGCAGTGCATTCATTTTCAAAAATAAGAAATCTAATGGATGCGCTGGGTTGTACACCTCAAAAGGTTGGGATGGAGAGAAGGCAGTGGAGCGCTTCGGCGATTGAAAAGCACGGAGAGCTGACAGAGCACCAAACGGCACTGAGGGCAAGAGTTCGAGGAATCCTTGCAATGATGAGTACCACCAGCATCAGTAATCGCATGGAATTCGTAAACCGAGGCTTCAACGCTGCTATCCATATCAGACGATGTACGTTGTTGAAGACGAGACCCGGGGATTTGAGGCGAACCAACTTCCTGGGGCAGCCTCTGATGCTCGAAGTGTGCCTAAAGAAACTGATTCCGATCGCATGCGGCAGATCAAAAAGACTGGGCGGCGCCCGTCAGTTGGTATGAATTCAGTCTGTATTCATTTATAGGAACAGAAACGAACCTTTATTTAGGAGCGAGATAACAATCCCGTTCTCTATCTACGATAAGCGTTGATAGGGGGAAAGTTTCCGCATGGTCGAGAGTTCGCCTTCTAGGCGGAAGGCCAGCGAGACGGACGAGTCTACCAAGCTCGTGCTTCATGCTTCCTCCAGTGGCAAGTGTTTTAGTGAGATCTGAGCAGCTCGTCCGCAAAACGCAGCTCATTCTGGGATCAGGTGCAGTTAGGCTGCATCTGGGCGTCGCCCTGGTCGCAGTGGACTCCTAGGATATCGCTTCACGCTGCCGCAGGCTGTACGTCTGCCAGTGCAGCTTGCAGGCTCGCAGAATGATCATATACTTCGACTCCGTATCAGGTGAAGCGTTCCTCGATCCGACGTGCTCAGTGGCGTGCCAAAGCCGTTCTATCCCCATGATACATCTGCTCCAGCGATATAAGCGCCACGGCGAGCGCACAAAACAGGTACTCGGTGAACGATACAACATACGAAACGGCCAGTATATCCGAAAGCAAGTATGGGAGATGGAAATTCAAGGTAGTTGCTTCATGACGGGCGCTTTCCCGAAAGCCATGATCCATCCCGCAATCTGGGATTCACGGTCTATGTAAACGTATTTGCATCGAAAAGGAATCGGACATAAGTGCGGGAACCGCTTTCTGTCGAGAGCGACGTTCCCTTGTATGCCCGTGGCCTCCTCTGGCTGTGCACGGTCTTCATGCGTCGTTCGCTTCCATCTTTTCCTGATTTGAGACGCTGAGGATGCACCGAACATACCCAGGTGCCCTGGACAGTGTCTCGCGTTGGTTACAGCAGCAGTCTCGAATGGTGCCCGCCGAACAAGGCTCTCAGCTAAGAGCTTTCATCAACTTCAACCAGAGCGACGCGGCGCGTTTACAACAGGTTTACGAGGAAAAGCTAGTGCAACGACTCGCAGCTGAACAGCGACTACAGCAGGTTCGTCAACAACTAGCCAGTGCCCAGGCGAGACTGCTCCAGCTCGCCGCTGCTGCTCCTGCTATCGAGTCGGACGCTGATCCTGCTGCACAAACCCGCCGGGTATATCGCTTTTTCCGCGACGCTCAAACAGCTGTTTATGGTGACGAGAAACCGGCACGGCGAAGTCGGTACCGACCTGAGCCAGTTCGCAGCGAGCAGGCAGCACCAGCATCGACTTCTCCGCTTGCAGTCGATCCGACGCTCGAGCGCGTATCCAGTGTCAGCAACCAATCCCATAGCAGCGGAAGCATGCCCGATGCGGACGATGCTCGAGCTCCCTACGCAAGCGCTTCGCTCGCGGCAAAAGTCACCGAGCCGCCTCCGAGTATACACTGCGCTATCATTGCAAGGGCCATCACCGCGTATCGAAAACGACGCGAGGCGCCCCGTCAACCGAACCTGAGCGACTGCTTGCCGCCAGCAACCATTCGGATAGCAGCACCAGGAGGCGGAGGCGGAGCGCAGGAGCCAACGATATCGAATATTCACATCGGAGACTGGGTCTGGGTCATCTCCTACCTAGATCGGAATCATGGGTTGTGGCGGTGTCTTGTTCGACCGCCGCGATACCGTGGTCAAGGCCGATTAGGGGTCTTTGCGACGAGGTCTCCGCATCGCCCAAACGCGATCGGTATCTCCCTGGTGCAAGTCTTCGATATGCAGCCAGCGGTCTCGTCAGCGTCGAACGAGGCGGCCACAGTGGACCTCATTGTACGCGGTTGCGACCTCCTGAACGCGACACCGATTCTCGGCATTGAACCCTATCAGCGTGCGTTGCACGATCAGCCGCGAGCGCGAGTTGGTTGGCTCTCGACGGAAACAGCGCTCACGATGCCCATCTGGGATGATCTGCTGGCATCAGAGGCAGCACGGGTGCCAGTGCGCGTACTCTCCGACGTGGTTCGTGACAAGCTGCAGTGGCTCGTTGCTCACCTACCGGCAGTGGATATCGAGGCTCGCCTGCGCGCCGTCGCCTTTGCTCAACAACAACAACAACAACAACAACAGAAACATGAACATGCAGCTGCGAAGACCGGTTCGTCAATCAACTGTTGGCTACCTCCTGGTGATAACGGACGAGATACACTATGTTTGGGTGCATATCGACTCCGCTACCGCTACGATGAGGCGTCGGGAACGTTCTACGTGCTCGATATTCAGTCCGGTTTGCGAGCTGCTGTTCTCCAGAGTCCAGATGAGCGCCAAACTGACCCGGAAGTTGCCGAACACTGGGCATTCTGTGAGCGCTTTGAGTGCTTTCCTGCGAGCACGCCAGCACCAACACCATGATCGACGACTCTGGGTATTTGATAGTCGCTTGCAGTACAAAAGGCCCAGCGACTGCACCACAGCGTCCGTCAGTGGTGGCCCATGCGTGTGTTACGCTTTCGCGTAGGTGTTCGCAATATGCAAGTCTCGACAAGATATACGACCGGAAAGCATGCATCTCGCTGGGTGCTCTCCGTTTCCGTACATATATGTACGAGAGAGACGCGGCGAAATATTGTGCAATCAATGGATATTACTAGTCAATATGTACAACCAGGAAACGTTTGCCCAGCTGGGGCGCTGCGATACGGGCGTGCTAGCCGCTACGTCCCGCCTGCCTCCGCCGTCCATGTCGAGTGCACCCTATGCGTATAACCTGTGGACGGGGCGAAAACCGCACAGCACGCTGCGACCGTCGGAAGCAATAACCCGTACGGTGTCATTTGGCTCAGCAGTAGTCGGAGCTGCTGTCCATGCCCCGAGACTTGGTCGTTGTCCATTACGGGAAATAGGCCAGTCGGCAGTCAGGGCGTAGGTACGCGCGTCCCAGAATCGAATGGACCCATCGAAGCCGCTAGAAACCAGAAACGCACGAGGTGATTCACCGCTGGAGGACATCTCGTGACTTCCGGGCAGCATTCCGAACGCCAGACCGCTCAGTGCCCCAGAGTGTGCTGGTATCCAGTACAGAGGCGACCCCTGGCCGGTGCCTAACGAGCCACTCGATGTTTTTGTCGCCCCATGAAAGCCACACTGTCGCACATCCCAGATCGCAACGATACCCGATGCAGTAGCACTGGCCACATGCCAGCCGTTTGGATGCCAGCGGACGAGTACCTGCCGATGCCCCAGCGTTGTCGATGCCGGTGACGCGAGAGGGCCCGAGTCCAGGCCGAACACTTTGGCAGTTCGAATGTCCCAGAAAGCTGGTCCGCTCCAGGTTGCTGCGAGGGCAACCAACGCACCATCTGGATGGACGTCGACGCTCGATAGCAGAGGCTGCGACGCGAGAGCGCTCCCGGATGCAGCACCTGCTACATGCACCTGCTCGAGGATTCGGAAACCGCATGGCTCTGCTGCGTCCATGACTGCGAGTCCAAGCGAGGCTGCTGCATCGCAGGCAACGAAAGCAGGGACGCGCACATGAGCTGGTAGAAACGAGATGCCTGTAATAGCGGGTAATGCTGTCGCAGTCGATGAGCACGATGTGACGAACAGGGGAGCAGGTTTCCAGACTCGTTGTCTGGGATGCGCTTCCTGCGGGAATGCGTCTCCCAGTTGCATATGCGCTTCCAGTAGCGTGACCGTCCCATCTGCAAAGCCGGCAAGACTGAAGAACTTGCCGTTTCCGAGTCCAGTCGCTGCCGTGCTCTCTGGAGCTGCAGTTGACGGCAGGTGTGCACGTACCAGGGCCGTGACTCGCCCCGCACCACCCTCTCGGAGCAGCGACAAGGTCACTGGAGCGTCCGCTGCGGGCGCGGCCGGACTAGAGGTGTCCGACAACGACTGCAGATGCAGAGGCCAGCGTCCTAGCCATACGCGGCCTGCGAGGTCACCGATCAGCACCACCAGCACCAGCGAAGCGTCTACTGAGCCGCCCGCAGAAGCGCTTCCCAAAGCTACCGGTAGCAGCTGGGTCGTCACCCGCAACGAGGACTCGTTCAGGGTGCCCTTCGCTGCGAGTTCCCAGCTCGTCCACGACTGCTGCTGCTGCTGCTGCTGCTGCTGCTGCTGTGGTTGCCAGGGTTTGGCGTACAGCGTGGGCAGCCAGTGTGCTCGCCGTGCTGCGGCTTGCCGGAAACTATCCTCGGTGAGCTGTGCTCGAAATTCGTGACTCATGGGTGCTAGCTCCCGTCACAGATAATCAAGACACACATTCCGGGGACCGGAACAGCGCAAGGTCCCCAGAAGCCCCGTCCAACGCTCTGTTTCCACCAAGGCACCGTGTAAACCGATAACGGGTGCGTTGTTTATCCACCAGCTTTTCAGGCTGTGATGCTTCCTTATGGGGCACGAAAATTTCTGGACCACCCGGATCAGCACGTCCTTTTCGTTCTCGTTTATAGTTCACTCGCAGATGCTTACGAATAGCATGAGATGAAAAAGCTCACGCAAATACTTCATGCTGTCACTGGTAGTTCGTGGAAGACGACGACCTTACCTGTAAAAGTCAGTCATTCCATGTGGAGCACGTAGATGAACCAACGAACCAACAACCCGTCTCGTAGTCCTTATTCTGAGTGTCGTGCACCAAAACAAATGATCAAAAATCCCTTGTGCACAACGATCGCCCCGCCAATCCATTCCACTGCGTAGGTATCCCACGAAACACTCGTAGACGAACATCAGCATGTGCACTTTCCATACCATTGATACGAACGGTGATGAAGAGACACAGATGCGCAAAGACAGCAAAGCATGCCTGTAGGAGAGATCGTCCCGCGATGAACAACCTACCATCGGTTTCGTGCTGAAACGTGAACGTCCCGTCGCACGAGGGACAGAAATATGCCTCGTTCAGTCAATGCGACCTCGTTCCGGAGGTATCGAGGACTTGTCTACGGATACCCAGGAGGGAGCAATCCGCTGTTCGTCAACAGGACACCAACGAGCATTCCGAGAATACCCGCTCTGACGGCTATTCAATGATGACGTCAACTGCGAGCGGTCAGGACGACAGCATCGCTCAACGCGTCATCTTTCGTCAAAGCGCTATGTCACTTGTCCTTCTCCTGCCCAAGGGCTCCCGTCCAGCTCTTGGACAACATCGCATACGACGACTGACAAGCGGCCAACGAATGCGACGCTGACACTGGCGTTCCGCTGCCCTTCATGCTAGCCTATTCGCCTCGCTTCGAGCATGTCCAAGGCGCCGTCTCTGTACTCAGACGCCGTGCTGATGCTGAGGTACCGATAGACGAGTCGTCCGCGTTCACGAAACCGTCATGCAACAAGCCGTTCTCTGCCCTTAGTAGCGCTGAGCTGCTAGGTTGCTTCGCTGCTCGAGTCTTGCAGGGAGTGGCATACGCGCTTCGGCCCGTGTGAGATCTCGCGGTGAATAAGGTAACGAGAGCCTACCCGAAGAACCACAGACGCGAACAAGGGTAGGGAGCGTGAGTTTCGGAGCCGCCCATATCTCAGGGCGTCTGCGTCTCAAGAAAGAAAACGGATATAGGGTCGAGGGATCACAGTCCTGACATTCGGCCATGTAGAGGAAAAGGAGAAGAAACTTCCAAGTCATTGAAGAAACAGATCTTTCGGGAACGAGGACACAAAAAGCCGGGAACGAAGAACAGTCGGTACGGGGAAGATCTATATCAAACAAGTTGCAAAGGCTGCACGACGAATACAGATCGACTGAGGGCCTCCTCCACAAAGTACGGCACAGCACGCCACTAGGGATCGCAGTGCTTGTCGCTCGAGGAAGGCTCGGCTAGCTTCTCACGCCCTGGCGCCCACTGCCAAGCAACTGTTCGCTGGCGTTCCGGACGCAGGGCTACCAGCTTCTCTCATTCGTCTGGAATGTGGCGATCAAAACTTTGTGCAACAACACAGCTGATGCTTTGGACAGACGATGCAAGACGAGTTCATCATAGGATCAGGGGTGCGCACCCGTGCTTTTCCATAATACATTGACGCGTTGGCATGCCATATCGGCGATCAAAGCATCTACAGTCCAGACATCGAAACGTTTGAGACCATTTTCGAAAAGCCAAGAGTATCAGCGGATCAATGTCGAGCGCTTCGTGCAGCGCACCATGGGGGCATTCTACCTAAAGCTTGCTGACCCAGAAAAATTCGGGACTGATGGAAGCGATTCCACCTACATGGAGTACATGAGCGTCCGACTGGCTCATGCGGACGACCTGTGGCAGGAGTCCACGGGATAGCGCCGCTGTTGCCAACGGTTCCGGGTACGTGGATGCGAGAATCGTGCATGAGGAAACCCTCTCTCTATAACCTGGAAAACGACATGACCGATCATTTGCCTTGCTCGATGTTGTTAGCCTATGGCGTTTGGCATGCTGTAGCGCGCGGCGAGGGGTGCACGCTTGTCGTTTATACAGGAGCGCATAACGAGATTAGGACGTGATACGAACATCGCGAGCACTGGTGCCGCTCAGACACTTGAGGCGAGAGAAAGAGCGAAACAGAGCCGGATGTATAGGATAGTACGCATGATGCTGACCGAACGTCAGCTTGCGAGGCAATCGCTCATGAGAGGCTTGCAATAGGACGATTCCACGAGCAACCACGCGGACAAACACATTCCCACCGGGAGTTGAACGCCTCGATCCACGTCGAGAAAATGTCTCGCACCTCCGTAACTTCCAGCGGTATTGCTTCGATCGGGCTGTGGACGGAATCGTTTAGTACTCAGTATGGGCATCGTGCTGGAAAGCTGAAGACTGACGATGCAAAACACCATTGGCTAGGATAGATGGCATTGGATTCTCGCGTGGACCAAGGCACCGGTATGGTGCTGTTCAGCAATCCAGCAAAACTAGAGCGCCACATATGTATTCACTGGGAACGATATTCTGTGCCCAGTGGTGGTAGATAACGATGGTCCATGATTTGATGTTGTTGTGAAATCCCCAATTGTACACAAGTTTCCGTAGAATGGCACCAGGAGCGTAGGCGCTGTGGCAACCACGGTTCCCGTAGGTCCTCGCGACAGCAGTGCGGTACAGCTACGAACTGACAGGTATAACCCGAACAGCGCTGGTTCCGGAGTCCTAGTGCCAGAACGTCAGCAGCAGCGGTTGTAGAAGTCGTATGGGCGGTGGTCGGTATTGCAACCTGGCTTTCACCGACTGCTAGGCCCAAAAGCACTGCTCTTCGGGAGGGTCAGCGTTCGCACGGAAACTGCTCAGGGCGTGGTCGTACTCTTGGTACCAAAGACGCCAGCGCTGTTGTTTCCAAAAGCATTGAGCAGCGAACCAAGAGCTCCGATCCACGTGCCAAGGCTTCATGGGGCCGTTGAAGTGGAGTACTCGCGTCTGACGACTCCGAAATCGACGCTGGCAGGTGGTATTGAACGCAACAGGCAGCTCTGTGAAGGTGTCTTTGAAGAAGTAGTTGAGAAGTGGCTGGTCACCATAGGGGAAGGGGTAGCCGCGCGTATACGCCGAGCGCCATTCTTCGTAAAGCAAGCAGTTTCGCAGCGCCTGATACGTATGCAGACCTGGATGGATGACCATGACTCCACTGTTGAAAAGACCGCATCCACTTTTGACCGCGGCAAGTTCTTCATAGCGGAAGAGTTCATGTAACGCCCCGAGCACGATGGTGTCCGCATCGAGGTAGATGAGTTTCTCAAAGTCGACCAACTCCCAGATATTCAGTTTGTCGAATGTGGAGCGTTCCCACTGATCGTGCGCATCCGTGAACCTGGATGCAGCGTGCGACGCAGTTCCATGCCGCACTGCGCGGCGGGAAAAGGGTCTTTTCAGCTCGCGGTTGGAGAGATCTCTGGAGCTGAGAAATCCCTGCCACTCGAGATCGCTCAGAAAACTCGAACAGGAGCGGACATCCCAGCCAGCTCTCGAAAGGACCTCGCGATGCCATTTATCCACCGCGGTGGACACCACCAAACATATCATTGGAATGCCGGCATGGTACTGTTGCAGGGTAGAAGCAAGCACCACCGCTGGCAACACGTATGTTCCGGAAGAACAAACGGTGACAAAAGCACAGGGAGCGCGGCCGTTGGGGCGAGCTTGCACACGCGGCGCGCGCAGAAAAGGCCGTGGCTTCTCCATTGGGGTCGCAGGAGACACCTCTGATTCATTGTCTGCACGATCGCGCCGTAGCGGGCGGCTTGCACTCACTTGATCAAACGCATTTCGCATAACGTGCTCTGTTTGCCGAGTTGCTAACAGCGCTCGATACTGCGTTTTATCGTGAGGGAAATCGCTGCCAGTTTTTAAAGGTGTCCCATCTGGAGTTATAAGGGAATCGGAGCCCAATGGAGACGTCTCCTCATATAGTTTTGGCGCTAAACGGGCAATCGATCCGCTCAGGGCTGGATTCATTTTCTCGTTCAGATAGCGCATGCCGAGACCATGACCCAAAATTGCAAGAAACAGACGCCGCTCCAGTCCGTGTTGAACATCAGGCGCACGCTGCTGCGCGCGTTTTCGGGCAGAGCGCACTGCCTGCCTCCAGCCGAACCAGACCAAGACGCCGATACCAGCCCCAATTGTGGTCGTATCCGAGTAGTGAAGAACGTTCCGCACTCGTTCAAGAGAGCTGCGCGCACACGAAGAAAAACTCTTCAACCGTGATTCCGACGGTGGCGCTGCACTCTCGTCGCTGTACGGTTCAGGAACAGCGGCCCGACGAGCGTCGCGCGCACCACTGCTCTGTTTACCTACAGCAGTTTGAGATTCGAACGCCCTGTTTATCTCAGCAGGATCGTCATAATACTCGATAAGGACATCATTTTCAACCACAGCGTCTGCACGCTGCTTTTCTCCCCACATACGGTATGCCGACCAGACGCACTGGATATGCTCCGTATTTCCCAAGGCCAGAGCAGAGCGCTGCAGCGTAGCGCCGGAGATGTAGCCGAGTTCCGTTTCGGAGGGCGCTGCGCAGGCCTGCGCGCTCGGGCGGATCCCGAACGCGCGATTTGAATGGCTTTCGCGCCATCGCTGCGTGCGCCTGTGCGGCGATTTCCGGATCCAGGGGGCAGCGGGAGGGGCGTTTCGCCCGCAGGCCTGCGCGCTCGGGCGGATCCCGAACGCGCGATTTGAATGGCTTTCGCGCCATCGCTGCGTGCGCCTGTGCGGCGATTTCCGGATCCAGGGGGCAGCGGGAGGGGCGTTTCGCCCGCAGGCCTGCGCGCCCGGCATCTTTCGCGCCATTGCCGGATGTGTGCCTCGTTTACGGATGGTATGTCGGATCGATGCATCCAAACAAAACCATCGGAAGCGCGAGCGGTGCCATGGATTAGGCGAAAACTAGCTTTGTGCTCTACATTCGCCTTTGCACCTGCATACTCCTAGTTTAATGATGGTGTCGAATCGATGGATTCTCCAGGATTCCATCGGATGTGAGAGCATTGCTGGCAATCAGGGGAAAGACTAGTGCTCGACTGGAAACGCAACCACATGGCCGTATGCACGATCGCTCGCGGGAGCGTGCACGCATGCAGAGCGTTCGCGTGGTGTTGCCTGCGCTCGCGCTCAGCTTGAACGGCGACTTGAGGCGCTTGGAGACGCTTTGGGAGGAGTGAAAATTCGGACAAAGCTGTACCAGTGGTCCACTTGGCATTCGTATGATATGTAGTTGCTCCTGCGGTATTCGTCACAGCGTTATATGCTTGGTCTCATCGGAGGAATGCATGGTTTGTAATATGAATTCGAAATGACTTTTACTCGCTTTATGGTTTCAATTTGTGTTTTTGTGTTATGCGGGCATGGTTGCGGTGCTGGGCGCCCCGCAGATCACCGTCCTACCTCCGAGTCATATGACACTGGGCCACCGCACTGATTGCCGGGCGTCAGCTTTGCGATATTTTCTGAGTTTTTTGCTGGGTGTACAGCCTTGGGATGAAGCATGAAGCAGTAAAGGGCTATCCGTTCATGCGTAGTTTTAGGACTTTCGGTCGTCATTTCGGAGTGGCACGATTGACACATTGGTGCTGGAATTCGCAACAACATCGGCATCAAGATGATTCGCGACGCCCTCGAACAAGGGTTCCATTCATTACCGATATCATGATCTAGCTCATACGTACAAGCACCGAATATTGTTCTGTCCTGTGTGTAGTATGCGCACATGAAGCATTCTTCAATTTTTCGATCTTTTTTGTTTCATGGGAACTCGGAGACGCGGCTACTCGCTCCGCTGGGTTGATGAGGGGAAAACTCGAGAGCGTCGCTTAACGACTGCTTTAGGAGGTGATGCCTAAAGCTCAATGAATTTCGCAAATCAATGTATCGATTCCGTTCGAAAGGCATAGCCACCTCTCCTCTTGGCAATCGGCTACATGGAATTCTGCTGCTGCTGCAACAGCAGCAAGATAGTTCTCAGGCGATATGTTTCCAGGTGCTCGCGCCTCTTCTGTCTGCATGGAAAAGAGTCTCGGACACGGAATTTACTCATCGCAGTGACCGCTTCGAGTGGACAGTGCTACGCTGCTTTTGCACCGTACGAGCGCATACAGAACGACCTTTCTCGACTCGAGTTCCAGCCTGGATATTCCGTCCGGTACTTGTTTCTGCATGAATAGCATCGGGTGCCACAAATCCTCTATCGAATGGAACAGCATGCGCATGCGTGTGCAATGGAGATACTAGTCGCTAAGCGGACCACCCAGAGGCAGCCCGTGAACCTGGGGTACGGCACAGGGCTTGGAAGGGGGCCAGCGCTTCGCCGGGTGCCTTCTATTCCCTCCAACGCCATGTACCGAGCGATGCAGCAAGGCGTCATACGCCACCGGAATGCCCCCAAGGTAAAATATATGGTGGATACGTGTAAAAGCGCTGAACAAAGTCCAGTGTCGCCGCTGCGAGGGAGACACCCAGTTCGTATGAAAAGAAAATGGAAATGAGAAGCGAAGCCTTTACTGCAGCCTTGCGCCTGTGCATGAAGTTTGTCGACAACAGCCGGGACCACCAAAATCGGGAAGCGAACGCCACCGTTAACATCCCTCCACTGCTGACAGCGGAGCTGGGGTTCCAGAAGAGCTGGTCTTTTTTAAAGCCGGATATGAGTGAGCAAAAAGGAAGCGACCACCGAGAATCCAGCAAAGGCTTGCGTTGAAGACTATAGAAAGAGACCGAAACTTTAGAGTTTAGCCTTAATTGGCAAACTGGACCCCTTCTTCTAGATGCTGACTGGCATGCACCACCCATCTCATCTAAAAATCGCTACACACTGTCAGGCGGCTCCCCGTATTGCCTATCACTAAAACTCACAGGTTTCGGCGACGCGCTCAGTGCGTGCCATATGCCGAACAGCAAATCCGTCTGATTCGAGACCTGTTGTGCGGGCGCCCTGAGAAAGGCCATTTCGCACAGACAGCCAATGGTCCGACTGCGCGTGCTCCCTCGACACCCTGCTTTGAGACTGGCCGTAAGGCGCCGCATCCCGTGGACGACTCTTACATTATTGACAGTGTTTTTACACATTCCGCTCGATGCACCAGTTGGAATATGAAAATGCCTCGCATTGGCAGTAGAATTCATATCATGGATATGCGGCATGCGTCAGTTCGGAAAGCTGGATGAGCGGGACGGCCGGTCACCGAAAGAAGAGCGCAACCTCAGAGCTGATCGACGCAGTCCCGAGCGAGCCAGTACGTGAGTTTGTGCTATCTTCGGCCGGCTGACCGGTTCCCAACTGCGTCAACTATCTCTGTTCGGCAGTCGGCAGCTACCTCCATGTAGTTCAGCGAATGACGCTTCTCGCGGACGCGCACTGGGCTGCAAGGATCGACTCGAGCTCAAAACCGGTTCTAGCACGCTGAATACAAGCTCGGTTCCGTGCAGCATTTTGCGCTTATCAATCAAGAGCCCGTCCAGCACAATGGTAACGGTGCGGTAGTCCATTCGCACTCAATAAAGTGTCCATGAAACGCAACTCGGACAAAAACAAACAACCTGCGGCTGTTCACGGGCACACTGCCTACGCCAGCATATTCGTCACTGTCATCGCACTCTTTTCCGCGCGCGCAGCTACCAAACCTAGCCCTGAATCGTCGATGAAATTGAACCGTTGTTGCGGCATCCGCCACGTTTGTAGCCGTTTCAGAAGAAAGCTCATAATATCGCCCAGGCAGTCATGAAACGAAGCGCCGTGGTTATGACGTCGCATCGATGATACCTACTTCAGCTCCCCGAGCGCACATATGGTATTGGCGTCTGCAAAACCAACCATCAATCATCGTCCGAATCCAAGTTCCACAGTCCGCAACCAAATTCTCCTTCGCAAATAGCAACCTTTTTCCAAACGAGCCCACGGAATCCTGACGCAAACTTGCTCGCTCGCGCGTCGAGCGGTATGCGGAAGCAGCGCGCCCCGGCGAAGGCACGCATCGTCAATGGACACGTGTCCACGCGCCTCCTGTACACGCACCCGCGCATGGCGCTGTCGTCGGCATCGCCTTGGACGCATCTCGGGGACAGCATCTCGATTGCATGTTGGCGTGTACGCGGAAGTTGCCGTTGGACCTATGTCTCATCTGCAGATTGAGATCGACGAATCCCTCCGTTTCCCGGCAGCGACCTTGAAAAAGATCATACGTCGGAAACTGGACAAGCTGCTGTCTGATGAGCTGGTCCCGCGGGAAGACGGCGCCTCCGAGGCTCGACGCGTCCAGCTGGACAAGGACGCGCAGTTGGCCTTCTCCGCCGCAGCCACCGTTTTCGTGTCGTACATTACCGCAATTTCGACTGCAGTTGGGGCAGAGCGAAAACGCACCACGTTGAACATGGATGACGTTATAGAAGCGCTTCGGAGGACCGAGTTTGAGGACTTCGCGGTCGAAGTAGAGCAGTTCGTTCAAAACTGGCGCATGCTGAACGAGCGGCGCAAGGCGCAGGCACGGCAAGCGCGGGTTGAGCGCAAGCGGAAAGAGCCTGAAAACAGCGACGTCGAGAACGACGACGGCGCATACGCTTCCGACATGCCACAGGAAGACACCGAAGATCCCGAAGAGGACGATCTGATAGAGGGTACCTGACTCACGGAAGACGACTGCAGGCTCCGGGAGGCTTATCGCGCCGGTCAAGCACCTTGTCAGATGTCGAGGCTCAACGCTGGTGCGTATGGGCGAACTCAAATACGTGTCCACCGGATCAAGGGCACGATGTAAGCTCCAATGATCATGAGACGCAATGAATTAGTCAAGTCCTACATAATCGGTTCCCCTGAGGCGCAAAGAGACAGCAGCTTGGGCAGGACTGTGAATTGGTCGCTGTCCTGCGAGCCTAGTGAAAGAACGGTGTTGCTTCGTGGTCGTTTCGTGGACCCTGACAACCGAGACAAACCGCTCTGTCAATTCTTTCTCCGGAATTGTGTTCCGCCCCCCAGATGTGTGTACTGAATTGCTTTTTCACAATTTATACCATGCGCATTCGAAGTATGTTTATTTGAGGAAACAGAAATCTAAGTGAAAGGCATGGACATGCAAGTCGGCAATCCTGGATGACAGTCAATGCCGGCTGCCGGAAACAATCCTCCTCTTGTCGACCATCGAGCGCAGAGGCGCAAGTGACGACGAAGACGAAGAGGGCGAATAGGCGAAAAACAGTGCCTCCCGACGGGACGATAACGAGACTTTTGTCGCACAGAGGGTACGGGTCTGAGAAATCCTTGCAAAGGTGCGTTCAACCGGTGTCAATGTACGCAAGGAGTTCGTGAGCCCAGACCTCAACGCCGCCGTCAATATCACACAATGTGTAGCACTGGAGACTAGACCCGCGGAGCCGACGCGAGCGAACTTTGCAGGGCATCCTCTCCCGCTCGATGTGTACAAGCAGAAACTAAAACCGATAGCAGTCGGACGGTCGAAAAGGGATGGGAGGCGTCTTCCAATGGTTTTCCATTTACCCTACACGGTCGTGGGACATTTTTTGTTTCACGAACATTTATGTATATTGGGGAATAATTGCATCAGAGAGGTGATTGTTGCTTGCTTCCGCTTGTGGTGATCCACGCCGACATCTCCACACCATCGAAGAACGATGTGCATCCGTCCGCAAATGACGCATCCCGCACATGCCTCCTGCTCCTACGATGACTGTCTATACGTTGACGATGCGAACCAAGCCAAAGACAAGTTTAAACAGAAAAACCTCGCTTTCGTCGCGCGATGTCGTTGATATGCAGCGCCGGTCGGGATCACTCCTGTTCACGGGTACGCACCGTGCGTTATTCATCATCGGGATCTTTGGAGTCATCGAGACTCCAGCGCAACGATTCCACTTCGTGTTTCAGGCGAAGAGTCGACTCTCTGATTTTGGTGGCAAGAAGCTCGCCCTCCTCAATCTCGTCATCGGTGAGGCTGCGTTTTGCCCGCCAGTCCATCGTTCGGACTAGAACATGGGCACCGGAGGTCGCTTCCGGAAAAGGACACGGCAAAAGCACTGTCGACACGTAGCCGGTATAACGTGCGTCATTTCGTAGCTCGAGGAGAATATTTTTCCGCTCCTCGTCGATTGTGACGCGCTCCTCAACGAGGCGACCATCTGAAAAGTACAGACGTCGATCGTGCTGTTGTCGAAACCTAGCAACACCTGTGGGATCCTCAGCAACTGAAAGAGGTACAATTTCAGCCCGCTCAAGTCCGGGCATAAACTGTTCGTCACTCTGGAGCTTGTCAAGCAGTAAACCCCAGAGCACATCCAGGTCTGCGTGAATAAGTGCGGCGTACGTTGCTGTCGGCATACAAACGGCGACAAGGCAAACCGAAGACAGCTATCCACCACTTTTGCGATTCGTCTCCAAAAGCGGTACCAACGAGCGCTACGTGTCACTAACGAACGACTTTCCGTTGAGTAGTCACCAATAATGCAACCAGTTTCCCCGAGTCAAGCGAACAAGCGCTGCGTCCCGTTTCCAGAAGCGTACAACCCCTGTATGGACCCGCGCGGTAGTTGTCTGAAAAAAGGCCTCTTCAGCCGCGTGACGCCGCTCGAACAGAGTCTTATCAGTGAGCTACCAACCAAAGCAAAGATTCTCTTAAATAGCAACCTTGCTGATCCACGTCGCAAAATCACGTACCAGATAGCAGTATCTGCTGTAGTACCACAAACTCCGCTGCCTAGACGCCGTCGTGTGCAGCGCAATGACCAGCGCAGACGCGGATCGAAAATTCCGGTGCATCGCGTGACGGCCTCCGCAGTCGCATCGCCTTCTTGAGCGCCGTATTCCCTTTCTATCTGGGAGATGATCTGTCTCAGGGGTGGTAGAAGAGACCAGATACCCTCGGGTACGCGTACATGACCAGGATTAACCGAATAAACAGAAGATGTTCCCGTTCCACGCCTCCAGAACAAGACTTTCCTCCAGAACAACATCTCCTTCGTGCGTGTGTACGATACGTATGCTGCATAGCCGCGTGCCGCACGAGTCAGGACGACTCTGAGACCACAGCAAACGAATGAAAGACTGTTTTGGGTAGCATGCTGGATGCCCGGCTCACGACTGACGCCACGACATTCGTATCATGCCGCGTCCACTGCTTGTGCGATACGCAAGTACAAGCGTGCGGTTCCATGCACATGCAGCAGAGCTGCGGTTCGGCGCACGTAGGTGCATCCTGTGCCTCGCCATCCCTGAAAGAGACAACCGGGTACGGCACCTTGTCTATCGACGGTTGTAACGTGCTCCCGCTGGTTGCGGCGACGCTCAGGGCTTTGCGCGAACTCCTGGCGATCCATGCGCTCTGTGGGCGTACACCTATGCGCTGCTGCTGTCGTGAATGCTGTCGTCAGTACCGTCGTTATCTTCGATGCCGTTTCCGACGCCCACACAATGATCCGGAGCGATGCGAAACGGCATCTCGTCTCGAAGCTAGCGATACCATTCGACGCTCGCGCATTCACTCGAAAACATGGAACAACCACTCGACTGGACGATGAAACCTACGCAGAAACAATGAAATAAAGACATACACCATGAAAGATGCGCATATACACTGGACGAGACTGTCGTGCCGCACGCGCGCCCCCCCGCCGCCAGCACTGGAACCCGCACGAGCAGTGTTGTTCCTCGTATCAGACATACACCATGAAAGATGCGCATATACACTGGACGAGACTGTCGTGCCGCACGCGCGCCCCCCCGCCGCCAGCACTGGAACCCGCCCGAGCAGTGTTGTTCCTCGTATCGCTGGCGACCTGTGCGAATCTCGACGCGTCCAGAGCCGAGTTCGAAGCGTTCATGATCCGTAGGGCGCTTTTGTGCTAGGCAATTCTCTGCGATAACTTGGTGTCTATTTCTTGTTTTAGGACCTATGAGTAATACGAATGAAAAGGTAGGCCAGAAAGGTGAGCACAACGCCAAGCTGCATAAACGAGCTGTGAAACATGCAAGTGCGGTGGTACGGGTGCCTTGTGCTTGCCGCGGTGTGCTGGCGCTCGTGCTGGTGCTGCTCTTGTTTTGCATTGCGTTCTTTGTGACTATCCACGCCTGGTACGCTGTTCCGAGAGCTTTATCAGCGAGTGCGTCCGATTCACTTTTTTCGGGGGAACGAGCACGCGAGCATCTGGTGCAGCTTGCTGGGCCTGCGGTCGTCGGCAGTCGGCGGGCTGAGGCGAATGCAGCCTTCATTGAACGAAAACTCAGTGCAATGATTCGTTCTGGAGGATGCAGCACTACTTGTGAGCGCCTGAATGCAGCTGACGACTTGACAAAAACGTTGGGATTGCGAGCATTGGTCGAACGTCAGTGGGGAAACGGCTCGTTCGAGATGGACTTTTCGCAGCTCGGCGAACAGAGCATCACCAACGCGTACACCAACATTTCCAACATAATCCTGCGTTTGGAACCACTGGTAGCTACAAATGATACAGCAACGTCAGCATCCGCCTTTGTCTGTCCGAAGTCGATTGTAGTGAACTCGCACTACGACACCGCACCGGGGTCGCCGGGGGCCTCAGACGCCCTGGCACCCATTGCCGTTATGCTGGAACTGGTGCGCCTTATCCTCTATACGAATAGGCAGTATTATGTGGCGCACGGCACACCGTGGCTACGTGCCCCACTGGTCTTTCTTTTCAATGGTGCCGAGGAGGCGATCCTGCTTGGTTCGCATGCGTTTGTGAGCGGTCATCCGACGATCAATTCGACGGCAATGTTGCTGAACCTGGAGTCGGCTGGTGCCGGTATTGGTCCGGAACTGCTCTTCCGTTACGATACGCGCTCCCCGTGGCTGATGAAACTCTACGCAGACGCAGTGCCTCATCCACACACGGGATCCTACGTTCAGGACATCTTTGAACGCAACCTGATTCCAGCGGAGACGGACTATCGAATGTTCAGCGAGACCGCAGGTGTTACTGGAGTGGATCTGGCCTTCCACTTGCACGGGTACACTTACCACACGCGTTACGATATGCCGTCTCGCGTGGACGTTGGCTCGATCCAGCATATGGGCGATAACGTTTGGGCGCTCCTGCGGATGGCCGCACACGAGCGCGCCGAAAGTGTTTGCAGCGAGGTGTCGGTCCCGCGACACCCGGAAGACGGAGCCCGCAAAGACCCCGAACCGTTGGCGTTTTTCGATATCCTCAGCGCGAAGGTTTTCTATTTCAACCATCGAAAAGCGTACCGAGTTTACATGGCGATGGCGGGGATCCTTGTACTCCTGATCTGGCAACCATCGCGATGCTTCACAAGGCGGAATAGACGCGCCGGTGCTACCGCAGAGCCTGCGCTGGACGACGCGACACCATCCCAGTTTCGTGCAGTGCTGGCTGTGCTCTTGGGTGCTGCCACCGGGTTTTTAACTGCGCTGGCGCTCGCTAGCATAATGTCCTTCCTTCTCCCGGGGCCGAAACCGCCGATGATTTGGTACGGGCGCCACATGCTCGTGTTGCCGTGCCTGTACGGAGCACCTGCAGTTGCCATCGCGCTTGTCGTCGCTGGTCGACTCCTGGATCCCAAGCATGCTGCCCATCACATAGCGATGCCGGAGAATCCGATTCCTCGGTTCGAGCGCATCGAACGCGCTGTAGCCGTGTACTTTATGGCACTGGCGCTGTTGCTAGGCTTCTGGATCGAACTCACCATGGTGTACTTGTGGGCATTCCAAGCGAGTGTGCACATTCTCGGTTCAATCATCGCTTGGCCGTGGCGACATACCAGTCGACCGATGGTTTACGTGTTCCTGCGATTTTTCTGCTTCGCAGTTGCGACGCAACTTATCCACCTGCCGCCGGTGCTGATGACCCTGGAAACCTTTGCCCCGCTCATGGGTATGGCCGGCTCCGGTGCTCGCGTGGAATTCGCTGTGGCTGCATTGACGGCCTATCTCGCAATTCACTGGGGATACATGCTCTGGCTTCCGCTCCTGAGCATACGCAAGGCATGGATGCGAGGCGCTCTTCGCCTTGCGCTGGCAGTATTTCTGGTCGGGGGTGTTGCGCTCCTGGTGCCGCACTGGCTCGGTGCGGTGCCTTATTCGCCGCAAGCACCGAAGCGTCTCGTCGTTCAGCACATGTGCGCGCAGCAGCCACTACAGGTGCACGTCGAGCAGCGCGCCCGTGCCTCGGCTCCAGCACAGATGGCTTCAGCTCCGCAGGTGTGCTTGGTCGGTATCGCTGGTCTGGATCCGTATCCGTTGGAGCGCGTGCTCCCGAAAGCGCGCTTCCAACACTGTGAACCAAACCGCTTTACCTGGGGGTACCGGAGTAAGCGCTCGATCTTCGCGAATGTGGCACCTCTAGAGAAGCTTGTCCACCATGCCGGTATCCAGTGTCCGGAAGATTCGTTTGGCGCTGGTGTGCTCGAGTCAGTCGCGATGCCGCGTTTACTGGTCAAAGAGGACGCGTTGGTGGAGTGCGTACCACCAGCGCATCTTCCGCGCGCTGAAGCAGCCGATAACGCGACGCTGGTGTGTCGAGCGCTCACCCTGGAAATCCGGGCACTGCGGGCTCACTGGAGTGCACTGGTCTTCGATGCCGCAGTGCGCCAGTGGAGCCTCACTGCCGACGCCCCGAACCAGGGCCAGACTCGTCGACACTTTATTCGACACGTCGCGGGACACGGCACACCGCATATATGGAACATGTCGCTGATTGTCGAGCGAAACAACACGGAGCCTGCCGTCGTTTTCGATGTGATGGCAACGCGTTATGGAGAGAACCGCAGCGAACTGAGTCCAAGCCTCTGGTCTAACGCGTTGCCCGATTGGACTGCACCGGTCTACATGACCTCAAAGTTTGCAACGTATGTTGTTTGAGCAGGTGCTTTGTCAAGCAGTGCTGTGCACGACGAACGTGTCGAAGGCGTTACCCACTTGGTGCAAGTCCGTGCGCTGCTCTGAGGCAGGGACGACGTCCTTCTTGCTTGCGCTCACGCCACCCCAGCAGCAAACACCTCTGAGCGCGTACCACGGCTTTGCCGCAGGATGCATCCGCACCGGCGCTCGTCTGGATATGTTGTGAGCAGCGGCAGCATAAGTTTTACACACCAACGATGCGGATATGAGATCTGGTGCAGGACGCTGCTCGCTTGATTCATACCAGGACCTGGATCCTCCGGGCGCAGCACTTGGCCTCGGGCAGGTGTCAGTCTGAGTCCTGCTCGCAAAAACGCATCTGCATATCCGTGCCCAACATCCATACGCGACTAAAGCGTTATCTCAGTTTCTCTCTTATGTACCGGAAAGTTTCCTGAATGACGGCGAGCAATGTCGAAAACGGGCGACAAGACGCGTCCGGGTACTGGTCTCGTTCAGCTTGTGTCGCGAGGTCAAGGCGATGGAACTCGTTTCGGAGAGTCTCTCGGACTGAAGCTCCACAAGGGAGGCGCGTTGCGAGGTCACTGTGTGCAGAGGCAGGACTCGAATGCGTTTGGATGCGCGCTCTTGCTCCATTTCGATTCGTCGGTGTCGCAAACGCGCACAAGCGAGTCGCAGCTGGCGTCTAGTCTCTCGCTCTTGCTGAGCGTAGGCTGCGGACCATGAGACCGCACCTGACGGAAGACCCAGTGTCGCGGAGGCAGCGATGGCGTTCGGTGAACTCGAGGGGACGCCCTCGACACGCGCGCGCGAGAAATAGAGTTGTTTCCAACGTTGCTCCAGAGCCAAGTTCAAGCTAAGACGCATCGAGGCTGAAAGCTGCGCGGCGCCGCGAGCAGTGACCAACGTCCACGCCTCCTTCTGGTCATCGACGGCATCGTCTAGGTCGGAGTCCACCCAATCGGATCCTGTCAGTACAACAACTCCAAAGCTTGCTTGGACGGTGCGTTCGCTTGTGCTGTGTTCAAGCGAGTCGTAGAGTGGCAGCCCGTTGCAGCGAGCAAGTCGCCGCAGGTCACGTGGCCGGGCGCCCTGCAGAATAGTAGCCAACTGCCCGTCGAAGAGCTCGGCACCGTGCAGCTCCGCCAGACAAGAACAGTTCCGTGCCAAAGCGTCCGTGCATAGTTGCGCCAACGTCGGTGGCGCTGGCATCGCCACAGCGACGCCCCTCAGACGCCCTGGCAAACTCGTTTCAAACCTAGAGCCTGTACGTCTTCACCAGGCCGTATGTGTGGAGAGCGTTGCGTGGGTCATGCTGCCACCACTCGGCACGCGGGATCGGCGGTTGGCATCGGAAATGGCGGCGTTGTGCGCGTCCATCGCTGAGGCGCTGCGTTCTGGAGTTGTGTGGAGGCTCATGATGGGCGCTGCGTTCTGGAGTTGTGTGGAGGCTCATGATGGGCGCTGCGTTCTGGAGTTGTGTGGAGGCTCATGATGGGCGCTGCGTTCTGGAGTTGTGTGGAGGCTCATGATGGGCGCTGCGTTCTGGAGTTGTGTGGAGGCTCATGATGAGCGCTGCGTTCTGGAGTTGTGTGGAGGCTCATGATGGGCGCTGCGTTCTGGAGTTCTGTGGAGGCTCATGATGGGCGCTGCGTTCTGGAGTTGTGTGGAGGCTCATGATGGGCGCTGCGTTCTGGAGTTGTGTGGAGGCTCATGATGGGCGCTGCGTTCTGGAGTTGTGTGGAGGCTCATGATGAGCGCTGCGTTCTGGAGTTGTGTGGAGGCTCATGATGGGCGCTGCGTTCTGGAGTTGTGTGGAGGCTCATGATGAGCGCTGCGTTCTGGAGTTGTGTGGAGGCTCATGATGAGCGCTGCGTTCTGGAGTTGTGTGGAGGCTCATGATGAGCGCTGCGAGTCTGCTGCGAATCCCTACCTGCTTTTGCACCTGTCTCGGATTGAAATGGATCACAGAGCTGCTCATTCTGTTCCTGCGCTGAGGCTTCTTTCCGAACTGGTTCTAGACATAGAGAACCTCGACATTCGAAGTGCAGCAACACGAGCATTCGGATCGATACCTAGTTCTAGGATGCGGGGGCGTCTTTTCCGAGTGATATATTCGAAGAATACTTGCGGATGGAATTCGTTGCGTTGCTGGAGTCAAAATGATTCGCGGAGTGTCATCGAAGATGCGTTCGTAAAATATCCGATATCATTAAGCAATGGATATGTACGAGCCTCCAGTGTGCGCCTGTGCTGATGTGCAGCATCCCCGTACCGTACACTCTTCAAGATCCCTGTCTGGGTATCTCATGGAGAATCGCGGGCGCTGTGATTCCGGTCGATTGATGGACAATGATAGATACTCGACGTCGCCTGCGCACGACTGCCTCACAAGATCTTATCGCAAGTTCAGTGCAACGCTCGCGTCCAATAGCCGATTCCGTTCGAAAAGCAAATCCTCCTGTCTCGATCGCGATCGACGAAGCGGGACGCTGCACCGAGGTGACGCCCCCGACGGGATACGTCCCGAGACGATCCCGTCTCTCCAGGCTGCATAGACAAGTATCTTGGACCGGGACTCGAGTCATCGGAGGTACCGCTGCCGGTGGATCGAGCGTCACTGCTCGGCACAAGCGAGGAGCGTAGACGGATCAACGTATCGCGACTTGACCTGTTGCCAGGGCTCCTCTTTCGGTGCTCGGTTCGTCACGTACAACATCGCGTTCCACGAATCATCGATCGAAAGGGAGTGCGTTCGCTCGCACGTGTATCGGTCGGATTACGTGCCGCTGGGATCGCAAAGAACAAGCACGTGATCACAGTGTACGGCAATGCCGGCGGTTACGGACGAGGGCATCGACGGTATCCTTGGGTACTCGTCGAGGGCATGCAGCGCTCGATGATGCAAGTATTCGTGCGCCACTGGGCGGCTCTCGGAGGAGGAGTAGGGAGCGTGCTGGGCACCAGACGGCACCAGACCACAGCCAGGTATCGACGATGCCAGGAGCACAGCGAGGCTCTATACGAAGAAGATGAAAATAGCAAGCGAGGCTTCGGTCGGAGCTTTCGCCTGTCTTTGGAATACGTTGAAAGCAGCGTGAAGCAATGAGGTAAGGACTTGAACGGTAGGGACAATATCCGTCCACTCCTGATTATTGATCTGGAGGCAAAGGAGAGACCAGCGTATTGAAAGCGGGGTAGCCGACAGGCGAAAAGGAGGAATTCGCAGGAAAAGCGCTCAGAGGCTTGTGTGCGCAGCAATGGGGGAAGCGACCCAAACTTTCGTACGTATGACCGACTTGCTGACAAGACCTGTTCCCCTTTATTCTGCGATGGTTGTCAGAGCAGTGATAATTGAAACCTGCCGAAACCCTTCCGGATTGTTACCTACGAAAAGCTCTACTCACGCTCCCATAGATCGTTCGTCTGTAAAGCATCCGCAATAGCCGGTGCTCATGGGCGTTCCCAAGGAATATAGGCACAGCGCGAGGCACGCAGATAACGATACTGGTCCCAGGCTTGCCGCTGGATATAACTGCACGTCTTCGTTCCTGTGCTGGTGACGTCGTTTATCCGGCTGAGCGGCTACTGCACCGCTCAGCGTGCAAGGTCCAGCAGCCAGACGGCCAAGGAACTGATGATGCATCCCAACACGCCTGCGAACGGCTTCTTGAACGATGCTCGCCAATGCATCATCGGCCTTTTGCCCGTGATGTGCTCCATATAGCCGACGCGGCAACACTAGCCTCCGGTTCTGAGAGGGACGTTCGCCTGCATACCACTGCGGCTGCCAGCAACGGCTCCTTATCGGCCAGTGTCACACAAGTCGGTGCTTGGAACGACACCTTGGTACGCACAGGAACGCTAGTGGGTAGACGTTGCTCTGGTTTAAACGGGCGAAACTGCTCGGGTCACAGCGTGACTGCTCGGCATCGATGAGGAAACAAATGCTCGCGCGTTGTGTAGACGTGGCTTTGCAGCGACAAGCAGGTAAAGCGCATGCTGCGGCAGCAACTCCACAAAAAACATACACCTCTGTATCGATATGCGTACATCGGTGTCGCAGGTCTTGCCATTACCCCATAAATCCGACATGACACCGTTGAAACTCCACCGAAAACGGACGCTTATGTGGCAATACTCACAGGTGTTTAGCGAAATACCTCCGATGTTACGGTATCGATCCACTGCATACAGTCAATCAAGTCGTCTTTCGTTGATGTTTCCACGAACGCGAGGAGAAGCAGTGCCTCAACACTGAACGCAACCAGCACTCCATGCGGAGACAAGTGGCCCTGCCCCAATGTTTTAGGTAGATCGCTCGCCCATATGGACTGCTTGGAGAGCCAGAACCCGAAATATGCAGACCCTGCGACCTGCAGAGGTTCACCCAGAAGCCGCACCACTTGAGCACGTTCCCTGACACACGCAAAACGAGCGAGCAGTGCCTGCGTCTCCGCAACATTTACTTCAAGACTGCCGTATTGACCGACAACTTTGGAACTCGGTTCCGTTGGCGGTGTCGAACGCTTGTCGCTTTCCTGACAAGATTCAAGTGTACGCAGCAAGACCAGGCTCCCGCTGACGACGCTCTTCGCATGGACCCGTTTCTGCCAGGTATTGACGCGACCTTGGTACTCCATCGGCGCTTGTATAGTACGCTAGATGCTTTGAGACGATGATGAGGCTTTTCTCAGGTGCTTATTCACACGCTCAGCGGGAAGCGTCGCAAGGAAGCTTCCAGGTAGCAGCGTGCGACGTACCTCCAGAAACTATATTGTTCTGTGTTCGGAACACAGCTCCGTTAGGGCCCTGACCTCGCTCGAAACTAGATTAATTTTCGACAACCATACCGCAATGACTCGTTCACGTGCGCTCAACGAAAACCGAAAGAATAGCTACAGTTTGCGTCTGGAACAAGCGAGTACAACGCAGACTTCGCAGCGCCCGTTAGAGACGCTAGCGGCTGCGCTAGCGCCCAGCCAGCGTCCACCGATGGCAGCATTGCTTGCAGTCGACGACTACTGCTGCTGCTCGCTATGGTGCTAGCGAGCGTCCTCGTTGCACGTCGACGGACGTTTGGCCTCTGGGAACCTCTCCTGCAGCGCCGACCGAAGCGCATAGCCTCGCGCAAGAACGAAAGCGCAAAGCGCCGTTTACTCATACGTCTTCTGCATCCAGCAAGTCCACGTCCTCGACATCGTACTCAGGGAGGTTTTCGATGCCGTGTGCTGACGCGAGGCCCCGTATGACGCGTTCTATTACCAGTCGGTAGGCGTCTGCATCACTCGCTGCGAATAATTTGCTTGTGCATGCGTTCAAATACTCAAGCTGGTACGATTCTGGCGAAGACCAGGCTAGATGCTCGATATACATGAGCATGTAGATGCCGCAATCCATGCCATTTTCCTGCAGCGGTACTTTTGGTTTCAAGAGCGGCAAGTTTTCGCCGTCGAACACGAAGGAATCGCCGCTGCGTTCATCGGCGTCTCGCTGGTCTCCGGCAGTCGATACAGTTCGCAGTGGCGATTCCGGCGAGTCGTGCGCTGCGGCGGGGCGTACACCTCGCAAGTCATCGCCAGCAGTCATCTTTTCTGGATGAGCACTCTGTGGGTGCATGGCAAGGTGCCCAGCCGAGTCCGTGCTCCCAAACTCGGAGTCAGCGGATCGTACTCCAGTGGAGCGCTCCGTACCACCCGCGCTGCAGAGCCGTACCTTTCTGGTTGTACCTACGCCTGTCGAGCACATGGTTGCAGCTCGCACACGCGCATAGGTAGTCAAAAAGCTGCGCACTGATTTGGTCATGCCACCGGGACTCGCGGATCGCATCGAGTCCAGATAGAGGATGCAGGGCTTGTGCCGACACTCGCAATCGAGTTCCGAATGCCAGCCATTGGCGAATGCATCGAGATTACAGACCACTGCCACAGACCAGTGAAATTCATGGTGTATCGGTATGAATAACATTCTCTTCGTGAACAGATCGACACCTCGCGAGATGAACCAGCGCAGCGCAATGTAGTCGTAAAGTTCCTCCGCGAGCGACGCATCCGAACGCGATCGCTGGGGTACGCTGGTGATTTTCTTGTAGAAGAATGTCGACATGAAATGCAATTGTTCCATGCGATACGGTGGAATCCGGTACCGCTCCAGAAACTTGAGCCAGAACTCAATAACGTTATCATTGAGGTAGCCACCCGGCTGGAGAAGGCGCAAATCGCCTAGCGTTATCGAAACGGCACCTGGGTTTTGTTCGGGAAAACGAAACAAATCTCTCTGCTCGGTATCTCCGCTCTCTTTTCGCCGATGAATACGCTTCGAACGACGCTCTGTGCCGGGTGCGGTCTCAAGGTAGTTGTCAACTTGCATTGGTGATTTGCGTTCGCTCGCAGGACCAGAAAGTGTATCCGAGGTAGTCGGTTCATGCGGGCATACCGCAGGCTCCTCTGCGGGTATCTGTACACAATTTGCAGACGGAAGCGGTATCGGAGAGCTCTGATTTTCTCTGGAGCAGTCCACCGCTTGAGGTGAAAGCGATGTACCTTGCGAATGCCCTTCGTCTGACTGCAACAGCCATACATTACAGCCATGCGAATCCATGCGAGCGCCGACGCCTCCTGAAAGGTGGCGAACCATCGTTTGAAAGCTCTTTGCAGGAGACCACTTTGCAGGCTGTGCTGCTGAGGCTTCACTCGAGGACTCGAGCGTGCCAGCTAGTTCTGCTCTATAGCGAGCGCTCGTTGACTCGCATCCCGTAGGCAGTGCACGACTTGCTTTACCGCTCCGGTCACGCATGAGCAGTCTACGGGGCATTCCAAGTCGCAGTCGATCCGCCTGTTCACTGAGCCGTTCACCCGCCGGCGGCTGCAAGGGTAAGCCCTCAGCACCATCCTCCTTCGATTGGTGACAAACACTTCGGATAATTGCTCTTCGCAGCTCTGTTTTCTTGTACGTTCTCTTGTGACAGCTCGCGTCTGAGGCGATCTCGCTGAGAACGACTCGCTCAGCGGAGCTCTCGATTTCACCGTGACTGTGCAGCGTTTTACTCGTACCGGGCGCTCGTGAGTTGGGCTCCATGCACTCGAGCACGAGCCGCTGCTCTAGAGATCGCGAGGTGAAAGTACGGCCGGCCGCGGTGTGCTTCCCCAGCGGAATGCCTGCTGATATACGAAGAGGCCAACTTGAAATGGTGCGCGCGGATTCGAGTCGGCTCCAGACCCCTGGTGTTTATCCATCAAGTTTAGATGAGCACTTGCGAGGATTACTCGCATAGGAGCTGTGCATCGCTATGATTATAAACGGCCCAATAGGGCATGTATGCTGGGCAGAAGTGCGGCCAACGCGTCGACGCGCTCACTAATGCAATAACAGTCACTGGTCACAGGTGATAGCGATAGCACGCTGTATGGCATCGGCAACGACCCAGGACAGCTGGTCAGTGCTCTTGTTTTGAAACTTAGACCTCTTAGCAGCTATTTGATGATGCGCTGTTCGGCATGCTCCTAAAGGCAAGTCGCGATTCGGGACGCCGTGCGGCAGACCTCGTGTCTCGGCGCTCGACGTTCACGGATGCGTCCACTCGGTGCGACGTGTTTCAGTTTAACGGAGAAGGGTGTGTGAAGAGGTTGTTGCCGCGTTGTTTGTCGTGTGCTGTGCAAGATACTCTTCACCATAAGCAGGTGTCAGGCATTCATCCATCGATATCGCAACGAGTGAAGCCAAAAGATCCGGAATTTTCGATGAACACATGAAAGATCTGTCGGGGGCGTTCTCTCTCTAGAAGCGGTGAAGCTTGCTGGTCGCCCATCGAGGCACCAGTTACCAGCCCTTGAACGCATCGCAGCTGAGTTGCCCTGAAGAGCTCCTGCAACACAGAGCAAACGAACATGCTTTCGATTCATACCCGCAAGGTCTTCATATGGTCATTGACTAGGCACTTTCGACAAGTGCCAGTGAGCGCCATATGAGGCTACCGAAGGGTGTTCGGCTCGATCATGTGCTCCAGCGATGGCTTTGTGCACGTTGTTCGCAACTTTGCTGAGAGTCTTTCCGCAGAGAGCCCCGCGGCAAAACAATACGCTTATATGGCCAAGCGCGTACTGCACTGAGAGCTCCAGGGCAGCACGGCTCCTTCGGACACGCTGCGTGATGCGCTGGCGTCTATCTGGCTGAGGATGCACATTCACGACAGGCGCGTAGGTCTGGCTCGAGTGCCGGCGAGTCAGCACCTCCCGGTCTACGGTTACCGACACCAAACGGGGGCACGCAGTATCACCAGGTGAAGCGCTCTTGCTCAGAGCACTGCACCGCACTATTCAGTTCCGAACGAAACATGATCTGTACGCTCCACCGGCGCCTTTGCTTGATTCCGAAAGACACCTCGCAGCAGTACAGCTCCGCAAGGCATTGTCGCAACCATCAGCCGCCTCTACTATGAAGTGACATACGATTTTCGCTCCTATATAAAAGTTTCCATGACGGTACTCGAACAGAATCGGGCACTCTTTGCACCAAACTTAAAGGTACGTGATACTCGAGTAGAATCGGGCACTCTTCGCACCAAGCCTAGAGGCTCCTGGTACTCGAGTAGACTCGGGCACTCTTTGCACCAAGCCTAGAGGCTCCTGGTACTCGAATAGACTCGGGCACTCTTTGCATCAAGTCTAGAGGCTCCTGTTACTCGAGTAGACCCGGGCACTCTTCGCACCAAGCCTAGAGGCTCCTGATACTCGAGTAGACCCGGGCACTCTTCGCACCAAGCCTAGAGGCTCCTGATACTCGAGTAGACACGGGCACTCTTTGCACAAAGCCTAGAGGCTCTACAGCGGGAATTCGCCGACTGCGAGTTACCGCGTCGAACGACGGCGCTCGCAAATTCCTATCATCCGCCGTCGCTATACTAGCTTTATTGCTAGAGTGTCATCCTTCGTTTTCACGAGAACTCGTAACACTTTAGGTATTGAGTTCCTAGTGAATCTTCTTGCCGACGTGAAGAAGCCACTGAAGAGGAATTGTGAACCAGTGTGTGTGCCGGTTTCGGGTGTAACGCAGCTGGCGCTGTAGCATCGTGTACCTGTTCGGTAGAGAAGGTGAGCAGCGCTGCGCGTGGCGGCTGCTCGGCTGCAGCGGCACATCATGGAATCATCGGTACCAAGTGAGAGTCCTAAGTTGGTCATTGGCGTCCTGGAACTTCAGGGCGACTTTTTTGAGCATGAGCGCTTGTTGGAAAAGTGTGGGGTTTCTACCAAGGGAATTCGGCAGCGTCGGCATCTACTTGATGAAAACGGAAAAATTCTCGTGGACGGTCTCGTTATACCTGGCGGTGAAAGCACCACGATCGGAAAGCTGTTAGTGGAGCTTGATATGCTAGATGTGATTCGCACAGCGGTTGCACCGCCTCACTGTTTGCCGGTTCTTGGTACCTGCGCCGGTTGTATCCTCCTCGCGCGGCGGATCAGAACGTTCGACGATCAACCGCGAATAGGGTGTCTGGAAGTCGAAGTGGAGCGAAATGCATACGGGCCCCAAATCGAGTCCTTTGAGTGCCAGGTTCAAAATGTGCAGGTATTTGGCGAAGAGCCTCTGCGAGCGGTCTTGATCCGGGCGCCGGTCATTACCCGAGTTCTGGATTCGGCGCGGGTGCAGGTGCTTGCGTCGTTCCGGGACACTCCGATAGTCGTTCAGCAGGATCACATACTAGCGTGCACTTTTCACCCTGAATTGACGGGCGATACACGTATCCATCGCAGATTTATCGAGATCGTGAAACAGAACATAGCCGTGGAAAGGCGCCTGAACTGAGCGCCGCGGCTTCGGCCCTGCTCTATCCCGGACCGGAGCGTTCATGGCGACAACTGCACAGAATTCGACATCCGTATGCACGTTTGTGCTGAGGCCTCAACACGCAAGTCTAGGATCGCTCGGATTTTTGGACACTTCCGTCTCGGTGTGAAGCTGATCGAGCGTTTGTCATCCCGTGCCCGGCGAGCAGCGTAGCCTGCTTATGGGGCTCGTGGATGCGCTGGCATGTTAGACCTGTGATGCTCGCAACGCAGCATGGAAGGATACATGCTGAGTGGAGAGCTTTCACGATCCATTCGGCCCGAAAATTGGCCTCCAACCACGAAGTGCTGGAGCAAGGCGCACTCGCTTTAGGGTCGGATCGGCACCTGCTGCTCCACCCTCGTAATCGCATCATCTCCGACGGCTGAGTGTACAGCCAAATCTGCAGCAAAATATCTGTGAGTGTCGTGCCTTTCTATAGAACTGTTTTATCTTGATTATCGTCTCGGATAACGAACGCTAACCTTGCCGATAGTGTTCGCGTCCCTGGAGCCTATGGCAGTGCCTAGACAGCTGTGCATAGGAGTCAGCAACGCTTGGTTGCCTGCGAGATGTCGCATGGATTCTTCCCCGACGATGCTATGATCCCGTTAGAGATCTAATGTGAGTGTGTGTCTCAGACGCCGACGTGTCATTCAAGAAAGCTGAACGATACTCCTGCATCAAGTACGTCACTGAATGCTTAAAATGCACAGATGCGCTATTGGGGCTGTGAATTTCGCACAAGAATACTCGACCGATACGCCTGCAGCAAGTACGCTAGCAAATATCCCAGAGAATGCACAGTTGCGTTTCACGCATTTGCGCAGGGGATATCGAGACGGTGCGATGTATGGTACTGCGAGCGTTACGTCTTCTGAATGTACAGTGCCGTATACATCCCGGGATTCGCGCTACCCTTTCGTATGGGTCCTGCTCCCTGCAGCCCAGGAGCAGCAGCTGGTGCTCGGGATCCGGTGCAGTACGTCGCCAGCCGCGCTCATATCGGAGCTGAGAGGATGACGCGATTTCTTTAACGTGTATAGCGCCGTCCATTTATATCAGCAGAACATGGAGTGGGGCAGGTCGATTGACTTGCTGCTCGGATGTACACAAAAAAAGACGGGTTTCTTCCTGCTGCCGTCAACATCACCATATCCAGACTTTGTCTCCGACTATTTCCGTATCCTCGCTTGTGTTCCGTTTTAAATGAGCCGCTGAGCTTGCTCGTCTCAAACTCGATTGTCGGCAGTCAATGGATGTTGATGGCAGTTTGTTCAAGACCCGATTTCGCTGTTCCCACTGCGGCTGTCGACGTATTCCAAAGACAGGCGAAAGCTCCGACCGAAGCCTCGCTTGCTATTTTCATCTTCTTCGTATAGAGCCGCGCTGTGCTCCTGGCATCGTCGATACCTGGCTGTGGTCTGGTGCCGTCTGGTGCCCAGCACGCTCCCTACTCCTCCTCCGAGAGCCGCCCAGTGGCGCACGAATACTTGCATCATCGAGCGCTGCATGCCCTCGACGAGTACCCAAGGATACCGTCGATGCCCTCGTCCGTAACCGCCGGCATTGCCGTACACTGTGATCACGTGCTTGTTCTTTGCGATCCCAGCGGCACGTAATCCGACCGATACACGTGCGAGCGAACGCTCTCCCTTTCGATCGATGATTCGTGGAACGCGATGTTGTACGTGACGAACCGAGCACCGAAAGAGGAGCCCTGGCAACAGGTCAAGTCGCGATACGTTGATCCGTGTACGCTCCTCGCTTGTGCAGAGCAGTGACGCTCGATCCACCGGCAGCGGTACCTCCGATGACTCGAGTCCCGGTCCAAGATACTTGTCTATGCAGCCTGGAGAGACGGGATCGTCTCGGGACGTATCCCGTCGGGGGCGTCACCTCGGTGCAGCGTCCCGCTTCGTCGATCGCGATCGAGACAGGAGGATTTGCTTTTCGAACGGAATCGGCTATTGGACGCGAGCGTTGCACTGAACTTGCGATAAGATCTTGTGAGGCAGTCGTGCGCAGGCGACGTCGAGTATCTATCATTGTCCATCAATCGACCGGAATCACAGCGCCCGCGATTCTCCATGAGATACCCAGACAGGGATCTTGAAGAGTGTACGGTACGGGGATGCTGCACATCAGCACAGGAGCACACTGGAGGCTCGTACATATCCATTGCTTAATGATATCGGATCTTTTACGAACGCATCTTCGATGACACTCCGCGAATCATTTTGACTCCAGCAACGCAACGAATTCCATCCGCAAGTATTCTTCGAATATATCACTCGGAAAAGACGCCCCCGCATCCTAGAACTAGGTATCGATCCGAATGCTCGTGTTGCTGCACTTCGAATGTCGAGGTCCTCTATGTCTAGAACCAGTTCGGAAAGAAGCCTCAGCGCAGGAACAGAATGAGCAGCTCTGTGATCCATTTCAATCCGAGACAGGTGCAAAAGCAGAGCGTGCACGATGATGCGATACCACACATTCCATTGCTGCCTGCATGCAGAACATACGTGGAACAGTCATGGCATCAACATGGAGGCTACCGTTGACGCTGACTATCAAGCCAGCGCCAGATACCTGCCGCCACACTCCCGATGACGGAGTGCATGGAAGCGGAGATCGCTGCGGGCACTGCAACCTGGGGGTCTGCGAAATGTGCCTGGGCGAGCGCTGCCCCCAGACCCGAGTTCTGCATGCACACCTCAATCGCAACCGCTCGATTGATTTGCTTATCCCGGAAACGCAGAAATGATACGACGTATCCAAGAACGAGTCCAAGGCCATGTAGGAGTAAGAGTGCGAAGAAAAGTCGCAAACCACCGGTGCGAATCGCATCCACGCTTCCTGAAATGATGGAGGCATTGATGAGCACAACGCCAGCCACAGAGACTAGTGGAAACCAAGGCAATAGCCGCTGGATGACAGCTCTCGTTCGGGGTATCGCATTCAAAAGCATGCCCACTGCCAACGGTAGGAACACGACCTGGACCATAGACAAGAACATACCACAGGCATCAACAGGCATCATGGTTCCTGCCATCACTTTCATGAGGAGCGGTGTGAGGATTACGGCCGCTTGCGTCGTCGTTGCCGTCATGAGGACGCTAAGCGCCACGTTAGCTCCTGCCAGGTAACAGACCAGGTTCGACGCGGTGCCTCCTGGGCAAGACGACACCAGCAGCATACCAACGGCGTACGGTGTTGGTAGCCCCAGGTGCCGGGAAAGCATCCAGCCGAGCAGCGGCATGATGGAGTATTGCGCGAGCGCGCCCCAGAGCACTACATCAGGAACACGCAAAACTGCGACAAAATCATCGACAGATAATGTCAAACCCATTGCCAACATGATGACCGACAACGTAGGAGATATGTACTCGCGTTTGAAGAAAGCGAAAACGCTGGGGCAGGTTGCCGCGGTGATGGACCCCAGAATCACGTACAGTGGAAAGAGGTTCGTCAACAGGCCGAGAACGCGTTCCGATCGCGAGGTCATCCTCAGGTGCCGGCCCTGAGTGGTCTCTCGCATAACTGGGGGTCTTTCACGCCCTGGACAAGGCGCTTGCCGGTACGCGTGCTGCCCCAGTGTTCGCCAGCTGCTGAAACCCCCACCTCTACAGCAGTCATCCCGCCCAAGTCCGCAAAGCCGCTGCGTCCGCCAGCGCTTACTTGAATCAGTTGCTGGCTGCAGGTACGAAGCAGCGCGACTTCGTCGACAGCTATGCTCCGCTGTCGTCTGCAGTACAGCCGTCTTGATGCACAAGACGAAACAGCAGCCGCCGGTGCCTCGCCAGGAACCACGACAGACCTTGTGTGAGACCATGCAAACCCCAGATCTAAAGACTCGTCCTAGCAAGGTCCTAGAGGCGTCTCGTGAGCCGCTCAGCAGAAGCTGCCGAGCTGCGCTTCTGTGGATATTGCCATTGCGGATACGTGGATGCGATATGTGGCTGCCGCGCTCGAGTTGCAGTCTACAACAGTGGGCGCTCGGCTGCTTGCAGAACAGTACCAACATGGACTGGGAATGGAACGTGGTTCAAGTTCCGTTGGAGAAGTCTGTTGAAGGACAAGTGACGGCTTGGCGATGCTTGTTCTATGGGCGGCCGACCAGGCCAGAGCACGTGAGCAGCTTTGTCTGGCGATGCCTGACACAGGGACGACTGCCGACGGCACTGCTCGAAGAGGACACCGCTGCGACGCACAACGCTCAGCTGTGTGGTGCTTCGACCCAAAAGCGACAACACGACGGGAGCCATGCGATAGCTGACGCCTGCAACGGGCAGTCCGTGACGGAGCTACTGCGTTTGGTGCTGGTATTCTGGAACTTGCCGATGGGAACGCGGCGAGAGGACCTGGAAGAGGCCTGCTCGAGTGCGGGCCCAGTGCGTTGGGCCTTTATTGAGCACAGCGATAGCGCAGAGACAAAGTTTAAGACGGAGAACGTCCTCGAGAAAGAGAAGGCGTTTCGCATACGGCCAAATAGTGCGGTCGGAGAGCCAGCGGTCGTTCGTGGGTATGTGTGTTTCGAGAGCCCAGAGGATGCACAGCGGACTCTGAACTCACCAGACGAGCTTAAGCTATCCGCTTTATCGCGCCGGACGATTCCCAAGCTGAAACAGTTTCTTCCGGTTCAGCTGCGAGGCGCGCTGGAGGTCAATAGTTTCCCCCACTGGGCCTGGTTGCGATTCAAACATGACCACCTTGCGGATATCCGCGGCCTCGAGGCAACGTGCGATCGCATCATGGCAGCATATGAGCAACAAGTACGTAAGATACAGCGAGATCAGGAGCGGAAACGATGCTTGGTCGACGAGGATGGCTTTACGCTGGTAGTTCCGCGGACGCACAAACAGCAGCACGTGAACAACGACGACAAGCGCTCTCGTTCTGGTAATGCGAACCCGCTATATGCAGGTGCTCCGCAGAACTCGCGAGGCGAGTCAGTGATCGAAAATGTATCGGAAACGAAAGCTGCCCCGGTCGGGTTTTATCGATTCCAACGGGATGAGCTGAAGAAGCGAGAGCTCGCCGAGTTGCGGGCGCAGTTTGAGCGCGACCGACACCGCTTGCACAGCCTGCGAGCAACCCGACAAACCTTCTTGAGTTGATCGACAAGGTCCGTGGTTCGCTGTATCATCAACCAAACACACGATATATATATATAGGGATAGTGCTGGATCGCTTGCGGGCAGGCAGCATGCTGCTCGTCGCACCGCGTGGTCAGTGCCCCAGGCGAGTGCACTGCCGCTCACGCAACGGGCCCGGTGAAGCGCCTCTGTCACGAACCGGCAGCCGCGAGCGGGAGCCAGCACCGCTTTTGTGTCATTGACGCTGCAGTGTCCATAAAAGAAAAGTCCGAAAGAACGCGATCAGAGCGACGGCATGTTTTCCACGTGCTGCGCAGTAATCTAGAGCGCGGCCGGCTCCGAAGCAGCACCCGGCGAAGGCGGCTCTTCGGAAGCGCTCGGTGTGCTCTTGCCTCGCTTCATCAGCGCACGCGCTCCCAGCCCGATAACTAGCCAGGAACCTAGGACAATCGCTGCTTTCTGACACTCACAATACGATGCAAAGTCGGTCTTGTTTTTAACCTCACTCCAGGGCGTGTGGCCTGAGTGCCAACGCTGCTGTCGTCCGCTCGTAACCAGCCCTGAGTTACGGACGGGACGCATTGCCCGAGCCGCACGCACGAGACCTAACATGTTCAACAGAAGATCGTGGTGAAGCCTGCTTTGAGGTACGAAATCGGAGTTTCCCAGGCTAGCTCTGCACGATGACAGCGTCGCGCGTGCGTAAACGCCGAACAAGAGCCGCGAGCGAGATGCCCGAGGCCCGCGACCAACGACCTGCGTCCAGCGTCGGGTAAGGACTTTACGCTGCGGCTGCTGCTGCTTGTGGAGATGTTTACAAAACAACCGGTATCGCAGGCGTTAGCGTCGCTTACTTTATTGGATTCGAGTGACATTAATACACACAAAGAAGAAGCAAAGGGCAACGAAGCGTGCTTTTCTAGTTCATCATCGTCGTTGTCGTCAACTTCATCGACCGCAACGGAGCTTCGTGACTTGCACGACGATGCGCACACCGATGTCGTTGCGAGGCTCGACCAAAGGCCGCTTTCGGAGAACGGCGACTGCGAGTCAGATGCTGATTCTAGTGCTGGCGTCGGGGAGTCTCGCGAAACACGGACGCTTCCGCGAACGCCGCACGAGGTTCTGTACTCGGAGCTGGACCCGCCAGTGGCTCCCGATTCGAGCTTGATACGCCCCGATCACTCGCTCAAGTCCGTTGGGTCGATTCTAGCGTTCATCGACGGGCTGGTGGTCGTGCAGAGCGCACTGGAACTCGCGCCCCAAGTCAGGGCGAGTCTGGGCGAGGACTCACTATTTTGTTTCGAGGATCGCCAGCCGCTGGGTTTCGTGTTCGAGGTGTTCGGATCGGTGCAACGCCCAATGTATATCCTGCGCGTAGATGCACGGGATACAGCGCTGTGCAGTAAAATACGGGTAGGATGCGCGGTTTACTACGTGGAGGAACTTCTCAGGCCGCTTGAGCTTGAAAAGAATGCGAAACGTGGCTGTGACGCATGTGACGAATTCGGTGAAGAGCTCCACAGCTCCGACCTGGAGTTCTCGGACGATGACGAGGAAGCTCGGGCGCGGAGCCGGCGGCGACGCCAAGTCACCCAGACGCCGCTCCTCCGCAGCAGCGGCAGCAGCAGCCTCCAGGGACGGCAATCCAGTCCATTTCGGAACCGCGTCTGGTCGCAGCGCCAACGCGGACGTGCTGCAGCGTCATCGGCGATGACCAGCACTGCGCCTACATCATCTGGCGCTCGTGATCCACGGTCGATGCCGCGGCAGCGAGCAGCAGAAACGCAAGTCGAGTCTGCAGCGCTCCGAGGACAAGCCTCGCGACGTGGTCACGGACGGCACGCCGCGGTTCGCCAGGAACGTGCACTGCAGTTCCGTTGATGACGGATCGCACCACACGCTCAAATACGTAGAGGATGCCTGTGAGAAAAGATGCTTGCTATGAAGCATCCGAGGGAAAACGTGCACTGCAGTTCCGTTGATGACGGATCGCACCACAGATTCAAATACTACGTAGAGGATGCCTGTGGGAAAAGATGCTAGATATGAAGCATCTGACGGAAAAAACCCAGTGTCTCTGTGCAGACAAGCACCCTGGAGAGACACCGGTTTCGACGAGGTGGGGTCTGCGCAATCGGATCCGCATGGAACTGCGTCGTCGCAGTGCAAACCTTCACGGTTTGGATGAGGTATTCACGTGCGCGTTTCCCGGATGATGTCCAGTAATGTACATATTGTGCTCGTTTCGTTTTTTGACCCCGCTTCGACAGCGACGTGCGTGCCGATGCGCACGGACCCCATGAGTGACCTGCATGGCCATGGTCAGTTCAAGCGCGCTCCAATAGGTCTACATTGAATCCGGTTCATTGGTGGACTAAAAAGGATACAGTATCTGTGGGCGGCCTGAGCAGGCACCGCTGAGGCCCTGGACCCGAACTCTCAGGCAGTGATGATGTGAACGGCCTCGAGGGCGCGCAGGAGCTTGCGCGCGATGAACGTCGGTATCGCGCACTGCGTGCGTGAAGATTGCGTGGCTGCGGCAACAACGCTTGAGACGCATTGACGTTTCCAGGAGGAAGCATCAGCAGAAACGATTCCTTTCAGAAACGAATGAGAGGCGTCTCTTTGGTCGCGCTTCACCGCGGCGTCCAATGTTGCTTGCGCCGAGCTATGATTCTTTGCAGCGTACGCACGACTGGCGGGGTGGTGCTGGTGCAGCAAAACAGGCACAGAGGATGCCTGGGTTCATGGCAAATGTACTTGTCATTGGGATCGATTCCCGGGTCAGAAACGCGACACTCTTGTTTTGGCGTCGTGCCCGAGAGGTGTCTCTAGGAGCAGGAACACTCGGATGAGCTGGGTCCACAGCGTCTGCGTTGCCGCATACAGTGTCAACTGCGCAGGGCTAGTCCCCTGGCACCGAGAAACGCCAGGACGGACGTCTTGTGCAAGAAGCGGACCGGTAGGACGAGCGCATGCAGCAGCCGCGGATACGCCTGCTTGGGCGCCACCGAAAGGCGCGACCTGTGCACCCTCGTGATGCACGGATTTCGCCACGAATGGGCGCCCAGGTGATGCCGGGCACCCGCTCATGAGCTTAGTGTTGCGTCATTGCGGGAAGCGCGGGCCCAGGTGCTCGCTGTGTCGTCACAATGGTGCCGGGCGCCCGCGGATACCGGTAGTTGTGCGTCCTTGCGGGATGCACGGGCCCAGGTCTTCTCAGGTGATGGAGCGTTCTGCAAGCCAATCTTCACCCTTGCGGTTTACCAACACGTATACCCTGCATCCGCCAGGACAATCGCGCCAGTCATTAGACTGGAGGCATCGGATGCGAGGAACAGAACCACGGACGCTACCTCTTCGGGACGACCTACCCGATGTGTTGGCGTCATATCAATCCATATCTTGTAAAAGGAATCATCGCTTAGCTGTTGGCGAATCAGCGGCGTCTCGATATACGTCGGGGCGACGGCATTGACGCGGACCCCGCGGGTCGCCCATTCAGCAGCCAGGGACCTCGTCAGATGATGTACGGCCGCTTTGGTCACGTTGTAAGCGGTCTGCAACTGCGGACGGTTGGCAATCTCTCCGGACATGGATCCGATATTCACGATACACCCTTGTCCTCGTTCAAGCATGCGACGCCCAAAACTTCGACAACAATAAAAAACGCCATCGACATTGACCTTCATGTGACGGTGCCAGTGCTCATCGGTCATATGTTCGGTCGCCTGTCCCATGATGTTAATGCCAGCATTATTCACGAGAATATCGATTTGACCGTGCTCTTTCTGAATGCGCTCCGCAGCCGTCTCAACTGCGGCCGGGTCTGTGACGTCGACCTGCACGCCTGACGCCAAAATGCCCCGACTCTGCAGGTACTTGAGCGCTTGGTCAATTCGCTCGGGAACGAGCTCGGCAAGGACGACTTTGGCGCCAGCTTCACCCAGCGCCTCTGCACAGCAAAGTCCAATACCTTGGCCACCGCCGGTTATGACTGCTACACGTCCATCTAGACGGTACTTCTCGAGGTACATAGAGGGGAAACGGGTTAGATCACTTGGTTAATTCAAGCACAAAAGGCACCTGCTGTGACTACGATTTCTCAACACTCACACTTGACAAAGCGCTGAGCTTGGTTGATGCGTTTGCACGGCGCCTGATACCCAGTGAACACGCACAACCTCACGCAAGCGTTCTGCTCGCAGAGACGCTCATACAGCCCGGGGTCACCGCGTTACCGATCGCTGCGGCGAGATGCATGCGCCTCGACATCGATGCGTGCGTGCGTGCGTGCGTGCGTGCGTGCGTGCGTGCGTGCGTGCGTGCGTGCGTGCGTGCGTGCGTGCGGTTGACACGGCGTCCAGTTCCATGCATCGATTCTAGGTACCACTTATATCAGCAGAACATGCAGTGGGGCAGGTCGATTGACTTGCTGCTCGGATGTACACAAAAAAAGACGGGTTTCTTCCTGCTGCCGTCAACATCACCATATCCAGCCTTTGTCTCCGACTATTTCCGTATCCTCGCTTGTGTTCCGTTTTAAATGAGCCGCTGAGCTTGCTCGTCTCAAACTCGATTGTCGGCAGTCAATGGATGTTGATGGCAGTTTGTTCAAGACCCGATTTCGCTGTTCCCACTGCGGCTGTCGACGTATTCCAAAGACAGGCGAAAGCTCCGACCGAAGCCTCGCTTGCTATTTTCATCTTCTTCGTATAGAGCCGCGCTGTGCTCCTGGCATCGTCGATACCTGGCTGTGGTCTGGTGCCGTCCGGTGCCCAGCACGCTCTCTACTCCTCCTCCGAGAGCCGCCCAGTGGCGCACGAATACGTGCATCATCGAGCGCTGCATGCCCTCGACGAGTACCCAAGGATACCGTCGATGCCCTCGTCCGTAACCGCCGGCATTGCCGTACACTGTGATCACGCGCTTGTTCTTTGCGATCCCAGCGGCACGTAATCCGACCGATACACGTGCGAGCGAACGCTCTCCCTTTCGATCGATGATTCGTGGAACGCGATGTTGTACGTGACGAACCGAGCACCGAAAGAGGAGCCCTGGCAACAGGTCAAGTCGCGATACGTTGATCCGTGTACGCTCCTCGCTTGTGCCGAGCAGTGACGCTCGATCCACCGGCAGCGGTACCTCCGATGACTCGAGTCCCGGTCCAAGATACTTGTCTATGCAGCCTGGAGAGACGGGATCGTCTCGGGACGTATCCCGTCAGGGGCGTCACCTTGGTGCAGCGTCCCGCTTCGTCGATCGCTATCGAGACAGGAGGATTTGCTTTTCGAACGGAATCGACTATTGGACGCGAGCGTTGCACTGAACTTGCGATAAGATCTTTTGTGGCAGTCGTGCGCAGGCGACGTCGAGTATCTATCATTGTCCATCAATCGACCGGAATCACAGCGCCCGCGATTCTCCATGAAATACCCAGACAGGGATCTTGAAGAGTGTACGGTACGGGGATGCTGCACATCAGCACAGGAGCACACTGGAGGCTCGTACATATCCATTGCTTAATGATATCGGATATTTTACGAACGCATCTTCGATGACACTCCGCGAATCATTTTGACTCCAGCAACGCAACGAATTCCATCCGCAAGTATTCTTCGAATATATCACTCGGAAAAGACGCCCCCGCATCCTAGAACTAGGTATGGATCCGAATGCTCGTGTTGCTGCACTTTGAAATTAGAGCCTGTTCATCAAAAGAAAAAGTTCGCAAGAAAACCGAAAAAAAGAGCCGCAGCGCCATCGGTAGCATATGCCTTTTCCCATCTGACACTGGTGGCGTGTGCCGAGTAGTACTCGACTGCTCGCTTGCGCTCACACACTGGACACGTCGAGCTCTGGTTAGGCATATTCCGCGTCGAAGAATGACCTTTCTTCAAGCTCCAGTCACGTTTTCAAAGGCGCGTCCGCGACCTTGTCGGGGGTTTGTGTCACCACATCCTGAGTATACTCGGAACGCGAGTCGTTTCTCTCAACGAGTTCCGTTGGAACGTCGACGTTGCCGCGTGCATACCGTGCTTCGACTCGAGCTGTCGGGTGACGCTTTCGACAAATTTGGAGACAGCTGTAGAGAGACACCTGCTATAACTGCAACGCCGGGCGAGCAGCGTGAGTCGGGGAGTTTTCGCGAGCGCTACGCTTCGCGCCTGCCTGCGTGGCTCCTCACCCGCCTCGAGTCGGTCGGTTTTCACCGTTATACGCCTATCCAGAAAGCAGCATTGGACCATTTTCTGGGTACAGACGAGTCAGCACAAGGCGAAGAGCGCGCCAGGGACGCTGTCGTTTTCGGAGAAACCGGCTCCGGCAAGACTCTGGCATACCTCATTCCGCTGCTGGCCACCGTGAAGCCTACCCGTTCAGCAGTGCAAGGCCTCGTGATTGTCCCTACTCCGGAACTCGCTGTGCAGGTATATCGCGTTGCTCGCCGTCTTGCTGTGGGATACCTAGCCACGACAGCACCTGCATCGTCGTCAGTGCCACGGCGCGACCGTTTCCTTATAGGCATTGCACTCAACGAGGCTAGTGTCGATCGACAACGTCGCTTCTTTCGGAACGCACCGCCGAGAATCCTCATCGGCATCGCGGACCGCATTGAGGCTCTTGCGAGATCCAACAAGCTCCGTCTGCACTCCGTCCGCATGGCCGTTATAGACGAGGTTGATGTGAGCGTCGGGGAGCCCGCCTACCGGGCAAGCCTTCACGCGCTCCTGAACGTGTACTGCATGTCGAGGATCGAGGGACGGCGCACCACAGTGTTCGTTTCGGCAACGATCCCCCAGTATCGACATTTCATGGACTATGCACGCCAGCAGGGATGGATGGATGGCGACATCAAAATCCTCGCAACAAAGTCGAGTCCCATGGACGCCGCACCGCAGGTGCAAGCCGTCCATGCCGCGACTCTCCGGGCCAACGCAGAGGAAACGCCCGCTTCACCGAACGGCCTGGAGTTGGCGTTGCAGCGCACGAACGCTCCAGGCGTCGCACAACTACCCGAACGAATCGAACATTTTTATGTCATCTGCACCGAATCGCGAAAAAAGTTGAAAGCGCTTGCTTTCCTTCTCGAAAGGGAACGCCCTTCGCTTACCCAGGTCATCATTTTTTGCAGTGAATCACGAAATCTTGACCAGATTGCGAACTATATCCATGTACAGGGTCTTTTTACGGAATCCGAAGTTGCAGTGTTGTCGACAGCGCTTCCGCTGCGACGCCGACGACTCGCTCTGGAGCGCTTTCGCTGCGGCGAGGTCCGAGCGCTTTTCTCCACCGATCTGGCGTCACGCGGTTTGGACATACCCGAAACGAGTCATGTGATCAACTTTGACTTACCCGAGACCGCAGAGCAGTATGCCCATCGAGTAGGACGCACGGGAAGACTCGGTCGGCGGGGTCGCGCGATCTCGATAATCGTCCCTGGGGAACGATTCGTGCTTCAGCGCTATAGCAATCGCTTCCGCATCGATTTCACGGATTGGACCCAAACTTCCCAGAGCTGACAGCGCAGCATACTAGAGTTAATATCCGTTTGGGCACGACGCCGTCAATGTGGCGTTTCCTCTTCAACGAGGCACACGAGAAGCGCCATGCGATAACCGTTGCCCTACGCGCAACTGGAGCGGAACCGTAATTCTCATGCATAAGCCGTCGACGAATACCCAAGGCAGCGGCGTCATAATAGATGAACGCTGAACCTATCCCGTTCGACGCTTACAGTGCATCTAGACGGAGCACCGTAACGGACACTTGCATGCCGTCCGTGGCGTCCTCCGAGGTGACTTGTGGACTCGTGCGCGCCGCCGTCTCTGGGACCTCGGCAGCTGCTTCCGTCAGCAGGCGCTCTATGGCCTCATCGGAGAACGTCTTGGATGCGTTCTCGTCGTCAATGCTCAGTCGCACACCGTGGCGAACGAGTCCGCGCATGGTGGCCCGCGACAGCGTCTCACGATGGGTCGCGATCCACTGGAGAATCCGCGGTAGCGGTGCCAGATGGAGCTGGATGAACTGACAGAGCTCACTTGCGTACGGGAGCGGATGGAAACCCAGCACTTCTTCCAGATTACCGATAAGGGTCTTGGCATCTACCAGCGCCTGGCTCACGCATTGAATGTCTACACTGGTGACGGGAATCTGTGCGATGCCGTCCTGAACGGCAACAAGTACGCCAAAAACGCAGGCGCGCCACAATGGCTCCTCGGCATGCGCCGGTAGTCCTCGGGATTCGTGCAGCATGCGCAAACGAGCCGTTATCTGGGCTACATATGGACTAGCCCGCGAAACGGAGACCGCATCCTCATTCCCGCCTGCAGAGGCTTCTCCAAGCGTTTCATGCACAGCGCCTTCTGCCGACGGTGAGACCGGGCTCTGTCCCTGGGTAATAGACTGCCACCAGGGTGCCTTTTTCTGTTTCAACTGTTGAACGACGTTGCGCGTGATCTCTGCGGTATCCACGAGCGCCGGTGCCAGGGAACGGTACAATGCCAGTTGCAGCGCATCGGCGAGGCCACGTAGCTGGTTCGCTCTACCAAGAGCCTCGGCGACAAACGCGTTTCGCCATCGGCTTTCCGGTCGGTATGCAACCTGTGTTTGTTCCTGAAAGGTGGCCGCTGTCTCCAGAGTCAGCGCAGCGACCTGTCCTATGGTCCAGGCCGACTCCACAGCGCAACAAAACTTGCTCAAATTGAGTTCCGACCGCGGTCGTTGGAGCGCTGTTGACGACGCTGCACTGGATCCCGGTTCATGTAGAAAGTGTGCCAAAAGTGCTCGCTGGTACGCACTCAGTGCTGGCCGCAAGCTTTCATACTTTTCCAGTTGAACGAGACTACCGCCTAGAATACCCGTTGCCATGAAGCACGGCGCGTAGACGACACCGAGCAGGTACATCGCAAAAAGTGCGATTTGCTGAATCGCTTCCGCAAATAGACCAGCTGGGGCAACATTTGCATATTCAGATGGTGCATACAGCATCGATGCGAGCGTGCCAATGCATTCGATCCCAAATACCGATGCGCCCGTAAATGTATAGTCGTCGGGTATAGAATAACCCTCATCACGATGCAAGCGCTCCCAGATAATAGACAGGAGATCTTCAACGCGCAAAGAGGCTAGCTCGTGGGTAAGCACCTTCACCACGAGGCACGAATCCGGATCCGCATCTGGTACTGCATACCAGGCGCGAATCGTCTCCCAGTAAGAACGCCAAGTCTCCGGTACAAAGCGATTCTGATCGAGCTGCATCTGGTTGCGCGTGTCAGTATTTCCCAGCGACTGAACGCTGATTGCTTGCCAGTCATTGGGAGTCGCAAATATCTCCATGAAGCGCGACTCAATATCACGTTTGAACAGATCAATATAACTCTTGAGGAGAGGCTTCACGATATTCTCGTGGATCGTAGCGAGCGGCAACGTGCGCTGCTTCCTCTGTCGAGTACCACGCAGGAGGCGTTCTGCATTCAGCTCCAAACTCGATGTGCGCACTACCGAGCCGTTCGGGCTTGCAGTAACCATTGAATGCTTCCTTGGTGCAGTCGCATCGAAGCTATAGATACCAGCGGCGCGTCCATCAGCGTCTTCCGGGAAGTGATCATCGGCTGCAATGGATATCCACTGTGTCTCCAGAGCGTGCAGCACCAGTTGGGAGCGCCAAAGCTCCGCCAGCGTCACTACAGGATAGGTATCGTGTTCAGCGACAAGCTGATTCGCCATGAAATCGCAGTCCGCGTCGAGTCGAGCTTGCAGTGCCTCCCAAACGATGCTTCGAAATCGTTTGCTGATCCTGGGGTGTTCGAAAAGCTGTCGCACTGGGTAACAGATTGCTGAGAGAAATCCAGCCCAGCAGTCTAGAAACTCCCACGGATTCCGTGGTCTCGAGGCCAGTTCCCCACCAGATGGAGCGGTGTTGCTTGGCACATGTTGCGATTTTGGCGTCCGTGGTGCCAACGCGTTGGCATGGGCGCCTGCAGCCTGCCATACGTTCGTAAAGCTCGCAAGCAACGGCGACGCCACCGCAGCCTCTCTTTTGGATAACTCGTTTAAAGTCGCACCGGAGGCTTGCCTCCATTGTGCGCATTCGAGCGCCCTTGCACGAATCTCGGCAAGCACATGCTCCAAGGCATATGCGAAACGCTCGGCTAGGACCAACTCAGCGCCGAGATTCTCATAGGCGTTCCAGACGGCCTGGAATACTTCCGCATCGAACTTGCAACAGAGACCCTGCACCTGCTCGAACATGCACTGAAGCGATCGAGCGGCAAGGTCCATGAACACGTCTGAGAAATCTCTAAATATTCTTCCCTTTCGAACGACAGATCCAAGTTCTCTACGGAGAAGGCTCGAACGATACAGCAGATCGAATGACTTGCAAAGACGATTCGCTTCATCATACTGATGCAGACGCAGCGCATCTCGCACTTCGTCTAAGAGCTGCTGCATCCGTCGAATAGTTTCAAGACTCTGTACAACCGAACGCAGAAATGAACGCTTGCTTACTTTGCGTTCGAATAGCTCTTCTGATACGTGCAGTTCTTTTCTTGAGCGACGAATAAGGTTCGAGTTTTCAGAAAGCGTCCCGAGTGCTTTCGACAAAGCGTCCGACACCAAATCCAGTGCGAGCGTTCGCTGCGCAACAGCTTCCGGGCCGGCCCGCAGTCGGACGTAGCGATTACTTCCCAAAGCCTGCGCTTGGTAGAGATGAGCCGTGTAACAGTCCAGCTGCTCGGTTGCTCGACCTAACTCATCAATGGCTTCGGTAAGGGCGCTCAAATTGATTATCATTTTGCCATCAGCTCGTCGTCGAGATGCACGCATTAGAGCCTCCTGCAGCAAACTCGACGGTGTAACGCTTTCAATGACTTTGAGCTCGGACGCTTTTTCGTTGGACTCCTTGGCGCCGGCAGCGGCAACGGCACGTTCCACCGTGCTCAAGGAGACGTGCAACGACTTGAGCTGACGAAAAGACAGCTTTTTCGTGCCTCTCTCCGAACTTGCTGCTTGTCGGTTGCCGTCCTCGGTCGTGTCACTGTGGCGAGGCCGTTCGGGAACGACGGCAGCCGCTGTCGCTCGGGACTGGTTTTGCCGTGCATTGTAAGCGCGGCAAGTGCTCTCGTACTCAGAATTACAGTGCGAAAACGAGCCAGTGCCTACCGTGGAGCTGCCTGAACCGCCAACGGATCCTAACAAACGTAACTCTTTCGCCAGAGGTTCGAACGGGCGTCCCGCAATGTGAAGCTGCTCTGCTGAGAACGAGCGACCGACCCGGAGCCCCCGGGAGTGGCGTGTTTTTTCGGAGTTCCACGAACCAACGTGCTCACCGGTTTCACGGGGCCGTTCGTGAAGAGATTCCATCAAAAGGTAGCATAATCAAGTCGGCACAGCACGCACCAACAACGCCTTTCGAAAGAGAAACGTTGTCACCGGGCGTGTATAGTAGTGGCGAGTGACCTGCCCTAGACAAGAAGTCTCCAACTGAGGTGCAGACGCCTCTCCGTCTTTTTGGACCGGCCACCCACCACTTCTTCAAACTTTTTCTCATATAGTTCTACTTTGAGAGGTTTTCCAATAAAATTCTCTCGTATCAGCTCTGGAGGTCTATTCTCCAGCACCGCCTATTTCCTTACATTGATAGCGGCGTTAAAGTCTCGGTTCACGAATTCCATACGTTTCTTGCCATCACTGGTTGTACTTATTAGTGCAAGTAGTCCACGAACTTTCGCTCTCATTTCCATTTGCTCTTCCGTCAGCGGTCCGTACCATTTCATATCCTCAGGGCTCCTCTGGCACTGTTCCATCTCGACCCCCTGAAGTGTGCATCCCGGTTCATGGTGTGGATAAGACGTTCGAAACTCATCAACAGGTATCGTGACAAAACGCCGTGCGCACTCCTAGTACGTTCTTGTCTTTGGAGCTGGAGTAGTCCCTTTTTGGATCTTCCAGCGCCCTGCTCTGTATGCTACTACGAGCCTCCGACTTTGATCCTCTTTGAGGGCGCTCAGTTGATTGAAAAAGTTCGCGAACGCCCGCCGCTTACCGCAATATAAATTCATTCGCAAAAGAGCCCAACTGGGATTTGTATACTCCTCCCACAGTGCATCCCAATGAGGAACACGTACATTCATGAACTTCCGAAAAGCTTGTAAGCCCGCTCCTCGGCTCGTCACCTCGCTCAAAGCTTCCAGGTGATCCTTCATTCCTGAATTCCACGTAACAATTTTCTTCCTCACATTCATTATACCGGATTCTCGATAGTATCTCGCTCTCGAGAACCTCAATAGACGCAAGTCTTTCTGACGTAAGTTGCCGTCAATGCCGTCTTCCCCACATTTGAGTGCGGCGATGGTAACGATATTCGTGTTCCCGGGGTCCGCGCCAACGACCAAGTCGTTATCTTGCACTTTCTGTGTCGCAGGACCCGCCTGCTTCTCATCTTCATTCTTCGTCGCGGGCGGAGCTGGACGATCTGTCTTCAAGCGCCGATTGTGCACACTCAAGGCTACTCCATCGGTTTCGATCATCCCAGCGAATACCTTTTGTTTGCTGACTTTGAGACGTTTGAAATCGAAGATATTCTTCCAGTACTTCTCCCGGTTTTCGCCGGAGAATCCCTCCTTGCTGACACCGAACTCGGGACTGATCTCGCTAATGATGCCGTAAAGGATTCTGGACTCGATAGTAACAAAATGTGACTTGATGTTGCACATTGGAACCACGTTGAAGCGCTTCCCCATTAGGAACGCCTTCCGTCTCTCCCACTCTTCATTTTTTCCCTCAATCAGCTTCATCTCCGCCTTGCGCTCGAGTTCTCGACTCAGCGACACGAAATACCGCAGGATAAAGGGATGCCATCCTTTTCATAATTGATACCCTTTTTTGTGGATGCATCAGCCCCAGAACCGCACGGTGCTCTTGAATAGCCGCACAGATCACAGAAGCTTTATTCTCTCCCTCGCATGATGTCTTCTTGTGGACGAATTCCATTTCCTGTTCATTCTTACTATCGTTCGTGATGCTATCGATGATGGCCCATATCCTTTTGCGAGAGAGGCCCGGGTACAGCGCAAAGATGAAGCCTATCATGAAGCGTTTGAGGTTCATAGTCATATGGTTCTTCCGGTACGTGAGGTACTTCGTCGCTCCGTAGGTGTAAATATCCCGGTTACCCATGTATCGAGTACCCTCGACGCGGAATTCCACGAAATTTTCGTAGAGGGCGTGCACTGGCTCATTATCCCTCCGCGCCTGCCGTGTACCAACCATCAGGTGGCGAACGAAGGTCTTGTTGAAAATTCCTCCGGAACCTCGACTGTTTTGATTTCCGTCGCGTTGCGATACATCTCCTTCACCAAATGCATTAGCCCTTACGAAGCGTGTATAATACTCATGGATTACGAATCGACACGGTTTCCGATGGCTTCTCGCATCTTCTCCTTATACGGATCTTTAATATGTCCAAGAAGACAGGCTTTCACGACCATCTCGTCGTACTGTCGTCTTTCTTGCAGTCTTCGACGTAAGGCCTCCCCCTTTTGCCTCTTTTCCGCTTCCTTTTCCTCTCGACTTGGCACTGTTTCTTGTTTTTTTTTTCTGGCAGCCGGCGACAATTGGTCCCCATGATCGTCGACTTGATTTTTCAATTCTTTCCTTTTTAATTTTTGAATATGAACGCTCTTTGAAAGCCTCTACTATAACCAGCAAAAAATCACTTAAAAACTTTTGTTTGAGGTTTGAAACACAATCGAATTGAAAAACTATACTTTGCTACGACTTTAACGCAAAGACCACTTGTAAGTTACAGCAACGCGCTGATGATCTGGATCTCATTCCCCGTCAACGGCGACGTACACATCGTGAAAGCCTGATATGGAGGTGCGTGTATCGACCGTGCTTAATAGAAAAGAACAAAAACAAACAATTGACTAGCAATTCGATGATATTTTCGTTCAACTCTCATGGTATATGTTAAAAGGAGGAAAAACTTTCCATGTTGTCGAAAGCTTACGATCTAGGCGGAAGGTCCCGCGACCCTGACGCCTTTGCCGGGCTCGCGCTTGGTGCCCCCAACAATGACTGGTGCTTTGGTTAGATATGAGCAGCTCGTACACAACACACTTTATTCTGGGACTAGGAGCGGGTAGACTGCCTCTGGGCGTCGCACTGGTCGGGTTGCTCTCCTTGCACATCGCTTCGCGCTGCTCCAAAAGGTACGTCTTTCTGCGCAGTTTGCATGCTCCGAGAATGACAATGTATCCCGACTCCGCGTCGAATGGACTACGCCTCGAGCCGACGCCCTCAGCTGGTATAGCAAAGCAGTTCTATCTCCATGCTGGATGCGCACCAGCCGTAAAAGCGCTTTGGCGGGTGCATCAAGGCAGGTACTCGGCGTCAGAATAGAACGTACAAAAGGACCGGTACATCCGAAAGGAAGTGCAAGTGATGAAACTTGGAGGTAGGGTGCAGCATGATAATCGATTTTCCAATTATCAATATCCGTCCCGCAATCTGGGATCATCCGTGGTCAACGTAAGCGGTTTGTCATTGGAAACAAAATCAACGCAAAAGACGCCATTGGGTTTGTGCACGCGTTTCGGGACGCCTCAGCTTTCTTGTTGTTTGTGAACAGTTTCTCTAGTATCCGGTTCTGCTTCTTTGCTTTTTTGCTGTCATCCCGCTATCTCAGAAAGTTCTGAGTCGAGCTGTGTTTGTGTGTGCGTGCGAGCTCCTGCATGGAAGCACCGACAGCTTCCAGCGATGCTGCTCTATCGAGCCCGGTGGAGTCGCGGGACGCGCGGCTGCCCGCGGACTCCCTCGAGGCCACAGCTGCGCTGCTGGAGGCACTCTCACGAGTAAAGGAACTGGAAGGAGAACTGGCCAACGAACGCCGTCGGCGTATTGCTTTGGAAAACGAAGTGCAACAGCAGAAAGCGCTGAACGTACGCATCCAGCAGCAGCTGGAAGCCGAAGAAGAGGCCCTAACGAACCGCCTGAACAAACGCCTCAGCGAGCTTCGTTTAGAGAAAGAACAGCTCGCTCGTGATATTGAACGAGAGGAGGAGTACTTAACTAATACGCTCCAGCAGCGCTTGGAGCAACTGAAAAAGGAGAAAATCGACATGGAGAACGCTTTAGAGGCAGAGCAGGAGGCTATTGTCAACCGCCTCCAGCGCGAAGTACAGAAACTTCAAAAGGAAAAAGCAGCGTTGGAAAAGCAGCTGAGTCAGTATGCACGCTCGAGCTTGGATCTACCGCCCGCAACACCGAGTGACTCCGAAAGCGAGCGCGACATTGTTCGCAGGCGGCGTTCATTCAGCCGCGACTCCAGTCCACGTGTATCCGCTGCCGCTTTCCGGGCACGTCTGGAGCAGACTCGTCTAGCCGGCCATAGCAGTTCAAGTGCGCACACCACACCACCTGGTACGCCGCCTCGTCCGAAAGATCAAGCATGATATGACGAGTGGAGTGCGGAATGGGCGTAGCCACGAAGCCTTCGACACCCTCGGGTCGCTTCACCAAAGGCCCGCGCCCATGCTCCCATGCATCCGTCGGAAATCGTCGTCACCTTCACACATTCGCAGTTGTATTGAATCTCATTCTTGCTGTCATCCATGACGAAGAAGGATTCCATGCGGAGCGTATTTTCGCGTAATGAACTCTTTCGTGTTTGCCGCTTAAACCGACGATACGATTCACGAGAAACGCTTGAAAAGTAGCGCACGCGTGGAAACAGATTTTGCGGTCACAGAGCGGATACATAGAAGCGTGCATTTCGTGTTCACAAAAGCTCTGTGCACCTGTGTTGCCCTAAATCTTGCCTCGTTCTCACCGCCACGTTTCTAAAATAGCAAGCTAGAGGAGGAGTTGTTTTGCCGCCTCAGCCACTGCACTGACGTTCTGCACCCACACCTACTGCCGTTACCGGACGATACCGGGGCTGCATGAACCACGGTCAACGTCGTCACTCGGATGCCGCCACAGAGAACATCCTTGGTAACGCCACGGTCCGGATGTCGAAGGCGCTTTGCCTATGAAGCGCGTCCTAGCGTCGATCAGCATACACACCCGACGGGTTTTCCATGCATGGTCCAGCCACGAAACAACTCGGACTCCAAGATATATGCGCTCGAGTCCCAAACTTGGTTCCTTCCTGTGAACAAATCCCGTCGCGACACCGCTCTATTCAACTACCCCATCCGGATCGCCAAGAAAGCAACGAACCATAGCGCGATGGCAACCGCTACCAATAGCCACTGGGAGCAGATGGAGCGCACCCGTTCGTTCACGTAGGTCTGCAGCCTTCCCTGCTGCGTTCGGACACTCTCCAGATTCCGCTCCAACTTGGGTTGCATCCGATCCAATATCTCATTGTCTCGCGTCACCGATTCTTCAATCTGTTCTGCATGCTCACGTATGCGACCTACGGTATCCGATAAGACCTCAACGTACCTGTCCTGAAGCTGGAAATGCGCGAGAACCCCATCTGGTGCTTTGATGGCATATCGCGAGCTCGTCGATGAGACTTGTCCGGTGGGGTCCGCTGCGACCGATGGAAGCTCCAACCAGGTATGCTCCTTGCCAGGGTGGCTTCGTCGGCGTCGCAGTACAGGCTGTTTGATTTCCTGCCCTTCTTCTCGTTTCGTTTCCATAGGCTCAAACAACTTAAAAAAAGGAGCGTATTCCGCGAGCGTCTCAGCAACGACGGTCTCGGGGTCGGACTGCTCCCTCCGAGGCAACGCTTCGGCAGACGCCAGGCGCTCCACTCCAGGCGCTGCCTCGGTCACTTTGTCTAGTCGTCGCTCGACGAGCTTGTCTAGCTTATTGAACCATTGCAGAAAGGCGTCAAGTTGGCCCTCGATATCAACGCTTGGCAGTTCACCGTCCGGAGACTGTCGGCGCAAAGCCGTAACCACCTCTTTGAGAGCGACTAGGTACACCCTGAGATGCTCAGTACGCACGAGCAACTTGCCAAGCGTAGGTACGCTCACCGTTGTATCCGCGTTATTCGGGATGGAATGCAGTAGGTCTTCGAGTTCTCGCAAACGGTTCCCGATGGTTCCAGTGAGCTTCTTGGAGACGCGCCTCAGCTCTGCAGGCGAACCCGTGAGCAGGTCCCGAGCGATGCACGCTTTGGGTACTTGCACTCTTTCCAGAACCGGCTGGTGTCCGAGACTTGAGCCTTTTCGCAGCATCATTCTCAACCAGCAGAAACGGAGATGAGTTCCGTGGACGCATACATCAGCGAGGCAGCGTCCCGTTGGGAAGACCCGAACCGCTAGACAATGTTAGAACACGTTCGCAGCAACGCCTGATGCGGGTGCAGCGAAGCGGTACACTTCTACGGCGAGTTTCGGTGTATGAAAGTGCCCTGAAAGCGATCTTTAGAGTGTGCTGGCCATGGCGCTGCGGTGCAAACTACCTGTAATGTGACAGGAACGTCTAGGAAACGGAAACGTTCTAATACAGTAAAAGCAAACCTAAGATTACGTGAATCCTCGTCACCAAAATCGGTGTAAAATAGAACGGATCCACTACTCCAACCCAGACGTTCACAAACTAGTGCGGGTCTATCGCTGCTCTAGTGACCACTAACCTCTGCGGACTTTTTCTGAGACAAATCGTTTCCCTCTCTCTTATCTGCGGCTTTAAAGATGCCAGTCTCTCACGTCCGTCTATTTCTGTTGTTAGCAGTCGAAGGATGTGGATCACACTTTTGAAATCCCTATTCCGCAGTTTCCGAAAACTGTGCACGCATTCCGAGCATAGGGAAAAGTTACGAGCAACACATCGTTTGCGGTTTTCATCTTTTTGGTGCAGAGGCTCGATGCACGCTTCGCAGCAATGACACTCGGGTGCGTTCAGGTGTTTTTGTATGTCCACTAAACGTCTTCTTCCGAAGGCTGCCGCACTGCGGCGCGCGAAGGCTTGCTACATCGTTTAGTACAGTCCCATAACGGGCACAGAAGGCTGGCTTCGATTTCCTCGACAGTTCCACGTCCGGTAACGGACCCAATAATCGCCGGCTTCCTTTGGGCGATCACCTGAGCGAGTACGACGTCCGCTGTATGTGCAAGCGCATGCTGTTCTGCCCGATAAAGGATTCTTGGAACGCGCTTTTTTCAACGATGACACGAGTGTTGGAAGGGAAATAGGGGCAAGAGAAGAAGTCGAGAAATTTCGATACATCTACGCCTCCTTCGTGCGAAGCGCTGGCGCACTCTCCTCTATCGCAATGGATCGTGTTGATGACTCAGGTCCAATTACCAGACCCGTTTCCGTTCAGGCAGAAGAGACCGGAGCACCTGGGAGCATATACCGTGAAAGGTGCCATGCTACTGTCGAGCGTCATTTCCTCGATGGCTTCAAGGAGAGGAGGATTTGTGTTTCGAACGGAATCGCCTCTTTGAAATGACATACGCAGTGAGCTTTCAGCATGGGCTTGAAAAATAATCTTCAAGGAGCAACGTCGGGATACTTTCCTTGTCAATCCCCGTACGCGAAATGCCGCATCTACCAGTTGCCTTGAGACACGAAGATCGAAAACATGAACCATGCGTGATTCGAGCTTGCATTATGTGAGGAAAAGAGAAGCGTCGAAAGTTGTACATTTGAATTGGATAGTGATACAGCCTGTTTTACGAACTCTTGTTCAATGGCGTCGCGAATCATCTTGACTCCGGTGACGTAAAGTAATCCAACGGCAAAGCGTGGAAGGAGCCGCTCCTGAAATACGTCCGAGAATCCTCAAACGATCATTGAATATGTAAGCCCTAACTGCTGCACTTCGAATGGCGACGCTGATCATCAAACAATTTCGAACAAAAATCTCAAGCAGGACATAGTGAGCAGTTCAACGTTCCATGGATATCTGACTCACGTGGCACATATGCGAGTGGGCTCTCGGGATTGCTGTTGGCCAGCAGCTCATTCAATACGTATGCTTCTCGACGCTTGCCGACGCGTTGCGTCAAATATGAAGCGCTTGGACATGGAAGTACTCTCCTAGCCGCCGATCAAAACAGCGCCAGCGAAGATCCCTCTTTTGACTCACCAATATTGCACCTAACAAACGCAACGAAAGGGCCGCTGCTGCAGCGGCCACCACACGCTTGGTGCTGGGGGACACACGACGCTGGCTTCCTTGCTGGCGATGTTTCCGTATTTCATGACGAAGAACTACACGAAGAAAATCATAAAGTTCGTGTCGCCTTTGCGCTTTCCATAACGGAAAGCAGGCAGATGGTCCACCTGGCTGGCCCTGGTATTGGATCAGTTCCCCTAAGGTCTTTGTCAAGAATTGCAAGCGGATCGGAAGCGTTCTAGCTGAGGATCTCGATGCTCGCGCATAAGAATATCAACCCCATGCAACATATGGGCGCCGCATCAAACATACCTGGCCTGTCTTTCCTCCTGGTGTCAAGTCGCAGAACTTGAATGTCCCTCCTTGCATAAAAAAGCGCGAGAGAAAAGCGTGAGTATACGCGACGCTTCCCGACGGACTCCAATCCTTGGTTTGCACGCGGCAAGTACTTCACTGTTGATCGGGCTATGTGCAGCAAGCGATGTGCGCCTAACAGACACAGGGTACCAGCAGCCTCCCGCAAGTCCTGCGGTAGCTGGCAACAACCTACATGGTATCGCCCTCGCTGCTCAGCAGCAGCGCGCCAATTGAAAGCACCTATGGCCCGCTTCTGCAGCAGACGCGCTCTGTGGTAAAGCAAAGCCGTTCTGACTCCTTGCTACGACCGCACCAGCGATATAGGCGCTATCGGGGCTGCTCAGGGCAGGCACGCAGCCCAAGATAGAACGTGGAAAATACCTAGGAGGGAACGTATCGGTCGTGGAACTCATACGGAACGATGGACGTTTGGCCAATCGATACTATAAAGCCCTCAATTGGTAAACCTGGGTCTCTCTCTCCCTGTATATATGTACATATGCGTGTGGGTGTCAAAGATGTTTCCGACAATAAAAAGAAACAGAGCATCTGTCGAGAGCCCCTGCATGCCTCGTCGAAGCGTCTCCCAGGAAAGCGCCCGTGTCATCGATCAGGAGGGATTACTTGGGGGTGCTTTGGTAGGCACCCCCGAAATGTCGCGACGCGCGCTGTTGCCCAGTCGCAATCTCGATTCGTGAACGTACCTACGCTCTAGATTCTCTTCTGGGTCGAAAACTCACTCAGTTATGACGGGAGAGAGTGTGAGTGTGCAATACCAGCCCGACGGAGTTGCCATCATCGTTTTTTCTGCTCCTCCAGTGAATGCGCTTTCGGTGAACCTACGGCGTTTGCTGGCTTTGAACGTCGCGAACGTTGTTGCTGATCGGCGGGCGAAGGCGATCGTGCTGTATGGTGGCGAGAGCACCTTCTCGGCCGGGGCTGACGTCGGCGAGTTCCCTGAAAAGCTTGGAAGTGCGGAGAATATTATCTCTTTGGATACGGAGCCGTTCAAGACGCTGCTAGAGACTAGTCCGAAGCCGACTGTGGCCTGTATCACAGGCACAGCGCTTGGCGGAGGCCTGGAGCTCGCCCTCGCGTGCCACTTTCGCGTTGCTCTATCGGATGCAAAGCTTGGACTTCCGGAGCTCAGACTGGGCCTTATCCCCGGTCTTGGTGGTACCCAGCGTCTTCCCAGACTGATCGGCGTTGAGCCAGCACTCGATATGATTATGCACTCGCGAATCATTGACGGCGAGGAAGCGCATCGCTGCGGGCTCGTCGACCGTCTCGTTCCAGCGAGTCGTCGAGAGACGTTACTGCGAGAGGCCTGTGCTGTAGCCCTGGAAGTCGCCTCAGATCCTCAAAAGATGCCGCCACCGCTATTAACCCGAACGGACAAGCTTGGGAATGCCGACGTTGAGAAAATTCGCAGCAAGTATCTGCCGAGAGCTGTAGAAATGCGGCAGAAAACTGGTCAGATCCAGTTTGAAAGCTGTGTCCGAGCTGTCCTCGAAGGCATTGAGCGTGGTGGTGGCGATGCTGGCTGGGCACTAGAAGCGGAGCTTTTTCGACAGTGCGCGGCGTCGGAGGCATCACGAGCTCTCATTCATGTCTTTCTTGCCTCGCGAAGAACAGTGACGAATTTTAAGGCAGAGCCGCACCTTCATGAGCCTCGGACAGTTGCGGTGATCGGCGGTGGCCTCATGGGAAGCGGGATTGCAGCATGTATCCTACAAAATGGTGGACGCGTCGTCTTGAAAGAAGTCAATGAAAATGCCCTTGCTGCAGCTATACAGCGTATTGAGGCTATCTTGAGCCGCGCCAAGGTCGACACCGCGGATGCCAGGCGGCGACTTCAAGGCACGATCGAATTCGACAAAAAGCTTTTCAGTGATGTAGACCTCGTCGTCGAGGCAGCCGTCGAAAATGTACAAGCGAAGCAAGGCATCTTTCGATCGCTGGCGGAATGCACGGGACCACACTGCATTCTGGCGACCAACACCAGCACGATCAACTTGGACTTGATCGGTGAAGCGATTCCGCAAGTCCATAAGGAAGGGCGTCTGATTGGTGCACACTTCTTCAGTCCTGCACATGTTATGCCACTCCTGGAAATTGTACGTGCGAACCGCACCAGAAACCGCGCAGTGCAGATGGTGCTTGCGTTTGCGAAACATCTGCGGAAAACACCAATCATTGTGGGCAACTGCGCCGGTTTTGCCGTGAACCGAATGTACTTCCCCCAGACCCAAATGGCGTTCTTTCTCACTGAGTACCTCGGTATTCATCCATACGACATCGATCGTGCATGTCAAGAGGTGCTTGGTCTGCCAATGGGACCCTTCGGCCTTGCGGATCTCGTCGGTCTCGACATCTGTGATTCTGTGAACCAGGTTTTTAGCATGTCGTATCCCGAGCGAGTTTGTAGCCTCAGCATCGCGGGCAAGTTGATTGAGATGGGCAGAAAAGGTCAGAAGAGCGGTGCTGGCTTTTACCGCTACGGTGCGGATCATCGCAAACCGATCGAAGATAGGGAGATGTTGGATCCGCTCCTTGCCTCTATGACGCCGCCACCGCTGCGCGAGCCATTAACGCCGTTAGACATCGTGCAGATGATTTTCTTCCCGGTCGTCAACGAGGCCATGCGGGTTCTCGAGGAGCGTATTGCCGACAAAGCAGCTGACCTCGACGTTGCATCGGTGCTTGGCTACGGTTTTCCGGCCTATCGAGGTGGCCTGCTCTACTGGGCTCAGCATCTTCCCGGCGGGCCGCGTCTCATCCTGGAGCGCCTGCGCGAATGGGATACACGATTCGGTACGCAGTGCCCGCTATTCGCTCCGTCGTTTGCCCTCGAATGTGCGCTAAGGTCAACTGAACCTGTGCTGGAGCGGCCTCCTCGTCCTCGTTTAGCGACAGGCTCGGACGACGATATCGTGTTCGTGGCCGCTGTTCGCACCGCGATCGGAAAAGCGGGGCGCGGCCTCCTGAAGGATACGCTCCCCGAAGACATGCTTGCGCCGCTCATCGGGGCGCTCTTGGATCGATCAGCTGTGAAACCCGCCGAGGTCGGAGACGTTATCGTCGGAACCGCCCTACCTCGTGGTGATGCGGCTGCTGTGAGTTTGCGCGTCGCTGCGCTGTGTGCTGGCCTTCCTGATACCGTTCCAGTGCGGCTGGTAAATAGGCTGTGTGCGTCGGGGTTGCAGGCTATCGCTGACGCTGCCGCTGCCATTCAGCGAGGCGATTATGGTATCGCTATAGCCGGGGGTGTGGAATCCATGTCGATGAATGCTATCCAGTTAAGTCTGGAGCGCAGAAGTCACCGCCTAGCGAGTTGCGCAGCAGCAGAGGATGCCTATCTCAGTATGGGAGACACCTCGGAAAACGTTGCAGCGCGCTTTGCGATCAGTCGAGCAGCGCAGGATCGCTTCGCAGCTTCGAGTCATGCTCGAGCGTCACGTGCATCGCTTTCGGGACGCTTCGAGCGAGAAATCCTTCCCATTTCGACACAAGTGTATCCCACCAGGAAAGCGGCGAAGCAAGCAGACGGGAACCTCTCCACGGCGGAACGCGCGCCCGCAGTCCCACAACCGGTTGTGGCGCAACGCGATGAGGGTATTCGCTTGGGCGTCACCACTGGAGCGTTGGCCAAGCTCCCGCCAGTCTTCCGAAAGCAGGGTACCACTACAGCTGGGAATAGCTCCCAAGTCAGCGATGGAGCGGCACTGGTACTCTTAATGAAGCGCAGCGAGGCACGGCGGCGGGGTCTCCGGCCGCTGGGAACGTTCCGGGCCTTTGCGGTTGCAGGCGTGCCGCCAGCAATCATGGGCATAGGACCCGCGGCCGCTATTCCGAAGCTACTTTCGCAGGCTGGAGTCGAAGCTAATTTGATTGATCTATACGAAATCAATGAAGCATTTGCCTCTCAGGCGGAATACTGTGTCCAGAAACTTGGACTCAACCGAGACGTTCTCAATGTGAATGGCGGTGCAATTGCACTCGGTCATCCGTTGGGCATGTCCGGCGCTCGTCTCTGTGTGACGCTCTTGCACGAGCTTGCTATCCGGGAGGGGCGCTATGGCGTGGTCAGTATGTGTGTTGGTACCGGGATGGGAGCCGCTGCTCTACTGGAACGATGTGAAGATGACGGTTTTGATGAGCGACGGTTGCGAGCAGCACTTTAAAACGATCAGAGCGCTATGTTAAGCGCGCTTACACAGGTACGAATGCGGCATTCTTGCGAGGATCATGTCGACAGCGAAGAAATCGGGATCAGGTGAATTAATCGGGATGAGCTGGATTCGATGCACCCGCGAGCATCTAGTCGGCTTCCGGGAAACGGGGAACGGATTGATCAACCGATTCTTCTGGCCCGGTATGCGAGCGGGCCCCAAGTCGGCTGCCGAGAAACGGACTTTTGGTCGACCCAGCGAGTTTCGCGACCTAGAGCCTTGCCGTGGGCGCTCGTAGCAATCCAGCATGTAGTACAATGGTGAACGCGCGAAAACAGGACAGATTTGCGGCACCGTCATGGGTATGCGCCCAATTTTATCGATAACAAAGTCAATGCGAGCTGAAAGCGTAATACGAATATCTAAAACACCGTACTCAGACCAGTGAATCCTGGAACACCTGGACCAGCAGCCCATATTTGTTTCCGATCGTCTCTCTCGCAGATATGCAACTGACAGTGGCGTCCTTTGGATATGCAAAAAGTCGCGGATAGTCGTCCCGCTGGCACTGCTAGCTTGCGCGGAGACGGTCTTGAATGTACAAGTCATTCATTCTGTGATCAACAGGCGGGTCAGTCTCGCTTGAGCGGGTCGTTCTCCTGCCGCTCATGATCCCAAAATAGGGCCTTCCAAGTGCTATCGACATGACTGTCTCTCCATCAGTGTACGCCAGTCCATAGATGCTCAAAGAAACGGTATCAGAAAACCCACTGGATGCGAATTTTCCATACCCTTGATATGAGCCGTGGTGAAGCGACATGGATGGGCAAAGAGAAAAAAAGGTGCCTCCCCAGGAGACCGTCACGAGCTGGACAATTTCGATTCCGCATTGATAGGCGAACGCTTATGACAGGAGCGACCGGTACTCGCCTCTCTCGGTAACAGCTCTTTCGTGAAAAACGGAGGATCTAAACGTAGATACGCAAAGCGGTGCCAAAAATTCCTCTCGTAAAGCCTCGACCGGTGAGCGTAGCGACGACAACATCAGCCCCAGCGGCGATTCAAGCATGTAGTCGCCTGAGTCTCGGCAAACAGGCAGACTCAAGCAACACGTCTGCCTCCCTTCTTCGAAGCACTCTGTGGCCTCTGCTTCTCGCGTTATTCTGTCCTGCGGGTAGGCCACGTTGCTTGCTGTGACGCAAAGGCGCTCCACGAGTGCGCAGCTGAGACGAGCGTTGAGCTGGTGTTCGCTTCAGCCTGGAAGTGCACGCTCAGTCCAGTTGGAAGCGTCTTCTCTGTCCTCCGTCGCCATGCTTTCCCTCAGGATGCGTTCCATAAAAACGTTCGGATGCGTGACGCTGTCCTTGGACAAGTCGTTTTCAGTCTTCGTCAGCGTTGAACGACTCTGGTGCTGAGCGGGTCGCCTGCGGGGAGGGATCGGTGAAGCGCGCCTCAGGCGTTTGGCACGCTCGCGGCTGAGAAGCTCGTGGAAAAGGCAGCTGCGGGATCGGAAACATATATACGCGGGGAGGCAAGTTGCTGGCTCGCCGTCCATCCACGGGGTCTGACTGCCGGTGTAAGAAAATGGAAGTGGAGTGCGACGTGCACATCCACGCTACCCGCCACGAAAGGAGAATGCGAAGCAACCACCTGACAGAAAAGAGAAGGATCCCAGCCGCAAAGAGGACGACGAGAGTCAGGAAGGAAACCCTGCGCACTGGAAAGGCCAGTCCGAAACCAGCGCCTACACGTCGGTGCCAGAACGCATCAACGGAAAAAATTCTCCGAGTACGTGAGATGCCCAGGGCTATTAGGTATTGCGTAGAATGTGGTTGACGGAAGGCCCGCCTAGCTCTCCCCGAATGGATGCCCCTCGTGCAGCAACTGGCGGGAAGGGTTTCGGAGGCAGCGCTGCCAGCAGTTCGCATTCGTAGGGAGTTTTTGGTCAAACCCTCGAGCGACAGCACTAGGAATGCTCCGCTCCGAGCATGCCAGCGGGCCTGTTCGTGGTGTCGTTGACCAATACACACGCTGGCCGGCATCCGTTTCTGCGCTGCACTACATGGTTGCTCGGCCCATGGACAGCGTAGGTGCCAGGAAAAGTTTCGCCCAAACCTCAGAACCTATAGCCAAGAGCGGGTCCGTGGCGACTACCCTACGAGGCGCACCCCAGAGGCGTTGTACTCGTTGCGTCCACAGCGTTGTGGTCGACGAAATGTTGGCGACTGACGCAAGCGGCTCTTGGGATGTCCGTGGAGGCACGTGACGAGCTGGCTCCGGACGAGAAGGTGCTGGAAGCGAGCTCGGAGATGTCGCATCGAGAACGAGCGACGCTCCAGATCGTCCGAGCTCATGGAGTAGGTTTCTGTTCCGGAGCTGGGCACGTCGTCTCGGAAGGATTACGCGGGCGTTGACCTGGCCTAACTTGCATCCTGCGCTGCTAGGTTTTCGCGAACGCGGCGCTCCACCGCAAGGCAGACCCTCTGGTCGTATGTGAGCGCCTTTGCATCCTCAAACCCCTGGTCGATACGGTCCCCGCATTTCGGGGCAAAGCCCATGATACCACCGTGCATATTTGTGTGGTGTACGACGTCCTCAGTGGTCTACGATGTGTGCGCACGAGCAGCTAGGGGGCACTCTGCCTATTTCGGGCAGAGCGTTGGCGGGGCTCGTTCAACGCCACTCGTTGGCTGGGAAAACACGGAAAGCGATGTACAGGGGCCTTGGGGACGCGCACGGCACATCAAACAGCATGCACTTTGCGAAACCGCGGCCCGATGGGAGCAACGAGACTCATATTCAACCGCTTACGGAAAACGAACGTGAAGGCTTCGTGGTGCGCGTGGATGCCGTTTCTGAGGGCGCCGTGGCCGTCACCGTGCCCGTTCGTCACGGGGCAGCGCCAGAGACCTGAACGGAAAGCAAATGAGTCTGCTCCACGCCTCCAGGGCTCGGTATCATCCGGAGTTGGACGTGAACGACGCCAGCAGGCGTACCAACTCGTGGAATGACGACGTAAAGACCTGTCGTGACGCGCTGAGTACGGTATCGGGCAAAAGGAGATGCACTGCGCACCTCATTCATAACGGGTATGAGCGACTAGATCGCTCATGCGGACGAGCCATGGCAGAGGAACGCGGGACCGAGCTCGAGTCTCCAACAGTCGCAACCGCTCGCGGGCACGAGGCGGGTATTCGCAAGCTTCCTCAAAGCACTGGAAACGGAACTGGCCGATCGGTTGCATCTTATAAAGATAGTGCATGGCGGTGGACGCGCTCTAGTTGCAGAACTGGACTGTCGTCGATAACGCACAAGGGATCCGCGAACCGGCACTGAAGTGCTCTCAGTGATGAGCTCTGGACGAGATTCTCACATCGCGAGCACAGAGACACGCTGAAACTGCCGCTGGAGACGATTTGGAAACGGAGCCGGACGTATGAGATGACGTACGCTGAGTTCATTGAGCTCCAGGTGGCAATGCAGTCACAGTTGAGACGCTTGCTGTGGAGTGTCTCCATCACGAACGGGAAACGCGTCCAGTTTCTGAACCGAGATTTGAGCGCCCACATCAGCATCTGGAACTGCGTCGTTCTTCAGGAGCGTCCATCGGCTTTACTTCAGGCGAGGCTTCGATTCGATTGTTTAGTATGCAGTGTGGGTATTGTGCTGGAATGCTGCGGACTCTCGATGAAAAACATCATGTATCATCAGAGCGGCGATTAAGTCCCCGCTTGGAGCAAGCCACTTGTATGGTACGGTCTGCACTGTATCAAGGCTGGACTGCCATATACCTTCGCCACGAACAATGCTCGTGGGTAATTGTCGAACACTCATCGTATTCCTTACTTGGGTATTACGGATGAGACTCCGTACAAAGCAATACGCCTGTTTGATCATCGTATTTGACTCGTTTGCATCGAGTTGCTACTGCTGTTTTACACAGAAGCTTGCATAGTTTTATCGTGCATTGCCATGTGCGGTCGATGCGCTGGCTCACTGAAGTACCTGCGTCCATGCAGTGTAGACGCGATGCACCTCCAGGACCAGCGGCAAGGCAAACGACGCAGCGCTGTGTCATTCACGACTAGGAAGAGGCTTTGCACTGCTCGCAGCTGGTGTCCCAGGTCTTTGGATGCTAGGATGCTACAACTCTGCTCCAGATGTGTGCGTTCCCAAACCAGGATTGTAACGTGAAATGAGCTGCTCTCGCGGACCTTTCTGCTTCATAGAGCCCATAGTGCACCCGAGTGACACCAATCAATGTCAATCGTTTCACACAAGATCCCAGGTCAGACGGAACGACTTTGCTCCAAAAATGACGCATACTTCGATGCGTACAATCAGAGTCCCACCGGTGCACTGGGAGACGTTTCAGGGCTACATACGAAAAAGCGCCGGCAGCTGAAGCTCGCACCGCCCACACCGTAAACCTATCACTTGGCGCCTTGTGGCGTCACCTGAAAACAAAGCAGTTGCGGCGAGCTCAATGCACCACGGTTGGCGCTAATGGCTATGGTAGGCACGGTGACGGAACGCAGAGCTCCGCAGCGGAAGGGCGGGTCTCTCGGTCGAACAGGAAGCCGCGCATATTCTTTACAGTGGACGCAGCTCATACCGTGTTTCGCAGTGCTGGCACGGATGCCGCGAAAGGACGCGGGTACGTAGCATAATGATTCAGATCAGACGAAAGGAGGAGCCTCGCCATCAAACGGTCGCTGGAACCTAACGCGACTCCTGTAACGTTGTCTAGAGTTCTCGTGCTCCGAGCAGTAACGCTCGATCGTCTATGGCAACCACTGCATCTTCTGTCTGTTGTTGTTGTTGGTGCATCCAGCGGGTCATAATCGGATTGGTCTCGGTGGTGGTCTCGTCCTCGGGACCCGTATCATGACCAGGTACCGTGTCGGGTGCATCCTCCGCACTTTTGATCAAACCGGACAGGTATGTTGCGCTATCCAACGTTGCAGCTAAAGGAAATTCGCTAAGATCGGCATTACACTGGGCTGATTGCGTTTCTGGCCGCGACAGCGAAGCCGTCTCTTGCGTCTCCTCGAGGGCACCGTACCCGTCGATGCTGCGCTCCCTATCGGAATCTGACGCTCCATAGGCGAATCGCAAAATCCGTCCAAAAAACAATCCCTGGACGAGAATCGACCAGACGACACCGATATAGGTCAGCATGAAGAGCAAATGATTGAAGCTCCTGGTCACCGCCTGTCCAGAAGCTTCCAACGCACCGGGAGCAGCGAGTGCCAGGGCGATAGATACTCCACCGCGCAAACCTGACCAAATGATTATCGCTACAGAATCGATTCTATATACCGCACGACGGTGCCGAGGTTCGTGAACAGCATCCCCGAACAACCGCCAACGGCGACCTCGTGACCAGTAGCGCCAGCAGCGGCTGCTCAACATCACCGCCGCCAGACTGAGCACCACCGAGGCCGCTCGAGCGATCATCGTGATAAGAATCGTGATGCAAGCTACAAGCAGCGTGCTTTTCCAGGATGAGGTCGGGCTCCAAACAACCGCCGAGAGACCTATGAGAAGAAAGAGCATTCCGTTAAGTGTTTCATCGATGAATTTCCAGATGTGGAGCAATCGCTTCTCACCTCGTCGAGTAAAGGCTGTACCGCGTCCGCGGCTACTCATGACAATGCCAGCAAACACAGCTGCCAACGGTACGGATGCGTGTACATAGGAGCAAAAAACTTCCAAATTCAATACCAGCACAACTGAGGTCGTCACCTCCAGTAACGCATCCTCCACCATTCCGATAACATGACAGGCAAGCAGACCGAATGCGAAACCAATAGCGACACCGCCGAGGGCCTCTACTAGAAACACCCGCAGGACTCGAAAAACTGCACTGCAGTAAGTGCAGGGTTCTGTTGATTTCCCCGACCGAATTAGAACGACGTAGAGAATGACGCTCACAGCGTCGTTGAAGAGCGACTCGCCCAGGATGGCAAAGCGGGTAGCATCTGGAACTTGGCGGCGATACTTTTTCAGGATACTCATTACCGCAACTGGATCCGTGGGCGAAATAATCGCCCCAAACAGCAGTGCCTCACGGAAACTGAGCGCATAGAGGCTGGCCAGCCCACCGTAGGTCAGGACGCCTACCAAGAGCGCAGACAGGAGCGTCGAGAGTACCGAGAGCGCGAACACCGTTACCCGAATGCGCCGGAACTCTCGCACATCAACGTGCAGTGCAGTCGCAAACAACAGAAATCCCAGGAAATAATCCAGTAAAAGTTCTGGGAATTCGTAGATCACTTCAGTAAAACGATCCACTTCCTGCTGCAGGGGCGGCACCACCAGCGCCAGCTGCTTCAACACAAACGAGAGCACAAGTGCAACCAGCGAATTCAGCACTACCTGCGGTATTTGGAAGACTCGCTCGTTGACCAGTCGAAGGATCCACGTTGTGGTGAGTAGAAGATCCAGAATGACGACCGCTGTAGCGATCATCAGGAACAACGCTTTCTAAGCGCTTGCATGAGGCGGTGCAGGCCGAAAACGCTACCAACAGTCTACCATGTGGATCATCTGCGGTTCGCGTCAGAATCGTTTTGGAGTTCACGTGCCTAACTGTAGGCTTGACGCGTTTTACGACTAGAATATTTTTCAAAAAGGAGCGATTATCGACAAGGACTAAACAGATTTTTCACATGAGTACCAGCAACCTTCCTAGGAAGTGTTCCAAGCTGGCACGCATGTCGTGATCGACCAGGAGATAACAGACTTGATTAGACAAGTGACGGCGTTCGTTCAAGGAAGTGTTGCAAGCTAGTTGGCAGGTGCCAGCACTGGACACAGCTCAAGCTTTTTCGTACTAGCCTGTAAAACCGCCACGAGCAGTCGCCCGTGCAATACGAGGTACTGCAGAAAGCGCTCCGAGGTCCCTGAAAAAGCACAGCTGGCGTAGAGTCGCAAGACGTGTTCGAATGCAAACCTTTTGCCGTTTGGAGCACTTTCTGTGGAAACGCACGCCATGGGTGCCGAAGACTCTTCACTTTGCGCGGAGCTCTATCGATTTCTGAGGCTGCTGGTTCACAATCTACTCTACGCTGCGAAGGTGTACCCCGAGCAGTACTTTACTCAGCAAATAGCGTTCAACTTGACGACTCGAGTCGCCACCGTGGACTGCCTCGAGCGCTACATCACTGAGCACATCGCGTTGCTCCACCGCGGCCAACGCCCTATAGGTACTGTCCATGAGATGATTGTTTCCATTCAAGAGCTTCCAGAACAACAGGATATGAACCCGACGGTCGAATCTGTGGCGAAGCAGACCTCTCAGAATGGAGCAGAGGCGCAGCTGGCATCAAATACGGATCCCTGTCATTCGATGCTCGAGCTTGTTCGTCTTCGAGTGCTTCTCCCAGATCTTGAGGCACTCGAGGCCCTTGAAGCAACACCAGATAAGTGGAAGCTTCTCGAAGCCTATCGGTCCCGTTTTCGCCTCGTGCTCTGTCGAGTATTGACGTATCCGTGGCCACCACTCGCGGCACCAGTTTCGCTTGAAACATGGCGTCGAACATTCCGCCTCTATTTTCGTCTTAGTATGCCAGAGAAACAAGACGATACTGGTCTGATTCTAGAGACGCTTCGAGAACCTATCATATCAGAACGGGAGAGCGCACCGTCCACCAGCGAGAAAGAGCCCGCGAATGACGCTCGCGCTCTTCTTTATGCCAGTCAGAGGTTTGGCTTTCCGAGGGGCGTTTCCGTCCCTTTATGTGATGACGCAATAACAACACTCGACGGTGCTTCGAGCTTTCCTCCGAAACTGTCGCTTTTTGTTTTCATTGAAGAGCCACCCTTGGTGCCGATCTGAATGAGAAACGGTTGCTTCATATGCAACGTATACACACGCGTTGACGATTCTATCTTCATGCACTTGCCGGGAATACGATTGGGTCGAAGGATTGATGTAGGCGTTCCATCCAATGATATACTGCACTATGCGCTGGCTAGGATGAATGCTGAGCTTGCCGGCAACGTACCATGCAAAGATGGCGCTCACAATGTGCCGGCGAGTATGGACAGAAATGTGGCAGGCGAGCGATCCAATGCCTCGTGTAATACAGTTCACATTGCGACTTGCATGCAAGAATAAAATAGAATGGGTCCACTGACTCGAGCGTTCACGCTAGATTTCGCGTTTGGTCCATTGTTCGTCAACACCAGTCTTTGCGGGTTTCGTCTGCGACTGCATCCGTTGCGTATTTGTCATCTCCGGGATTTAACGACAACACAGTCTTTGGAATCTCCCTAGCTCCGTCGTTCGCTGTCAAGGAATGATGATAATAGTTTTCAAGTCCAGATGACGCTACGAACACCCGGTCCGTTGCTCGACCGAGCGAACGTTGTTCGAAGCTTCCACGCAGTATTCGTTTCCTCGCACGCTCTTTGTTTTCGGTGTACTTTCCTGTAATTTCGAATGTGACGTTTGCGCCAAAGCGGCGAAGAGGTGTTCAGTCGAGAACAGTAACGCGGAAGAAAAAGAGCCGGTCGACGACATGGAGTTCATGAAGCGAATCATGTACTTTTTCGCTCGAGGCTTCGAAGGAAATCATGTATGGCTAGATGAACGAACAGCGGCTGAAGGCAGAGAATGGTGCCAAGGCAAAGGAAAAAGCAAGAAACGGTACATTCGCGATACGGCGAGGAGATGGATCGTTCAGCGTCGAGACGGATGACGTGGGCGTAGTCATCCTGATCAACAGCGAACTTGGTTCACGCTTCACGAGCCCCTGAGAGCTCAAACGCACTCGTGCTCAGAAGAGGAAATACGCGTAGGACCAGCGCATATTTGAGGTGTATCGACTCATAGAGATGCTTCCCAATGCGATCTGCATCTGCATTGATCCAGGAAGAACGAACCTTGATACCTGCGCTTCCGTGAGATTCGAAGGAGGGTCCGATTCCGCTGTGGGAACCGACGACGCTCCGTGAATGTTCGTATGGAACCCTCTGACCCTCAAATACGCTCAGGAGTTTCGCTCGCGCATCTGGAGTGTTCTTCTCAGCAGAAGAGAACAAAACGAGTGAATTGTCCAATGACTGAGCAAACGAAACAGATGGGAATAGCAGAAACCTTGGCCGCACAGTGGATAGCGATGCCCACGAGCGGTTCACGTACTATGGTCCCGTCATGCTCATTGACTCGTGTTGTGGGAATAATACACGAAAAACGAAGAGCGTTCGAGGAAGCGGATGGTGAGTTATCGAATGGAATCATTTGCGGTCCCGTTTGCAGCGGACAGAGCACTCGTCCGTAAGATCGCTCAGAAGAAGCGCGTGACCGTCAGGTACGGCACCAAGCGCGAAAACGGTAGATGATATCCAGGAACTCTCCTGTCTTCGTAAAGTGCATATAGAGGGCGATGAAGGATGTGCTCAAGCCCCACACGGCGACGTTCGAAGGCGACGATGTGGTGGACACACGGAAATAATTGACTTCCCTCGAGTTTCACGGCTGCGAAGGGCATACCAAGGCTGTTTCCAAGGAAGATGAAAATAAGAGTCGGAACGTGAATCGCTACTTTCACGTATGCATAAAATACGCAGAAACACGGCCGGAAGCAGTAAAATCGGGATTTTAACGCAGCCATCAACATCCATCAACTGCGAACAACGGAGCTGGTGGGGCAGGAAAGACCAGCATTCTAAAAGCCTGAGACAAGAACGCATTGAGCAAGCAGTCATAGAGAAAACCGGCAAACACTAGCGTTGCTATTGATTGCGAGAGACAAAAACCTTGGTGTACAAGCCAAGTGAGAGGGCCCATTCCATTTTATGCTGGCATGGTTGCAGGATACAATCCACATATAGAATTATCTGAGCAGACGAATGGATTCGTCTACCAGAGCATGCGACCACACACAGACGTGTCAACGGGGACAAACGCAAGCCGTGCTGCAGACGCTCTGCCTCCGTCCGAACGAAAAGGCCGCGCTTGCCTGCAGGTGGCATGTTCATGCTGCTGGCCCCGACTCTGAAGCGTTTGCTTAAAGACGTGCGGCGCACAGACCCGTGATAAAGCGCTGCAGCAAATGTCGCAAGTTAACCTACCGTACGCAGGTACCCGAAATCCAGTTTGGTTTCCGCGCTTCGCTCAGAATATGCACGGCTCAAGCGCAGCGATCACTTAAGTCGCTAGGAACAGTCCACAAGCGCACACTGCCTTCATGGCGGTACGTCAGCAGCCCGCTCGCTCTTTAAGCAATCTTCAAAGGCTTGTCGTTCAGGTATCTCAGTCGCGATGTCGCTCTCCGCTTGGTAGCGTTCGAATCATGATGCTCTAGACCAATAAAATTGTGGACATAAGTATCATCGTTCTCGACAATGCAATCCTGCAGGTTGATGAGCCCCCGACGCAGCAGTTTCTCTTCCGCCGAAAGCATGGTAGCAGTGTCAACCGCGGCTCCCGTGACGCCCTCTGCAACGCTCGGCTGGCGACCGTTCGACACAGCCAACTCGGATATCTTTTCAGTGCTTGGTCGCCCTGACTTGGTGGTCTCCGAATGATTCACAGGTTGTTCACCGTGGTGAGCTTTTTCGGTGTTTTCTGGAGAGCCCAGCGCAGCGGATCGCTCGCTCTCTTCGTGCCCATTGGGTTGCAGGTAGATCACGGGATGCCGCTCCGCTGGACGTACATACAGCAGGCGCCATTGTCGGAACTCGTTTTCAGGTAGCTGGAGACGTTCTTGAATAAGCGTTTGGAGCTGTTGAACAGGCAAAGTGCCATGGATCTCAGGCGACGGCACCCGCAGCAAAAACGGCAATCCGAAACTGTTCACCGTCGCAAGACCGCCAGCGGCGTAGTTCTCATCTTGCTGGATCCCGTACAACGGTGGTGACGCACTCTTCGATATGTGCGCAACTCGAATGAGCACACAGCCTTGGCGGGAGAGCTCTTCAGGGGTCTCATGAGGCGGAACCGGTTCCGCCAGAATCTCAAAGTTTTCGCGGTTGCTATCCGGACCCAGAACCGTAACAGTGCGGTCCAAGGGTACGATACCAGCAATTATTTTCTTCTGCCACAGTTCGTGCACTCGTATGCCTGCGTATTGCGACTGCAACGCCGTACGCTCCGTGACGGACAATTTCGACTCCAGTTCCCGAATCAGGTCCCCGTAGGTAGCGTTCAGCGGCAAGGCGAGCAGAATTTTTCGTCCAATCATATCGATCGGCGTTGGTCGCCAAGTTATCGTCACTTCCTGCTTGCCCTCGAAGGCTTCCGCATCGGTATCGATGAACTCATAGAACAATTTCACAATTCGTTGTTTGGATACGATGCATTCGAGTATTTTCCGCGTTCGAGCACCGCTCATAGGGATCGGATCGGAATCTCTCGGATAGAGAAAGTCATCTAGCGATGAAAAGCCTCTTCGATGAAAGCGAACTCGGCTAGGTCGCAGATCCTCGGCAGTGACTCCGCAAGTCTGCATCAAATCTAGACCCTGCTGCTGCTGATGCAGATTGCGCAGTTTCGCGACCAGCAGAGTTCCTAACCCATACTGCGTCAACTGCGTGGATACGTTTCGTAATAGGATCTCTGATGCATTCTGCTGATCTGAGCCGGGTCCCGATGCGACGGATCCCCCGCGAGAAGGTTCCTCGGTGAGAGGCTCGTCTCCTGCAGCACCGCTCATTCTCTGAAGAGTAAGCGGAACCAGTCGAACATCGCAACGGTGCCGGAGAAAGTCCCGCGCATCCCAAAACATATGCCGGTAGAGCGCGTTTGCTTGTTCCTCAACTGAGAGATCCGGATCCTGCAAGATACTTGCGAGCAGCGCAGCACTGGATACCGGTGCTTCGGAATTGTTGCCCGACTCGTTCACGTTCAGTGCCCGAGCCGTCTGATCAGTTTGCTGCCGAATAGGTGATCGTCTTCCGAATATGATAATATCTCCGCTTTGCAACTGATTACGGGCGGTCGAGAGCGCCACGTCAGAGACGATCTCCTTGGCATCCTGACTTGTGACTTCCTCATACCAATAGAGTTCCGACAGCGGTACGCGGGGCAACACATTGCGCTCTCTGAGTAAAGCTACTAGATTCTGCATCGTGAGATGCATCGGCACAACATCCCAGCCGAGGACGCGAAGCTCGGGAGATTCCCGAGCCGGTGGATCTGCCGATTCATACCATTTGAAGAGCATGAGACACTCTCGTTTGTCAAACAGGGCCGCCAAGCGGACCGGTTCCTGGCGGACGTCGATGAACAAGTTCACCGCATGGATCGAGCTACCCATGCTACCGGGACTTGCCCCAGCTTGATTGTTGCGGGCGATTGCTCGATCATTCCATGCCCTCTCGAGTGGCTCCTCATGGTTTCCATCGTTGAGAAGGCGACTTGGCCGAATGGTCTGATTGATGCGCGCCACAAACGTCCAAACGAGCATTCTCTGGCAAGCGTCCCCGTCGAAGTTCTCGTTCGACAGCGCACTGCTCGCATCGATGCCTTCAGGACTGAGTACCTCTTTCAAGAGCATTTGCTTGAATTCACCCAAAAGCATACTACGTCGAACCCGTAGAATGAGGCCCTGATTCAGATCCGTCCAGTCCAGTCCGTGATAGCCCTTCTGCATTGCCGGCGTAATCAGGCGGATGTTCATCATCTGGCGCAGCTCCTCTCGTTCGCGAATCTTTTTCTCTTCCAGCTCCTTTTCCAAAGCGATTCGCTGCCGCAACGCCTCCGGGACATCAGCCTCTGTGGACGCACCCAAGTAAATGTGCGCATCCTTCTTGCGAACGTACTGGAGCATGTAAGCATTGGTAAAGCGACGTTGTGGCGGAAAGGGTACACCGTTCGCCGCGAGTGGTGCCCCAAAGTTGTCTTCAACGGCTTCAGACTCCGTAACGCGCAGGACTCGTTCGTCATCGAATTTGAACCAAATCTTAGAGCCCTCCTCCGTTCCAGGGTCCGGCCTGATATAGGCGTGGTAGTGACCTCCATGTACGTCGCCCATATGAACTAGAACCGCATGCAACACATAAATGTATTCTTCATCGTCGGCTCCAGTGGAGCCATCTACAAACTCACCCAGTTTGATTTCCGGGTAGAATTCATAGCGATCGTTGATTTTCACCATCATATCACGATTGAAGTCGTACTCAAATCTTTTCAAGTGAAGCTGGAGAACCGGTGGTAACTTGATGAACTGGACCCCCATTTTTGCATCCTGTAGACCGAATCCATCCGCGTAGTACTTGTTGTCGCCCTCTAACGTCTCCACCTCGATGTACTTCCGAAAAGAGTCGTACAGATCCTTGCATCCCTTCACGTTCAAAGATAGGTCATAGAAGCACTCATCGTGCGAACTCTCAAAATCGACATGAACACATTTGATAAAGCGCTTCGCCTGACCCTGAAAGAGGCGCGCGATCGTGCCCTCCAAAGGTGTGCCTTTCATGCGCTCCTCCAGTGTATCGCAGAGCAGTCGATTCAGTTCCTGCGCATCGTGCTGTGTGAAGGCATCGGCGTCCGTCCAACCGAAAGCGTTTGTTAGCTCTTTGGTGGTCACACATTGGTCTTCATGTTGAAGATCAAAGAACACCCGCTGGAGCGCAAAAGTGAGCGGCGTCCCCGTAGAAGTCTCGGATGCAGGTGCCTGGCTGTCGAGGCCCCGATCCACCATTTCAGCCGCTTCACCTTCAAGCGGTGGCAGGGGCAACTCATAAACTGCGCGCCGGAACGCCCCGATGTTGTACAGCGTCTGAAGTAGGGAGTTCATATAACAAGTTGCGCCTTGATTCCTGAGACCCACAAAACCCGTCTCTCTCTTGGAGTCGTACTGCTCACTGAAAGTATACGAGTCCTTGTCGAACTCGATCCAGACGCGAAAGATAATCTGATCGTGAATGAGCCATCCAAAGCGGGGACTTTCCAACTCTGCACATGGGGCGAACTCTTGAAAGCCCCAGTCACTCTCCCGTGGCGAAAACATGTGTCCAGCCATCTCACGCCGAATAATCGGCGGACGCACTCCAGTTTGATTCTTCAGTGCGAGCTGGAAGCGCGCATGTGATCGCCAACTCTTTTTCTGCTCCTCCCTAGCAGAGTCGAGCGGGCTACACTCCAGAAAAACAGACATGAATTTTCCCTCTGGGTCGCCGTTACCGCGTGGAAAAATCAGCAAGCGCCACTGGAACCCAAAGGCCTCCAGCCAAGGCGATGTGACGCGAAGTCGACCGGCTACGCCACCACCTCCACTACGCTGGTCCATATTCTGTCTGTACACCGGGCTCCGCAGCAGTTTGGTCACATCTCTGAGCACATATTCGAAAACAACGATAGCATTGGAAACGAGTCTACTGCATAGGTCCCGGTGGTTCCGCGTGTCCAGCTCCATATCGATAAAGTCGCTCTCCGGCACACTGGGAACGCTGCGCATTGGACGTGCGGGCCCGATCTCATCGAAGGAGCCAGCGGTAGAGGAATCCGCAGCATTTTCCACATCCACCACACCAGAACGAATCAGAGGCCGCATATGATCCAGACGATCGGTCGTACCGTCACTGTCTTCGCAGTTACCGTCGCCATGACTGGTTGAGGATACAAACGAGTCCTCCTCCACGTCGTCCTCGCCTTCGCAGTCTCCCGTCTCATCGTCAGCGCGAACCCCGTAGGGCTCGGAACCCCTGTCTGGTGCTGCTAGGGAAAAGTACGGGTTCAGGGGCTGTCTTCGGACTGCTGCAGGCGCGGCTATCCGCCGCTGCGTTGTTGTTTCCCCGAGGAACGTCAACTCATCGTCACCGACGCAGACCCACGGTTGTGTCTCGGGGCTTTGTGAACGATCCAACAACTGTTCACCGCCAGTATTCTTATCTATCCGGGCCGAATCGGGCAACATCGTCTCCATAGGAACATCTTGCGGGGAAGCGCTCAACGGCTGTTGTTCCGCAGCCGCGGGAGCGCCCAGTGCCCGAGGCTGCCGCATATCACCTGTTTGCGCAGGTGTCCGACGAGCTTGGTTCCTCATCGGAGAGCAAACTCCAGTATTCCGACTCTTATTCCTTCCAGAAAAGTTGCTCTCCCAGTTCAAAGAGTTCCCAAACTCCAAAAAGCCGTATTATCTGGGCCAGGCACCCCTACTGTGCAGCTCTCAAGAAGCACCGCAGAATGACAGGCACCAACGACAGCAGCACTGATTCTGATCAATCAGAGCGTGCTGCTGCGCTCCGGACGGGTGCTGTGCGCTGAGCGCAGTACACCTGCCTTTCTAGAGGCGTATCGGGATATCGCTTTCTTTATCGTGAGGTATCCCAGATCCCTGGTTATCAGAGTGTATCCGGGTTGGATCAGCACCTTCAGTGACACTCGTTGGCTTCCATGGTAACTGAGCGGGCTGGGGCGTACTGGAGCTGTTCTTCGTAAAGGCGCTAGCAGCGATCGGCTCTCTCGCCGTTTGAAAGGTGCGGTCTGGCGGGTTTCTTTCGCTTCAAGTCTGCTTTGTTTGGAGCGTTTCTGAGAACGAGAGCCTAAAACCAGGTCATTGTGGCACATGGGGACGGAAACGTTGAAACTGACCAAGGGCTGCAAAAGTGCGGGGCGATAAACTTGGGGAAACACCGCTTCTGGAATCGACACATGTTCCAGCGGACGCTGTGCGCTTTGGGCTATCTCTGTTGAACGATACTTCGGTAAATTTGGCAGGTTGATAAAGCTCGAAAGAATTTTCCCAAATAGGTTTTTCGGAAAAGAACAGGTATCTTTTTGGGCATTTGCATGAAATGTCGATGCACAAGTCCTGGGGAACCCAGCGCTGCTGGCTCACGCCGTGTGAAAGATAAAAACGTTGTTGGTTATTGTAGTAAATCTGGGGTTCGAGAGCACTGCGGCTTGTCGGCATTGTCTTCAAGGGGGCATGGGATTACGCTTGCGTCCGCATTCCGTTGAACTTTCGCCGGTGAAGACGAACTCGCAGCTTTTACAGTTTCATCCATGAGTGCATTTGGCTTGCGAAATTTATCATCTCTGCTCAGATCTTCTCAGTGTCTCCATATGCTTGAAAGTTCTATTTGTGTAAAACTCTAGAAAACCGTCTATGCAGTTACCACTGCAGGTTTGAACAGGTCTACGGAACATGCGACATATGAACGAGCGGCAGCGTATTGACGTGCCCGCTTCCATTTGCTCTGAACAACTGTTGCATCGAACCAGTCGTCTTTTTCCTGTCTTTGTGTTTCGGTGGAACATTTATTGAGATGTGCTGCCTCGGCATTCGAAGTGCGGCAATAATTGCTGACGGATTCATATGTTGTTATAGGATTCATAGTCGACTTTTCGGATTGGCTCCTTAGATTCTTTGCTGCTGGATTTTTCCCGTCACTGTTATCAAGCTGATTCGCCACGATGTCGAATCATAATTCATAAAGTAGCGGATATACTTATCCAATTTGTACGTACAAGCCTCCACCTATCTCCTTTCCTTCAATACAGCATACCCGAATTGCCTAATCTCCATATTTTCGATGGTTGTATTCAAAACAGCTCTCGGATGTCGCAATACGCACCGCTGGACTCACGACAAAAGGTACTCAACATCGCCCCCTGACGAGTCGTTCACAAATTCATACAGTAACCTCACTGAAGCTGTCACAAACCAATCGAATCCGTTCGAAAAATAAACCCGCCCTTCTTTGTGGCAATCGACGAAACAAAATTAAAAAGCAGCTTAATCCCTTGATGGGGCATGCCACCAGAGAAAAACATATATTTTGTTTGCGTGGAAAAGGGTATTGGATTCTAACTTGAAGGCACGAAGCAATCGCTTGAGGTGAAGAGTGCGTCAACGCTTCGCTCGAAAGGAGTTTAGATGGAGCGAGATTTCACAACTTCAACACCAGTCAAGATTTTCGCTCGGGTGCTATTTCTATGATAAACAATATCATTGTCCACAGTGACACAGAATGCGACACAGTGCGCTCGCGTGTGAAGCGGATAGAGTCCTTGCACAGGCAATCGCCTAGAAGAAGCAAATGATTCCGGGATATGGGAGCGGGCGCGGGAATGAACGAGGGTGTCCAGGCAAGCCTTCTGTACCCATCAAGGGCATTAACCGTGCCCTGAGACGGGTCTTCATGCGCCGTCATGTGACCATCTGTGACGGACGTGTGGTGGACATACGGAAATACCTCTAGGTCGTCACATGTCGCGGCTGCGAAGGGCACACCGATGCCGTGTACGAAGAAAATGTAACAGCAGTCGAAGCGTACGTCTCAATTTCCGCCAGTGCGGAAATACGTAGAAAACAGCAAGAAGCCTCGAATTCAGGACTTGAACGTTGCGATCAATACCCATGGACGGCTGACCACGCAGCTGGAGGAAGAAGAAAGACCGGCGTACATAAAGGCGGATATGAAAAAAAATGGAAATGAAGCAATCGCAGTGAAAGACCCGAAAGGCAAGTATTGAAAACAATCGAAAGACCCCAAAACTTACCGGTGTAAGCACGAATGAGCTAGTCGGAGTTGCACCATTTCGTTCTGAAAAGTGTGGATAATTTGCACGCAGTTTGTTCCGTTGTCAACAGTGATGCCTCGCCAGATTTCTGAGCATCTCGACGATGCATGACAGCACAAGGAAGTTTCGGTGTTGCTATTCAGACTCTAATTATAAATATGACCAAGAGCACCACCGATCAAACAGCTATGCTGGCCGAGGCCGCGGAGTCCACGAATGCGGCTGACGGTGCGCTAAACTCAGACCAGTGAATCCTGGAACACCTGGACCAGCAGCCCATATTTGTTTCCGATCGTCTCTCTCGCAGATATGCAACTGACAGTGGCGTCCTTTGGATATGCAAAAAGTCGCGGATAGTCGTCCCGCTGGCACTGCTAGCTTGCGCGGAGACGGTCTTGAATGTACAAGTCATTCATTCTGTGATCAACAGGCGGGTCAGTCTCGCTTGAGCGGGTCGTTCTCCTGCCGCTCATGATCCCAAAATAGGGCCTTCCAAGTGCTATCGACATGACTGTCTCTCCATCAGTGTACGCCAGTCCACAGATGCTCAAAGAAACGGTATCAGAAAACCCACTGGATGCGAATTTTCCATACCCTTGATATGAGCCGTGGTGAAGCGACATGGATGGGCAAAGAGAAAAAAAGGTGCCTCCCCAGGAGACCGTCACGAGCTGGACATTTTCGATTCCGCATTGATAGGCGAACGCTTATGACAGGAGCGACCGGTACTCGCCTCTCTCGGCAACAGCTCTTTCGTGAAAAACGGAGGATCTAACCGTAGATACGCAAAGCGGTGCGAAATGCCTCTCGTAAAGCCTCGACCGGTGAGCGTAGCGACGACAACATCAGCCCCAGCGGCGATTCAAGCATGTAGTCGCCTGAGTATCGGCAAACAGGCAGACTCAAGCAACACGTCTGCCTCCCTTCTTCGAAGCACTCTGTGGCCTCTGCTTCTCGCGTTATTCTGTCCTGCGGGTAGGCCACGTTGCTTGCTGTGACGCAAAGGCGCTCCACGAGTGCGCAGCTGAGACGAGCGTTGAGCTGGTGTTCGCTTCAGCCTGGAAGTGCACGCTCAGTCCAGTTGGAAGCGTCTTCTCTGTCCTCCGTCGCCATGCTTTCCCTCAGGATGCGTTCCATAAAAACGCTCGGATGCGTGACGCTGTCCTTGGACAAGTCGTTTTCAGTCTTCGTCAGCGTTGAACGACTCTGGTGCTGAGCGGGTCGCCTGCGGGGAGGGATCGGTGAAGCGCGCCTCAGGCGTTTGGCACGCTCGCGGCTGAGAAGCTCGTGGAAAAGGCAGCTGCGGGATCGGAAACATATATACGCGGGGAGGCAAGTTGCTGGCTCGCCGTCCATCCACGGGGTCTGACTGCCGGTGTAAGAAAATGGAAGTGGAGTGCGACGTGCACATCCACGCTACCCGCCACGAAAGGAGAATGCGAAGCAACCACCTGACAGAAAAGAGAAGGATCCCAGCCGCAAAGAGGACGACGAGAGTCAGGAAGGAAACCCTGCGCACTGGAAAGGCCAGTCCGAAACCAGCGCCTACACGTCGGTGCCAGAACGCATCAACGGAAAAAATTCTCCGAGTACGTGAGATGCCCAGGGCTATTAGGTATTGCGTAGAATGTGGTTGTCGGAAGGCTCGCCTAGCTCTCCCCGAATGGATGCCCCTCGTGCAGCAACTGGCGGCAAGGGTTTCGGAGGCAGCGCTGCCAGCAGTTCGCATTCGTAGGGAGTTTTTGGTCAAACCCTCGAGCGACAGCACTAGGAATGCTCCGCTCCGAGCATGCCAGCGGGCCTGTTCGTGGTGTCATTGACCAATACACACGCTGGCCGGCATCCGTTTCTGCGCTGCACTACATGGTTGCTCGGCCCATGGACAGCGTAGGTGCCAGGAAAAGTTTCGCCCAAACCTCAGAACCCATAGCCAAGAGCGGGTCCGTGGCGACTACCCTACGAGGCGCACCCCAGAGGCGTTGTACTCGTTGCGTCCACAGCGTTGTGGTCGACGAAATGTTGGCGACTGACGCAAGCGGCTCTTGGGATGTCCGTGGAGGCACGTGACGAGCTGGCTCCGGACGAGAAGGTGCTGGAAGCGAGCTCGGAGATGTCGCATCGAGAACGAGCGACGCTCCAGATCGTCCGAGCTCATGGAGTAGGTTTCTGTTCCGGAGCTGGGCACGTCGTCTCGGAAGGATTACGCGGGCGTTGACCTGGCCTAACTTGCATCCTGCGCTGCTAGGTTTTCGCGAACGCGGCGCTCCACCGCAAGGCAGACCCTCTGGTCGTATGTGAGCGCCTTTGCATCCTCAAACCCCTGGTCGATACGGTCCCCGCATTTCGGGGCAAAGCCCATGATACCACCGTGCATATTTGTGTGGTGTACGACGTCCTCAGTGGTCTACGATGTGTGCGCACGAGCAGCTAGGGGGCACTCTACCTATTTCGGGCAGAGCGTTGGCGGGGCTCGTTCATCGCCACTCGTTGGCTGGGAAAACACGGAAAGCGATGTACAGGGGCCTTGGAGACGCGCACGGCACATCAAACAGCATGCACTTTGCGAAACCCCGGCCCGCTCGGAGCAACGAGACTCATATTCAACCGCTTACGGAAAACGAACGTGAAGGCTTCGTGGTGCGCGTGGATGCCGTTTCTGAGGGCGCCGTGGCCGTCACCGTGCCCGTTCGTCACGGGGCAGCGCCAGAGACCTGAACGGAAAGCAAATGAGTCTGCTCCACGCCTCCAGGGCCCGGTATCATCCGGAGTTGGACGTGAACGACGCCAGCAGGCGTACCAACTCGTGGAATGACGACGTAAAGACCTGTCGTGACGCGCTGAGTACGGTATCGGGCAAAAGGAGATGCACTGCGCACCTCATTCATAACGGGTATGAGCGACTAGATCGCTCATGCGGACGAGCCATGGCAGAGGAACGCGGGACCGAGCTCGAGTCTCCAACAGTCGCAACCGCTCGCGGGCACGAGGCGGGTATTCGCAAGCTTCCTCAAAGCACTGGAAACGGAACTGGCCGATCGGTTGCATCTTATAAAGATAGTGCATGGCGGTGGACGCGCTCTAGTTGCAGAACTGGACTGTCGTCGATAACGCACAAGGGATCCGCGAACCGGCACTGAAGTGCTCTCGGTGATGAGCTCTGGACGAGATTCTCACATCGCGAGCACAGAGACACGCTGAAACTGCCGGTGAAGACGATTTGGAAACGGAGCCAGACGTATGAGATGACGTACGCTGAGTTCATTGAGCTCCAGGTGGCAATGCACTCACAGTTGAGACGCTTGCTGTGGAGTGTCTCCATCACGAACGGGAAACGCGTCCAGTTTCTGAACCGAGATTTGAGCGCCCATATCAGCATCTGGAACTGCATCGTTCTTCAGGAGCGTCCATCGGCTTTACTTCAGGCGAGGCTTCGATTCGATTGTCTAGTATGCAGTGTGGGTATTGTGCTGGAATGCTGCGGACTCTCGATGAAAAACATCATGTATCATCAGAGCGGCGATTAAGTCCCCGCTTGGAGCAAGCCACTTGTATGGTACGGTCTGCACTGTATCAAGGCCGGACTGCCATATACCTTCGCCACGAACAATGTTCGTGGGTAATTGTGGAACACTCATCGTATTCCTTACTTGGGTATTACGGAGTATAGCGCTGTAGCAAACGAGGCTGGCGCTGCAGTGCGTGGCATTCAAACATGACTCTGCGCTGGCCTTGAATTTCGTCCGGGCGGCATTCCGGTACAGTCTCGAAAACTTTCTCTGTGCAGCAGCGTGCAGCTGTCTGCAACTTTAGTTTGAGTTACCGCGCTATTACGTTCATATTCTGTACAGCACTCTTTTGCAGCGGTAGAGCTAGTTCTCTGTACAGCTGCGTACTTTTATATATATATGAATACGCTCTGCGGGGCGAAAATGTTTCGCGAACATGAGGTAAACTCATGTCCAGTCACCGACGCCTTCCGGCCTTTATTGGCCGGCCCCGTGCCATCGGTGTCAGCTTCTCGTTGTTAACTTCAAGTACAAGAGGCTGCCCCAAAAAGCTCGCCCGCGTTAGCTCCTCGGGTGTTGTCTTCAGCGCCGCATATCCTTTAATATTGATGGCGGCGTTAAAGTGACTTTTCAATTACTCCCTGCGTCTAATGCCTCTGGTGGAACTCACCAATGCAGGGATTCCTCAAAATTCGTGCCCTCTGCGCTGGTACGGTATCATCATCATCCCGTCCGTTAAACACCGTTTCTCGCATACCTACCGTGTTCTTTTCCGCCCCACGGTCTGCAAGGCGAGGTCTCCTTTCGATTTTTTCCGCCAGACAGCTATGACTCGCCTCCAGGATCCCTGACAGCCGTATCAATGACGCTCCCTTCGATTTTGTATTTTTGAAAATGAACGCATTTCATATGCATCTGTGCTATATATCGTGGTAAAGGATTTGATAACATTGAACTGAGTGCGGAACGCAATTTAAGTGAGAACTATGAACTTATGTAGCGTTAAATGTTACACAGGCACATGCTTGATGCAAAATTCGGGAGCGGCGCCCAATGATGTTTCTTGTACAGTTGCAGAAAGATTTATTCAACTTTGTTTAGCTTAAGCTTTTCCCGAGATGTGAGCATCGCGCGTCTCCTGCACGGGGACCCTGAAGCGCTGCCTTGCACGTCTTCCGGCATAGAATACTTTCAGTGTTTGCTTGGCAGTCAGTTCTGAAACGGGGAGAGAGGCATCGCGACGAAGACGCCGCAGTGTAAGCTGCGAAGAACACTGACAAGTTTATGGTGCACGCTGTAGCACCAGCGCTTCGAGTTGTGCGCTTTTTGGAGAAGTCGTGCTACGGTCTCTTTCAGGCTCCTTGTTCCCGGGGTTGCAGCACGTTACGACCACCTGGTGCTGGACGGGCTAGTAACGTGAGAGCACCTCGCGAGCTGCCGTTTGAGAAAGAAGAGCACGCAGTGGGTTTACCGCGCCTCGCTTCTCTGGGCACCGCAGCCGTTGTGGGTCCAGCGGCAGCTTTTGTCTCCGCTATGGTGATATCGTATGCCCTGACTTTTTGGCAACACTCCACTAACCTAAACAAGTCCAAATCAAGAGGCTAAGGACGCTCAGACAGGAGCATTCTGTGCACTTGGACTCTTCGGGACTCCCGGCAAGCCGCGGGTGACGAGCGCGCCCCGGCTACAACGCAGCAACCGAAGTGGAACAGATGAAAGGCGTTTCTTGGAAAAAATTTCTGGCAAAGAACTCAAATTTTCGATACGCATAATCTCCCCGATGTTTCGGACTTAGGTACAGGGCTGGTCGTGAAGCACAGAGGTTTTGTCTTTCTATCGAACTTCGAAAAGTTGCTTATCCGGCGCGAAATCCGCATGCAATGCCTTCCGGGCCATTCTATCCAGCAGATAAGCGTCATAGAGGCGTTTCACGACGCTTTCGCTACTCTTACCTCATTTCAGAGCTTATCAACCTGAACGATTCCATTTCAGAATGGAAATCAAGACCTTTCGTAGCCGATACCATCGAGCTGCGCAGAAAAGCGGTATATGTTGCGTGGTTCCCAACTGCGTATCCCTTTCAACTAAGTTTAATTTCACCTCCGCTACCGCGCTTACCACGAGATCAAAACCACTAGGCACAGTACCGTACAAATCGTAGACGAATTGCCTGTAGAATATATTTTTACTGAACAGTGCAAGGAGAACTGCAATTACCCTGCAGGTCAGTCACACCATATTACTCGCGTGGTGGTAGAGCACTTTAAGAAAGAGTTACATGCGCTCCGCATCAAAACCCGATATTCTCAAAGAGCACTTGCGTTTAATGGTAGAGAATGACCTGTTAATCACCTGACTGAAAGCAAAAGCGAGGATCGTGGTCGCCACCTGCTTCTCTGTTTCTCAACCGGTAGTTCATGTAATGCTGAAAAACTGGCAAACAGTCGCAAAAAATCCCTGTTCACTCAAGGCCATCTTTTTACCGACATCGCAGTTAAAACAAAGTTCCTGGAACGTCATTATCGGCATGAAACAGAGGGGCGTCGGTTTGTTGTTTCAGTCGATGAGACTCCCTTCGGACAAGACGGTCGGGTCGTTGATGAGTATTCGAGGTGAAGGGAGCCCATTGTCTGTGCGATCGGACTCAAAGAGAACGACGATATTATCTGTTCTAGCTGTAGTGGATTCAAGTGGCGGCCTGGGTTTTGCTGGAACAGAAGGCCCTCACAACAGCACCAACAACTTTGTCGAATCATTGAAGACTTTTCCCAGACGTCCGGCGACTTCGTTCTGTTGGACAACGTGGTACTTCGCCATTCCCGTTGCGTTCGGGCTTTTGCCGAGGCTATCGGAGTAGAGATGCTTTTCATTCCTTCGTACGCTCCGCGGTTCAACCGCATCGAAGGAGAGTTTTCTATCAAAAAAAGCAATGCACGCACCACTATTCGAATCGATGATGCGTTCAGCACACGGTGACACGCCGGAGCCAATTTTATTTTGCTTGCGCAAATACTGCTCTTTTGGGGAAGGTCCCCACCTGAAGACATAACGAAGTGCGTTCATTTGAAGAAATAAAAAATCTTAGGAATGAGCTGGGGTGTACACTTGAGAAGTTCGAGATAAAGAAACGCCAGCGGGCGCTTCGGCGAAAGAAAAATACGGAGAGCTTACAGAGCAGCATATGGCACGAAAGGCGCAAGTTCGAATACTACTTGTACTCGGAACACGAGCGGCGGCAAGAAACGCATGGAGCTCGTGATCCGAGGCTTGAACGCTGCTATCAATATCAGGAGATATTCTGTGTTGAAAACAAGGCCCGCAGGGATAACGCGTGCCAATTTTGTGGGATTGCCTCTCAGAGTCAAAATGCTCAAGGACGAGCTGATACCGATAGCAGGGGGCCGGCGAAAAAGATATCGGAAGGTGTCACAACGTCGCTGGAAAGACATACATTCTATGCCAGGAAAGTATTTTCGTGGCGCCGACATGAGCGCCGCCTGCACCTGCAATCCTACCCGCTGATCCGAAGAGCGCTCTACGCATACGCTCTGGGCTATTTTCTGCAGCTTTCTTGAGGTTTAGCACATATATTGTACAGCTTTATGTGGCAGACTGGGCTGCACTCGTCGACGTCTTTATATTGGAGTTGTACGCTTGGAGCAACTGGCACTTCGACAGGAAAGCCAGCCTCGGTCGCGCACCGCTGCTCAGTCTCAGCAGCGGGCTTCCGCGCTGCCCCGATGCCGTGTATCCGTCGTGGTGTCTGCACGTCACGCACGCACTCGAGGACTTCAAATCCCTTGAAGATGCAACGGAACACTGATCCGGCGGGCAATAGCATAGGAATCGAACCGACTGTGCGAGTAGAGGACGTATACAAGTCGTTCCAAGATAAAAAGAAAAGCCTCTTCTCTTGGCGTTTTGAAGCGTTGACAGTTCCGGCTCTCAGGGGGGTGTCCCTTGACGTTTACGCTGGTGAAGTCTTCGGTTTACTTGGCCCGAACTCTTCGGGCAAGACAACGCTCTTACGTTGCATGTCGACTTTGTGCAAGCCAGATCGAGGTGCTGTGTACGTGTTAGGCAAACATACGGTGCGAGAGTCCTTTGCGGTGCGGCATTGCATAGGAGTGGTCTTTCAAGACGCCGGTGTTGATAAAATTCTCACTGGGCGTGAGCATATGGAACTCTTTGGAAACTTGTACCACATGCCACCCGCTCATTTGCGTCGTCGCATTGATGAACTTGTCGGCATGCTAGAACTCGAGCCCTACGTGGATCGCCTAACGGGCACCTATTCGGGAGGAATCAAGAGGCGCCTCGATCTCGCTCTAGGGCTGCTGCATGAACCTTCAGTTCTGTTGCTTGATGAGCCCACGGTCGGCTTAGATCTTAGCAGCCGGCGAGTTATCTGGAATGCTGTTCGAAAATATGCTACAGCGGGGAATACGATTGTTTTCACGTCTCACTACTTAGAAGAAGTTGAGATTCTGGCTGACCGAGTCGCTATTCTGGATGAGGGGGTCTCGATCGCGGTCGGTTCGCCGCCAGACCTGAAACGCCAAATCGGTGGTAGACGGTTCACGATTCGAGTGGAGGAGTTTTGTCCAGAAAATATTGCCCAGGCGGCTCTGGAGGCGCTACGAAGCGAGGGCATCGTAGAGAGGGCGCAGATCAATGCATTTGATTACAATGCGCTCGAGCTATTTGTTGAGCCGGAGCTGCTGGATCAGCTAGGTATTGATCCTTCGTTGAACGAGGATGAAGCCTATTCGGTGTACGCGGAAAGAATTCGTCAGACACTGAAAGGAAAAGGATTTGATCTCTTCGGTATTACGGAACGAGGTGTGAGTCTGAGCGATGTCTATATGTCGTTTGCTGGGCGCGATTTTCGCGCTGCAGATGAAGCCGCGCGATTGGATGCAAGCACGAAAAAGCGGAAACCAAAGCGCCGTTCCAGCTTGGAAAGCTAGCGTCTCGGAAACCTCTGAAGAGCAGTCCGTGATGCTGCCCGCATCAGAGGTCTATTCGAAGACAGCGGTCCCGGTAAGTGGACGCCAACACTTTTTTCGGATGCAGTTATATCCGCCAGCGCGGCTCATATAGCCGCGTACACGCGAGCACGTGGCATTTATCAATCGCAGAAAGCCGACTGGCTGCGATCGAAATTCAACTCCGTGACTGCTCTCTTGGGAGCAGTCTTTCCACTGCTTTTTTGCGCTCTTTGTATTGTCCAGGCGAGATTCACTGCAGCTCATGCGATGAACGTATGAATGGCGGCCCGCCTGGCACCAACGCCTGCAAGCAAGAGCAACGATAGGCCGCATCCACCGTAGAACAGGCAGTACGCGCATCCTAGTAAGACCACTGCGGCTTCGAGCTACCGCAGCAGAAACTCTGTATCCGCACTAGTTACTGGACCTGGTTGAGACTTTCTCACGCAATGGTCGCCTGCATGCTGTACATTGGTCTTCCTTGTCACTGTTGCTCTCTCCTATGCACAGCAAGTGCGGGTTGGCCAGGACTTGATATGAGTCTTACTGCGGTGCTGCTGTTTCTCTCGCCGAAACGGCTCGTCTGCGTTTTTTTCTGAAAGAGCATGAGCTTTCTCATACGAAACCGTTCAGGAAACTTCACTTGAATTTTCCTGCTTTGTGAACTTATCCTCTCGGTAACAGAGGTGTTTCCTGAACAGAGCGTATCTGTAAAGCGGTGTTGCGCTATAGGACCCGGCAGGTAACCCCGGCAGCTATTGTGGAGAGTCTGTGCTGCGGGGCATAACGTCCAAGCCTGGTCGCACATCGTAACTCGTTGCGTAGATAGGTCAAAAACCTGTTTTCCTGTGTCGCTGTGAGCCTCACCTGTGCACGTTCCTGCGCAGCGGGGAATGGTATATGGGACGGCAGTGCGAGGCAGGGCAAACGAATGCGGCATTTTTCGCAGGCAACGGGGAGCCCAACCTGGCCAGACTCTACAGTCGTCAATGCTGGACGAAACCTGGATTCTCCAAGGCTTGTACGCCGGTGCCAAGGTTAAAAAGGAACACTGACCTTATCGGACTGCTGCTACCTATCGATTCCTTAACCTACCTTGAATGGATGCTTGGCCTCGAAAGTCGAATTGCAGTAATACGGGCATACAGATTCATATACAGTTCTGAGAAGTTCGGTGGTCTGTTCGACTTGACTCCTTCGACGCTTTGCCGCTAGAATGCGTTACGGATCCGAAATAAAGATGGTACGCGACGCCCTCGAACAGGGTTCGTTATTCGACCTGCATCGTTGTCCAATTCACATGTTCAACCTCAACTGTGCTGCTTTCCTTATACGCAGCAGGCTGAAAGCACGCATCCTTCAAGTTTCCGATCATTCTATTTCAAGGCGACTCGAGGGCGCAGCAGTTCGCGCCGCTGGACTGGCGAAGAATGCTGCTTGACGTCGCCCCTGAGGAAATGCTCAGAAGCTCATAGCGAAAAGTCACTGAAATTCTCACGATAAATAATCGATTGCGTTCGAGAGTCGAATCCTCCCCTCTTTGTGGTCATCGACGAAGCAGCATTCGACGGCAGCGCAATAGATCTCACGGGAGATGCTTTCATATGTCACCGTCTCTTCTGTTTGCATGGAAAGGGTCTTGGACTTTGAGTTGAGGCATCGCAGCGATTGCTTCCAGTAGAGCCTGCGTCACCGCTTTGCGGTAAGGGACCGTAAAAGGATCGAAATTTCTCGACTTTTACCCTAGCGAGGTGTCTCCTCCCCGCACTAGTGCCGTCGTGGGCAGCATCGCGCGACGCAAACCCTCCGTCCAATGAACAGCGAGCGCTGGTGTTTGCATCGGGCAGAGTACTCGCGGACATGGTCGCCCAGAAGAACCCCGTGATTTAAGGGTACAGCACCGGGCGCGGAAACCGCGGAGCGCATCCTGGGGCGCCTTCTGTACCCTTCAAGCGCATGAACCGAGCGCATGAACCGAGCGCATGAACCGAGCGCATGAACCGAGCGCATGAACCGAGCGCATGAACCGAGCGCTGAAGCGAGCCCTCACGCGCTGCAGGGTGAGCCTCGTTGGCGAAGGAGGCGTACTCCTTATATGCGACCATCTAAGCGCATCCATGCGTCACGCCTGTGCAGAGGGCAGCGAGACTGTGTCCAAAGAAGATGACAAGAGCAATTGAAACGCAGATCGCAACCTCAGCCTGTGCATGAAATGCGTCTAAACAGGCCGCAAGTAACGTGGCTCGGACTGTACTGCTGCCAGCAATACTCCCCCATTGGTGACAATAGAACTTCAGGGATAGGTGAGACCAGCGTATTCAAAGGCGAGCTTGAGAGCAACGAAAGAGAAGCAGTCGCTGAACGGTCAGTGAAAAGCTGGTTTTCATGGCAATTACGAGGGACTCAAACTCTAGGGTGTGCTTGTGAGTTCCCTGAGTGCATCAGTCTTATTTTTATGTGGCACATGTACAAGGCACGCTTCGTCGGAGCAGGCAATGGAAGCTCGCCTCACGACCGACGGTGGATTCTGCAACGAGCTGCATAACGCGCTGCGGTCTGTTCGTAGCAGCATTTATGTTGCTAGTGGTGCTTTCTCGAGCTGAGGACGAAAGCTGCTTCCTTAGAAGGACACGGGGTGGCGATCGAAGTCCACGCTGAAGTCAGCGACTTCCTTCTGGCATTTCTATGCGAAGAAACACGCTGAGTGGCTTTCTCCCTCTGCTTAGGGTAAGGGCACGAAAAGCGACTGTTTCGCAACAACCCTCCTCGATGAGCGTTTTCGCACAGTACTCGTCTCAGCAGCACCAGCAGTGCTCCTCTATAGAGCGGGTGAGTTGTCGCCGTTTCCGCTTAGAGTCTCCACCTGATACTTGGAGGCTAGGCGCTGCGCTGGCTCGCCTTGCACGGCCTGGCGATGTGTTTCTGCTTCAGGGCAGCCTCGGAGCCGGAAAGACGACATTGGCTCGGGGCTTTATTCAAGAGTTTCTGAACGATCCCGAACTTGAAGTTGTCTCACCTACGTATCTTCTGGACGTGACCTATCCGGACTACGAGAACAAGGCCAAAGTTCCTGGTGTAGTTCTTCATCATCTGGACTTGTATAGGCTGGAGAACGCTGACGATCGCCCAATTGCGGACTTTGCCGATATATTCACCCATCAAATATGCTTGGTCGAATGGCCAGAGCGCCTGGGAAAGTATTCAACACCAGAAGAATTCTTGCAGATCCGCTTCTCCTTCGTAGCGGGCGCGGATGGGCCTCGCGTTATTGAATCATCTGGTTTTGCGAGTCACAAGCACCTGGAGAATCCACGCTGGTCACAGGCACGCATCGATCAAATACAATGGCAATGTTCAGCAGCTTAGATATGCCGAGAGCCTCCGAAGCTTTCGAGGAGACCACCATTGCGTAGACCCTGACGCACACCTCGGGTGTGATTGGACCGGCTCTCTGTGCGTCTTCAACGCTTTTCTCGTTGCCGCAGAGACGAGCACATATGTGGCATGGCTGTTTCATGCTGCCTCGATCTCTTATATACTGGAGTGCGAGCAGGCCCTATCATCAAGTCGACACCGTGTGCGTCGTTCTAGCGCTGCCGCTTGATGGAGTTCTCCGTAGAAAGCAGCCATGTGAACTTTCGTGGCAATGCACATATCCGTTCCGCAAGCGTGCTACTTGTTCAAACTGCTACATATGGGAATTTTCAGTCTTTGCCGACGCATAAATCTTCGAAAGATGGACGCACATGTTAAGGAGAACGAAAGATCTTTCAAGATCCACGAAACCGCGAAATATGAACGCGGCATTAGCAGCGTCGGAAGCAGTCTAGCCCAACGACTACCCAACGACTCTTCTGTGGTATATCTTCGAATGACTTCTGTCCATTGTCGCGTGATAAGAGTTGATGGTATGGCAGTATCCGTAGATAATAATCACAGCGCAATGTCGTGTGTTCGACATGAGTTGCGGAGGCACCCCGCAACGTTTGTTCGTTGTCTTCGTCTCATGCTTACTCTCGTGAGAGAATAAAGTAAAGCAGATGCACTCAGGGAACTCACAAGCACACCCTAGAGTTTGAGTCCCTCGTAATTGCCATGAAAACCAGCTTTTCACTGACCGTTCAGCGACTGCTTCTCTTTCGTTGCTCTCAAGCTCGCCTTTGAATACGCTGGTCTCACCTATCCCTGAAGTTCTATTGTCACCAATGGGGGAGTATTGCTGGCAGCAGTACAGTCCGAGCCACGTTACTTGCGGCCTGTTTAGACGCATTTCATGCACAGGCTGAGGTTGCGATCTGCGTTTCAATTGCTCTTGTCATCTTCTTTGGACACAGTCTCGCTGCCCTCTGCACAGGCGTGACGCATGGATGCGCTTAGATGGTCGCATATAAGGAGTACGCCTCCTTCGCCAACGAGGCTCACCCTGCAGCGCGTGAGGGCTCGCTTCAGCGCTCGGTTCATGCGCTCGGTTCATGCGCTCGGTTCATGCGCTCGGTTCATGCGCTCGGTTCATGCGCTCGGTTCATGCGCTTGAAGGGTACAGAAGGCGCCCCAGGATGCGCTCCGCGGTTTCCGCGCCCGGTGCTGTACCCTTAAATCACGGGGTTCTTCTGGGCGACCATGTCCGCGAGTACTCTGCCCGATGCAAACACCAGCGCTCGCTGTTCATTGGACGGAGGGTTTGCGTCGCGCGATGCTGCCCACGACGGCACTAGTGCGGGGAGGAGACACCTCGCTAGGGTAAAAGTCGAGAAATTTCGATCCTTTTACGGTCCCTTACCGCAAAGCGGTGACGCAGGCTCTACTGGAAGCAATCGCTGCGATGCCTCAACTCAAAGTCCAAGACCCTTTCCATGCAAACAGAAGAGACGGTGACATATGAAAGCATCTCCCGTGAGATCTATTGCGCTGCCGTCGAATGCTGCTTCGTCGATGACCACAAAGAGGGGAGGATTCGACTCTCGAACGCAATCGATTATTTATCGTGAGAATTTCAGTGACTTTTCGCTATGAGCTTCTGAGCATTTCCTCAGGGGCGACGTCAAGCAGCATTCTTCGCCAGTCCAGCGGCGCGAACTGCTGCGCCCTCGAGTCGCCTTGAAATAGAATGATCGGAAACTTGAAGGATGCGTGCTTTCAGCCTGCTGCGTATAAGGAAAGCAGCACAGTTGAGGTTGAACATGTGAATTGGACAACGATGCAGGTCGAATAACGAACCCTGTTCGAGGGCGTCGCGTACCATCTTTATTTCGGATCCGTAACGCATTCTAGCGGCAAAGCGTCGAAGGAGTCAAGTCGAACAGACCACCGAACTTCTCAGAACTGTATATGAATCTGTATGCCCGTATTACTGCAATTCGACTTTCGAGGCCAAGCATCCATTCAAGGTAGGTTAAGGAATCGATAGGTAGCAGCAGTCCGATAAGGTCAGTGTTCCTTTTTAACCTTGGCGACAAAGTCGCGAAATGTGTTATCTAAACGAGAAGCGTTTTATTATCAATATCGTCTTCGCGTACTTGTGGGTACATGAAGAACCGTCCAAATGCATCGGTGACGCAGTTGAAGAGGATATCTTTGGGCAATCAGTACTGGTCAGCGCTCGCAGCTAAAACGTTTTCCTCAATCCGATGTCTGAACGAGTTTGACTTGTACGACGCCTGGTACTGGGCGTGTTTCGTACAGAGTACTGAGCACTCTGTGATTATGTGTGCTTGGGGACACGCATTTTGTTTGGAGAAACTCCTTTGCCGTGGGCGCGTGAGCTTTTTGGGACTCTGAGAACCACAGCGGACTGGAGACGTCTAGTGAACCAAAGCTCAAAAAAGCCAATCGCTCAGGTTCTTCCTACGAGGAACGGCACCAAACCGTCTGCGAGCATGGTAGACCGTAGGATAGCTAATTCAGGCCAGGTGAGGGGCCTCTCTTCTTCACTTGAGAGCACTGGTTGGAAAGCGCTTTCGAAGAGAAAACTTTGTTTGGTTATTTTCATTCTGCTTCCCCTGCTTAACATAGTACAGACACGAATTTACTCTCGGGAGCAAGCGCACCACGTACCCGCGGCAAAGTCGCCGAGACATCACGACCTGTTGTCGCTAAGAGAAATACTGCATCTTCTTGAAAAACATGAAAAAGAAATCCATGAGAAACATAGAGCATCACGCGACACGGTAACCGTCGTTCTGAACGTGTTCCTTCGACCGGGAGCATTCCGTCGCGTCCTCGATGGAATCGGAAGTCAGACTGCTCTGCAAAGCATCACTCATGTAAACGTTCTTGCCTTGGGGTCCCCATTCGTCCATCAGTATGGGAAGCTTCTTGAAGAGTACCGCAAGACTGCGAGTTGGACATCGGAGGTTTCTATTTCCCTCGTGACATCGGAGCCGACTTTCAACCCCGGTTATTTTGGACGTTTTCTGCTGTCGATGAATCTGAATACAACTTTCACGCTCATTTTAGATGATGACGTTGTGCTGGGAGCGCGATACCTGGAGCTGTGTCTGCGTTGGGCCCGCTCTATCGACAAACATGCTGTGCTTGGCCAGCGCGGGGCGCGATATTACAGAAACGAACTTCGAAAGCGCTCATTGTTTGGCCTTGGCAAGCGCCTTTCTCCGAATAAATATCATGATTTTTTCGGGGAACACGGCCTACTGCGGGACACTGATGTGCTCTTCTCCGCTTGGTTCTTGCGGACGAAGTGGATTCTCAAGATGTTCGCGGAGGAGCCCCTCACCTGGGCCACCGCCGAGGATATCCATTTAGGTATGTTGCTTCGTCAGCGCTTCGGCATAAGAATGGTCGCCTTACCGGTAGATCCCCAGTTGCCAGAATTTCGACTCAATCATGACCAATCCCTGGAAATAACGAACCGTTCTTGGTCGGACGAGAATACAGCACTGGTTCGCCTTCGTGATGCAGCGGTGGATATGTGGCTTTCGAGAGAGCTTCATGGTCAACTTTTGAATCCACTGCTATACTCCTGGACCAGAAAAGATGTTTTTTGGTACAGCATGCCTGTGAAACGAGGTGCAGGAGCGCTATCTGCCTACTCGTCATCCCAACGGAAGAATCGCAGCGGACGCCTACATGTTCTGTGGCGTCCCTTTGCCTGCAAACGGCTTCGTTTCGCTCCGAACGATTCTGTCCCAATGATATCGCTGCCATACTGTCGCCGCTTACGCTACCGACGACCTCGTATCGGCATTGCAAAGTCATACTTCGGGCTCTGGAATAGCGGTTATTTAGCGGACTGCATGTTCTGGGGTGATCGAAATGGGGCTTCATACCATGAGTTTCTGGGCTATACCCTCGATATTCGAGGCCAAGATGAATGGATCCTAGACGGGATTTTGTATGGAAATACCTACGGCCGCGTTCGGCTCTGGGATGTCCGCCGGAACGCACTGATCATCGATGAATATCTCGAACAGAACGTAACCCTGCGACTGAAGCGCGTTACAGTTGTGCCACCGACGACCATTATAGCCCTCTTTTCAGAACGTCTGGATGACGGTGTACGAGCAGCACAGCGGAAATTGTTTGATGAAATTCGAATCTTACCGAAGGATGGCACGTAACAGGACTTAGGAGAGCACTGTCCGAGAATGCTGATCAATTTTTGAATGGGCTCCAACTATGCAAAGGGATCATCATTGATCATTTTCATGCGAATTGCACATCTGAGCCTCGTGCAGACCATAAACTCTCAAGCCGTTTCTGCGCCCATGCTAGAATGGCATGGAACGGGTCCTCTAAATAGGGTGGATACAATAACATTTGGATCGCTTCCCATTGTCGAGAGCATCAGCACGTGCTGGCTTTTGCAACCAATATTTCCTTTTCATCTCTCTTATATCTGGCTTCAAGTGCGCAAGTCTCTCCTTTCCTGTTGCTCGATTGACAGCGATCGAAGGACTCTGATGGAACTCTTACATTCCGGATTTCTCCGCGTCTGGCTGCTTTTCACACATATCGCACTATGGCGGAACCTGCGATCTACGCCTCACCTGCCAGCATCATTTTCTTCGTATACGGCCTCGGTGCCCCGTCGCAGCCGCGATACTCGGCCCTGTAATCAGGAATTTCCATATGTCCTCCATTTCTCTTTATCCGGGAGCCGGCCAGTGGTGCATCAAGACCTGCTTCATGACACGCTATTTGCCTTTGACGGGTACACGAGGCTCCATTCGGTGATCTGCTCTGTTTTCCCGCCCGATGGCGCATCCTATGATGAAGGACTTATTGTGAGCGATCCCCTCGGCAACTGTTCTCTCCGCTGCAAATGCCACCGCATTCTCTTCACTCGATAGCTTTGCATCTTTTCCCATGCGCGCTCGTCGTTGAATAATTACTCTTCTCACAAAAGTGCAGACGTGCGTGGCTGGATGCGAAGTTTTGTAGCCACTCGTAACCATCTTGTGCCCACATATTCCATCTGCGTGCGTTCATACGGCAAAGGGTTCCCAAACTCCCTTCTGTTTCGCCCGCTCGCTCATCGCGCAATGCCCACATTCGTTCCCTACCAGTGAAACAAATATTGTGGGTACCCGAATAGAGCGTACGGATATGGTTAGAAGTCAGAGACTTCGAAATTTATGGCCCCAGATCCTCTTCAGTTATGACGGGGAGGCTTCAGGGTCAGACCCTCTTTCGAGTCTCACGGAGGCGCAGAAATTATTATCCGCGCTCCCTCTGTCCAGGCCGATACGGATTATATCGGGGAACAAGTTCGCGAATCCATGTATTTGAATGCCCTTTGTTTCTCCGCGTTTTTGCCTTCTGAACAGTGTGTCTTTGAGGTCCGAGGGGGCCTTTAAGAGTGGGGGACATTCTGAATTGATGAGAATGCATAAATCGATGCCAAGGGACACGGAAAAGGACAATAAGTTTCCAAGCAGTCGTGCGACCACCCCGCTCCTCCGATTTTTCTTTCCCTTCGCATCTTTCTCTGCAATCCGTCGCTTTTCCTATTTCCAGGTGTTCTTGAGGGTCTCCGCAGCTCTGAGAGATAAGAATGTAGTTTGCTTGATGAACTTCATATCGTCCATCACGACCTTTGATTTTTTGACGCTCGTGTTCTGTATCGTCCCCTTCCGCTCCGCTCTCGCACGGGCGGTGCCTCCATAACGAGACGCAAATAGGGCTCCTCGAGGACTGGAAACTAGGAAGACAGAGATGCTTTTATATAAGGTGAAAATTTCTTCCTCGTATCCTCTCAAACAGCACTAGAGACGCATAAGCGCCATCGCATTCTTGTGCAGGCTACTTCCGAGCTGTAAATCCATTTGCTTCTCGGCACCTGGGCCTTGGGGAATACCGGACAGCGATTGATCATGCTCTCTATTCTCCGAGCCGATGAGTCTGGACGAAGCGCTGGTTATAAAGAGCTCCTTCTTACTGTCCAGAGTCGTGACCAAGTCGTCAACCATATGTCTTTACGTTATCGCATGCTTGAGGTACTGGTAGAGATGGGCTCTGGCATGGTGCCGGATCATCGTGCATATCGACTCCCAAGTGCTTTACGAGTTATCCTGGCCGCTTTGAGTTACCAAGATACGAAGAGTTTCAAATGCTATGAATGCATTCAGCTGGGAAACTGAAGTGCATTCAGCGTCGATGAACTCACGCAGCCGAGGAGATGGATCTTGTATGCACTCGTGGAGAATGGCAACTAAAAAGGCTGTCTGAGTCCATAGCGCCTCCCTGAAGTCGCCAAATTTTAGAAGGTCCTCAGCACTCTCGAGTTACACAGTCTTGATTGTGATTTAAGAGTACTGCGGGAGCTAGCTACAAATGAGAGAGGTTTTCCCGTATGCGAGCTATGCGTTTAGGCAGGAGAAAGTACGTTCTTAACATTCCCTTCAGACCGACGTGGATTAGAGCAGCAATGAGCGCAGCCGCTTGTGCGAGAGAACAGGCGGACCATAGGCTTCGTACATGAAGGTGCCCTGTCTGAGAGGGGTATATTTCTGGAGAACCGGTACGCACATCTTTTCAAAGCGCTCGAGGCTTGAATAATTGCTCTTCCAGAGCTTTCCCCGGCAGAACATATGTCCCTGTGCTGGGTGCTTCTTTTGATGAACACGCTTGAGATATACGTTCCTCATGCCTTGTTCATCTTTTTCTGATACCGCCTTGGAAAGTCGCCATCCGCAAATGGGAAAGATTTAAGGAAAACAAGTGCCGAAGAACTTAGCGTGTTCAGTCGCGGAGCCCATAGCACCGAGCACCAGTTCGTGTCGAGAACAATCCGATTTTCTGAAGCTTGTATTTGTTTTCCTGAATCTTTTCTTCGCGGCCTTGAAGACGTCTTCAATCGGGTCGGGCCCTCTAGACTATGTGGCAGTGCATGAAATATCCAATCCTCTGTTCTCTGCTGTTTTCCAAACAGAGTAGGATTTCAGAACGCGATGTTGTTCAGAGTGAAACGAGTATCGGAGGGAAAATCTAGGTTGCTGACAATGTCGACCAAGTTTGCTCCTTCCAGGCTCACTTTGTGCAAAGCGGAGACGTAGAATTCCATGGAAATGATTGCAGCAGTGATTGGAGTTCGAACCCAGCATCCGTTTCCATGCAAGCAGAACAGACGGGATCCTGTAACTGCACATCTCGTAAGAGTAACTGGGCCACATTTGAATGGCGTTTCACTGATGGTAATGAAGAGAGGTGGATTCGACGTGCAAAATGAATCAATCATGTGAAGAGGTAATTTGATTGAATTTTCTGCATGAGCTTGTGAGCAAAACGTGAATGAACGACATCGAGTTTTTTACTCGTCTATCCATCAGAGCGAATCTTGTGCCCACGTGTAGCCCAGAAACAGAACTTTCGAGTTCTTGAACACTCCGGAATTCGAGCATCCTGGTCATAAGGGAAATAGAAGAGTGAAGGGATGCACGTATGAACTGTTTCATGATTTCGTATATTTTACAGACCCTTGTTTTACGACATCGCGGTTCTGCTTAATTTCGGTCATTCAACGAATTGCACCGGTAAAAAGTGGAAGGAACCACTCCGGAAAGAAAATCGAGAACTCTTAAACTACGTATGAATCCGTAAAATTTTAGTCATGATATTCGAATGTCGACAATGTTCACCTGAAACATTTTCGGAGAAAAACAAAAGGTATGAGCAGACCGAGCTGTTCAGTGTTCTGTTCTAACCTGACACTGGTGTATATGTATGTTCAGTAAAACAATAAACTTTCAAGGACCCTAGAGTGTCTATACACACCCAATCACATACGCCTCCCAGCATGTTTTGGCCGGTCTCCTGCTATCGGCCTCAGTTTCTCTTTTTACACGTCGACCCTGAGAGGCTGTCCCACAAAGTTTGCCTGCGTCAGCTCTTCGCGTCTCGTCTTCAGCGCCACACATCGTCTGACATTGACGGCGGCGTCTTATTCTCGGCTTAGAAAATCCTTGGGTTTATGGCGATTGGTTGAGGTCACTACTGCAAGGAATCGCAGAACAAGCGCCCTCTGTGCCACTGTACTCTCGTTATCGTCTCTTCGGGCGAAAAACTTTTCTCGCCTGCCTCCTCTTTTCCTCATCCTCTTCGTCACTTGCTCGTCTTCACTCGATGGTCAGGGACGGGAGGATCTTGAAGCTTCTCCGACATCAGGCAATGACGGCCCTGCAAAATCCCTGACTTCCATATCCATACCTCTAACTTGGATTTTGTACTTTTTAAAAATGACGTACTTCGAGCTCATTTGCTATAAACCGCGAAAAGGCATTTAATTACACGCACATGAGGTCGATCACACTTGAGGTGAAAGAATATTCGGACCCGCCACAAAGCGGATCGATTTTGTGATGAGCGCACTGGCAACACCGCAAGTGACTTTCCGTCGACGACCATGGAGCATCTCCGACCGCCAGTGGATCGAAATCACTCCGTCCAACAGGAACAACGTGGAATCTTGCTGCTCATTTTCAAGATACAGTTTGTCTTTGAGCTCAATCCGGCGAGGAGGAGGAGGATACTTCCAGCCTTCTCACTCTCAATGGCCGAGAATCCGATCCCAACGATGGTGCCAAGCCTTTTTCCTATTCCTTCGAGGTCCTCTTCTAAACGAGTGCCGTACCGGAAACCTCGTCTCCCGTGTGAGGTTCGGTCGAGATCCGAATTGCAAAAAATCCTTGAAACAGTGGGCCGTTGCCTCTGGGTACCGCTCTCCCTACAAAATTCAGCTATTCTGAATGGCAGGCAACATTCAAATTATGCAGCCAAAACGCATATCATTTGTGAGATCGGCAATTGTTTCAATGCCGTTCATATGCCGCAGACGGTACAGGTGATGCTGGCATGGCTCGTTACGCGGAACCTGGACGCAGTCACCACGCTCTGTGAGCACAAAGGGCCACGCTACCGATGTGCTCATCGCGTGAGCACACATGCCAAAAGTGGAACCCACGGACAGAATTCGGTAGTGGCAGCGACTCAGCAAAATCAGCTCCGCAGCCGCTATGACATGCTCACGAATATCTGCGGGAACATCGCGCGCATCAAGCTCGGGATCCAAAAAGTGGAAGTGTGGCGCTTTCTCTAATTTTTGTAACTCGCTGAGAAGGGGCGAGGAATCAGATGCGATGAATAAATACACACTACTAGGGCTGAGAAGGTCCTCCAAGTTGCTCTTCACCAAAGAGATACAGCGGAGCATTGAGTACAATCGGTGTCCCCGCAGGCGATATCGCCGCCAACGCGGTGCGGATGCCTCGCTCCGGATGTGCACCCCAACGATCTTTGCACCCGGCATGGGAGAGCTTGTGCAAAGCATGCCTGTGCGCGCACAAAAATGGTCCAGAATATTCTGTACAAAAGCGTTCGGCATCCAAACTCCATTGGAGACGCTACGAAATGCGGCTGCGCCAAGCTTTTCACACAAGAGCGGTCGTATATGCCGGTTCAGATATAGAGCCGGCACAAACCATTGGTTGCTCTCCACATCTAGAAATGGAGGCCTGACTCCTCGCCGACCTCTGAACCACCAAGTCGGATTCTCTTCAGCGATCATCTTGTATGGCTGGTCATACCCGGGCGAGATCCGCTGCCAAATAGAATCATGTTCGCGAACCCGCAGCAAAGATCGTTCCGCACGCGGGAACAGCGACGCATTGTCAAAGCTTTTATTCCATAACGCGGCTGCTGTCCCTGGGGTGAAAGCGCGTGTGAAGCGCTCGCTGTCTATAAAGAACGGTCTGTCCAGCGCTACGGACAAAACGTAGGCGGAAGCAAGGCCGAGCAACAGGTTCCCCCAGCCACCACGCTCTTCTGTATCGCGGTAAACGACAGCACTCTCAGGCAAGGAATACGCTGTGACTTCCTTGCTGACGCGATGCAGTCCAAGGTTGAAACTTCCGCGAGAGTTGTTCCTGAAACGCTCGGAACAGAAAGGTACTGGCCAGTTTGGAAACGCGAGGCTGAAATCATACGGAAACCCCTGATTTCGTGGAGCAATTGCACACGATCCATTTTCTCGGCCGAGCACATATATAAGTAGGTAAAGCAATAAAGCTAGCACTCGTCCAACTCGCTTACGACACAGAGTTAACATACTGACCGTGGCAGCATATGCTGCAGCCAAGTACCCGAGTGAATTGGCGTAATGTGCAATATCTGATCCAGAGCACATTTCTACTCATCCAGGTTTCAAGCGGAAGATTGGCATGCGTTCAACGTTCCTCGCGCAGCATCCAGCAGATTCGATTCAAAGCCACGTTGGTTTTCTGGGGGAACTCGGGATCCAAAGAAAGACGTCAGAGCATGGAAGAATACGAAACTCTTCGATGCAGTTCACAATGCGCTGTGCAGACCAAAAATCGATACAACGGGAGCCTTTCCTGATAAACAGCAACAGTCGGTCCAAAATAAACCGAGGCGAAAGAGGACCATATGCAGCGCCTACCCGATCTTAGAAGTTGCAGGTAAAGCACTCTCCGTGGGACGTGTTTTATGCTTGAAATCCAGGTTTGTATGGGGTCCATCAAAACAACATGCATCGATCACATCCTTATCGATAGGAAGCGCCTGGCTGTTCAGAGCGAGCCAAACGCATTAGGAAAACAGGTAGATGGTCGATTGATCAGCCGGGGTATTACAGTGGCTCTAAAACTAATATTCTCTCGACTGCGGGGGTAACCCGCTCGCACGCGCCCCTACATGCAGGAGGCGCCAAGTGTTCAGTTCTATGCGAATGATATTAACACTCTTCAGGTTGGATAGTACGAGAGCTTTTCTCGTTATTCGAAACATCTTGTAGAGTAACAGCACCAGCATAATCTTCATTCGAATGCAGCAAGACTCGAGATTCAACAAAATGCCGTCTCGGGCAGCATCAGGATTTCAAAAAGATGCGCAATAAATTTGTAATGCTGCTCGATCGATGCATCGTATCGGAATCCATCGTATGCAATTCTTGTCGATACCCAGGTAAAAGATGATGAGAGACCTCCAGATGCCTTGAAGTCCCGCGAGTACCAGCACAGTGGTTCTGTCGGCGGGGATAGTGGTACCAGTCAAGTGACCTTTGCGGTGCCGCGAATAGCGGAAGGGCTCCTTGCAAAACTGTACGAGCCGCTGCCGCGGTCACGCACAGCAGCCGAACGGCTTGGTCGTAAGGTTATGGGCGTCGGCTCGAAGCTTTCGATTATGGAGCGGACCTGTGCGCATTCCTATTGATAGAGTGCATGTATGGATGTGCGTTCAAGGCTGCCGATCCCCGCGTGGATGTGTCCACATGCTCATCGATGGTGTACATCCGAAACGCTCGGCCTCTTCGTCAGAGCATTTCATCTTGGGGCCGATTCGCCGTTCGAACCTCTCTCGCCCATTTTTCCCAGTATGCAAGGTCACCACCATAGACAGCATGAAGATACTGGGCTACGATTCCGGTATCGACACCCATGTCGTCAAAACTGTATCCTTGATGATTTCCGTCATGAGCGCTTTTCAGGAGTGCGTCGGGAGTAAGTCCCCAGGGGTTCCCGTTTGTATGTTTCGGGCGCGATGATTCGTTATTTCGGCAACATCTTACTTTGACTCGGAAAGCGCTCCCTCTAATTACGAAGTTCTCTGGATCGAGTGACTGTACCTTCTGAGAGGCAGCAGTTTCTGCGAAGACAACGAAACCATAACCCTTCGAGAGCCCTGTATGGTGGTCGACAACCACTCGAACAGCTTCGAGTGATCCGAAGCGTGAAAAGAACGCGCGCAGATCGTCCTCAGTACAAGCCTGGGGAAGTCCCGACACGTAAACCCTTCGTGACGGCTTCTCGCCCAGCCCGGATGGCCCATACCGTTGCGCAGTGTCCACAACAGTGTTGGACTCAGGATCTTCAGCAGACTTTGGGACAGCAACTTTCGTTTCCACTAATCGTCCATCCAGTTCGTGACGCTCCAAGGACGCCACAGCTTGCGCCACTCCCTCTTCTTCGAAAGTTACAAAACCGAAGCCTCGAGGTTGCCCTGTTTCACGATTTCGCATCACCACCGCATCAATAACTTTACCGAAGCGTTCAAAGTAAGCAACAAGAGACGCCTCATTGGTGTCCCATGAGAGGCCTCCAACAAAAACTTTGCGCCTTTTATCTTTTCTTTCCATACTTAAGTTTAGAACAAGGCAGAATGGAGGCCTTGATTCCGCTCTACTGCGATTCAGATTTCGAAGTGGCCTTGTCAACGCTGGACGTATTCGAACTCCCGATATAATCCGAGCAGTGAATTCTGAAACACCAGTACTGCCACATACTGTATTGTTTGCTTCTCCTGCAGGCATGCAAACAAAGCAATGTGTCGGTTAGAGTCTGGGAAAGCCTCGGAAAAGCTTTTTGCTGCCAGTGCTAGACTTCGAGAACGCGGCTTCTCGAGTCACTTGTCACATGGTCAACAGCAGGGTGAACCGCCTTTCTCAGTACGATGCACAGATGCTCAAAGAAACGGTATCAGAAAACCCACTGGATGCGAATTTTCCATACCCTTGATATGAGCCGTGGTGAAGCGACATGGATGGGCAAAGAGAAAAAAAGGTGCCTCCCCAGGAGACCGTCACGAGCTGGACATTTTCGATTCCGCATTGATAGGCGAACGCTTATGACAGGAGCGACCGGTACTCGCCTCTCTCGGTAACAGCTCTTTCGTGAAAAACGGAGGATCTAACCGTGGATACGCAAAGCGGTGCGAAACGCCTCTCGTAAAGCCTCGACCGGTGAGCGTAGCGACGACAACATCAGCCCCAGCGGCGATTCAAGCATGTAGTCGCCTGAGTATCGGCAAACAGGCAGACTCAAGCAACACGTCTGCCTCCCTTCTTCGAAGCACTCTGTGGCCTCTGCTTCTCGCGTTATTCTGTCCTGCGGGTAGGCCACGTTGCTTGCTGTGACGCAAAGGCGCTCCACGAGTGCGCAGCTGAGACGAGCGTTGAGCTGGTGTTCGCTTCAGCCTGGAAGTGCACGCTCAGTCCAGTTGGAAGCGTCTTCTCTGTCCTCCGTCGCCATGCTTTCCCTCAGGATGCGTTCCATAAAAACGTTCGGATGCGTGACGCTGTCCTTGGACAAGTCGTTTTCAGTCTTCGTCAGCGTTGAACGACTCTGGTGCTGAGCGGGTCGCCTGCGGGGAGGGATCGGTAAAGCGCGCCTCAGGCGTTTGGCACGCTCGCGGCTGAGAAGCTCGTGGAAAAGGCAGCTGCGGGATCGGAAACATATATACGCGGGGAGGCAAGTTTCTGGCTCGCCGTCCATCCACGGGGTCTGACTGCCGGTGTAAGAAAATGGAAGTGGAGTGCGACGTGCACATCCACGCTACCCGCCACGAAAGGAGAATGCGAAGCAACCACCTGACAGAAAAGAGAAGGATCCCAGCCGCAAAGAGGACGACGAGAGTCAGGAAGGAAACCCTGCGCACTGGAAAGGCCAGTCCGAAACCAGCGCCTACACGTCGGTGCCAGAACGCATCAACGGAAAAAATTCTCCGAGTACGTGAGATGCCCAGGGCTATTAGGTATTGCGTAGAATGTGGTTGTCGGAAGGCTCGCCTAGCTCTCCCCGAATGGATGCCCCTCGTGCAGCAACTGGCGGCAAGGGTTTCGGAGGCAGCGCTGCCAGCAGTTCGCATTCGTAGGGAGTTTTTGGTCAAACCCTCGAGCGACAGCACTAGGAATGCTCCGCTCCGAGCATGCCAGCGGGCCTGTTCGTGGTGTCATTGACCAATACACACGCTGGCCGGCATCCGTTTCTGCGCTGCACTACATGGTTGCTCGGCCCATGGACAGCGTAGGTGCCAGGAAAAGTTTCGCCCAAACCTCAGAACCCATAGCCAAGAGCGGGTCCGTGGCGACTACCCTACGAGGCGCACCCCAGAGGCGTTGTACTCGTTGCGTCCACAGCGTTGTGGTCGACGAAATGTTGGCGACTGGCGCAAGCGGCTCTTGGGATGTCCGTGGAGGCACGTGACGAGCTGGCTCCGGACGAGAAGGTGCTGGAAGCGAGCTCGGAGATGTCGCATCGAGAACGAGCGACGCTCCAGATCGTCCGAGCTCATGGAGTAGGTTTCTGTTCCGGAGCTGGGCACGTCGTCTCGGAAGGATTACGCGGGCGTTGACCTGGCCTAACTTGCATCCTGCGCTGCTAGGTTTTCGCGAACGCGGCGCTCCACCGCAAGGCAGACCCTCTGGTCGTATGTGAGCGCCTTTGCATCCTCAAACCCCTGGTCGATACGGTCCCCGCATTTCGGGGCAAAGCCCATGATACCACCGTGCATATTTGTGTGGTGTACGACGTCCTCAGTGGTCTACGATGTGTGCGCACGAGCAGCTAGGGGGCACTCTACCTATTTCGGGCAGAGCGTTGGCGGGGCTCGTTCATCGCCACTCGTTGGCTGGGAAAACACGGAAAGCGATGTACAGGGGCCTTGGAGACGCGCACGGCACATCAAACAGCATGCACTTTGCGAAACCCCGGCCCGCTCGGAGCAACGAGACTCATATTCAACCGCTTACGGAAAACGAACGTGAAGGCTTCGTGGTGCGCGTGGATGCCGTTTCTGAGGGCCCGTGGCCGTCACCGTGCCCGTTCGTCAAGGGGCAGCGCCAGAGACCTGAACGGAAAGCAAATGAGTCTGCTCCACGCCTCCAGGGCTCGGTATCATCCGGAGTTGGACGTGAACGACGCCAGCAGGCGTACCAACTCGTGGAATGACGACGTAAAGACCTGTCGTGACGCGCTGAGTACGGTATCGGGCAAAAGGAGATGCACTGCGCACCTCATTCATAACGGGTATGAGCGACTAGATCGCTCATGCGGACGAGCCATGGCAGAGGAACGCGGGACCGAGCTCGAGTCTCCAACAGTCGCAACCGCTCGCGGGCACGAGGCGGGTATTCGCAAGCTTCCTCAAAGCACTGGAAACGGAACTGGCCGATCGGTTGCATCTTATAAAGATAGTGCATGGCGGTGGACGCGCTCTAGTTGCAGAACTGGACTGTCGTCGATAACGCACAAGGGATCCGCGAACCGGCACTGAAGTGCTCTCAGTGATGAGCTCTGGACGAGATTCTCACATCGCGAGCACAGAGACACGCTGAAACTGCCGGTGAAGACGATTTGGAAACGGAGCCGGACGTATGAGATGACGTACGCTGAGTTCATTGAGCTCCAGGTGGCAATGCAGTCACAGTTGAGACGCTTGCTGTGGAGTGTCTCCATCACGAACGGGAAACGCGTCCAGTTTCTGAACCGAGATTTGAGCGCCCATATCAGCATCTGGAACTGCATCGTTCTTCAGGAGCGTCCATCGGCTTTACTTCAGGCGAGGCTTCGATTCGATTGTCTAGTATGCAGTGTGGGTATTGTGCTGGAATGCTGCGGACTCTCGATGAAAAACATCATGTATCATCAGAGCGGCGATTAAGTCCCCGCTTGGAGCAAGCCACTTGTATGGTACGGTCTGCACTGTATCAAGGCTGGACTGCCATATACCTTCGCCACGAACAATGTTCGTGGGTAATTGTTAAACTATAATTGTGTTTCATTCATCAACATGACGGAGAATAAATCCACCAATCACATAACATGTACAAAACGTACAGACCGATTGGGCTGCAATCACCTCGGCAGGTGCGGAACGGGCACCGCATCCCCGAGGTGAGCCTGGCTCTCTGGAGCGGGCGCGCTGAGAACACCGGCCAGTAACGGGATCACTCCCACGCGAAGCGCTTCGAAATACCAAAGAACATTCTTCGTTTCGTTGAGCGTTAAACGGCATTGCCACGTGAAATTCCTCTCGTTTGGAAGTAGACGTTTTTGACTGTTATGGCTTTCGTGTGCTATCCGCTGTTTACAAGTGCAAAGTTTCGTGTCATACCCGCACACGGTCTGCATTCGAGGAGCAGCACGCTGTGGAAGGGCACTACTGCGGGACGGCATGCGGCTGGTAGGGCTCTTGTCGCCTCTTCAACAGCCCGCGGCGCTCTCACACTTCGAGGCAACGCGGCGGGCGCTCCTCGACGCCCTTTGCAACCGCTGCTTGCGAAAGGTGCGGCCGTGCTCGCGGCTTTAGCTGTTGCAATCTCTCCGCTGCTTGGTGACCCAGAAGCCGCACTTGCAGCACAGGGAGGCGGTCGGGTCGGTGGCTCGACTTTCCGGGCACCGGCGACTCGGAGCGCACCGCCTCGGAGCTATCGCGCTCCTTCCGGAGGTATTGGAGGATATTATTATAGCCCGGCACCAGTTTTGCCTTTCACGCCCTTCTACTTCGGGCCAGTGGTTGTGCCGTTTGGTTTCACCGGAATAGGGACTTTTCTTCTTGCGGCGGCATTCTTCGCGTTTGCCACACGTGCTCTAAGCTCGAATCTATCCGGTCTTGGAGTTTCTGCTGCCGCAGAGGATAGTGAACTGGCCGCAGAACAGACGACGCTGGTGAAGCTTAAGGTGGGTTTGCTCAGTACAGCTCGCGAGCTGCAACAGGAACTGGAAGAAATTGCGCTCCGCAGTAAGACAGATTCTATTGTCGGCCTGCAGCAGGTCTTACAGGAGACAACGCTTGCGTTGTACCGAAACCCTGACTATTGGAGCTTCGGGAGCGTAAACGTGAAGCGCACGTCGCTCTCAGAGGCAGAGGCTGCATTCAACAACGAGTCTTTCGCTGAACGCGGGAAACTTGAGAAAGAGACACTATCAAATTTTGGTGGACAGATTGATATTCGGAAGCGGGAGGTTGCAGAACGCGACTCCACCGACATGCGAGTACCCGAGTTTATTGTGGTCACACTGATTGTTGCTGCGTCTGGCCGAGTTCCAGGCGTTCCTACAGAGATTCGAAGAAGCAGTGACATCGAGGCGGCGCTTCGGGCACTTAGCAGCATTCCGCGGGAAGCACTCCAGGGCGTGGAGGTCATCTGGTCACCTCAGTCGCGCGAGGATGCGCTTACTGAGAGCGAAATGCTCGCTGACCATCCGGAGCTGGTGCGAATATAGAGTGATGCGGAGTCCACCGAATACCAGAAACGAAGGTTCGCTCTCGGAAGGCGAAATCGTTAGAAACACGAGATCCAGCGTGGATATCGATGAGGATTTGGTTCGTCGCATATAGCAAGGTCGATACGGCGGCCCGCATCAGCAGGTCTCCTGCAACGTCATCCGTTCCATGCGCTCCGTGACATCAATGCTGTCACCTCCAGTGTCATTCCTAACTCATCGAAAGCGATACTTTAAAGCGGAAGCGCGGACCCCACAGAGTGGACGCATCTCGCTGAAACCCAGAATAGAATCGTGGGTTTGGTGCTCTGTGCATGTGGCCCACGCCCAGCGCTGAACTACGGAAATCTGGCTTGTGGACTGGTACGCAAGACCTGCGTGGCAATACGAGCGGGGCACCCATATGAAGTATCCATGTGCGTCTTGCACAGAATGCGACGTGCGACCCAAAAAGCGAGCACTCGATGGCGGCGACATATCTCCCCAGGAATTGCCCCTCTTGCCGCTCTCGATTGTTGGGTTCGCGAGAAACACCGGAACTTTTATCTTCTTTGGAAAGAGGCAAACAGTGCGCGAGAACTGAGCAGCGTTGCAAGTCTGTAGTCCATAGCTGCTGATTCAGTGCGTTGACAGAGGGTAATATGCTGGAAGTGGGGCGCAACGTGTTTCAGAAAGTTGTACAGAAATGCCCAACCGGTTGCGGCAGCATGCATGCGCCGCCCCAGCACCTCCAAGGCTATGGTGGCGGTTTGCCGCGGGCGTTCTGCGGATCTCAAGCCGGATCTTTGGGCTTGCGGGCAAGGCGCTTCATGTTCGTTGCAGGTAGAGTCGAGAGCGCGTTTTTCTCGCGAAAAACAACAAGGGTTTTGTCTAGACATAAGACTTCGAAAGGTAGAAATTCCAGGTGTAAAATGAGCTTTAACGGGGGGTTTCTCGGAAAGAACGCCGTGTTCGCACAGACGATGCTTCGAATCAAGGACCCCTCAAAGTCGCGGCAGTTTTACGAAGCGCTGGGTATGAACTTTCTGACGCGCTTCGACTTTCCGGAACTGTCATTCTCCCTCTATTTCTTCGCACTGGAGAAGGATCCAACAGTGCCGGCGGAAGATGCTCCACAACCAGAGCGGGCAAAGTGGCTTTTCTCGCGTCAGTACCCGACTCTTGAGCTTACACATAACTGGGGAACTGAGAAGGATCCGAATTTCAAGTACGCGAACGGGAATACGGAGCCGGGTAAGGGCTACGGGCACATCGGCTTTCTCGTGGATGATCTCTACGCGAGCTGTGCTGCCGTAGAGAAAGCGGGTTATGTCGTGTCGCGGAAACCGGGACCCTTCCAGAACGTGGGCGAAATTGCTTTCGTACGGGACCCGGACGACTACTGGATTGAGTTAATCCAAAAACCCAAGTCTTGAGCAGAACGTGCTCATGGATTTTAGAAGCAGGCGATGCGGACGAATGTCTGGGAGTCTCCGAAAGAGTCACTGTTTCGTCGGTGCAATGATAAGCAGCCCGTTTCAAGGTTGCCCGTATCCGGTGATTTCGGGAAAAACGCGAGTTTCCTGTCGAACTCGTCGGCTTAACGATAGAGCGGGGGAATTTTACAGGCAAACTTGGGGCCATTGTGCTTCGGATGTAGAAGCCACGACAGCGCCGAAAAGGTCACCTCACTTGCGCTTCCACGCGGAGGCTCCTGCTCACAAAGACGCTCGGCGCGAAGCGTTGGCATTTGGATTACGAGACTGTTTGTACCTGCTCGCCGGTTCTGGCCGGATTAAACACAAATCTAAGAGAGCACTGCACAGCTATGATTCTGGTTCACAGCTGGAGAAGAAGCAGCTTCCAGTTAGGGCGCATAGACTGGTGGCAGCGCTCACAAATTTGGGTGAGATGTGGATGGATATCGCCAGGAGTTCTCTAAAGGACTAGCATGAACGGATTGCATCTACGGCCTGGAAGTCTGGCGCATCTGGAGCGATCTGCAACCGTAAACTTCCTGCCGACACGGCAAATCAGCTTTCGTTGCTGCTATTGAGTATCCTGCATCCGCATTTTCTTGAAACTTTCACGCTTTGCAATTGCGTCGAATCCAACTTACTGGTCGAAAACAGCTCAAAACTGGGACCGACACTCGCCAAGTAGCTGCTCGGCATACATATTTGGGAAGCGAATCCATCGGCGTCGATATAGGGTTCTGATGCTGTTGCATACCAGCAACACAAGCACCTTGGCAGATGCACACGTCGCTTCGGCATCTGTTGCGTGCCACAGAGAAGTGCATATCGCCGTATGCGCATCGATTTCCAAAGATGAACGCTGAAAGACGACCGGGACTTCGGCGCGATTCACCGCACCGGAGGCTGCACAATTATAAGACGCTTTAATATTTGACATTCTACTTTCACATAAGTTTCAAACCGAGTGGTGTTCCGGGACAAGACGGGTGTTACTGGATATCGTGTTGTCCAGTTGTCAACGGATTGGTGTAAAATTTTTCTGTTACAACACAGCTGAGGCCTTTTTGCTATGCAACTGGGCGAGTAGACCGGATACGTGGCCCAATCTAAGGCTTCCTTACTCGACCCTCTGGCACTGAAAGTAAGCTGAATCCGATAAGCATCTCACAACATGAGCTGCAAAGGTGCAGCTTTTGGGTTCGCCACTCTAAATGGCTTGTCAGTTCGGAGGCATTTGTTTTGTAGGAGTTCGGCAAATCGTAGAGTCTGCGGGAAGCTTTTTACTGGTTCACAATGTCCACGTGCTCCAAGGTATTTTTTGGTGCACACTGACAAGAGTGCCGGCAACACTCCAAGTACACGAGGTTGGGAGGAATATGCGGGAAACTTTATTTTCAGGCCTCCGCACGTTATCGTAAGGCCCTCACAGCGCACAGCCTACGGGACTGGAAACGGTACACCGCTGCCACCAAAAGCTCTCGTTCACTTTCTCGGGGGTGCCTTCGTTGGAGCCGCGCCGCAGGTTGCGTATCGATGGTTTCTCGAACAGTTGGCTTTAGAGGGCTTCGTAGTAGTCGCGACGCCGTACCGACTTTCTTTCGATCACCTTTGGACGATGGATGACGTGCTCACCAGGTTTTCAGCAGCAGCGGGAATGCTCGCTCTCGATTACGGTCCCATCCCTGTTGTTGGAATCGGTCACTCCCTGGGCGCTCTCCTGCACACCCTTGGAGGCAGCTTGTTTTGCAACGCGGATGGGTACAAGGCTGCCAACGTACTGATTGCATTCAATAATCGCCGCGCGGAAGATGCGATACCTTTATTCAGAGAGTTTATCGCGCCCGTGGTTAAGACGGTTGCCCAAACTGGTGAACTCTCTGATGTGATCGAGCGGCTCGTGATCGATGGGCCTGCGACGTTTGACACGCTGTTCGACACTGTTACAGATGTTGTGTTTCCTGGTTCTCGGGATAGTGAGCTTTTCGCCTTGGTGCGACAGTCAAGGGCGCTTGCGCAGCAGATTCCACCTTTATTTGCTGAGGTCGCTGATGGAGCTTTTGCATTCAACCCTGATCCTATCGAGGTCATGGAGGCAATTCGCACACTATACAAAGTTCGTCAAACGCTTATTGTGAGCTTCAAAAACGACATCCTCGATGACTCGCGTTCGCTTCAGAAAGCACTAGACCCTGAGCGAGGCGCTACAGTAATTCGTCTCGGCGGAACTCACTTAACCCCCTGCGCACAGGATTTCCTCGACCCACGGCTCCGGCAAAGCAGCTTTTTCTCTTCATTTACGTGCGAAAAGGATAACGACACATCCTACATACTCCGCGAAGCTATGCGCAGAATTGTGCTTCGCGAAGCAATGCTCATGAAAAACAGTGTTGTGGCGTATTTAGATCGCGCTCTCGGAATGGAATAACACACACCACAGAATCCGGCGCAGTTGGGTTTAAATCGAAATCATTTGTGCGAATTTGCGCGCAGTGCTCTGATCAATTTCGCACGCGAATTTGGGTTGATTTCTGTGACTAATCTTCCTCTTCAGCTTCAGATAGCCATTTCAAAAATGGACCTAGTTCGGTTAAAAGTTCCCCAGCCGCTGCTTCTGGAATTCCAAGTCGTGCCGCTATGAATCCTTCGCCCCGCCCTGTCCATTCAGTGATTGTAGTTTCCGTAACAATATCCGCTTCATAGAGCATCTGCACAACATATGAAAAAAAATTCTTCGGGACCTGATGCGTTGTGCTGAATGACGCACTGCAATCTAGAATCCGCATTTGAGCCTCTTTTGAGGAAGCAAAACGCTGGATGAGGGTTTTCCATCGATTCAGATATGTGTGGAGCAGACTCACGGATTGAGAGCCAGAGTAACTTGCTCGTGTAAGCGACTCCTTCGCAAGTGTCAGTACAACGTTCCCGCTAATATCTTCCGGTGTTTGATCGTAGGCAAGTCTTAGGCTACTTAGTTCAACGGCCGTATCGTCCACTGAGCTATCGTTATGGAGTGCGCGCAAAACAGTGTCTACTAGCTCACTTGTGAAAGCTTGGTCTGTATTTGTTTGCCGAACAAATCCAGTCGGACTCAATGAACTGCATTCATCCGCGAACGAATTCATTGATTCTGATTCAGGAGATGAACTTGCTATCGACTCAAAGTCATCCCCAACACCCCCAACAGTTTCGAAGAGACTTTTCCTGTCGTGCGAAAATCTTTGCTCGGTGCTATATGTTAACTTATTGTGCGCGTCAGTAACTCCAATGTGCTTTGTTTCGTTTCCCGTGTTCGACGAACATCCAAAAGAAAAAGTCGGCGTCTCAGCCTCGTCCAGCCCTCCAAATACGTCTTCTGTGTTCGTGCTACCATTTGTAGTTTCGTTTTCGGGTTCTACGACACCAACCTCTTCTCCAACTCTCAAGGAGTCACGACTCGCTTTGAAGACAGCTCTGCCTTCACGTATATGGGTGCACTCAGGAAGCACAACGTCAGGGCCGATGACACAGCCTCCATCGATGCGAGAGCCCTGCATGATCCTCGTATTTCTACCAACAATCGCATCTCTGACTACACATCCTTTCTCAATCACACACCCATCCAAAATTACAACATTTTCAAGGACGCACTGCTCTGATATATGGACTCCTCCGGATATGATGCAGTCAGTGACTCGCGAATCCACAGATACAACTGCATCCTCTGCCGCAAATGATTCGCCAGAATCAAACACGGCAGTATGGCGTGATATCTCAGCGAGAAGTTTTGCGCCAGGTCCACGGGTGGCTATTCTCCGGAACGGTGGGCATCTTCGCTCGTAATTAGCCAATAGATCCGGATCACCAAGCCAGCCATGCACGAAGTCTCTCACCACTTGGTAATACGACGCTATGCCGTGCAACTGTCGGCAGTACTCTCCCCTGTCCGCTATATCTAAGAAAAACGACTTGTTCCCAGAAATTTCATTTGAGTCCGAGTCAAGCTTATTTTTCATGTAATCACGCAGCTCTTCGTAATCAAAGTTTTCTCTGAATTCGGTGAGCACCTCGGGAGAAAGGATGTCGCAACAGCAATCAACAATGCCCCGAATAAGTTGCAAATGATCCCTTCCACTCCATGAAAGATCACTAACCGTTACATACGTCCCGCATTCGTCTAGGTTGCGGTAGAGAAGCAGCTGCTTCGTCTCTTCGTCGATACCAACAAGCACCTCACCAGAAAAGGTCGCTTTGTTTTCCCCGCGATGTCGTTTGAAGAACAGACAAGTTGACGTCCACGACGGATCCTTTTCATGACGATACCGATGCTCCTCCGCGATTCGAGCGAAGTTAACCCGGAACACGGAAAAGACGTTGACCACAACGAACTCGCCCTTTGGCCGGAGATCTTCATTGGTGTCGATGTCTCGCAAGATTTCCCCAACACTGGCAAAGGAGCGTGTTCCTCCACCGAGGAGAGTGACTCGGGAACGTATGCGGGGCGAACGCAGCGACTCGTTCAAAAAATTTCTAATAACTAGGGCAGACGAGACGCTGTCGTCAATGACGCCCACGAGAATGTCGCTCACACCTCCACGATCAAGTTGGAACAGAGCGTGCTCCAGCAAAGTCATGTTACACAGCGGCAGCAAACACGCGGGCCTTTCCCGCTCAACGAGGGGAAAGAGCTCATTTTCTTTCCTAGAGTCTACAACGAGTAGAGCTATGAGGCTTTCTGTATTTACTTTCTTCATCAGTTGTGTAGAGCGCTGGCCCAGCGTTGTCTGTTACTCGTTCCTGACACGTGCTGAGGAGACCGTGTGTGTCTTAAAATAATTTATATCTTGCTGTTCTGCGTCGCCTAATGATAATCACGGCAGATTCTGGAAAATTTCGACGGCATGTATTCCAGAAAGTATCTGAAGTATGGTGTTAGTCGGTATTTAGGAAATTTTGTTCGAGAGTAGACTGACATTCATCAGGGTAAAGTCCAGGAGGAGAAATGGTATGCCTGCGAAACGAATCCGATTAGCCGCAAACCGCAACGCTTTTCTGAGTCTCAGTAATCACCAGACGGATCATTATGCACTTTAGAGGTATTGCAATACAACTCGGTGCTTGTTTTTGGGCTGCTCCGGATTCTGGAATCAAATATCGTTCCTCACACGAAAACAACGCTAGGATTCTGGGCTTAGACACGCTTATCTACACAGGGATTTACAAATACCGCCCATTTTGATGACTTTTCGCAACCCAAAGCAGGTAATAGGCTTTTTCCAGGATTTTCGGAGGCAGCATTCACTGAAACGAGGAGTGCAGTTGGGAATTTGGTGCGCCAGAAACTGCCATTTTGCGCGCTCACTGGCCGGCACGTTAGCGGCGGAACAGCCCTGGTAGCCGCATACACTGCGGCCCAGAGCGTTCGATCCACGCACTGACTGCGCGTGAGCGTATCGGGTTACTCTTCGCCGACGGGAGCGTGCCTTAGAATGCATGCGTATACATGTCCGTCGTGGAGCATTCACAATCCTCTTCCGAAGGGGACTCTCGACGGATGCGGGTTGGCATCATCCACTCCCTCCAGCCTCGAATTGACGTCTGTTTGGCACAGCAAAGCCGTTCTCTCTCAATGCGACGACTGCCTCAAAGGTGGATCCAGCATCGCAGCAAATGCCCACTGTAGCTCCAACATATGAGCGGATTCTAGATTGATCTAATCAGCATCCACGACGAGCAGCCTCTCCAAAGGTCAGTCGAGGTAGCCGATTCTGGAAAAGATCACCATGCACCCCTCAGGTTACCGACAGCAGTCGTGCATTTAGCGGATTCCTGTTAGATTCACGGATCTGACTCTATAGCACAAAGCATATCGCCCATATATCTCGCAGACGACAGCGGTCGTGCGTCGACTGGATTTCCTTCAGATTCTCATACCCGGCACCGTAGAAAAAAGGAATCTGCTTTCTTTCTGGTTATCGACAACAGACCTATGTCCACAGAATTCCGGTCAGAATCATGGGACATGCACAACTAAAATCGAATAGCCAGTTCGTGAGCATCCACGACAAATGCATGGCGCTGAAGCAACCGCCTGTAAGCAGACACGCTGGCGTTTCAGCCAGCAGCAGCCGATACCGTGCGATCGGCTTGGCATCTCCTTCTCGACACGCTTATGGCAGGAGGACCCCATCAGCGTCGATGCCAGATGATCGCCTTTCATTTCTGAGTGCAGGTGCACGTGTGGATCGCCTGTTCGCGTCCCCGTGCGGTACCATACTTCCAAAACAGTCCGCCAACATACAGAGTTTGTGAGTTCACTGAAAGCCATGCAGCCATTTCCTCCAAACGATTGGAGTTGCCGTTTTTACGATAATCATACGCTCGTTTTCGTTTACTAACCGCTTGATGCTAGGACGAAAATCTATCCATTCGGAACGAACAAAGTCCATTGAGGTATTTTGCACGCCTCAGGCAAGAATCCTGTTGCTCGCCACAGATCGCCATCGTCTGGCGGTCTATCACTTCATCAATCCAAAGATTCTGGCACTTACAGCTATTAGGAGCATAGATCATTATTCTCAGCCCCCAAACCAGTTCTTTTGGTGGTACACGAGGTGCCCTGGTACGACACCCAGTCGAGCGCAACGTCCGCGGCCGCTACGTGGACCGGTGCCAAGCATCTACCCCGACGCACGTCGTCCTTCGTGTGCGAGCAGTAGAGGCAAATCCTGGACAGTGCACTGCACGCTCGCACTGAAATGGCCCCCTCCCCAAACGATACTTGCAAACGACTGCTGTGCGGACAGAGAAATCCCACCACGCAGTGCTGCAGAGAAAATGGATAAACCGGCGACAATGGATCGGTTTCAGAGAGCAGCTCCCCGAGGCTGCTCTGCTCCGACGCTGTCAAGCAATCGACGACGCATGCCAGCGTACATGCAGGTAGCGATTCTTAAACAGCACGCGTGCGAGCTGCTTCGATGATCGGCTCCAGGCTCGGGTCAATTTCCGTGATGCGTACCGGTCTTTTGAGTTCGAAGGAACGTCTAGCGGCCATGGCCATAACCACGGCGATGCGGCCGTCGAAGCCCGACGGCAACGGCAAAGCAGGCGTACCCGCATCCGTTCCCGCTTCGGCTTTGCGGGCGCCGCCTGCTCGAATCTCTACCAGGTGCTGCACCCAGGCAAGCATCTCCTGCAGATAAGCCTCCGCGTAACGTTCCATGAAAAAGTTCAACGGTTTGTCCCGGTGCTGTCCAATCACATCCATATACTCAGCAGTGTTGGGATACTCGTTGCCGACGGTGATGCAGCCCTCGGTTCCAAAGAGCTCCGCGCGCTGGTCATACGCCTGATGCGGAGTCGATCGCGAATTGTCGATGACGCAAATTGCGTCGTTTGCGAAGCGCACCTGAGTCATGACGTGATCGCAGTCCCCGATTTCCGCTATACTCGGTTCGCAGCAAAGGCCCATGGCAAACACTTCGACGGGCTCTGACTTAAGCAGAAATCGAGCCATATCGAAGTCGTGGATCGCCTGGTCGAGCCAGATGCCGCCAGAGACTTTGAGATAGGCGAGCGGTGGCGGCGCAGGATCCCTCGACACAAGGTGTAGCTTGAGTGGCCTCCCGAGAAACCCGGAGTCATGGGCAAGGCGCGCACGTTGGAAGTTTTGATCGTATCTGCGCTGAAAAGCAACCATCAGCTGGATGCCTGAGCGTTGCAGTCGACGCAGCCGGCGATCATGCTCGAATTGTGCCAGGCTTAGATTGTCAAGTCCAGTCTCGCCGCTGACGAACAGGCTCGGGCGTTTTGCTTGAAGTCGCAGCTCTTTGACGTCCGCATTCGCAGCGTCCAGTGTTGCCAGCGCATCATCGATCACATCAAGGCCGAGTGCAATCGGCTTCTCGCAGAAAACGTGCTTCCCATAGCGCGCGCACTCCTTCATAAGCGGTGCGTGGGTGTCCGTCGGCGAACAGATGACCACGGCGTCCACTCTAGGGTCATGCACCAAGTCCTCCGCATTCGTGTACCAGATGGGGACGTGGAAACGCGCCGCAACCCGTCGGGCAGCATCCTCAATGGCATCACTCACAGCTACAAGCGCAGCGTTCGGCACGCGGTTCGCCAAGTTATTCGCATGAACCTGGCCGATACGCCCACATCCGATGATCCCGACTCGCAGCCGCGAGGCATTGTAGGCCGAGGCCGCACTCTGTGCAGAAGCCGTGCCAGCCACCGGGGGCAGCACGCTCTCGCTCAACGTTCCTACAAGGACACGGCTAGGCGCAGGCTCGGCAGCGTCTTTGCTCAGAGCCGTCTCTTGTTCTGAAGAGTCCTCAGAATCAACCTCAACCAGCTCCTCATCCTCTAGACGAAGCGCTGAAGCGGTCAAACGAACAAAAGACTCTAGCTCCTGCCGAAGCATCACCTCATAAATGCGCTCCTCAGGTCCTTTTCCAACTTTTGACTGGCGAGCTGCCTGTTCCTTGCTTGCGAGGCTGAGCAGATCGCTGCTCGAAAGCTGGCGTGGATCGCGGCCCGGCTGCACCGAGGCGCCACCCTGAGCATTTTTCAAGTTGCCCGACTGTAAAGTTTCAGCCTTGGATCCCGATCTGCGCAGCAGTCCAGCTCTATAATCAGCGCGGTACATGAGTCTCGTGAACGATTCAAGAGTTGAACTCGCTGCCTCACATAAAATTGATAAAGAAATGAACGGCGGTGCGTCGCGGCTTGCAGCGCGGATCAGGAGCGCAGGCGGTGCGATAGCGCATGATCCACCACACATTTTTCGGGGGGCGCTTTTGCATTCGTGCCTGAATAAAAGTGGATAGGTCTACTTGTCGAACTCGCGTTTGCATCATCAAGTTTGGGATGCTTCCCGACGCTATCTACACCAGCGTTGAGGAGATTTTTCCTCCAACCATTTCCATATTCTTTCCCATACCTTCATCGGGGGGCACGGCGGCCTCTCGTGTCCCTCCAGTTCCGTTGTCAGCAGTCGATGAATGTTGGTGCCGAGGTTCAAGTCGCGATTTCGCTGATTCCGCTTGTTTTCATTTGCGTTTGACGCACAGGTGCACGTTATGAGAGACGCGACGCATGCCATTTTCGTCTTCTTTGTATATAGCCTGGGTACGACCCTGGCAGTGGTGAGGCATTTTAATGGTCCGGGGTTGCGCTGTATCCACAACACATCTCACTCCAAGGCGGGGCTGTAGCGCGTGAACGCTCGCTGGATCGCTCGATATATTTCCTTGACGGGTACCGAGGGCTCGCCTGAACGCTCTCTTCCGTCCCCGCGCTGTGCCATGCCCTACGATCAGGGGCTTGTTGTGGGCGATGGCATCAGCGAGTCATCCGTCCGCAGCACACGCGGGCGTACGTAGTACCATTCTATAGACGATTTGGGGAGCATGATATCGTGCATGACGAAAAACGATCAGAAGGAAAACCTAGCTGGAGAACAAGTCAAGAAATGTCGACCCGTATACGCTCTCTTCGTACAAAGCAGAGACGCACCTTCGACATGAAGCGATCACAGCAATGACTAATTTCCGAGTCCGATACCCTTTTGGATGCGAACCGAGGACACAGGAGCCTCTGGGAGCGTAGCCCGGTAAAGGTGTCTTGTAGCTGCGTAAACCTATATCAACGATGATCAATCAGAGAAACGTACTTGTCTTTCGAACGGAATCGATGATTTGAAGTGACATGTTCAGTGAGCTCGCGGCAAGAGCTCGTGAAGATGTTGTTAATTGACGACTGCTTGACTTTTAGCTGGTCAATGCGGCAGCGCGAAGTGCTCTGCCTACGAGCTGTCTTTAAATAACAAGCTCGAAAGCTTGTCGAATGTGCAATATGAGTTTGCTTCACGTAAGGAAATCAGACAAGTGGAGGCTTATATGTATGAACAGGATGATGATATCTATTATTTCGCGAAAGCTAGTTCGTGTGCATTGCGAACCATCGAAACGGTGGTGAAGTAATGAATTCCTGCCGCAGTGAGTCGCAGGAACCACTCCGAAAAGAATCCCAAGAATCCGAAACCTCGTCTGAACACGTGAACCCGCATTATCGCACTTCGAAAGCGGAGGCTGTCCATCTTGCAAACGCTACCAAAAATTGACAGACTGGAAGAGAGCGAGCAGCACAGCCTTCCGCTTCAGTCTGAGACGGGTGTCGCGTATCGTTCCGAATAGGCATGCCTATACACAGTCCTGGTTGCACAGCCTATCGGGGCCTGAACTGACAATGGGCTCTCGTCCAGCCCTTGTACAGAAAAGCGTAAAGGAGTTGCGAAATCGTCTTTTTCTTCGTAAAGTGTTATCGAGGGCTCTAGATCGATTGTGCATACCATTGGCAACCACTTGCTGGGTAGTGCCCGATTGCAGTGAACATTGTCGAAATGATAGATCAGTCCCGGATCGGCTCTCGCAGACGGAGAGCGCGTATGAGCGTTCCTATGCTCTTGGCTGAACGCCCTGTTCTCCATCTATAGGCGGTACTTTTTGCACTGCCTCCTATTCTTGTGCTTCTGCATAGTTGAACGATTGGTAAGGATCTTCGAAAAATCATGGTAGAAAAGGTGTCTCTTTAGTCGGTGCAGAATGATCTAGGGGAGGACTCGGAATGGAGCCTGCCTCGGACTCCGCAATCACGGATTCCTTCAGATTGTCTACGAATGTAAACCAATGAAACTTCTTCTGGCCTTAAATCGCGCCTTGGAACGCACCTCTGTCTCTGGATCCGCCAATTACTTCACAACATCCATCTTAGTAAACCAGTTCAACTTCTGTGTTCCATAAGAGGGCCTGCCTTGTATGTTCCGATTCATTAATTCCAAGAGCCTTGCTCTAAAATTGTATCACTACTGATCTCGTGAAACAACATCATTGGTGGTGTTCATTTACATATCTTTATCGGATATTCCGCAGCATGCGAGCGCCGCTTCGAAGTGAAAATTCCGACGCAAAAGTCTGGCCCAGGACCGTTCACGTGTAGCTGTGTCTACAGCGGCTCGGTTGTCAATGCTCTAGCTGCTGTAGACAGACAAGGTTCATGGGGTTTTAGCTGCAGCCATCGGCTTCATATCAAAAACATCAAAGCAGAAAATCCATATAGCGAACGGGCCGGGATAAAGCACTGTGCATGTTGAGCTTTTTTTCTGTATCCAAGAAACGCGACTCAAGTATTGCGGAACCATGATGGATGCCCATTCACAGGTTATCCTCTTTTGAAATAGATTCAAAGAAAGCCTGTTGTGACTGCTCAAAGTGCACAAGCCTCACACCATTCTGTAAAAGTTTCTGTCTCATGCATTTGAATCCATCGATCGTGATCGCTTTGGTAGCGTTCTCGACAAGCAGGACATCAAAACCTATCGCTATTGCATCTAGAGCTGTGAGACCGACGCAGTAGTCATAGGCGAGGCCACAGATAAAAACACGCTTGATGCCGAGTGTATCCAGGATATGACGGAGACCAGTTTCCGTACCGGTCTCGTCCCGAAACGCTGAATATGAGTCTCTATCCACAGTGGTACCCTTCTCAAAGATGATGTCTCTGTCCTTGTCTACGACCAAGTCCGAGTGCAGCTCGGCTCCCCAGGTGTTCTGAACGCAGTGGTCGGGCCACAAAACGCGCTTTTCTATTGAGTTGTCTGAAACCTCAACTTGTTCGAAGGGTCGCTTTCCCGGATGGGAGCTGGCGAATGAGATGTGTTTTCGGGGGTGCCAGTCCTTTGTGAACACCACTGTCTGAAAAAGCCTTCGAAGCCGGTTCGCTAGAGGGACAACTTGTTCTCCATCCGTCACGTAGAGCGCTCCCCGTTTGTCCGCAAAATCGTTCTGCACGTCCACAACGAGCAAAGCACAGTCTCTCTCAAGGCTGTTCAGACTGCAGGCTGCGCACCGCTGAACCTCCATACGAGAGTGCTTCTGGGCACGAGAGAACCAATACGTCACGCTGTGTAGGGGTTGTTCTCGTTATGGGCCTGTGGCCTTTTTAATAAAGCCCTGCTTGTCGCACTGGCTGGATTTTGTACTGTCGGACTGTGAACTCGAATCCAACCTTCTCCGTCGCAGACGGTAAGCAATGAATATGCTATAATCGAGCGGTGATACCCGAAGCGAGCGATCTGCTTTATGCGGTGTTCCCAGACACCGTTTGCAAAAGCCTTCATAGAAAGAGGCCCACGAAGCCCTTATGATACCGCTCACAACGAGAAGCGCCGTGCGTTCACGGCAATGCACAGCCTAGTCTTGCCTTTCAGGGCTGTGTACTTGTACGGCCGCACCCGAACGTTGTACAATGGGGGCCACTAGATCTGTGCGGAGAATGCATTTGATCTTAGATTCGAGCCTCGGCGACGAAATCTTCGCAATCTAGCAGTGCTTGCGATACAAACGGCCAAGTCTCACCGGCAGAAGCCATCGAATGTCGCTACAAAGTAGACTAGGGCGCCAGCTATGGGCTCAGCTCGAGGTGCGGGGCGGCGCTGGCGAAGCGCCCGCGTCGCCCCTCAACGTGTCCCCGTTGTGCAGCCGCTCATGCAGCGGCGTGTTGGGCAGGGACATGGCACGGTCGATTCTAGATGTTCGTTCCAGCGCATCGACGTAGGTGTGGCTTATCCGCGCCGGTGACACCCTCATACCCAGCCTGTTGGCGGGACTCGAAGGCGACGCGTCTCGGCTCTCTTTCATTGGAGACGCGGATTGGTGGCGGCGCATTTGGGCCCAGTTCGATCTTCGCTCCAGGGAATTTCCAGTGTGTGCGCTTACCTGAGCAACTTTTCGGATGCCCCGAGCCGCATAGGTCGCAAAAATGTCAGCCATCGAGATGGCGATATTCAATTCATCGGCTAGGCAGCGAAGCAGGCGCATCACGCGGAGAACAGAAAAAATATCATCCGGATACTCTTGGAAGCGAATAAAACGGAGAGGATTCAGAGAGCCGAGTGCGTTCATTTCGAGCTCATCGAGGGTTGACGTATCGAACAGGAAGCGAGCGAAGAGCGCGAGATCAGCATCGGTTGGGGAGTACATGAATGATCCAATTCGAGAGATACTATGCATCGAGGATTGTTCCCGAGGACGTGTATCGCCAGCAGTCAAGCCGTAAGAAGATTCTGTCTCGCTTTGTTCTGCAGCTAGCTCGCTGGTGCTAGGGCGAGACTCTAGTGGTGTCCAAACCACTGTGGATCGAAAGCCTGCAGTGGCATCGAATCGTACGCCGAGCTCCTGGAAGCGAGCCGCAATCAACGGTCCATCGCAATCCGCAATCGCGAGGTAGAGCCAGCAGAGCCGCCGCCGCACAAACTCGCGAATGCGCTTGACTTGACCAAAATCAAGCAGCGCTACTCTTCCATCTTGCATGACAACAAAATTCCCGGGATGCGGATCCGCGTGGAAGATGCCATCGACAAGTATCATTTGTCCGAAGACAGCGGCAATATTTTCCAGGAGGGTGCGTAGGTCGAGGTCCCAGCCGCGAATTTTCTCTCGATCCAGGATGTAACAACCTGGGATGTACGTCATGACAAGTGCTCGTCTGGACACAAGATCGTTGACTATTTCCGGAATCGCTACGACGTGATCAAGATTTGCCTGTCGAAGATTTCGACGGATGACAGTCATCATCCGAGCTTCGCGTTCAAAATCGAACTCTAGCGGTATCAAGCGTTCGTATTCACGAACGATAGAGACAAGATCTATGCGCAAGTCAAGTGCCTGCAAAAATTGCGCGAGCACCCGGAGATTGCGAAAGTCCTTTTGGCAGAGTCGCTCTTGCCCTGGGTACTGCACCTTCAATATCACCAAGCGACCATCAGGCATTTCACACTTGTGAATTTGCGCCACAGTGGCTGACGCAAGGGGCGTTCTATCGTACCAAAGAAAAATGCTCTCCATGGGCATGCTGAAACACTCAAGGAAAGTTGCTCGAACTTCTTCGATAGTCATTGCTCGGCCTTCATGTGGTAGCTCCCACAGGCGCTTGCACCACGTCTGGGGAAGAAAATCACTCCGCGTGCTCAGCAGAATGCCGTTTTTCAGGTATGCGCCACCGAGCTCAACGCAGAGACGGTAAACTCGTTCGCTTCCCCACTGATGGCGTTTTTCCCAGAGAGCAAGCGCGTCTTCCGCTTTGAGTCTGCCCGCGCGCTTTTGGGTCATCTTATATGCCACATATACGGGTAGAATCCGTTGCCAAAAATCGATCGAGCGCCATAAGCTCGGTTGCATCCTTCGGAGTGCAGGAGCCACCGCATACGACAGCGTCAGAGGCTGGAAAAACGCCAGTGCTGCAGCTTGCTGTGGGCCAGGGAATACCGTGCCCAAGATAATGGCTGTCCTGCAAGCGGACCAGTGCCTCTTGGAAAGAAGCACTTTAAGCACGAGCAAAATCGCTGCTCTACCCAGAAACCCTAGTGTCGACCCACGGGAGGACCTCCTCTTCCCCTGTGTTGGTTTCGCTTTGCCAAAATGCCTTCTGGGTGAAGTTTGCGGGGTTTCGTCGGTAGTAGACGATCCCTGCGACGTTCGTGTGTCCTCAGGTTGAGCCTGAGCAGTCTTCGAGTTCGCAGCTCTGTGTGCGTCATAATCCAACATTTTCAAGTTTGTCTTGTCATGATCCCCGGTACCTTGATATTTTTCAACTATCTCCGGTGGGGCAACCTCATAAGACTCGTCTCTGGCGTCAGACGGCCCGCCATTTCGCAACTCGCCTCGCGGATTGGCGTCACTAGTTTCGGCGTCTTCCGAGTTCGGAACGTTTGCGCTGTCTTCACCGTCTTCGGTGTAGTCTGCAACGTTTGTGCTGCATTCTTCATATGATTCTCCTCCACTAAGCAGCTCAAACACATCATTGAAAGTTTTCCGAGCCAGGGTGTAACCTAGGAAGCGCCTGCGGAGAGCCTGGAAGGCGGCATAGCTCTCCTCCCTGTTATCGCCTTGGGTAGTTATTCCGGCAGAAACTTGCAGCCCGCGAGCCGACCCAGCGTGATTCCAGCTTGTTCTTACACTCAAACTGCATAAAAGCGTTTTCTGCAGCATGCAGTTGCATACAAAGCGGGACGGTTAGCGCTCTGCTGAGTAACGATAGGCAATAACTTTGTATCGAAAACAGCAAACTCGCTTGTAGTGCGATCGAGATGCTATATAAAAATGGATCTTTTTGGACATCAAATCCGAGTCGCCCACACAAACGGCGTGGGGGAAAACCCTCGTTGCCTGCTATGGCATATGCACGTCGACTTATGTCGGAATGAAATGGAAAAGTCCAGCCAACTCGGGGTTAAACTTTCAGACTTTGATCACTTGGGACTGTAATCAACACCAGCTTGTACGAAATTTCTCTTCGACTACCTTCGTGTCTTTCTCTCGAATCGCTGACTTTTAATACGTCGGTATCTCCGTGCTCTCAAGGCCCATATTTTGCTGTCCAAAGACGTTGATGGCAGCCTTGAAGTCCCCATTTAGCAGCGCCCAGCTATTGACGACGCATTTTATGCTTAGGAGGACGTCGCGATTCACGAATCGCTTCCCATTTTCATCTACTTTGTATTCAGCCCAGGTCTGCTCTTCGTAGGGGTGAAACTTGACCGCGATCACGTGTTCCATTGTGTCCGCTAAAATTACTCCTCCTGCGGATGCCACGCTGTGGTTCACGAAAGCTTGGTTCATAGCGCATTATATGCCTTTGATGAGCATAGATGGCTCCGTTCGCCATTTTGATCAGCTTCTGGACCCGGTGCCACACCTTACGATAACAGGCTTTCTCTGGGCGATCCCCTCGGGGAGTATTCTTTCCACTGTACACGCAAGAGCTCCAAGCTCCATTCCATAGCTTCCTATCTGGCTCCTTGCGCGCTCTTCGTTTTCTGCCTACTCTTCCCATAAATCCTGCCGATGAGCTTGATGGGCATCAAGGTACCTGAACCGATCAAGAGCAACGTGTCCGCACTTTCCATGCGCTTTCGACAAGGCAGTAACGGCCTATGAAATTCGTTCCTGTTTCGCTCCCTTGAAGTAACATTCTCTCATTCCGTTCCTTCTCCTAAAAAAGAACATGAAAGGTGTGTGAGTAGAACACAAGAATGTAGGTAAAATTCGGAGCGTTGGAGACATCCGGCTCTCGAGCGTGGCCGTTGACGACAGGGGTCGGTGTCCTCTTCGGGTGTCATGGAATCGCAGTTGCAAAGGCTTATCCTCCATGGATACATGCCGGTGCAGTTCGCATTGAGGACAAAGTTCGCAGGACTATGCATCCGCATTGCTCGGCGCTGCTCGGCGTAGCTCCCTTTCTGGGCATGGGTACATGTGCGCACTGTCGGTCATGAAGCGTGCAGGACGTTCGTGGATGGTGTTGAATGTTGCCTCGCCAGCGGTCTCGATGGAGGGCAACTGTTGCCCTATGTATAGTGCAAACCGCCTGTACCTCCCTTTTTCTTCCCATTCGCATCTCTCTTTGCTTTCAGTCGATTTTTGTTCATCCAACAGTTTACAAGTTCCTTCTAAGCTTCGAGTGAAAATTGCAGTGTTCCCTTCATCATGTCTTCGCCCGCAAACATCTACTCTTCGTTTTCAACGCTGTCGTTTTCCACCGGACGCATCTACGCCTAGTTTGCGAGGATGCCCCCTCTACAATGAAGCGAAAAGCGCGCGAATCAAGACGCTGGTATAAAAGACCGAGAGATTCATTCGAATTAGGCAAGATTATTTCCGTTAGGGGCGCTGGAACAGCACGCCACATGCAGAAGCACCATCGCTTTCGTGTGCGGGTTACTCACAGGTGGTGGATCCACCTTATTCTCGGCGTCGTCGCGCTTGAAGGATCTTCTATGGAGGTGCTTCATGGACTAGGTATTCTGCGAGCCTATTAAGCCTCGCCGAAGAGCCACTTGTGAAGAGCTATCTCATGCTGCTGACTGAGTTGCCGACCTCTGACTATGCTGCATCGAATCCCCCATGTTGGGAAGGAGACTGACAGCTGATTGGCAATTCGAAGTGAATAAGAACAGAAACCAGCACCCAGCGAGAAATTGGATGTGCGTTCCTCTCTTCCTCCTGCATAAGATATTGAGGAAGAACACTTTACGTGTATTTGGAAGTTTATCTTATACGCGAGAGGTCCGTCGAGACGAAGCACTCTACCGGACGAGTCCTTCGCGCGCTCCCCGGGTTGGCTGCTTTCGCGAAACCTGAACATATCGTCTGGAACGCAGTTTTCTTTCTGGCTACGAGTTGGCGGACTGTTTCTGAACTTCGCCACGGTCGCTGTAATCTCCCAGCTTGTCGTTTCGCGCCGCCTGCAGCCTGTTTGAGCGACCTTCTGAATCCCAGAATGAGGATGAGTTTCGACCCTGCGTCGGGTAAAGCAATTTGGTGCCGACGCCCCCATGGTATGGCAAAGCCCTTCTGTCCCCGTGCTGCATCCTCACCGGCGCTGTGGGCCTCATTGTGAACGCTCACAGCTGGCTCGACGCACGATGGAGCGATTGGAAAGACAGTTATCTTAGAGAAGAATGATATGTACAACCTGGTGGAAATTTCAGGCTGGGCGATATGATGGACGGTTTCTCGGATGCCGTGATCAGTCGCGCAGTTAAACCCCTCTGTCAGTGTAAATATTTTGTCGTTTAAAAAATTAGAAAAAAATCACATTCGACGCGCCGCTGTTCGAAGTGATCAGATAATGAATGCTGTAGCAAAAAGATGGACAGAGTCTGTGCTGTCCTATTTATACAAATCGTCCGTGGAACAAACAATGTTTTACGAGCATGTGGAATAAATTAGTATCCACTCACAGATGCCTTCCATCCTTTTTAAGCGTCCGACTGCTATCGGCTTCAGCTTCTCCAAGCGCATTTCGACTCTGAGAGGTTGCCCCAAAAATTTGCTCGTGTCAGCCCCTCGGGTACCGTCTTCAGCACCGTACATCTCCTGACATTTATGACAGCGTTCCAGTCTCGATTCACGAACTCCATGCATTTCTTGCCGCTGTTTGAACTCACCAGTGCAAGGAGAACTCGCGCGCCTGCCTTTTGTACCATTTGCTGCTTCGTCAGCTCTGGGTGCCTATCTACCACCGAAGCGCTCCGCTGCCTTTCCGCCATCTCTACCCTCTGGAGTGTACATCAAAGCTCATCCCTTAGAGTTTTTATTTTTTCTAACTGAATGCACTTCTTTATGCCACCAGGAGAGGATCTTTTCCGAAAGAGAAGCATTTGCGGAAGACAGATGAAATGTGCCAGGATATGTCACTGTGTGCTGAAAGGTTCAGCGAATCGCATATTGGAGCGATCATTACCTGTCACAATAGGGAACATTCCTTCGATGGGGTTGAACCAAGGATTATACGGAGGACTGAAAAGCAGTTTTGCCTGGATAGAATCTGCAAAATCTCGAACACTAGCGGAATGATGAAATATTACGTTGTCCAAAAGAAGATCGTCGCCAGCCTTCATGGAAACGTCTTCAATGATGCGGCAAAGTGGGTGCTGTTGAATCAGCCTTCTCTACGAGCGAAACTGAGGCCGACAATAGTATCCACTACATCTAGAACAAATGATGATATTCTCGTTCCCTTCGAGTTCGATCATACGAACAATGGGCACCCTGCTCAGCGAATACCCATACACTTTCCGATCGTTCCGTGAGAAGAAATCTCACAGACTGAAACACATCTAGGTTCCACTGCTTCATACCGATCGCGACGTTCATGGAACTCTGTAGATGCATTTTCGGTGGAATATGGCCTTGCGTGAACAAGGACTTTCTTGCGACTGTATCCCAGTGTTTTCAGTACCACACGAACAAGCTGTTGAGAAAGAGAGACTCCCGTGGTGACTGTGATCGACGCTTTTGCATTCCGCAAAAGGTGATCAACGGGTCGTTTTCTACCACTGACCGCAGGTTCTCTTTTAGAGTATCGGGTTTTGGCGCGGAACGCGTATTATTGTTTCATTCAGAGTTCCTCCACCACCCGAGTACTGTGGTATGACTAACCTAACGGTGGAATTTGGTCCTGCTACCACTGCCCAGTAAAGAATATGTATCCTACATGCAATCCGTCAAAGATCTATACAGTACATCACGTGGTGATGTCGATCTCCTGCAATAGACTGTGACATAGCATTCGATCACACTCAGCGGGGGCCGAACGAAACTGAGTTGAAAGACCATAATGGGCATCAAAGTCTGCTTAGGTGGAACAAAAACCTTTACGATTTCGTTCAGGAAAACGCAAACGTATTTATAAGGAATCGGTCACCTTGCCCCTCGCGAAGACGCACAGAGGGATTGCAGACACAAATCAACGCATTTCTAGGCATAGTGTCTCCGCAGAGCATAGACGCTTCTCGAGGTCAGCTGCGGCACAGCAGCAGCCGCGCACCCGTGAGCGGAGTCTTCAGGAGCGGGACTAGACAGCGAACCGCACGGCGGAACAGGAAGCAGATTCGTATGCTCAGTTAGTGCCTGCGAGGCACAACTGCGTTCGTTTCCAGCTTCGGTCGCCCTCGCAACTCTTTATCTCTGAAACAATCTGTATGTCTCGATATATGCACACCAATGTGTTCGTTTTAATTCGCCTTTCGATGCTCCTGGCCTTGCGCTCTCGGTTGTACGCTGGCGGCGCGTAAAGCTTCGCATATGTTGCGTATAGATGCCACTGCCGCAGCTCAGGAGCGGTGCTTGTCGCCCCGGTGCTGATGCAAGAAAACTATCTTCCGTTCCATCTCGACGAGTGGCAACCAAGTTTTCCAGACATTCCCAGTTCTTGGCTGCTTGGTTCGGATACGTTTTTGGGGATAACTCACACATGTTCTTGTACGTGCCGGCGGTGCCTCTGCGCTCAGAATGGTGGATATTCACCGCCTCCATCTCCTACAGGCTTGGATTTCTGTGGGATCTACTTTAACCGCAAGTTTGAGCGCTAGCTCGTCTCGCTGCGAGCCCGCCGCAATCTCATCAGTTCGCGTAGATTCGCTGTCGCAGCGAGACGTTTATCCGGTTTCGCTTGCAACGGGCTTGCAGTGGTCCCGAAGAGAAGGGTCTTTGCGTTTGCGGTAAGATCGCATGGGTAAAAAAACCACTAAAACTGCGAACAAAGCAGGTACAGGTTCGAATTCGACCGACTCAAAGCTGAAAACAGCCAACTTTGTGAAGGCTCGACACATTCTCTGCTCTAAGCAGGGTACCATCCAGGAAGTGTATAAGACGCTCATAGAACGCACAGAGACGCAGCGCTCCGCGTTGCCATCGACTTTCGCCGAGCTCGCATCCAAGTATTCTGAGTGTCCGTCTGCCAAACGTGGTGGAGACTTGGGCTGGTTCGACAGGCAGAAGATGGAACCGAAGTTCAGGGAAGTGGCCTTCTCCACTGCTCCCGGGAACGTCTCGGAGCCTTTTAAAGGTGCGAACGGCTGGCATATTGTCTTCGTTGAAGGCCGCCGGAACTAGCTCAGACCGCTGGGAGTCTGCATACTGCTTGACCCGCAGACCGGTGCCGTCGACAAGCGTTCAAGTTTTCTTAGGGTACCTCTGTACCCTTGCCAGTCTAAAACGGAGCACTGAACTGCTCGCCATGCTCCTGCATTTCGGTATTTTCCGAACATTTTTTCGATGTGCAGCCTCGACAATCGAAGTGAAGCAATAACGGCGTACGGTTTCATAAGTGGTTTTACGATTCTCGCGCGTATTTTGGGAGTGACTCGGTTCACGCCCTGCCGCTGCAATTCGTCACATTTCATCAATCAAAGTGCACCGCGCGGCCCTGGAGCATGCGTTCGCACGGTAACCGACATCAGTTTGCAAGCCGAACGCCCCAGCGTCCGCTCCTGCCCTCTCCTCCCCTTGCGCGTGTCATGCTCAAACCACGCATTCTCCAAGTCTTCGATTCTTCCGTTTCGGGGCACCTCGTGGGGGCAGCTATTCGCGCCGATGGATTGACGAGCAAAATACCACACGTAGTCTATTGGCGACTTGTGCACAAGCTCATGCCGAAAGCTCCCTGCACTCGGCACGTCAAATGAACGATTCCGTTCGATAGACAAACCCTCCTTTCTCTGTAGCTATCAAGGAGACGGCATTCGACATCAGCATGGTACCATACACAAAGAATCCACCAGGAAGCTCCAGTTTCTTCCGTTTGCACGGAAGACGGGCGTGAACTCGGGCTTTAGTCATTGCACGGACCGTTTCCAGTGGGGAACGCATCTCTGTTTCGCGCCACTGGAATATAGACAGATCGAAACCTCTCGACTTGTTCTCCAGCCTGGATTCTCCTTCCGGTGCGTGTCTCGTCGTGGGCAACATCGTGCCCCGCGAATCCTCTGTCGAATAGCGCAGGATGCGCTTCCGAGTGCGCAGCGGACAGAGTTCTCGCTGGAAGCATGGCCCAGCGGAAGCCCCAGATCATGGGGTACGGTTCAGTGCGCCGAAGCGGAGGTGGGCGTCCACGCGCGCCTTCTGCACCGGTCAAGGGCATGTGCCGAGCGCTGAAGCAAGCCTTCAGGTGCCACAGGGCGGCGCGCGAGCTCGGATGTCTGATGGACATACAGAAATACCTGAACACAGCCAAGTGCCACAGCGGCGAAGTGCCTACTGAGCCGTACGGAAAGAGGACGAGAAAAGCGCGCAAAGCGTATATCGCAAATTTCGTACTTGCATGGAATGTGTCGCCAACAACCGGTAACAGCTGCATAGGGACATGAACGCTGCCACCAACAGCCTTCGACAATGTGCACTGGAGCTGGTGGGAAAGGGGGGTATGATGCATTTAAAGCCGGAAGTAAGAGGGAGGACACCGAACCGGTCACCGAAAAAGCCGTGAAAGGCTGGTATTGATGGCAGTGGCAGGAGAGGCCCAACCTGTTTGTGTGCGTGTCCCCGGATAACACAGTGGACCCGTTCCATTTTAGCCTGACGTAGATGTAGCCGGTGAATGATCGCAGGCGATGCACGAAGCACGCGGCGGTAGCGGTAGGAGTTCTGTGCTGTTCCATATATACGGCGTTGTCATACGTTTGCAGTCCGTTTGTTACGCGGCAAAGAAGGATTAATATTCAACTCAGAGCAGGTCATGGAAGTCGATTCAATTTTGCCATTCAATGTCAAATTTTGTCATTCATGGACGCTTGCCTCATGTTCTTGGGTGGCTCGACTCGCACTCTCGTCGCTAACGCATCGGTACGGAGCAGTTCTGAGCTCATCGCGGCACAGCGTTCCGTCGATTTCAGGTAAAGCGCAACTGGGCATACGCTGCAAGTTGAATAGGATATTGGTTTACTTGGACCAAATGAAGGGGTCGTTGAGCCCAATAAGTTTATCCAGATGCCCTTCCACATAAAGGAATCGATAAACTTCGGAACTGTGTTTCAGTTATCAGAAGGACCAAAAAGCGTTCTACAACCATGCAGTCCAAATACCCGCTTACTCACAGACGCCTCCCAGCTTTCTTTTGGCAGGCAACCGAAATTGGAATCCGTTTTTATCCCAGCGAACTTCGATACCGAGAGACCGCCCCACAAAGTTGGCTCGTGCCGGCTCCTCGAGTCAATTCGTCAAAACCACACATCTTCTGATATTGATGGCGGCTTTGCAATCTTGGCTCACGAACTCCTTGCATATATTGCCTCTGGTTGAACGCAACTTTGCATGTTTCCCTCGAACTTGCACCCTCCGCGCCATTACAATCTCGTCATCGTTCCGTCGGGCAAACTCCTCGGCCCGCCTACATCCTTGTTCTTCTTCAATTGCTCTTCTTCGCTCGTTCGGTAGCTGGCGATGATGGCCCTCCAGCATCCCCGACTTCCATATCCATATCTCTCACTAAGACCTTTTTAAAATAAACACACTTCGAACGTATATGCTATAAACCACAAAAGATAAGCATTTGATTCCACTCATCTGGGCGTGGAACACAATTGAAGAAAAAGACTACAAGATACAGGCAGCCGTTGCTTTCAGGAATACGGCACGCGTTGGAGTTTGGATCATGAACCTGGACGCTGGCGGCGGTCGTCGCAGCCGCCGCTGCCGTCTGCGGCCTCAGCGTCAAAGAACGGCTGCATTAAATTATTTTACTCGAGGGCATCGCCTTCTTCTATACTGCTGAAGCATACAGACGTTATTTCTTTGTTAAGCTTGCGCTTAACGCTCGACACCCAAGCTCGCGATTGTTGTCCAATAGCATGGAATCTCTCTCTACTGCACCAAGGGATGAGCGCTTTCCCCACACGAACCAGACGAGGAACTGCTGGGTTCGCTACGTTGAGTGGAAACTGTGCGAAGAGAAACACGGCGAGGAAGAGTCCGAGTGCAAAAAGTTTGGTCGTTGGGCACGCGCACTTTGCCCAGTAGACTGGATCGAGCGGTGGGATGAACAGCGAGCAAACGGGACGTTTCCTGGGCCCTCCGGCGAGTCCTCGTGAGCATATGGCGCTGCATATTTCAGTGACTACGGGCTCCGCGGAAGAATTGGAACTTTCCTAGTACTGCTTTTTCTGACAGATTGAGGCGAAAGGTTCTGGGCGACTTCCTCGACGGAGAAATGTTTTCCACTCGAAAGAATATCATGCATATGGTTCTACAACCACAAAACAACAGCAGGTCTGTGTCGTATGCGACTTGCGAGTTTTATGGCCTACCTCCTGGTCTCTTGTCATGAACAACGGCGCGCCATGTGAAAGCATGGAAGCCCATCATCACTTGAGAGAATTTGATTGAAATTCTTTGGACCAGAGGAGAAATATAATCACACTCGGGAAGTGCTTATGGCGATGTTTCTCTTGTTCGCTAGACATCTACGTCAGGCTAAAATGGAACGGGTCCACTGTGTTATCCGGGGACACGCACACAAACAGGTTGGGCCTCTCCTGCCACTGCCATCAATACCAGCCTTTCACGGCTTTTTCGGTGACCGGTTCGGTGTCCTCCCTCTTACTTCCGGCTTTAAATGCATCATACCCCCCTTTCCCACCAGCTCCAGTGCACATTGTCGAAGGCTGTTGGTGGCAGCGTTCATGTCCCTATGCAGCTGTTACCGGTTGTTGGCGACACATTCCATGCAAGTACGAAATTTGCGATATACGCTTTGCGCGCTTTTCTCGTCCTCTTTCCGTACGGCTCAGTAGGCACTTCGCCGCTGTGGCACTTGGCTGTGTTCAGGTATTTCTGTATGTCCATCAGACATCCGAGCTCGCGCGCCGCCCTGTGGCACCTGAAGGCTTGCTTCAGCGCTCGGCACATGCCCTTGACCGGTGCAGAAGGCGCGCGTGGACGCCCACCTCCGCTTCGGCGCACTGAACCGTACCCCATGATCTGGGGCTTCCGCTGGGCCATGCTTCCAGCGAGAACTCTGTCCGCTGCGCACTCGGAAGCGCATCCTGCGCTATTCGACAGAGGATTCGCGGGGCACGATGTTGCCCACGACGAGACACGCACCGGAAGGAGAATCCAGGCTGGAGAACAAGTCGAGAGGTTTCGATCTGTCTATATTCCAGTGGCGCGAAACAGAGATGCGTTCCCCACGGAAACGGTCCGTGCAATGACTAAAGCCCGAGTTCACGCCCGTCTTCCGTGCAAACGGAAGAAACTGGAGCTTCCTGGTGGATTCTTTGTGTATGGTACCATGCTGATGTCGAATGCCGTCTCCTTGATAGCTACAGAGAAAGGAGGGTTTGTCTATCGAACGGAATCGTTCATTTGACGTGCCGAGTGCAGGGAGCTTTCGGCATGAGCTTGTGCACAAGTCGCCAATAGACTACGTGTGGTATTTTGCTCGTCAATCCATCGGCGCGAATAGCTGCCCCCACGAGGTGCCCCGAAACGGAAGAATCGAAGACTTGGAGAATGCGTGGTTTGAGCATGACACGCGCAAGGGGAGGAGAGGGCAGGAGCGGACGCTGGGGCGTTCGGCTTGCAAACTGATGTCGGTTACCGTGCGAACGCATGCTCCAGGGCCGCGCGGTGCACTTTGATTGATGAAATGTGACGAATTGCAGCGGCAGGGCGTGAACCGAGTCACTCCCAAAATACGCGCGAGAATCGTAAAACCACTTATGAAACCGTACGCCGTTATTGCTTCACTTCGATTGTCGAGGCTGCACATCGAAAAAATGTTCGGAAAATACCGAAATGCAGGAGCATGGCGAGCAGTTCAGTGCTCCGTTTTAGACTGGCAAGGGTACAGTTTACAGCATGGAAAAACTTCGCTGTGCGTGGGTATGTGTGTGCATATTTACGTTCATAGATGCATGCGCCCCGCGAAGAGCCCTGTCCTTTACTCGAGTAATACAATCCATCGGCCTGCGAATCAGACAGTTTTCACGAATCTTGCATCCAGGGATGTGTTTTCTGAGGGACTCATTGAGCAATCTTTCGCAGGTGCAGCAGTGCGGATGGCTATACGAGCGCACGCATCTACGGTTTCACAAGTTCAGGCGCTGCACATCGCCTATTTGAACTTTGCTGGTATCTTTTGGATCCAGGATAAGTTCGTAAACATCCGCACCGGCTCGGCTTATATCCATGGCGATCATCGATGGGCCTCTATAGGCTAAACTTACAGAGCTTTTGCCCTGTTCCTCCTCGCTCGCAGGTGGCGATGGCTTCAGGCGCGTTTCGCGCTCTCGCTCGAGGCGCCTCGCCAGCGTAAATGTATTTTCTGGGCCTGCTAGGCAGCCTGGCAAGATAATAAAACACGTTTTTGATGCAACTGAAACCTGATGAATTCGGGGGCCATACGGGCCCCCCACGATGAGCAGATCGACACCAATGTCAGCTGCTACAAGTTGAAGCACGCTGGAATTGATGGTGAGTGTTCCATTGGTCTCTTTAGTACTCGAGGCCAGCTGGTACCCATGCAGCATACCGATTGTAACATCATCAACACGCATGAGAAGGCGCTCTGGTGCTGCAAAAGAGTCACAATCACCTTGAACAACATGGATCTTTGGCGTGTACGTCGCGAGTGCCTGCAGGGCTGCAAGAGGTCCGAGGTTTCCGGCGCATAAGATCAAGTCCGGCAAGTTCTGACGCATCCAAGTCAAGAAAGCGTCGTCGAAACCAGCGTTCCCGCGCGAAATGTGTGCGTCGCTCAGAACAAGTGCACGGACCATTTGGTCTTTCGCTCGTTACTCATTTATCGCACGAGTATAAGCGAAAGCTGCTAATCTGTCAGTTCAGACCGCTGGCGGCGGCTGAAACTTTTTCCCGGGCAACAGTACGCACGCTCGGGGCTTGCAACAGTTTCTAGAGTCCCCTAGCTTCTGTTCTGAAGCGCGACTCCCGACCAGCAGGAGTAGCGCCACCTTCCCGTCAAATATATGAAACGTGATCCGAACCGTCTCAAAGTACAGAGGACTTTTTCGCGCCGTCCACCTGATCGAAAACAAGACGCTCCGCGCGTTTCCCACTTGCGCGCCACGCAAGAATCGCACACCATCTGAAACCGGGGCTTGCTTCGGGAGCAGAAACTCCTATGTTCTCTGATAAACTACAAGTTTCCCGGAAATTTCGAGTATGTATCAGTCCAAAGAATGCTTTTGTCTCATGCTTGTCGCGCACGATCTTGCATTTGCAGACCAGTCCATCGCTTTCCTTACCGGAAGACTACTCTACATGATGCTGAGGTGCGCGGTTTCCCTATGAGAGATGCTGATACTCTACCATCAGGACACTCTACAATATCCATCATAAGAGACTAATCTGTTCCTGCAGAATGTCATCACGCACCATAGAATATGAAACGCAGTGTATTTCTGGCATCGACGCGCTGTCAGCCGCGGCCTGCTCCGCGGAAACAGAGGCAGCCAGTTGCCCTGGGGAGCCAGCGACAGCCATTACCGTTTCGGAGAAATCTGGTTCCGTTACCATTCTTATTTCCGTATTGCGACCAGACTGGTGCTTTTCAGTATCAGTGAGTCCACGCAAGCTCTCCGGTATATGCTTCAAAAATGCCTCATGTAGACACGTAGCCAAATTATCTAGATAAGCCTTCAAGAATCTTTGCTCATGCATGGAAAGCCGTCCCATCGAGGTTTGCGAGCCTCCTTCGGCCTCCTGCTGGTAGTATGCTGCATGGCGCTGGAGCTTCCAAAGTCGAACGCGCAAGTAGCTCGCTAGCAAGTAACGAACGCGTTCAAGATCCATACGTTGCAACTGTGCTACCAGCGATCGCCGGAACGCAGTTTCCGTATCGCTCTCTTCTCGATCACCACTGGAAGCATACGCCGAGTGCTGTCCGACACGCTGCTCCTGGAACGCGATGACCGCCTCGATATCCTCGACAAGGCTCGCGCGGAATGGCAACAACTCAGGAGCGCAAACTTCTTCGCAAAACGCCCGTTGCAACGCTGGAATCTGATCGTTTACTTCGCATCGGTGAGGCATATGGATCAACAGGTCTGTTGCGCACCTTGGTCGAGCACACCGATACGGCCGGAAGCGCACCGAAGAGGACGCAACAGGCGCGACCTTATACTTGGCGCGCTGCCACCGAGGCGTTCACACCCTCAGTGCGCGTTATCCACGAGGCCACGAACGGGTTTGCAACCTCGAGCGCGATCCCTACAAACGAACGGGATCGCTGAACAATAATGCTGGACGCGCCCCCTCTCGAATTCTTCAAGCGCGCTATCGGGTATCGCGCTTCACCATGAACATTCTTTCAAACTATAAAGTCGATAAAAAATGGCGGGACGGGTCGCCGACGCGTTTTCGCAATCACCAGCGCCTCGTGCGAGGCTGCAGGCCGCGTTTCGATTTCAGCCCGGCCCCTATCGGTACCGTCGCCTTGCAGGGCCTGCCCTGGCATCTCGACAGTAATAGCGACTTGCAGGGGAAGCGCCTCCGACGCCTGCAGAACGGCGGAGTCGGAGCCAGACGCGGAAACGTGTCGGCAGTTGTACTGGGAGCTCGAGGCTCAGCTGATTCTCTTACTCTGTTTGTAGGTATTTTGTATTCAGAAACAGGCGCTTTTCAGCGACTTGGTTCGAGCGAAAGCCGGGACCCAAGTCGCGGTGTCCCTTTGGCTGGCTTAGGACGGAGTATTGCGCCACTGGGTACTTGACGTACTAGTCGAGTGATCCCCGAGAGGCTCGCTGGGCAACCATGGAGCGCGATTTGGTCGGCAGGGGCGCCGCACTTGAATGCAGTTTGCGGCGAGCGCTTCAGAGGCAAATGCCGGAAGAGCACGTCTTCTTTCTGGCGGAAAGGCTTTGTGCGGAAAAGTCGACTGCGGAGAGCTTTGCGCTTTATGCTCAGGCTCTTGCGCAGTACGGCCGACATCGGCAGGCAGTCGACGTTGTGGCGAAGTACTGGCAGCAGGATCTTGAGTGTAGGTACTGGTACGCACTCTGCTGCATTGAGGCTAATGAGTTGGCTGCCGCCTACAAGGCGCTATCTTTCCTGCTTCAGGAGAACGCGAACGAGAACCTTACCAAGGAGGTTCGCTCGTCCCTTAACAACGCTCGGGGTCTCCCGTCCGAGAGAAGCCTGTCTGTGCCATGGCAGGCGGAGGGACTATATCTACTAGGGCGTGTGTTTCGCCTCTCGAACACGCGCGTTGACCAGGCTGCTCAGTGTTTCCGACGAGCGCTTGAAATTGATCCGTTTCTTTGGTGCTGCATCGAGGAGCTCAGCTCCCTCTATCGATATATAGATTATTTCGTACCGGAAATGTTTGGTATCTCTGGAAAAGAAGAGCAAGTCTTCCAATCAGGACGAAGCTCTCTTCGGCTGGACAACTGCATTTTGCGCTGGAAGACGAGATCCTCGGGCTCGCCTCAGGATAACTTTCAGGCCTTGGCCACCGTGCGTGCACTCGTTGAAGGATACCATTGCCGAGAGGCGGTCGCTCTAATTGCGACGTTGCCATTGGCGCTTCAGCAAGCACCCGTGGTGCTCAAATGGCAGGGTCGTGCATATCTTGATGCCGGTGAGCTATCCGAGTGTGCGCGAACGTTTGAAAAGTACCTGAGTTTGAACAGATCTGGATCCTTGGATGGCCTCGAATACTACTCGACGGCGCTCTGGCATATGCGGCGGGATGTTGAATTAAATGCACTGGCCCGGTATGCACTTGAACGAGACCGCTTCTCTGCAGCAACCTGGTGCATTGTGGGTAATGCGTTCAGTTTGCAACGAGACACAGACAGCGCTATCGAGTTCTTCCTCCGTGCCGCCCAGATTGATCCGCGAAATCCGTACCCCTGTACGCTAGCGGGTCATGAGTATCTTTATTTGGACAATTACGATGCCGCTATGAGATGTTACCAGGACGCGCTCTACAGGAACAGTCGACATTATAATGCCTGGTTCGGCATCGGACAAGTCTATCAACGGCAAGAGAAATTCCGTCTAGCGGAAAAACACTATCGAATAGCCCTCGATTTGAACTCGAATAATTCCATGTTGTGGTATTATCTGGGCCATGTTATCCGCGTCGGCGGAGGCCGCGAGGTCGATGCACTGAACGCTCTGGAGAAGGCTTTGGAAATGAACCCTCGCAATCCGGTGGCGCGTTTCGAGTGCTGCAAACTATATATGCAGATAGGCCGCTTACAGGATGCCTGGAAAGAGCTGTACCAGCTCCGGAATATGGTGCCCCGTGAAGCAGCTATCTACTACCAGATGGGTGTCATCGCTCGCGAACTGGGTCTTAAGAATGCCGTAGAGCTGTTTAGCATCGCTCTCGATCTGGATCCGAAACAACCGCTATATAGGCAGGCGCTCTTATCGCTAGACGAGACGCAAAGTGCGCCGTAGTGGCCAACAGCGCCCGCGGTATATATGCGAACGAAACGGCGAATAGAGACCCTACAGGCTGTCGTACGAGTAAGTCGCCAGCTGTCCATGCGGTAAGCGCCAGTTGACACCTCGGGGCTATTTCGATTCCGCACCCGCAGACATTGATCCGTCTGTATTGGACCGGATGTCAAACCGGTAGCATGGGAGCTAGGATTTTCGATACGGACGCGACGGCAATCGCATGTTAGTCTGAGCGTTGCTCCGCTTGTGCGAGCTCTCGAGACAGACTCGGATACGAGAGCTGGTACCCGTCTGCGATGGACCCGCTTGGACTGCTACCTTGCACCGGCGCTCGCGGGAGATAGGAAACTAGAATCCTATCTTTCTGTCAAAACCTTCCTGGAATTCCCTTGGGGTGCTTGATTCTATTCAGCGTTCTTCAGTCTGGAACTGGCGGGTGCCAAAGTGTTGCTGTTATTCTGATAGTTTCACTCATGCAGCAAAGGCGAAGGCCCTCTCGAAGACGCAGCAATGCTCCGCGCTTGCCGTCTGGGCGCTGATCTCTCCCCCCTCCATTCTAGACAATTACCGATGCTCTTGGGATTCGCTCTGGCCATCGCTTCTCGCGGGGCCAGCTCAGGGCTTGAACGACAGCGCGGCCTCAGCAAGTTGGGTTATTCTCGTGAAGGCAAGTCGGTTGATTGCATGCTGCACGCGCTACTATTCCGTACGGCAGAACGAGCGTTCTAAACCAGCGCCTACGGGTCGCCTTTCGAACGCTGCAATTCCTCTCTGGTGACCTGACAGGAGGGCTCACCCAAGATCTCGCTTGCTCGTAGGGCTCTCAGGGCCGCGCCACTGAATACTGACGCAGCCCACTCCTGCAAACTTTGACGATACAGAACCTGCGGCCTTTGAGGCTTATGAAGCGTGCCCCGTGGGGCACGCATTCTGCATTTGCGTCGTGACTCCACAGCAGGGCAGCCGCCAATGCAAACAGCCCGTAACCATCGGGCTCGCGTGTGCGGCCTGTTACCGCACGGTTAGCCTGTCACCAGGAGGCAAAAACACTTGTCAGGCTCAAAAGATGCATTGCAATCTTCATTTTGTTCCCGCCTTTCGATCGTTTCCCGAATGTTCGCTAGAAACACAGCTGCAATATTCAAAGTGCAGCAATAACGGCGAATGGATTCATGGGTAGTTCTATGCCCCTCGGTTGTACTATCCGTAGGGATCCCGTCGACTCCCTGCCGCTGGCATTCGATACGTCACCGGGATCAAGATGGTTCGTGACGCCCTCATACGCGGGTTCGTAACATAGCCGATATCATCATCTCATTCAGTCGCACGCGCCTGCACTCTTCTGTTTTCCTCAAGTATAGCATGCTTGAATCATGCATTCTTCAAGTTTTCGATATTTCTCCTTAAAGGCAACTCGAGGGCGCAGCAATGCGTACAGCTGGGTGGACAGCGAAAAGAATCGCAACGACTTCACTTGAAGACTTTGTCACATGCTCATATCGAAGGCTGACTACAATTGTCAGGTCAGCTAATCGCATCCGTCCGAGAAGGAAATCCGCCCGTCCTTGAGACAAGCGGCAACGTGGCGTTCACAGCCGGCGAGATAACGCTCACGGCATACGTCCCCAGAGGCTTCGCTCGCTTCCGTACACACCGAAGAAAATCGGAGACTCAGACCTGAGTTATCGCAGCGACCGCGCCAGATAGAGAGTCTGGCACCGCCTTGCACGGAGGAAGCGTAGACGGATCGAAGTTTTCTAGAATTGCGCTCCAGCCTGCATTTTTGCCTCGCGGTACATGGTTCACCACGAAAAGCTTCCCGTTCCACGAATCCTCCATCGAATGCGACACTGTGCACTGGCTTGCGCTGGCTTGCACTGGCTTGCGCTGGCATTGCCCCGCACTGCCTCGAGCCGACGCCCTCTGTGTGGTACGGCAACGCCGTTCTGCCTCCGTGCAGCGACCGCACTGGCGCTATAGGCGTCATTGCTGTCGCTTTCGGCAGGCACTAGGCACACACGATAGGACGTATGAAACGACTAGAATATCCGGGAAGTAGTGTGGGTCATGGAACTTGGAGGCAGGGCGTTCGATGGCTACTTCACCGCACACAAACAAAAAGAAAACAAAAAGTGCACAATCGGAGAACGCTGGCCTAAGTAAGCATTTTGTCAGTGAGAAAAATCCGACACTGTGTTCGCTGAGGGCATTGCGCTGATGCAACCTGCCAGCGAAGCGCACGGCAGCGAGCCCGCAAACTGAGAAGAGCATCGTGGTAAGCCTTCGATACTCGTCAATTGCATGGAACGAGCGAAAACGCGAGCTGTACGACGCCTCAAAACGGCCCTCCGAGGAAGAGGAGCAGGAGCAGGAGAGGCTTTGGTGGATATACGGGAACACCTGACCACAGCCAAAAGTCATCGATGCGAGGACGCACAGAGGCTGTATACAATGAAGATGAAAATGGCAAGCGAAGCGCAGGCTGCAACAACCGTCCGCGCAACAAGTGCGTCGACAACTACCGAACGCAGTAAAATCGGGACTTTACCACCACCGCCATCAATATCCTGCGACTGCCGAAAACCTAGCCAGAGAAGATAGGAACAGGAAGCAGTCACAGAAAAAGCCCGCACACGCTAGTCTCGATGCCAGCTCGAAGACATCCAGCCGTTCAGATTCGCACTCGAGCGCGCAGCGAGCACCGCAGCGTATACCTAGCGGACACGTATGTCGGACCCGATCCAACTGGAGGCCCCTGTGCGCTGCTTCGTTGCTGGCGGGCAACGCGCAAGCACGCGCGCGGCGCCGTTGACCGCGAGATCGACGGCGGGTATCTCACGCGTTGCGCGAGCGGCTGTATGCGATGGCGCGCGCATCTGCAAACGCCGCCTCTGAAAATATCTGAGGAGCGGGGCGTACACGCGGCGCCGAGCGTCGCGTCTCGAGAACGTTTCGCGGGCGATCCTGCGGCGAAGGCGCGCTTCGTCTCGACATCGCTAGATGCTGTGCGCTGCATTATCGAATGCAGCTGCGCGTCAGCGGTGATATCTTGTAGCTGCAGTGCTGTGACGTGAGCGACCAGTTGCTCGATATTTGCGTGAGACTTCGAATCAGCGCTATAATATCATAGTTGTGGAGGTTGACGGCTTCTTTGACTGGTTCGAGGGGTGAGCGACTACATCTACTAGAAGCAGTGAGCAAAGTCCGGACGGCGGCGGCGGCGGCTTCTAGAACCTCGGTACGCTGAGGGTTTGGCACGCGCAGGCGCAACCGAGCTCGAGAACGCAACTCCTGGGGCGAATTTGTGCCAAACTTTTTAGGTTGTTTTCTTGAGTTTAGTTCGTCTGTGGGCGGCTAGAGTGTCGGCGCGGTACGTTGCCGCGTGCCTGCTGGCGTGACGTGGTCATGAAACGGCGTCCAGATAATATTGCGCTCGCCGGTCGTACAGACGCCGAGCCTGGCAATCAGATGGACGCAACGAAGCAGAGACTGACTAATCGCCCTTCCGGTACGAATACCGACCGGTTCGTAGGCCCGGAGACCCAGCAGCATTACTCCGCTTTGACGACATACCCGCAGGTGACGCCAGCGGCTGCATGCTGGGGCAGGGTGGCTGCCCCGGGTTACGCGGGCGCTGGTTCCATGCAGGCACAATCCAACAGTTACCCCTGGACATCGAGCTATCGTCCGCTTATGCTCCATGGGTATCACTTTCCAATAGGGCCTCTGCCGCATTCGGGTCCACGTGGTGCTGGTGCGACTTCGGTGACGGCTTTTGGAGTGCCTGCTAGCGCGAGGGCACCCCAAGCGCCGGCGTCAGGCTTTCATGGATCACTGCAGCACGCTGTGGATCGCTGGGATCCAGTTCCGGTGCAGCCACCGACTAGAGAGGCGTTGTACCAGCAAGAACTATTCTATCAGTCTGCTCAGTTGTTCGGAATGACGCCGAGACACATAACGGGGACTGAACACACCCGCGGTTGGCCCGTTGCAGTGAATGCGGAGTTTTACAAAGCAGCGCATCCTGGGCAAATACCGGTGCCTCATAATATCCCATCGTCAGCTGAAGCGTGTTGCGCAAGACCTCATGACGGAGCGTTGAATTGCTTACACGCTTTGGCCGCAATCTCCTCACAGGCGGCTACCAGCCTTTGTGGCGTGGGAATGGCCCGCCCAAATACCGGCGCGCAGCAGTCCGAGAGAGCGACTGCATCATGCCCAGCTGAAAGAGCGCAGAACCGAATGGAGAACCCGCAATGTTGCAACGTTCCAGCGGACTGTTCAATGCCTATGCATACCTCTTCAAACGAAGGCATCCCAGCATGCCTGGAGCACCGTCCTCGCCCGGAGTTCTACCCCGGTAAAACGGACGGCACGCGCCCCGGTCATGTGCAGGTTTCAGAGGGCAACATGAGTATGGTGAGCTTGGATGCCTCGTCGCATACGAATCAATCGATGTCGCTGCCTACTGCGCTTAGCAGCCGCTTTAGGACTGGATACCAGGGACCGTGGATGCAAACGGTCCCAGAAACCAATGCACACTGGGAGCGAATGAGTCGAGACAGTAGTGGAACGAGCGCCCGCGCGATGCCAAGCGACGCTGCAAGTCAGACCGGATTGGATCGTTCTTCGAGCGGCGATGATGACGCAGCTTCGCTTGCGGGTGGCGAGCATCTGCAGCGTATGTCCGGAGACAATCCCTGGACTGCCGCAAGCGCATCACCGACAGCAGGCGATGCTGCCGAGAGATCGATCTTACACAGAAACGTAGGTCTCGCTGGTGGCGGTGCAGCGTCGTCAGACCCCACGGCGGACTTTTACAGGGATGGTGCGAGTTCACAGGCTACAGGGCATGTGGCGGGACTGCCAAGCAACGCTGCAGGCCCCGTCGAAGCTCCAGATCGGCGGTTTCAGGTGCCTCACACGTCGTTCCCCGCGGGTGCGATAAGATGGGTCCAGACGCTCCCTGCGTTGCAACTGGATCAGAGCTCCAATGGTGTTCTTCTAGGCGGGAGATTCGTAGCGTCGGAAAACACCGACCATGGCATGGATCGAATACCGCTGACCATCGAGCACCCGCGCTGTGCAATAACGGACCACGCCGATCGAGTCGCTGCTGTCGGTGCAGCACCTGACACCGCAGCAAAGTCACCGACCTGGAGTGCCACTGAACGAGAGCGCTATCGCTTGGAGCGTGTGCAGCGCTTCCTCGAGAAGCGCCGCCGTCGCGTAGCGCATCCCGGCTTGATCCGCTACGACGTACGCAAGCGCCTCGCAGATGCACGACCCCGGGTACGCGGCCGCTTCGCGCGACCTGAAACCGTTGCTGCTGCTACTGCTGTTGCTGCTGCGCCTGCCACGACGAAGGCGCCGACTCCCCCCTGAGCATGAATAAGCATGCTTTACGCTGTTGACACTATACATTGGGTGTGTGTGTGTTTGTGTGTGAAATCATGTTGGCGTTCTGCGTATATCGAGAGGCACGAAGAACTCATGATACACGCTCGCTGCGACTCCGAGCATGATCCTTACGGACGTTGCTGTCATTGCAGTAGATGCTGTTGGTCACACATTGTTACCATCATCGCGTACGAAACAAGAGCAAAGCGCACGCTGTCTCAGTGGGTTACACGCACCACGTACAGCAATGGACACGTGTCCAGAATACCGCTGTGTACACGCATAGACGCATGTATCGACACAGGCATGCGTGCTCGTGATCCGTGCCCAACACCGATCGGGGCATGCAAGGCTGGCGTTACGAAACGCAGCATTGAACGGGAGCGCGACCTGGCCCAGTCACGTACCGTGCATGAGGCGACTCAGCGCGTGTGCGTTTGTCGACGTGCCCGCCCCGCAGCACGTGGGTTCCGCTCCGCTGTCGCTGCTGTTGCTGTTGCGGATGCTGGTGAGGCTTGAGGGAATCCTCCTGCGGTGACGCCTTCGGAGCGTTTCTTCATTGACGCTTCTAATTCCAAGACCTCGGAGCTAAAGCAACCAGTTGCGCGACCTCGACGTTTTGAAGGCGATGCGATCGAGGCAGTGCGGAGATTCCATGTGCTGCTCGCACTCGATGTCGTTGTTGCGCTGCTGCTGGAACTGTTGCTTGCGGAGCTGCAATTGCTTGATGGCTCGAGTTGCAGACGTTGAGCCGGGGCTCGTTTTCCAGTGTTCTGGAGGTTTTGCACGCAAGGGTGCGCGCCTCCGGGCGCACCTTCGCGGTTGGCGAAGGTTGGTGCCATGGCAGCTGCTCCAGTGCTCTCCAGACGCGCAAGAATGTGCTTTCCATAGGAGAAGCGTTTGATGACGTTCAGATTCGCACGAAGAAGCTCCGCCGCTTGCTGACGTTGTTCGTCGCCGGCTACATCCAGGACTCGCTGCACGACATAATTTCCGAATTGGTCCTGGACAAGATCTATCAGAGGCACGCTGTTGCGGGGTAACGCAGTTGCGCCAGAACTACCACCACCACCGCTGCCACTGCCAGCAACATCAGATCGGCCCAGGAGAATATCGATGAGGGCTTTGCGATCCGCTGGGGAGCCATGTTGCAGACATCGCTCGACAACGTTACTCGCGTACTTGTGTTGACTCATGCTAATACACTGATCCCTGACCATGCGGAGAATATGCGCACGCTCTTCCTCCTTTCCATGCTCGACAACGTGCTGGATGACATAGTTACCGTATTGGTCCCGAATGAGGGTTCGGCACGCCTGCATAATCTCGCGCATGATCGGGACTTTTTGCTCCTCTGGTGAATATTCTAAAATGCGCTGTATAACCCGGCATCCATAGGAATGTTCAGCAAGCGAGACGGCCTGGCCCCGAACCGCGTCCACGATAAACTGAACGTGTTGTCCTGGAACTCGTTCGATGCATTTCTGGATCACATGATTGCCATTCTGATCACGGATACACTTCAACACGTGTCCGTCGAGTTCGATCACGAGTTCCGCCTGCGTACTAGCAGGCAAGACTTCGAGTGCCTTCTGTACAGCCCTGCAACCATACATGTGGAGTGAGAGCGCTAGGATCCGGTTTTTCAATTTCATCGCGATTGCCTGTAGGTCACGTGCTGTGCCGTGCTCCAAGAGTTTTTGCACGACGTAGTTGCCAAAGACATCCGTCACCAGGCGATTCATTTCTGCGAGCACTTCCTGCAGCACCCACCCAACCTGATCAGGAGTTGCAGTCTCCAACTTGGTCTGAATGAAGCGCGAGCCATGCTGATCCGTGCTGAACTCCACGATTTGACCACGAATATCCTCCAGTTTCCAGGAAGTGAACGCCTCGTCCGACGCAAGCAAGGCTGTCCGGAAGCGCTCCAGGAGAGCCGAGCGCCCAACGGACGCTATGACTCCGCTATTTGGCGGATTAGCGGCATCTGGACTCGAGAGGGTGCCACTAGTACCCAAATCCAGTGACGGAAAGTGTAGCGGTGACCTCGGGGGGGCCCCTGTCGGTGGAACCGTTGCCGGTGGAGCAGCGGCAGTCTGCAGAAAGCCGCCGACACGCACTTGCCCGCTGTACGAGTCTGTGAGTATCGGTGCGACGCTCACGAACGGGGCGCGCAGTTGAGCCACACCACTAGAATGCCCCATCTGGGTTGTTGGTTCTCGTCGAGGAGCTCTTGCTGCTGCTGCTGCTGCCGGTATCGGATTTGCACCAGCGGGGCCAACACTCCCTGGCACGGCGGGCCTGCCACCATTTTCTTCGGATACAAAAGAAGAAGAAGACGCCGACGACGGCCTCGGTGATGTCGTTTGCGCTCCATAGGCTGCGGGTTCTGCTGAAAGACAAGATTCCGGAATCGAAGCATCAGCCAAGTTCCCATGTTTTGCGCTCCGCATTCGCATGGCATCTTCTGTGGCATGTGCACAAACGAAGCGGCATCCGCTCGGAATGACCGGGGGAAACGATACGCAATGGTCCGGAACCAAGGAAAACATTGACGACTCGTTAGCATCCTCGCTGCCAGAGGCAACCAAAGTGCTCTCTTTCCGAACAGATGCAGCACGACCCTGTGGACAAGCGATTCCCGACGGCAGCTGTGCAGCAGGGTGCCAGGAATACACGGGTGTTGCTCGTCGATCCGCAAGCTCCACCTCAGTGCACAAGCCCGCTTGTTCGCTGCCGTTCAAAACGATCTGATCTGGATGAATCCAGATGCTTTCTTCGAGCGGTTGCGTCGCACCTGGTGATGGCGATATGAGCGGAAGCGCCTGCGAGAGATGCGCGCCGGCCGCGTTCGCAACTTGCAGAGGCCTAGGGCTCGTAGCTGAATAGCCTGGACACAGACGTCGACCGTTGTGGCATTCGTAGTGCTCGAAAGTGCCTTCGACGAGCGAACTCTGCCTGCTCGGTGAAAGTCTATGGGTCCTATTGGCGTTGGGATCGATCTGAGGCCGCCCAGTCTCAGATACGGAAGTTGTTCCACTGCCAATCATTTGGGAGTCCACCCGACACTGGTTGTCAGGCTCTGAAACACCGTCAGCGGGGCTCTCCAAGCAACAGCGGGCTGTTCGCTGCTCCTGGACACAGGTTTCCGGGCTCGGTTGTGATTCCGTGACTGGGATATTCAACGGAGGGCGGCTTGCCCATTGCAGTGTGGATTCGAGACGTGCAGCCGCATCTCGACGACCACACGAGGATTCCTCACTGTTCTGGCTCTTTCCATTGGTGACATGACCCACGTAACCAGGGGAGCTCGCTGCGCGTTCTCGACGGTTCGGGACCCGCTGTTCATGTTCTTCGTTACCGTTGGTATCCAAACCGTCCCCCTTTTTCCCAGTGCATATTTGACGGTCATCGGCGGAGCGTTCTTTCGGTGCTCGGGGCTGATGATTGAGCACAGCGGGATACCCGCTGTTCGGCGCCTGCACCGTGGCAGGACTACTCCAGGATCTGGTGCACACAGTACCGCTCTGAGCGCTCTGGTATGCCGCTGATGCATTGTACAGCGGTGATGCGCCACAGCCTCCTGCCCAGCGCATCAGGCTCGGATCGGAAGCCACGATTGATGGGTTATTAGCCATTGGTAACGACGACGAACTCGAGGAGACCGATGACGCGGAAACCGGTGCTCGAGGCGAACGAGCATAGCCATTCAACGTGTTGATGCCTGACAATGCCGTCGTTGCACGCTGCTGATCCCAGGCGTCTTCGCATGACTTCCACGAAGCGGCCCCGGACACAGGTCCCGACCACGCAGAACGGGAGCTTCCAAACGCGCGACCGCTCACGACAGATCCCCCTTCTAGCCCAGACACGGAACTGTACTGACTCGCACTTCGAGCTCGCACCGGTGACGACACTACCGAGGAGGACTCGAAGGCTGGGCTTGGCGTGCGCGCCACATCCGACCGTGCTATCTCTGAAATCGTGCGGTGCGGAATCGGTGCCCAGAGCCTTGAGTAGGCGCCCTCCGCAGCCGACGGTGTGGTCCTTCCAGTACACGTCAGTGGACCAGCCAGGGGCTGCTGTTCACTCGGCGAGGAACAACACGCCGCAGGCTGCCATACCCGCGGGCAGGGCGCCACTCCCCAGCCTTGAGGAGTTGCAGTGCGTAAATCGCTTTGGAAAGCGGCTGATCCGCTCTCAGAGCCTGCGGAAAGAGCTGACTGCTGTGCACGCCACCAGTCCGCCTGCTCTGGACGGCTTTGAAACGTCCACTGGGTCGGTGCACGCCTCAATGGCGGGGCGCTCTGAATAGATAAATTTGAAAACCTCTCCAGTGTTGTCTGGTCCTTTTCTGTCCAGTCCCTTTGTAGGACACGGGGTCCACGTAATGGATCCGTCTGCGACCCGTAGCCACGGAGCATCTCGTTGCGCCGGGTGTCGGCTCCCAGCTGATGGGAGCCAGAAGCAACTTTCCAACTCGCAAGGCGATCCGAAGACATCTGATTCGGCGTGGACAGCTCTCCAGGATCAGAATACTGCGCGTCGTTGGAGCCGGAAACACGTCCCGGTGACGGTACTGAACAAAAACCCGGACATCCCCAAATCGTCGAAGCATACATAGAGTTCTTGCCCGCATCTTCCCCGGATCCACCGATGCGCTCGGATGCTGCACTCCAAATATCTTCGCCTGTTGCCACTCCCAAAAGCGATGCACCGCGTCCAAACTCCACCTTCTTCCGGAACTGACCCGGAGGCGGCGCGCTGGCCACTCGGGGCGGCTGTTCGTTTTCCAACGCCGCTTCAAAACCGACCGGAAGTGTCATCTGAGGCGACACAGCACTTCCGCTAACCGTACCAACGCGCACACGAGCCGCGTCGTCTTGCGCGGGCGCCGCCCTGGCTCGAGCATCGACGCCGGTCCAATTGCGTTGCGTGCCCATCCTGCTCCCTCGCCAGCGTCGTGTGTCGACGGCAAGGAGTACTCAAGAACCTCGAAACGCACCCGAACCGCAACACAAAACCGGCAATCACGACACGCTTGCACTAGCTATCGTAAGCACTGGAAGCTCCTGAGCTGTTTCAGTCTCCCCGTTTTGCAAGCCCCAATGAACTACAAACCAAAGCGCACCAGCAGTTTATCTCCAAGCCACAAACTGACAAAACTGCTGCCCCGAACGAGCCACAGACACTATACCAATAACAACCCGCCGTGTGGACTTTCAGAAAACAAGCCCGGCAACAAAAACTATTGCCGCGGCTTCAACCAGTTGCAAGCCAATGCGTCGATAGATAATTAGCAACGCTTGTTGCGTCGTCCGCCGTCGCTGCAGCCGCGTTGCCCGCTGGATCGCGCAGATCGCGCCCATCCCCGTTGCTGTTGCGCTTTTCTTTAAGGCTGCGACGGCGCGCGTGCGCTCGTGCACCGCGTGGAGGCTCCCCGGGCGCTGCTGTTGCTGCCGCGCGCTTTAAACCAAACAGACACGCCCTCGACGACGGGGACGGCGATGGATGTCACATGTGACATCCGGCGAGACCGCATGAGTGGCGCTGCGCTCCCGCGTCCGCGACGTGCCGTGGTGCGAGCGCGGGGCGCGATCGGAATGGGAAATTGGATAATGCAGACAATGCGGACAGGCTGCGCGGGCGTCGATTTCTTGCTGATCCCGTGGCGACGCGTGCGGGTTGTGTGGAAACGGCAGCGGGCAGTCATGCCGTGCACCGCATGCCGTCGCTCGGTGTTGGCCATGGCGGGGCGGTGGCGCACGCGCTCCTCATTGATAGGGGATTCGCGGTGGTAGAAGACTCGGACTGGGTGTTATGCTGGAGTGCCCAGTTTGAAGTCACCTGCCTGAAAGTGCGTCTTCGCTCGAAAACTGCGAATTCCGAAGGTGTTTCTGGTGCCTAGATGTCCAATCAGCAGTGGTTACGATGGAGCTCAGTTTCTGAGTGACCTGGTGCGCTGACGGTAGCGTGACGTCGCTGCATTTGGGCCTCGGCCATGGTCTCTTCGAAGCGCAAACCTCCTTTATGACTGCGTAAGCCAGTCTGTTTGAAAAGATGTGTGGAATCCGTTTACCTCCACGGTCCACAGGATGAAAGACGCTGATATACCCACTTGATGTTTGACATTGCGGTACAAGACAGACAATCGCAGTTGCCTTGCTCCGAGGCTGCATAGTCGGTGTGCACGGTGTCGTCCGTGGGAATTTATCATGATGCACTGATTGCGACAAATATCGCTGCGGCTTATTGGTACACGCGGATGAACAAAATGCAGCTACTTGGCCCCAAGCTCTGCTGAACCCATTTCGGATAAAAATGGAACACTGAAATGCTCGTAGTGTTATTTTCTTTCGATCGTTTCCCGAATGTTCGCTAGAAACACAGCTGCAATATTCAAAGTGCAGCAATAACGGCGAATGGATTCATGGGTAGTTCTATGCCCCTCGGTTGTACTATCCGTGGGGATCCCGTCGACTCCCTGCCGCTGGCATTCGATACGTCACCGGGATCAAGATGGTTCGTGACGCCCTCATACGCGGGTTCGTAACATAGCCGATATCATCATCTCATTCAGTCGCACGCGCCTGCACTCTTCTGTTTTCCTCAAGTATAGCATGCTTGAATCATGCATTCTTCAAGTTTTCGATATTTCTCCTTAAAGGCAACTCGAGGGCGCAGCAATGCGTACAGCTGGGTGGACAGCGAAAAGAATCGCAACGACTTCACTTGAAGACTTTGTCACATGCTCATATCGAAGGCTGACTACAATTGTCAGGTCAGCTAATCGCATCCGTCCGAGAAGGAAATCCGCCCGTCCTTGAGACAAGCGGCAACGTGGCGTTCACAGCCGGCGAGATAACGCTCACGGCATACGTCCCCAGAGGCTTCGCTCGCTTCCGTACACACCGAAGAAAATCGGAGACTCAGACCTGAGTTATCGCAGCGACCGCGCCAGATAGAGAGTCTGGCACCGCCTTGCACGGAGGAAGCGTAGACGGATCGAAGTTTTCTAGAATTGCGCTCCAGCCTGCATTTTTGCCTCGCGGTACATGGTTCACCACGAAAAGCTTCCCGTTCCACGAATCCTCCATCGAATGCGACACTGTGCACTGGCTTGCGCTGGCTTGCACTGGCTTGCGCTGGCATTGCCCCGCACTGCCTCGAGCCGACGCCCTCTGTGTGGTACGGCAACGCCGTTCTGCCTCCGTGCAGCGACCGCACTGGCGCTATAGGCGTCATTGCTGTCGCTTTCGGCAGGCACTAGGCACACACGATAGGACGTATGAAACGACTAGAATATCCGGGAAGTAGTGTGGGTCATGGAACTTGGAGGCAGGGCGTTCGATGGCTACTTCACCGCACACAAACAAAAAGAAAACAAAAAGTGCACAATCGGAGAACGCTGGCCTAAGTAAGCATTTTGTCAGTGAGAAAAATCCGACACTGTGTTCGCTGAGGGCATTGCGCTGATGCAACCTGCCAGCGAAGCGCACGGCAGCGAGCCCGCAAACTGAGAAGAGCATCGTGGTAAGCCTTCGATACTCGTCAATTGCCTGGAACGAGCGAAAACGCGAGCTGTACGACGCCTCAAAACGGCCCTCCGAGGAAGAGGAGCAGGAGCAGGAGAGGCTTTGGTGGATATACGGGAACACCTGACCACAGCCAAAAGTCATCGATGCGAGGACGCACAGAGGCTGTATACAATGAAGATGAAAATGGCAAGCGAAATATGCATCGAAACATCTGCATGCGCATGAAATGTGTTGAAAACCACTGGAAGCAGCAAAACAGGGGCTTTAAATCTGCAGTGAACATCTTCCGATCGCTAATGATGGAGCTGGAAGGAACGGAGACACCGTCGTATCTCAAGTCGGAGCTCGAAGAGAAGGAAGAAAATCAGCCGCGAAAAAGCCCTTAATGCCTGTTGCTGACGGCAATTGGAGGATACCTAAAATTCAGTATTCACGTTCGAGGTAGAATAGTGTATCCGTTTCATTTTATTCTGAGAGAGGTCTAGCTCATGGCAGCTATAGAAAATGACTCACTGACTGGCTGCCACTTGCGATGAAGAGCTTGCATAGCAGGTTCTTTTCTAGATCGCAACACCTACTGCAGGACCAGAGCTTGGGACAGTATCGTGAATAAGTGTTGTGCTTTGAGAAAGCGGCTGCACGGGCTCTGTACCAGAACGACAAGCGCGGTGAGCCCGCTACGCTGAAGATGCATTCGCGTTCGAAGCAGCGGCACACACAAGTGCGGTGCTGTCGCCCGCTAGCGCTGGGAGCGCTCCGCAAGCACACTCTTGAGGGCAACTTTCCCATCACGAGTCGAGTACTTTCACGCTTGCACAGTTCTAGAGCCGCGAGAGGCAGCACGCACAACTTCGTGGCCGCTGAAGCAGACGGCGCTCCTCGAGTTCGAAGATGCTTGCCGGGTTCTCAGACGTTTTCTGCTCTCCTCTTAGCCAATCGCCCGCGCACAGAACGTTTAGAGAGCGTGCTGCACTCGACACGTCCCGACGGCGCCCCAGAAGTATACGTCGCATAAAGGCTTGTGCAGAGCCGTTATCGGATCACCCGAGGAGACCTTTTTATCGCTTCCACGCCCCGTCATGGTACGGGCCTTTGCGCCACTTCCCACCGGGTCCAGTACATCCCATGGACTTGTATGGAAGGCCATCGTCCTTATCCATAGAAGATGATCGGGAAATTCGCCCCGGTTTGAAAGGAGACTCTGACTTTGATGTCGCGATGCGGTACTGTGAGCATCATCCGCTAGCGCCTATGCGGATCCTCGCGGATGCCCTGGAAAATGCTCCCGACGCACAGCGCATTCCAGAATGGCCGCAATACCTCCAGTGGTTTGACTGTGATGAGCGAACGGGTGATGTACGTAGCATCTATGCACCTTTGCATCCCGCGGAATCAGAAAGCATCACGGTGTTGCAGTTCTTTACAACGGAGAATACTGACTGTTGGTTTGGTCACCGATTTTGGCGACATGCGCAGCTAGTATGCCGGGAATATCCAGCAGTTCGCTTCGTTCGCATTCTCGCAGAAAAGTATGAGGCAGTCCGCGAGAAACTCACTAGAGAGCGAACGGAGCAGAGGCTGAACGAAAGGCTCGGGGAACGGCCACCGATGCCGAGCAAGCGATCCCTGCACAGCACTTTGGAGCGCGAACGGCTTGACGGTGTCGTTGCAGTGGATTCCGAGCGTCTAGATTTTTTTCGGACTGTAGGCGCGATCGGGTGGCCGTTTTGTGTGGTGCTCGCCCCCACAGGCACGCTAGTCGCAAAGTGGTATCAGGGGAGTCTCTGTGGCGGCCTCGCTCTAGATGAGAACAATGGCCATGTATTCTTGTTGGATATCATCCTAGCAGGAGCTATGGATTACTATGCCACACAATTGCGTTCCGGCCTTCATCCCGGACAGTTTTCATTGTTGAATGATCCACAAAGGCCGCCTGTGTTCCCTGAGGAGCCGCCAAAACCCATTGGACACCAGCTTGTGCCACGCTCACCCAAGAAGCAGGCTCAAGAGATGCTGGACAAATCTGAGGCGCTGAGGCTTCGGTACCCTTCCAAAGTGATCGTATTTCGTAGGGTGGAGCCACTAGCGTCAGCAGTGCGCTCGCCAGACTCCGGGCAGCATCATTCCCTGTGTGACATAGATGACTCGACTGTAACGTCGCGCACTTACATGGTCATCGCCGATACGAACAACGATCGAGTGGTTTGGTGCCTCTTGGACGAATCCGGTGCCATACCGAAACTCGATCTACGGCACAACGGAACGGTTGAGGGTCTGCGACGGCCCCGGGGAATTTGCTACGATCACACGCACGATCTTGTCTACCTTGCTGACACAGAAAATCATCGAATATGTCGTTTCCGAGTACCACAATTCGCGATGCCGAATCCCGGAACACCGTATCCCGTCGAGTGGATTGCGGGAACTGGTGCTGCAAAATTTGACCTTTTCGGTACCCGAAGAGCGCGCCACCAGTCGCTGGTCTTTCCCTGGGACGTGGCCGTGGGACCGCGCTTTCGCTTCACTCCGACTGCGCCCTTGGATGAGGCGAACTCAGCCGCACCCTTGGGTTCGCCGGACCGCAGCCCCGCCTCCCATGCCGTATACGTCACGAACGCTGGTTTGAATCAGCTCTGGCAGATTGATTTCTTCGCGAAACAAACCGCCCCAGATACGATGCATCCTGAGCCGCGCTCCTGCCGAGCGGTTTGCGGTAGCGGTGATCATCGCCAACTGGATATCACGAGCGCAGACAACGAACGCTTGCGAATAGAGCCCAAACGTTCGTGCTGTTTTGTATCGAGTATGGCTCAACCGACTGGTCTCGCACTAATTCCAGAGAGCTGTGCTGGCGATGGCGACACGAAGGGACCCTTTATCGCCTTTATCGATGCTGAGTCGAGTTCGGTGCGTTACTTTGCGCCGAGATCACGCAGTCTGTGCACACTGGCTGGAGGCGGCTCAGCAACAGGTGACATCGATGACCTCTTTGAGTACGGGTATTTGGATCATGCGTCTGGAAAGAACGCAAGATTTCAGCACCCGCTGGGTATCACGTACGATTCGTCACGTCGAGCGCTCTTCGTGGCTGACACCTATAACAATTGCATCCGCTGTGTAGACTGGTCGACTGGTGCAGTAGATACAGTGCACCTTGTTCCCGCCGATCCAGCAGCGACAGAACTTTTAGTCGACATGGATCAACGTGGAAAGGTAACGCAAGACGATGCGATACCGTTCTGTTTGAACGAACCAACAGGTGTGGAGGCGGATCCAGAGGCTTTTCAGGGACGAGGCGCGCTCTGGATTGCAGACACGAACGCGCACCGTATTCTCTGTGTCGAGTGGTTACCGAGTGCATCGAGCGAGGACTCGAAGGAATCGATGGATGACGAGCAGCTTGCTCAGAAGCAAACGCCCAAGCAGCGCGGAGATCAACGGCAAAGGTTGAAGCTTTCGCGGGTCACGCTCTGGGGGCGTGTGCATGTTGTTTGGGATGATGCCCTTCTAGAGCAGGCCGCTCACTTGGGGCAGCGTGCACGAGCGGGCATCGTTGAGGCTCAGCCCCGAACCTGATGATGCACGTGCCGTTCTGATCAGCGTTTCAGTACAGTGGGCGTTGTATCCAGGGGTGTAGGTAGCGCTCAGCCGCGTTGCCAAATGTGGTGGCTTCTGTAGCGGCTTCGATGGATTGTCCTTGCGAGTACGAGGTGCTGTCCGCATGAACGCGCACGCTCTTCTGGAGTTGCTGTTTGTCGAAGACCTGTTCGCCCCTTCTTTGGCATATGTGTTCGTGCAGTATCGATTTTCTCGACGTTGCGAAGCAGGGCGGATGTGCTGCTCTCATGCTGCTCGTTGCGGTAAACGTATAGATCATCATGCAAGCTCAGGGGTGTTTCTTCGTTTTGAGCGTGCATCTACAGGTTGCAGGTCAGGAGGCACTCTCAAAACAGGTGTGCCTGGTGAAAAGCGCGCTACGATGCCTGGAAGAGAGTAGTGGAGGCTTCCGGTCTCTTTCGGATCTTCGTGGCAGACTCAGCGCCCGGACGGTCGCTGAGTCTGCCAAATTGTTTTCTTAGAGTATGGTTGTTCAGTTTGTGGAATCTGGACACATCGCCGCTACATCCATTTTACATTAAAGAGGGACACGTTCTCGAACGCTGACGGACACGCTCAAATTCTGGCCTTTTTTGATTGCCATCATCATAAGCATTTGCAGGATGTTTCTGCGGATGCTTCATTTTCCTCTTCCTTATCTCCGGATTGTAAAACGCAGACCTCTACTGTCGCTTTTTTTCTAGTGCAAGGTGTAAAAGGACGTTGTTGGTAGCGCCAAATGCCCGATTTCGTAGTTTTCCGCTGTTGTCGAAGCTTGTTACGCACAGAAGGAAGCTGCGATCTACGCTTCGATTGCCGTTTTCATCTTCCTGTGTACAACTTGTCGGCCTGCTTGGCAGCGATGACACTTTGCTATGGTCAGATGTTCCGGTATGTCTCGTGCAGTAAGTCCTGCTTCTAGGGCCATCCTATGATTCTTGAACGCTCGCCCTGCAGCTCGGTAGAAGCTTTGGACGAAAAAGAGGGCTTTGCTCGATGCCTTCCTATTTTGTCGTGATCGCTATCGTCTCATACGATCACGAGCTTCCTCTGGAAGATTCCCTGGACGAGGACTCTGTCCGCTGCGCATGGGAGCGCATGCTTTTTCACTAGAGATGGGATTTGCGGAACGCGATGTTGTCTATGATGAAAAGTACCTGAAAGAAAATCTACGCTGCAGAACAAGTCCAGAAATTTCGATCCATCTACGTGCTCTTCGTCGAATGCTGCATCACGTTTTGCATTGCAAGCGATCGTACCGATGGCTGAATTCCAAGTCCAGGACCCTTTTCCACACAAGCAGAAGAGAAGGAAGCCTCCGAGAGCGTATTCAGTGATGGGATTATGGCGCTGTCGATTGCTGTTTCAAGGGCGGCCATGACGAGAGTGGAATTTGTCCTTCGAACAGAATCGATTGTTAAACGTTAGAAATTAAGTGGGCTTTGAGCCTAAGATTGTGAATAGGTTGTCAAAGGGCGACGTCGAGTATTTTTTTGCCGTCAATGCAATGGCGTGAGTTGGTGCGTCTACTAGTTGCCTCGAAACAGGGATATCGCAAACTTGGGGAATCTACGATTCGAGAATGCTGCACACGATGAACGGAGAATCGGGGCTTGGACGCATGCACTGGATAATTATATAGATTGCATGGCGAAGCCTTGTCCAATGTCATTGCAAATTATGCGGGTTACGGTAAAGTAACCAAATCTAGCGGCGAAGCATACATTGCGCGACTCCGAAAAGACGAGCAAGCACTCCAAAACTAAGAATGAATTCGTAAGCCCATAATCTTGCATTTTGAATGTCAAGTATATTCATCGGGAAAAACGAAAGGAAACCACAGAGCGCGCTATTCAGTATTCCATTTTCATCTGATGTCGGTGAAGATATCAGAGCTAGGTCCCGGCGATCAACAACGTTTTGCAAAACCCGAACATTTTTGTTCATCATGTTCGATTCTGTGGCATGACAAACGCCGAAGGCGTCATACCCATTTGCGTCTGCTGGAACAAGCGAGTCTCTGGGAAGGCGCTGAAGTCTCGTACCCTGATCGTTGGCAGCGATCCCTCATCCAGGAAGCGCTGACTCAACTGGCCCATAATTTAGGTGCTCAAGGACGCGAAAACGTTTCGCTACCATAGAGTGTACATATATGTCTACTTGCAGACAACTCCCGGACTGTTTCGACAGGACTCCTGCTATCCTCTTCAGCTTCTCATCGTATACTTCGAGCCCGAGAGGCTGCTCCATAAAGTTAGATAGCCACAGCCCTGCGGGTCTTGTCTTCAGTACCGCACATTGTCGGATTTTTATGGCGATGTTGAAGTCTCTGTTCACGAACTCTATGCGTTCGTTCTCGCTGGTGGAATTCACTGATACAAAGAGTCCTCGGACTCGTGCCCTGTATGGCGCCAAAGTCTCGTCATCGTTCCATCGGGCAAACGCCTTTTCTCGACGATCTCCTCATTTCTTCTTCGTCCATTGTTCTTCTTCTTCGCTCGAGAGTCAACGAGAAGAGGATTTTTTGTTGTTTTTCCTGCACCCGGCGATGCCGACCCCCCTAGGATTCCCGACTTGCATGTCCATACTTTCCCCTGGTTTTTTTATCACTTCAAACGAAAGCACTTTGCATGCGTCCGCGGTAAGCAGCGAAAAAGCATTTGATGACATGCACCTGAATGCGGAACACTTTTCAGGGCAAAGACTGCGATGCGATAGCGATCAGCAGCGCGCGGCGCACCGCCGAGGCGTTACGCATTGCGGAATCGCGCACGCACGTACGCATGCACGCATCGTATGGCGGCTTCCCGCCAGGCGATCTCGCTGATCCGTGCATGCCACGCGGACGGCACAGCCGTTATCGCCACATGCAACTGGCATTCATATTCCTTGCGTTTCTAAGCAGTGACCAACGAAACTGCTCTATTGACGCTACAGGAACTATTGGTGACGTGTACTAGTAGACACTTTTTCTTTGAATCATTGACAGGGGATATGGAGCGATCTCAGCGCGAAACCTGGTCGGAAACCGCCCCGGATATGCATCCGTACGGCGTCGGAGGTCGTGCAACTCGAGACGGTCGCGACGCTGCGCTCTATGCGCCAACGAACGTGAACGAAGACCATTTTCGGCTGGATGAAACACGCGCACCGTATAGGCGGTATTCAAAACGCGAGTCTCTGAAACTGCGCAAGGCATCCGGGTCAACCGGAATAGAAGAGCATACAGCGGGCTCTGTTTACGGGATCGGGGATGCTCCAACAGGAACAAAAGGCCGCACACTCTATAGGCCTTTAGAGCTGCAGTCTGGGTGCGTGCAATCGGTGGACCTGCAGGAACCTAGCAGCTTTCCAGCTTCGGTGCCGCGTCCACCGGAAACTGTGGTTACTCGAGCAGACACTTCGTCTCCCCCGTGGTACGCTTTCCGGAAAATGCACCCGCAGCACGGGCCGTTCCGGCTTCCAGACGCGCCTGTTACGCTCCACGTAGCAGGTCTGATGCTTATCTGGGTGCTGGTTCTAGTCAGCTTGCGGAACCGTAGCAAATACGGTGTCCAGCGAATCGACCGCGGCGCGCGCATCTGGCGCGAGCGCACTCGTGCCAGAGCCAGGCACCATGGAAGCCCTGCATCGGCTGCTTCTCTCGCGCAACATGTGCATCCGTGCTGTTGGCTGCTGCTTCCTCTGCCGAGGGTAATACGAGTGCACAGCGCGTCTGTATGGCCGACGGTTAAGCCTATCACGACCACCAAGCTCGAGAATCCCGACCATCTCGAACGCCTCTGGTACCAACGCCATAGTCGCCATTATGCGAATCTGCATGATTTATCCCTTGGTGGGACTTTCATCGCCTTGTCGGATTCCGATGTCGACTCCGAAGACTCGGCGATACCGACGATTGAAGAATACGCAGCGCACCGCAGCGAGTTACCTGCTTCAGAACTGATGCAGCATCGATCGGCCAATGTCCATACAATTGAGAATCTCGCATTCCCTACGGTTTCCGGGCAGATAGAGAAGAATCAAGCGCCATTCCGAGCGCGCCTGGAAAGCAAACCACAAATACAAGTGCTGCGCGAAAGGAATCAAGATGTACCCGAGAGGCAGTCGAAGTCAGGTCGCCGCAATGGGCCAATGGGCAAACGCGCATCTCTGCCAGCTTCTTGGGACGGCAGCATCCAGTATTCGTTGCCGATGCCTGGAGCTGACGCACGCGCACCCATTTTCGACAACGCCAGCAGCATCTCCCTGTCAGCCATTGACTCCTCACTTGAAGCAGCGAACACGGAGAAAGGCGATCGTGTATGGGAGCATCAAGCTTCAGCTGGGGATATCTCTTCATCCTGGCTTTTGCCATCAAGACATTCTGTGGGCGATTGCTTCGAGGCCAGCGAGCCAAGCCTCGAATTCGAAACCAGTGAGCATGCGCACCACCCCGAACGATTCATTACAGCGATGACTGCTTTCAGTGCGCGTGCAGGCCCTGTATCCGAAAGTGGCCAGATTCGCGCCAGTGCAGCACTGCCGGATCAGTCCGGCACCGCTACCGAGTGCACTCCGACGGCGCCGAACTCGTTCGCCACTGGTTCAAAGCAGGGCCTTCCCGTGCTCTCAGCGCTCATATGGCAGGATGCCCGTGTTCGCCGAAACGCAGACGGCAACTGGTGGCTCGAGCGCCACGGCGAGTACCGCCTCGAGCACCAACCACATGTTCTAATCCATTTTGGGGACAAGTTCGGTGTGGATGCAAGAATCTTGCCACACAGTCAAGAATCACAAGTATGGTACGAGTGGTACATCGAAAGACGGCCCGCTAATTCGTCTGTGGAGCAGCCCTCGTACCAGGGTTGTCGCTGGGGTCGTAACAACGCCGGCGATACCTGGTACGTCCGGTACGGCACCGATACAAGTGGTTATCACTGGGAGCAGCGTCTGGACTCGAATGGGGCTCGTTTCCAGCTGGAGTGGGAGCAAAGCATTGCAACAGTGCTGCACGTGCGACTATGATTGCAATCGATTTGTATCCTCTTTCGCTGTCGGCATGCACTCTATCTAGCCCCTGTTGTGCACGACAAACCCAAGCTGTATCCAAATCGAATGCATCAAAAGCGAATATAGCCATCCGAACGTAGCTTGTAAACGAGCACGGGAAGGCTCTGGAAACAGCCGCCCCGGACGCACTGCAGCTTCGTATCCAGCTTCGGTCGCAGCACCTCTGAGTATCCGACACTGAGCGCTAAGCTTGGCGAACATCTTTTCAAACTCTCCCGTTGGTATTTGCCGGCGCCTGATCTCCTCTTGCTGTCTGTTTAAACATCGAGCCGAGGCGCTCGAACTGTCTTGTTAGATAGGCGGCGGCGCCGAGACTATCCGCTGCACTCCACGCGGTCCCTCGACTTGCAACGCGAGCGCACTGCCAGTATGCAGAAAGTTGACTAGCCTGGAGTATGAAAGCAATAAAAACGACGAGAAGCCAGTTGAGTTCAAACTTCAGCATACATACGACACCAAGAAGCGCCCAGCACGCTGGTGCAAGATACAGGGACCACCAGAACACCTGGCGCTCGAACGCGGTCGACACCAACTCGCTCTCGGGTCGAAACTCAAATCTCAGCGTGTTGCTGCCGTCGAGCTGAACGTGGTTCCACCACCGAAGACCCACCAGCCTCCTTCCTGAAAAGTTTTTGACCGTCCAAAAGTCCAGCGCAAGTAGGAGGAGCGTCACTACCGTCTGGACAACGAAGGAGTTCGTGAACACGCCCAAAAGAAGAAAAGACACCACCGCCCCTATACGAAAGACGAGTGTCGCCACCAGCGCGCCATAGTGTACAGAACGCTGTACATGCCCTTCTCCGGAACCAGTCCTCGAGGGTTTTTCTGCTTCCTCGGGGGCAGACATGCGGCAAGCGTGCCCACCGGATATCGACAGCAACCGTCGAAACGGATGGGTGTCGGTGCCAGGCGTCGGATCTTCCTGTGCTGCACCATTTATATACAAGCTTGTATTATACGGAATAAAATGGACGATTTACGAGGCGCGCTTCTCACGCATCGCGTTGCCTGTCAGCACGCCTGCCGCTACACAGCAGCCGCTGTGTACTGGGTGTAGGCGGCAGCCAGTGCACCCCGCGGATGCTTTCTTTGGAGCTGCACAGCAACAACGCTGGATACCCGAAGGATGTGCTGGCAATGTCGCGCCTATAGACGTTTCAAAGGTGTGCGAAGCACCATCAAGGGTGAACGCTCACACCAGACGCAATTTTTTAGATGCTCGTAACGCAAAGATGACACCCTGTCCATGAAATTGGTATCACCGCGGGGCCAGCCTCTACGATACGCTATTCGACAGCGGCGATATGCGCGTGCTTTATCGCCCCGAAGTATCGTCGCTTCAAGGGATGACGTGCAGCGTTACCGACAACAAGGGTTCTGTCCGTGGGAAGCATTTTTCCATTGAACAGTAAACCATCGAATACGATCGCGATATCGCACGATTCGTCCGCTCTTTCGAACGCTGAGCCTATGTGGCAACGGCAAATGGTGACGCTTCCACGAAGCATCGATATCATCTGTGGTACGCCTCGGCTGTATCATGCATCGCATGCGCAGCGCGCTCGATTCCTCCGGGTCCAGAAACGCGCTGTGCATACTCGTGGCCATCACACGGAAGCTAGACAAGTGGAGTGCTCTTCAGTGGCAAGCGATGGACGCAGCAAGTCGTGCACCCATCGGGCGCTGACGCAAAATTTGTTGTGTTCGTGCATCAGCAACAGCTGGAGCACCCGTAACTGCTGCTGCTGCACCGAGTTCTTTTCATGATCAGTGCGAATACCCTTGAAATCACAAGAATGCAAGGAAGCGAACAAGGTACAGTAGCAGCGTCTATCAAAATCATTTCGGGCACATCTGGTTTTCCGATGCAGTTCGCGTCATGAGCCTCGAACAGCATCCATTTGACAGAGCCAGCGTCGACGGGTCATCCACGAGCATCGCAGCCGCTGACCAGTAGCGCTGGAGTACAGGGCACCACGCAGCGCATGTTGTGTCATCGGCTGCACTTGGCGGCTTGCTCGCACCAAGGCGAACATGTTCGACACCGAAGCGCCACGACGCAAGGCGTCTGGGACATGGGATCTAGTGCAGGGTCAAGTGTGCGCACTCGTCGTCGCGTGTACAAGTTATTGAAGCACTTCATTGCAAAGATAAAAAATCTCTCATTGGCACGGCACGTGACGACATCCACCAAATCATATCCTGAGCTACACCGCTGGGGGTAGAGACCAGTCTACAATTTCATGTTGACGACGAATGTGGCGTCGTGCGCCCTGTACAACGTGGCTGCGAAGTGACGGGCTCCATACAGGCGCGTCTAGATATCGACGGCTGGCGACGGCTGTGCGAACGTCGCCCGTTTCGACCTTGCGCTGCCTCCATAGCCTCAATAATCGCCATTTGCTCCGCAAGCCAGGTCGCTTCTGCCTGTTCTGCAGCCTTTTGTAGCTCTTCATGCTCAATTTCACTGATGGAGGCCCTTGCCTGACCTGAAACGTAGCGTCGATCCCACAACGGTGATAGCTGGTTTCGACGCACAGCGCATGCACAAGAACGATCTGCATTCTGGGTTTCCTCTAAGAGTTTGCGAAATGAACAAGGCTGTGAGACAGAGGGTCCTGATCCCGCCTCCTGTCCCCAAGAGCGGGCACGCATGGAGGATGCCGCTGAACCCAACGCTGCAGCCAACGTGTCCGAAATCAAGAGCGAGGGCAAAGAACCCGCCTGCTGCTGCTGCTGCTGCTGCTGCTCCGGTAACACGGCGTCGCGCGGAGCACGCCTCTGCTGTCGCCCGGCACCAGCCGGGTGCTTAGCGATTCGTTGTGTGCAAGTTGCGGGATTTTCGGGCGTGCCCGCGATGCTGACAAGCTGCGTGGCTCTTTGCGTGTCCGCTGCCTCTTGCTGAAGGAGCTCTCGAAAGCTCTGGCCAGCTGAGCGGGCTTTCGCACTGCTAGACGGTGAAGCGCGATCCACTGAAGCGCCTTCGACCGATGAAGTTGAGTGACTCTTTCCGGAAAAAAACGAACCCGCCTCGCAACATGTTTCTTGGTGCCAAGACCGGTCGCTTTTCGTTCGTATGTACGATTCACGTCGTGCGATATGCTGGGGAGCGGAGCGGCCGCTCGTCATGCGCCCCGCACCGGTGTGTTCAGAAGCGTCTTCCATTACGCGAGCGCCGGCGTCTCCTGGGAGCAAAAGAACAGTTGTATAGGAGCCAGCGTGCCCGTCATTGTGGGTTACGGCATCGTTCGCCGCTACATGCACCAGTCCAGCGGGCGTTTCGCGCGATGTCGTTTCGCTGGATGTAGACGCGGACTTTCCCGATCGTACCGGGCGCGTTCGCGAAAATGGTTGTGCTTCTGCTTTTGATCGCTCTGGGGCTTCTTCGAGATGTTCGCGAGTTTCCTGCATAACGAGGGAACGCCCGTTCCTTAAGAGAGCTACGTCTGACAAGGCGCGATCCCCCAGGCCCGGTGAGGGAAAATCTCGCGCACTGCGCATCACATCTTCACGTGTTGAAGCGCTCTTTTCGAAACGCGTTAAGGAGCATACCGATAGACCATACCGAGCACATAATTCACGGAAGGATTGCATCGCAGCCGCCCGGTGCGATTGTTGCTCAGCCCGCGAAACCGTGCCCCAGTGCTCCGTTTGCTGCAGCATGCGAGATCGCTCATTGGTGTTGGCTAGCATCCGCTTCAGATCCTGCTCGAGAAACGCAAGTGCCATAGGAAAAAACTCGAGGTCAAGTCCACGTTCCGTCGTGGACGCCAAAAAGATATCCAAATTGCCCAGCAAAAAGCGCGAGCAGGATTCGCGAATGCACGGTGTGTTTGCGTACGCGGACGCTTCCAGCAGATGCCAAACTGTGTCAAATGTCAGACGTGCAAGGACCGCCTCCTCGCACATATGAGATAACGAGCACGGCAGAGGAGTCGTTGTCGTTGTCGTTGTCGCCGCCTGCTGCATTCGAAAATCACAAGAACCCCACTCGAGCGAGCAGGCAGCCATTGAAGTTTGCGCTTGCGTCCACCGGGCTTCGACAATCGCAAACGCATGCTGCGCAGAGGCGGCAACTTCGATAGCACCTCGCAGATAGGGTACCCGTTTGCCACGACGACGCTTGGTAAAGGCATCTTCAGTACTCCACTGCCAGAGACAGCCCATTTCATCCAACGCATAGCAAACAGTCGCAGTACAACAGATGCGCTGAAACCGATAGGACATACGTCCACTGGTCTGCAGCGGTTGCGCCCATAGCCCTTTCATCTCTGGGTGATCCTGTCGATCGGCAGCAGGAGCTGGCGCTCGATCCCGCCGAGCGTACGTGTCGCTGTCCAGGCGCAGCAGAAAAGGATCGCCAGCCTCTCCCAGTATCAATACAAAACTACCAGCTGCCGATATTTGCGCGAAACGACGACAAGGAACAGCACCTCGGGGGCGTACGCGACTCGCCAGCGACAGCCTTGCACCTGGGGCGTGATCCAGTTCGTCGACGTGCGCGCTCATCGACGCTGTGAGGCCCGGGAAACGAACCCGCCGCAGGTCCGCGCTACCCGCTATCCAGACCAACACCTCGTCATGGTGATCAGTACGAATGAGCGCAGCACAACGGAAACCGTCACCAGCGGCAATGGCGCGTGTCTTTCGCTCGCCCAGTGCACCGTGCATGATAGCCCGGTATTTGCAGGGTGCATCTGCAGGCGCCCAATAGACAATGTTTTCCCGCGAAAGCGCCAAGGCATGTGTTTCACTCAAGTCAACGATGCGTATGGGGTCGTGTTTGAGGCTGGTCACGAAGGTTGGTGACCACAGATCCGAACCCCAGACGCAGAGCATACCGCAGGCGGTGATGGCTGCGGACTGTTTGCCACCAGCAGCAACGTACACAATGGGTCTGAGTTCCCATTCAGGAGGTGATAGCCGCACGGGTTGCAGGCATGAAAACGGGGATCGATTCGTCCCGAATGCTGACTCACTGCTCGACGAGCCCGTCCTGCTGTATGGACGCCCGAGACCTAGCCTGCCGTTCGCTCCGAAGCCCGCCACGTATACGCGTCGGTCGCGCGTCAGAAAGATGGTGTGTTGTTCAGCGGTAGCAATCTGAATGACGTCAGCATCAAAAGCGGCAGAGCCGGACATAGCTTTGCGACCCTCTGATGGCCAACTAGTGCCACCATTTCTGCCAAGCCGTCTTGGTTTCGCATCCGCAGACCGCGTGGAGTGCGGTAGGCCCAGCTGGAAGTCAGCGTTTTCACCCCAGGCCCAAACCTCTCGAATCGAGCAAGTCGCTCTCGGAGGTCGGTTGAGGGGCGCGACGTAGCGCAAGTAGTACAGGTCCAGGGGTGACAAGTTTTCGTGGTCTCGGCTGAGGAGCACCTCGTGGTCTTTCAAAATAAGCTCGATGAACGCTCTCAAGTTGCCAGTGTATACTGCTCGGTGTGCTGCCGACCAACCGCTCTCCCAGTCGCGCTCCCTCAAGAAGTTGCTAGGGCAACGGTTCGCGGCGAGCAGCTGCTGCACGCCTTCGAAGGCGAGGTCCGCGTTTTCGAAGCCTGCAATCCAGTGTAACAGGGTACGTCCACACTCATCTCTTTGAGAAACTATCCCTGTTAGCGTGGTTTCTCTTTCATCGGTGTCCAGCGGCGCTAGTCGGCGTTCCACGCAGTTTGACGCTGCTTTACTGGCGAGCGTGCACGGCAGAGCGCTGCATACCCTGCGTTCGGACATGGACGACTCCTCAGCGTAGCAGCTACCGACCAACTCTATGCCATTCTCAAACGATACAGTATTTGGCAACCCGTAGCTATGAGGCAAACGCTGTCGTTCAAACAAGTCTGGCGGATGGTGCGTCCAAACGGTTGAAAGTGGCCGCGAATTCTCGGTACCAGGTAGAGACCGGGGAATCACGCGGGCAAACCTAGTACTCCTTCACCCATTTTCGAGAAAAAATGGATGCATCCATTTGGTTACCTCGGGTGTGAAAACAGAAAAGTTTGAGTCTCTTTCCGATGTCATCACCATAAGCGTTTGCAGAATGTTTCTGTAAATGCGGCATTTTCCTCCCCGTATCAGTGAAGTTTAACGTCGCTGATCTCATCTGCCTCTTCACATCCGTTGTCAGCCGTCGAAGGATGTTGATTCTGGCGTTATAGTCCCGAATTCATAGAATCCGGTTGTCTTCGAATCATAGCATACACAGAGGGAATTTGCGATCTACGCTTCGCTTGCCACTTTCATCTCCATTGTGGTGAGCATCCGCGCGCCTTTTCCAGAGAGGTCCATTGGATTTGGTCAAGTTTTCTCAGATGGCTGCCTTAGGTCCACCTCCGAGAGCAGTCGAGCGACACGTTGACGCTTGCTTCATCATCCGGTGCATGTACTTTATAAGTACTGGAGGCCCTGCTGAATACTCTCCTCCGTTCCCGCACCCGGTGCCGTATCCTACGATCACCGGCTTGTTCTGGGTGATACGCGGAACGCTTGCTCTGACCGGTTCGTGTGCGATCTCACGTTGTTCCGTCGAATAGGGATTTGTGGAACGCATTGTCTTCCATGATGGAAAACTATCGAAAGGAAAATCCAGACTGGAGAACAAGTCCAGTATTTTCGATCCGGATACGCTGCCGTCGTGCAACGCGGTGACACTCACACCAATCCTAGTGATAGTACAGGGCCGAGTTCAAGACTCGTCTTCGCACGAGCAGAAGAGAAGAACACTTCCGGAAGCATTACCTGTGAATGGTATCGTGTTTATGTCGTATGCTGTCTGGTGGATGTCCGGAAAGAGAGGAGGATATTTCTTTAGAATTGAATCGAATATTTTTCGTTACAAGTTTCAAGAAGTTTCCCGATGAGCTTTTGAAGAGCCGCCAAGGGACGGCGTCGAGTTTTTCTCCTCGTCAAGACATCTGCGCGAACTGCTGCGCCCACGAGCTGCCCTGACATAGGAGGATCGAAAAATTGAAGAATCCGTGATTGAAGCATGCGTTACGTAAGGAAAGGAGTGGATTGGATGTTTGGACGTACGCATCCGAATATGGTATCGATGCATTCACGCGCATTTTCGTTCGAGGACGTCGCTTATCCTCATGACTACGGTAACGTCAAGAATTGCAGTCGCCAATCGTTGAAGAGCCACTCCGCGAAGACGACAAGGTATCCTAAAATTACGTATGCATTCGTAATTCCTTAATGCAGCAATTCGAACATCGAGTCCGTACATTTGATAAAAGTTCGGAAGAAATAGAGAGGCAGGAACGGCGCGACGATTTCTATGTTGGTTTTCATCTGAAACCAGTGTAGAGTGTCAACGTGCTGACGCGGAGCCACATTGTTCATGATGCAAGATCGAGGCATCTAGACAGGATGCAATGGATACTCGAGTGCTGCCGAAAGCCAGAGAAGCGTCCTCAATCATTCCAGGTATGCATCTGCGTACCTCAGGATTCAAAGCAATGTTTTTCTCAGTAAAAAATGCTGGATCCTGTGATCTTCCTGGGCAATAGGCACATCCCGGTTGCCTGCTAAGACGCTAGATACGTCACTGCTGCCACTGCCGCCCAAGAGAGACAGAACAGCTTTCCAGTACCATGACAGGCTTCAGCTCATAGGCGGTGCCGACGTGCCCCGATACCGATGAGCGTTGCCACGAGCGACCGACTCGGCAGCTTGCCGCCGCCCTAGCTCCCAATGTCTCGTTTCCGAGGTACTCTTTGGAACGCTGACGCGAGCCTACGCTAGCAAGATGCGCACATTTCAGGTCGATCTGGATGGAACCTGGGTTGCCACGCTCGCGCTTCCTCCATCCCGACATTCCCCATGTATCAACAAGACAAAAAAGGTTGCGCTGTACACCGCTCATCGATCATGTACTGGACGCCGTCGAGCTGGTGCGCACCAGACTAGCCATCATACGCACTACACAGAAACGTCATACGCGTGCACAAGCTTTGAGCATGATCTGCTCCGCTGCTGCCGGGACCTGCCCCGGATCCAGCGCTAGTCTAGTAGCAGCTGCATTTGCGCCACGCTGTGTGCCAATGATGTGCTAGGTGCACCGCTCGAGATCACGCAAACACTCTAAAAATGAAGTACAGAGGCCTCCAAGGCTTGTCAGTTGCGCGCCTGGCAACATCCTTGAGGATCCAGTACCAGCGCTGAGATCTGCAGCGAATCTCCCGGCAGCGCGCGGCGTCGAGACAGATTCCTCGTCTGAAGTACGGACTCGCTGTGGGCCTTTCTGAGAATATGTTCGTTTTTGGAGCTTACTGGTTCGACTGTGGTGAAAGAGCGGTCTTACCTGCAAATAGCAGGGGCGCACTGCGCCCACAGTGCACTAGGCTGCGTTTCTGGCGTGGTCGATACTGGCACCGCGGTGCTGTGTCCGCGTTGAGGCGCGTGCGGCCGCTCAGCGCTTCGACACCGTCGCCGCGGGTGCTCGACGGATCGCAGTCGTTGGCGGGTACCCCCGACGACGTTCAGCAGTTGTTGCAGCACATGAGTCAGGAGCTCGACAGCGTTGTTCAGAGTATGGTGCATCTCGAGGAGTACGCACTCGAGCAGGTCGAGAAGTTGAAAGGCGCCATGGAAGCGGACCTACGAAAGCTAGCACTTTACGAGGAGGAGCAGGCCTTTGCACAGAAACTAACTGAGCAGCTCCAGAAAAAGGAAGGTGCTGTTTTTGAGGCGATGCGTCATTTTCTCTTCCATGTCGTGGGCCTGCAGGAGCAGACGGTAGCGATTACCAATGAGCTGCAGGTGCTGCACGAATTCGTGAGCGAGAATCATGAACGAGTCGAGCTCGTTCTCGAGTCTCTGCGGGAAAGGGGCCTATTTGGATCGCGCCAGGACGTTTTCGAGGGCGAGGTCAAGAAGAAACTCGACCGATTCGACCCAGAAATATGACGATCTGGCACTGAACGCCGCAGTTGCGCTGCGAATCGATGACGCTGCCAGCACCGGTACCGACATCCATCGAGGAGCCGTCCTGGAGCGCACGCTTACGACGGGAATGCACTGATCGCACTATTGGATAAGCGCTCGCTTCGAGCATCCGAGAGCATCTAACGGTACGATGTGCGCTGGTGTACTGTGCAGCAAGCCACGCTGGAGCCCAGTAGCGGGCACAAGGCAGCCAGCGGCTTGTCCGGACTACAGGGGCAGCGCGAGCGCCTGCGCAAGGCGATTCGTCGCTGTGTGCCGCCGGGCAATGCAGCCTATCGCCTGTGAAAGCAGCGAGTCGCAGGGCTGCCGCTTGTATGCAATATTTGCGCTGCGTTCGCTTGTAATGACCATGATAGCCTACTGAGGAGTAAGTGTCAGGTGGATTACCTGGTAACAGGTGCTGGGATCCATTGGGCGACCATTAGGCTCAAATTTGACGTTTATGTGTCTCCAATGCGAACCTGATTCACAAACAACTGGAAAAGATGACTGCTCGTAGATATCCTTGCATCAGAGTGCTACTCTTGATTTACAATGTATGTAACATATGGGAAAGATGCTCCGCGGCAATCGTGGCTGCGGCGATCGATCGTGCAGTACCGCAGGTACGGGCGATACGTTCGCTCCGAGTGGCGGCTGCACAAAACTGCCCGGAGCATGTGCTTGCTCCAGTGCCCAACCTGGTGCTTTATTTGCGACCCTTTGGGCGCATTTTTAATGTACGCCAGATGCCAGCTACGCAGGATGGACGCGACGCCGTCCATTCTTCGACTTCGGACTCGTACCAGTGCACGCTCTCTACCATGACGTTTGTGTCGTGGCAACGCTGGATGCGCTGCGCAATCGCCATAGCGAGCTGCTCTTCGGAAGCCGACCAGCGTGCATCGTCCATGAGCTCGGGTACGGTTTCATCGATCCATTCAGACGTAACCTCTTCGAACACGTAAACGGAACGCATAGGGTATCGTGTGTCGGTTGCACTGTTCGAGTCCTCCAGGCGAAACGCTGTATACTGCATGATCTCGTGGTGTCTGTAGAGACGCTTCGTGCTGCGAACAACACCAACGCCTTATGGAGTGAGTCAGTACCCGTTGAGCAGCAACGCAAACCAGTCGAGCGATCATCTCGAAGAAAGCGTCAGTCAAACGTTCTGAACACACACTGACGACTCGTGTCAAAGACACTGCACTTTAGGAATCAGGCACGACCCGCGTGCCCTGTCAATCCAACAGTGCGCCGTTGATTCGGATGACTAGTCCAGCGGGTCAAGGGCGCTGCGATCGGAATCAACGCTTGACCGACAGTCGCTGCACGATGTAGTGCTTTTGCAGTTTCGCTCTATGAGTGACACAGGTGCGCTATGCAGTCCAGCGTCTTGAGTGCTTTCTGGAAATAGCGTGATACGGTTCAAGGAGCGAACAGACACGCTTGCGGCTAAGCTTGATCGTTCATGGCGGAAGAGCCGGCGACTCCAGCAGACACCGAGCTGCGGGACTCGCAAGGCGCTGACACTAGCCGGGAAGGGTCCTGGAGCCCCCACGAGTACCTCATTGAGCAGCCGCTGCACGTAAAGCAGCACCAAGGCGACGAGGCATCAGTTGCGGCCGACAGCGCACTGCCAACTGCCGAGACGGCTATGTGCACTGCACCAGCGCTGATGGAATACGAGGGTGATCGTCAGAGCAAAAGGGCTCGCGCCTCGGAGCTGGACTGGTCACCAGCGCTACCTCAAGGCAAAGATGAAGCATCAGCAACTGCTCACAAGACAAATAGTGAACATCTCGGGTCAGAGAGCCCCGACGATGTTGAGAAATCGAGTACGCCAGGTCATACGGACACAGAACTGGACAGGAATAGCACGTTAGTGTCGAACGCGGATCACGCACGAGAACCCCTGGAGCGACGCCCTGGTGGTGACTATGACGAGCGCGACGCTTGTGCGACTACAGCTATGACAACGGGCGCTGCACCCCAAGACCCCGGGGACGAATGCAACGGCGACAGCGACGCTGCATCCACTGTCGACACAGAGCTCCTATTCGAGACACCGCTCGCCATCCTGAAAAAGTTCCTGGATGGCCACTGGGTAGATGCCGGTCGCGGTCCAGTGCGCATTCTACGCCTACGCAGGTGCAGCGAGTCATCGGGCAACACAGAGACGTTTCTGCGCATGGACAGCGGCCTGCGCCCAGTGCTTTACCTCAGACTGGAGCACGAAACGGCACGTACTGCGCGATGGGAAAAAGTTCGCGAACGAAGTATCCGGTTTCTGTGTCCAGTCAGCGGGCAGGGCCCAGTGATGTGTGTGTTGCAGTTGCGCAATGCAGCGACTGCAGACAAGCTGCTGGCCCTGATCGAGCAGGTGGCGTTTGCTGCGGCCAACAAGGCGCCAGTGGCATCGTATACTGAGCGTTCAACTGGCGTTCAGTACTCGAGTAGCTTTACTGAGCTGTGGACTAGATTCCAGGCAGACACAGTACCTGTTTTGGAGCAGCATCGAGAAAAAGCGCTCGACGATGACGAGACGGCTACTGCTCCTCGGGTTGTGCGCTTGGAGCAGCTCATCGATGCCTCACGCAAGACGCTCGAGCTGCAGGACGCAGCGCAAGAGCGTCTCCTTCAGCTCCTAGAGGAAGCACGCGAGACTTGCACCCGGACAGAGCGCGAGCTCCAGACTGTGCACCAGCGTCTGTGCCGGCGCATCGCAGCCGTGGAGCCGCAGCTCTCCAAGCTGAGGTCTAGTCTGGGACCCGTCGACTCGCCCGCACCGCTGACATCGGATCCTGCGAAAGCGCTTTCCAACAATGACCTGATGATCACGTCGGTAGAGAGGCGTGCAGTGGAGGCATCCGCGTATGCAGATCCTGCCGACTTTCTTGGTTTCTGCGCGCGCTTATGCTCGTTTCGACCAAGCTGCTTCAAGCAGATGCGCTTAGAAGAGAAAGGGGCACAGGGCACGGGATATCCGCTTGTTATTGAGCTCGCACTTGGCGGATGGACGTATCTCTTGTCTGGGGCGTTGCACTGTGGGCGCTGCGGGGCCACATCAGCTGTCAGTGAACTCGTGAACGAGTCGGAATCCAGTGCACAGGGATGCAGACACCAGCCTGGGTGTCGCTGGCTCAGCGAGCGCTCTCCGACGACTTTTGCGTCGTTTCGTGCGGACTCGTCCACAAGTCGGACGGAAGCATGCTGGGCACTGCACCTCGCTGACGCAGTCCGCTACTTGCGCGACGCACTGGAACGCTCCGCGTCTCCAAATGCCTCTGTTACTGAGCGTGTTGCATTTCGCAAGCTAGCCAGTCATGGTTGGGTATGCCAAACGCGGCAGGAGCGACTGCTTTTTTCCTGTATGTTCTGCGGGACACCGCGTTTCATGGCTCAGAGCGAGATCGAGCGTAGCCTCGACTCGACCGCAGCCGCAGGTCACCATCGCAGGTACTGTGCGTTCGCGGATACCACTGTTGCTGTCGATATCGAGCAGCAGCTACGAAATGGAACATCTGCAGCCTGACGCGTATCGTATGGATTGCGTAGAGCTCATTCGAACATGCATGGATACTTCGCAGGCAGTGCTCAGTGCTCTCTTGGATGGAGAGCAGGTCCCAAACGAGCGCACGTACCTGCCAGCGACGTCTAGACTGGAGCACCCGACAAGCAGCCGCACCAGATCACTTTTTGACATCAAGGCAGCTGGCTGCGTACCATTCGCTGGCCTGTAAACAAGCATGGATGTAGCGTTGCAGAAACATCGACGATACGCAGCACCTCTCTGAAGTTTTATGGATACCGACGCAAGCTGCTTCCTGGCGATGGCGAATGCAGGTGCCTCATGGACAAGCGTTTGATGCAGCGACAGACGCCACGGCAAGCGCGTCTACGCGGTATGCTAGGCCTCTGCTTGCATCGTTGAATGCGGGGAATGACGCTGAAACTGCGAGAGACTGGCACTTTCCATGGCCCAGTGTTCGCCTGTCGAGCGCGTGTCTTACAAGGCCCGGAGCAACCCCAGTTGAATTCGTGAGCAGAGTCAGTGCGGGGCAAGACTAGTAGACTCGATCGAGTGGGTACGTGACGGGAAGCTGGACGGCATATTGCGCAGGTGCGATAGCGTAGAAGTGGAGTCACACCATGGTGGTGCTCTGATAACCTGGTGTACCAAGATGGACAAGGGCACTGGGTTTGCGCTCTGGCTGAACAGTTGCACCTGATGTCGACACTGCGTTATGGGTACGCTGCAGTCGACTCTGGATTCAATACGTTATTCACCAAGTTTCGTTAACATGTTGACCAGAGGAAGCAACATAGCGTCGCCTATCCGGATCAATCGACGATTGGTACCTCATTGCGCTTCAAGCGGCATACAAGCACGCAGGCGCTTTCTTAAACGTCGCCGCCGTCACCAGCGCAACCTGTTCCACGTCACGATACTTTGACAGACTCTGAGCACCCTTCCAGTCCAAGCGCTTCCCCGTAGACAGTGTAGTAGCAGTAGCGGCACTGGTATCGTCGCTGCCTGTCCTAAGCACTGGATACCGCTGCTCCTGCTTCTAGAATACCCAGGCAATGCTGCCTTCGCCGCTGACAACCCTCACCAATCGATAAGCAACTCGACGCAGCGGGCGCCTTGCAAGCCGTTCTGCGTACGGCTCCCGTCAAGGTTCCGTAGACGTTCGTGATAGGAGCTACAACGCTGACGTTACTTGTCTGCTGCACCAATGCCTGTCTGACGGTTACCAATGTTCATAACAGCACACTGTTTTCGTCATTGTATACAGGGCGTCGGCTCAACGAGCTGGCACACCAGGGACTGCCCTCGGGGACGATCGAAAAGGTGCCGCCCGGTGTGCGCTTCCCGAGCACTCCCAGCGCTACGTGCCACGCAGGATCGTACAGAGACTGCTGCGAAACTGACAGTGGCGAGTAATGGTGATGCTCCAGTTTACTGCTACATCACCAGCTCACCGTTCAAGAACGATTACCTGGAGCGCGTCCTTAACGCCCGCGTTTACGAAGCGGCCGTTGAGACACCGCTTGACAACGCTCCGCTGCTGTCGCGTCGCCTTGGTCGACGAGTCCTGCTCAAACGCGAGGATCTCCAGCCAGTTTTCAGTTTCAAGATCCGTGGCGCCTACAATATGATCGCACTCACAGACATGAGCCAGTACGAAGGCGGAGTCGTTGCAGCCTCCGCTGGTAACCACGCGCAGGGCGTTGCACTGAGTGCGCAGCTGCTCGGGTTGCGTGCCACCATCGTGATGCCTTGCACCACACCGTCGATCAAAGTGAATGCGGTTCATCAACGAGGCGCTGAAGCCGTGCTCCACGGCGACACGTTCGATGACGCACAGGCACATGCACTGGCGCTGGCAGCGGAGCGTGGGGCGCTTTTCGTGCCCCCGTTCGACCATCCCGATATCATTGCGGGTCAGGGAACGATCGCTCTGGAGATACTTCGCAAGCATCCTGGACCCATTGAGGCAATTTTTGTGCCAGTTGGTGGGGGCGGTCTCATCGCTGGCATTGCTGTGGTTGTGAAGCGCCTTCGTCCCGAGATACGGATTATCGGTGTCGAGCCGTTCGATGCCGATGCCATGTACCAGAGCCTGCAGGCTAGTCAACGGGTCCGTTTGGCGCAGGTCGGGGTATTCGCTGATGGGGTTGCAGTGAAAGAGGTCGGCACCGAGACGTTTCGCCTGTGTCGAGACCTCGTCGATGAGGTCATCCGCGTCGAGAACGACGAAATCTGCGCAGCCATTAAGGACATGTTCGAGGACACACGCTCGATCCTGGAGCCGGCTGGGGCACTCGCTATTGCCGGCTTGAAGCGCTACGCGCAGCGGAACATGGACACTAGCACTAGCACTAGTAGTAGCAGTAGCAGCAATAGCAATAGCAGTAGCAGTGGTACCCTCATTGCCATTGCGAGCGGTGCGAACACCAACTTCGATCGACTTCGACACGTCAGTGAGCGAGCAGAGATCGGCGAGCACCGTGAGGCGGTACTAGCGGTTCGTATCCCGGAACGGCCGGGTGCCTTTCGGGCGATGATGAACGCACTCGGGCCGGGTGCCAATATCACCGAGTTCAACTACCGCTACGCATCACCGGAAGTTGCGCATGTGTTTGTGGGACTCTCGGTCTCGGATCGACGCGGTGCTGCAGCAGCAATATCAAAGCTTGCCGCCCAAGGTTTTGCGGCTACAGATCTCACCGACAATGAGATGGCGAAGTTGCACTTGCGCCACTGCGTTGGGGGCATGGGTGGACCACATTTCGCCCCAGCGCACGAGATTGTCTACCGCTTTGAGTTCCCGGAGCGCCCAGGGGCGCTAGCACGATTCCTGAATGGTCTTCGTGGCTGGAATATTACCCTGTTTCATTATCGGAATCACGGTAGCGATGTTGGTCGGGTGCTTGTCGGCTTGCAGGTGCCGCCATTGGAGCGTTCCACCTTCTTAGAGTTTGTGGAGCGCCTTGGCTACGCGTACGTGGACGAGACCCAGAATATCGCCTACCGGATGTTTCTGCGTCCGTTACCGAAGAACGAATCTTGAGGAGCACACGAACAATTGTTTGTCCCGAAGCAGACACATCAGAATCTCTGTTAGTGCACATGTCTCGACACGATGAGAATCCGCCGATACCGTGGAGTCCTCTGATCCGAATATGATGCACGAGACGTCGGGCCTTGTTTTCGCACGATCCGATCGAAGAAGGCAGTTGGGCTCCACTGCTTGCGCACCTGGTGCCGGCGACCAGGGAATGAACTTCAGTGCCGCCCCAGCGACGCTTCTGGGTTCCACGGGATCCAGATGAGGCTCGCTATTCGGCGCAGAGGCCCAATGGAGACCGCAATTCCTTGGGGTAGAGAGCCTCAAGCCAGCGCTTGCTCCCGCGCCCAAATACGCCGCCATGGTCGCTATCTGGACGCAGCACTGCTTCGCCAGTTTCTCGCTGGCGTTTGCTCTAGGTTCGCTGTACTCCTCGCCTGTCATGAGAATGGAAGCGCTTTTTAAACCACTTTTGTGGAAGCATTGCCACTGCAAAAAAGACGCGACTTTGTTCACGTTGGACGACGGGCAACGCTCCAGAATTTGCCGAAGACGCATCCATATCGTATCGCTGACGCGAGCTAGATCAGCGGATCCACCAGCAAGTCGCTTTTGCGAGAAACGCATCCACATGACCCAGCTAATGATCCAGATGCAACGCTGTCCCGTGGATGCTCAACATCGCGTTCGTGGTAGACTTTTCCACGCGTGCACGCGAGACGCGAGCGATAAAGTACCTCATAGAACCAGAGTCAGGTAAACGCAGTCCACAGTCGGTGACAGAATTCGTATCGTCCCGATTCTTTGTTTTAGAGATTGCTACCATAGACCGGAGATGTCTGATTGTGCGCTTGCCATCGGCGATCGGGAAGGCTTCCATCGTTCCAGCCACCTGCTGGCTCCGCTATCCACTATGATCTTCAGAGAGACGGATCATTTTCCACGTTCCTTCGCGCGTCGAGTCTCTGAGAAGCGTCCACCATCGTGCCTGTTGCGTCAGTCCGGGATGCAGCACGCATGCAGAGCGGCCTTGCTATACCACGGAAGCCGTCAGCTCGGAATTCCCGCTGATGTCGATGCATACCATAAACAGACGGAGGATGCGTTGTGCACCTCCAGAAACAGAGGCAACACGCTTTGCGTCCATACTCGAGTTTACTGCCAAGGTGCGCACTGATTCGCATCCATCCTAGTCTGAAACACTCTATCTCGGCCTGAAATCCGCGATACTCTCACAGTAAAAGTCTGGGATGACCTCATCCTGGCTGAAGAGACGTTCCTTCGTGGTGACACCACTCAAACACAGAACTGCTCTGGTACCGTTGCGCTTCCCGAACAGCACATCCGTATCAAGGCGATCGCCAACAACGCAAATCTCACTTTTTGGAATGTGGAATTTGTTTGCCAGATAGTCAATCATAAGTGGGCTCGGTTTGCCGACGACGGTCGGCTCCACCTGCGTGCAGCCACGGATAGCGCCAACCATGGTGCCGTTTCCTGCCCACTCCTGTGCATCTGTGAGATGCGTCACAGCGTCCGTGTTCGTCGCTATAAATTCAGCTTTGAGCTCTCGAATGCATACATTGGCGTACTGCGCTTTGTAATAGTTAAAGTAGCGATCGAACCCGACCACGACGGCGCCGACCATGGGGTCAACCTCGAGTTTATCGCCGGGGCCCATACGCGGCTGCTTGTCCTTGTCGGCAGGACCTCCGATATGTGGAATCCCCAGTAAATCAAGTTCCTCCTCAATCCCGACTTCGCCGATGATATACACCTTCTTGCCGGTGGCCTTGAAGTTTTTCGATTCCAAGTATGCCGCTGCAGCAAAGGATGACGAGAAAATCTCTTCGGGACTAATTTTAAGCCCCAAGGAGGTAAACTTCTTCACATAGCCTGCCCGGGATTTGGTGGAGTTGTTCGTTACGAAGAAGCAGCGCTTGCCAATGCTGCGCAAGTAGTCGAGGGTTTCCGGCACTCCTGCGATCAGCTTATCGCCAAGCCAAATAACACCATCACAGTCAAAGAGAAATACTGAGGTCGAGTTCAGGAGCTCCTGCTCCGGATCCTGGAGCTTTCGAAAAACCGCTGTGCCGTTTTCTGCGACTGTCGTTGGTTGTGCGCTGCCTGTCGTTGTGCTCATGGTCAGCTGCGCGTTGACGTACGCGATAGATAGCGGACGGCGCCGCGCTTTCAGGGCAAAAGACTTGTTTTGACTAGTTCGGCACGAATTTGCGTCACTGAGGTGCCTAGGATAGGCGCTATGTGTCGCAGAAGTGTGCAACACCGTGAATTTACTGCGGAGTGCGCACTGCACACTCTGGACGAAAGCGCTTCCTTGTGACATAACAGAACCGTTGAAATGCGAGACAGGCGGCTGAACTGTGCAAGCACGTGGCAGCGACCAAAGTCCTTTCGTATGAGAAGGCCAATTACTTGCCGCGATGTGGCAGACGACGACCTCAACGACAACGCTCTGGTGCCACAATGACGGAAGAGAAGCGCATCATGCGCATCGAAGGCTGCTCTGCGGTCTATGCGGCAGCGCTGTTGTGGTCGCCACGCATTCTCGCGCGCTCCGAGACTATGAATCGAACCCGAGTTTCATGGCGGTGCGCAGCTGCAAACGTAACCTCTACATACAGGTATTCTCGTGCAGCTGGTCCAAGAGCGGCATATCCAAAAGTAATAGTGGTTAGATGTGGTAGTTTTGGCGGCTGTTGTTGAAGCATTTCATGAAGAGACGGAAAAAGCGTTCGACGCTTCGCTTCCCGTTTTCATCTGCTTCGTGGACTGCTTCGAGGCGCTCTTGGACGCAGTAACACTAGTGTTTCTTTGGGTGTTGCCATATGTGCACGTCACATACCTCGCTCGATCATTGTCCTGTGCCGCTTGAACGCTTGATTCACCGCTCGGTAAGGGCACTTGACAGGCACAGCGAGCGCTCCTCGATACCGTCCCGCGTTTATGCACACCGGGGCTGTATCGTACGATTACGGGCTTCTTCCGGGAGATCCCGTCGGCAAACACGCTGTCCGCTGCACACAGGAGCGGACGCTCTTCCATTCGATAAAGTACTTGTGTAACATGATGTTGTCCATGATGAAGGAAGCGCGGGAAATAGAACCACGCATCAAGAGCAAGTCGAGAAATTTCGATTTTTCTTTCGCTTTCTTCGGGGGAAACGGTGACTCAGTCTGCACTGGGAGCGACTGCTGTGATGACCCACAACCGAGCCCAATACACTTTTCTATGCAAACGGAAGAGACAGGAGCACCCAAAGAGCATGACGTGTGAGAGATATGATGCTGCTGTGGAGTACTGTTTCGTCGACGACCAGACAGATATGTTGCTTTGCCTCTCGGCCTGAATTGTTTTATCGGTGGGAGAAATTCAATGAACTTTAGGAATGAGCTTGTGAGGAAATCCTTCAAGCACGAGCTCTATTCTTCGTCGTCGTCAGTCCAGCGGAGCGACTTGCTGCACCCCCAACTTGCCCGGTAACCGAAAGAACGAAAACTTGATGAGTTTGCGTGATTCGAGCAATGCTTCACCTAAGGAAACGAAACGAATGGATGCTTATACCTATGATTTAGATAATGATATCGGTTATTCATAAAACCCTATTTCGAGTGTATTGCGATTTAGCTTGATTCTAGTTCTGGTATACATGCCAGCGGCAAAGCGCCAAATGAGCCCTTCCAAAAATGCGACGAAACACATCAAAATACATATGACTCGGCAATGCCTTATCGCTGCACATGTATTGTCGAGGCTGTCACTGTAAGAGAAAGCCCCTAACAATCGACACACAGGAACAGAGCGACCAGTTCAGTGTTCCACGGGAACCAGACGCTAGTGTAGCCGCGTGGCCCCTGTTAGCGTCCACGCGCCTGCAGAGCGCCATGCGCGATGCCACGTTCCCAGTCGGTGCACGATCCAGGACGGCCTCCTGTTTGTCCTGGTATCCTGCGAGACCTTGTAGCAGCTGCAAGGCTGTGCTTTCAGCTCAGGACAAGGCACGTGAGCTTCGAAATCCCCTTGAGGTGTGTGTGCTGCGTTTACTTGGTGAAGCTTCTGTTTCTCCAGAAGCATATTGAACGGGTAACTGGTGCAAAGCGGCGCCTTCATCTGAGCTCGCACTGGAGCGCAGGCTTCGACAGTCTTTTCTCGAAGCACCATACACAACTGAAATGCACTGCGCTCATGAAGCCAATAGATGCGCACACCAAATCTCCGAGGGCGCTCACAGACGATGCCACCGAAACAGCAGTGTCACAGAGCCTTCAGGCGAAGCGACCAAGAAGCTCTGGGCAAACGCTTGCACTGCACTGTACCACGCCGCCAGTGTCGAGTGCAAACGCTCTGAGCGGTGCTGACTTTGGCTTCCCATATCCGCAGCCATACGGGACTCAGCTTGAGCTCATGCGAGCGGTATATGAGACCATCGACCGTGGTGGAATCGGCGTGTTCGAGTCGCCAACAGGCACAGGCAAAACGCTCTCCCTTCTATGTGCAGCGCTTACCTGGATACGACAAGACAGGCATCGAATGGACCGTACCAACGACGTGCACGAGGAACCTAGTTCCCAAAGTGAACCAGACTGGTTACGGGACTACGAGATCGCCAGCAGCTCAGGTTCAAACTCGCCGATGAAGTACAATTCTTTCGTGAACAGCGGAACGCGAAGCGAGCCTACGCGCGTGATGCAGTTCAGCATAGGGCGTTATTCGCAGGGAACGCGAACCGAAGACCCCGTAATTTATTCACCAGTGCACTCACTCGATACGAACACCAGTGGATCGCTAGGACGAGCCAGTGCTGCCTCGTCTGGTTTGGTGCTTTTCGGAGATGACGACAGTGCGTTTGCCCCCGACATGCCGCGTCAAGGAATGCACCCCGGCCGGATGCCGCCGCCGTACCGTATCCTTTACGCTTCACGTACGCACTCGCAACTTTCGCAGTTTATCAGTGAAGTTCGACGGACCGAGTATGCGAAGCAGGATCCGACATTGACGACAACCGTACTCGCATCCCGAAAAATGATGTGCATCCATCCGAAGGTGCGGATGCTGCGCTCAGCAGCAGCCGTGAATGAACGCTGTCACGAGCTGAGGAACAACCAAGTCAAGACGGCAGCCGCTGAGCAGCAATCACAATGCCCGTTTTATCAGAAGGAGCGTATTCGCAATCTCGCGAATGTCATGCACCAGCAGGTTTGCGACCTCGAAGATCTGCTGGCGCTAGGGCAGCAACACCAGGCATGCCCGTACTATGCAGCACGAGCGTCGCTTGCGTGTGCGGAGCTCATCGTCATGCCGTATCAGACGCTGCTGCACGAGACAACGCGCCAGTCGGCGAATGTGCCCGTAGACCAGCGCACGATTGTGATTTTAGATGAGGCGCATAACTTGGTGGATGCACTGAATGAAATGCATACAACGAAGCTTTCCATAGCTGAAGTTACCGCAATGGAAGCCACCGTGAGTGAGTTTATCGAAAAGCAGAAGACATGGAAGCCGGACCCGGATCGGAGTTTCCATCTCGAGCAGCTGCGACGGCTGCTTGCGGCGCTGCGGCAGGGCATGCAGCCGGAGGACCTGTCTCGGAGGCCGTCTGACCCGACGCGAACGCGCCCACTGGACAAGGCGAGCGACGAGCACTCACCTGTAGTCCGTAGTGAAATACCAGAGCCTGGAAGAGACCTCCAGGATGACGTCATCTTGTCCGAGTTTTGCCAGACGCCGAGCGATTTTTGCTTTCAAATGAAAATTGAGCAAATGAATTTTTCCCAGTTAATTCGTTATTTATTCAGCACGAAATGCATGCATATGTTACAGAGCCTTCACGAGTCGCGGCGGCGAACGGAGCGCTCGATAGAATCGTCCGCGCACTCAGTGCTGAGCGAGGTGGCGTCGGTTCACTCGAACGAATCTCCGACTTTGTATGGAACGGGCTTTTATGAACTGGCCTCCTTTTTGGCAGCGCTTTGTGAGCCACGCGCTTGTGGCAAGGTCCTAACGGCTCCGAATCGCCACATACGATACGTTCTGCTGGATCCGATACCCTACTTTTCCCCGATCTATCGCACAGCTCGGGCAACGATTCTCGCTGGTGGCACGCTCGAGCCACGCGAAGCGCTTTTGCCAAGACTCTTCGACGAGGAAACCTGCAAGCAAGTATACTTTAGCGCGTTTCAGCATGTTGTACCACAGGAGAATGTGCTCGCCCTGATCCTAGGCAAAGGACCTACCGGACTGCCGCTGGAGTTTTCCTTCTCCCAGCGGCAATGCATGGCGCAGATAGATGAGCTTGGTCATTGTATTGTGAACCTCTGCGCTCTCGTTCCCAAAGGACTCGTAGTTTTCTTTCCGTCCTATGCTCTGGAGCGTCTGGTATGGACGCGCTTCGCTGAAACGAATATAAGCGAGCGGATCGCCCGACGCAAGGAGGTCTTCCGCGAACAACGCGGCTGTGACGTGGACAAGCTCTTCAACGACTATCGTAGCGCAGTTACCGCGCTACCCGCCGCCACTGAGCGAGCGGAACTTGCGTCTCCCCAAGAACGAGACGGCGCCCTGCTCAGTGCAGTCATTGGTGGCAAGTTATCCGAAGGCATCAACTTTGCCGACGATCTCGGGCGTTGCGTGGTAGTCGTCGGCTTGCCGTTCCCAAACGCACGCCAAACCGAGACGCGCCTCGTCCTGCACTTTCTCCAGGAACGCTACCCGAGTTCCGACCTAAGCCGCGAGTACCTCGAAAACGCCTGCATGATCGCCGTCAACCAGTCCGTAGGTCGAGCTATTCGACACGCCCGTGACTATGCTGCTGTTGTCTTCGTTGACCAGCGGTATGCAGCGCAGGAGCGACTGCGGTTCAAGTTACCGCGTTGGTTGCGCGGTCGCGTTCTCGAGCCGCGAACTTTCGGCGACGCAATACAGCAGCTGGCGTCGTTCTTCCGCAACAAGTGCTAGTGCGCTGGTTTGCTCGTTCACTCGCTCACCTCATGTCGGTCGGTCGTAAAGTCTTTCTTTGGTTGAGGAAGTATCTCATGTTCTTTATCGCTGGGTTTGAGGCGGTGAATGTCGCGCTCATGTTGGTAACACCTGCGGGCGGACCAAGTTTTGCGGCAACTGCGGGCTTGTCCACGCTCCACAACCCGTTTCCGTTTCTGCGGAACCTCGTCGCACCTCTCCCGTACATGCGGAAACACTTTTGGCCTTGCTTGGTTGCTTCAGCGAAAACGAGGACTTTCTGGTTCTACTATTTAGAGTACGTGGTATTGTTGTTAGCGTTACCGTACTTTGTGGCGTTCATCTTCAACCTGAATGCACCCGAGTATACCCCGCTCACCGTCTCTCTATCTCGCATTGGGTTGCTTTGGGTATTTGGAGACTTTGACGTTGTAGGGAAGTTTATGACGCACCTCAGTAGAGATATACTTTACCTGAACAGTGCTGTTGTGGTCGTCGTCGAGGTCCTCTACGTCTTGTTCTTCTGCGAGTCGTGCCACCTGCCGATGGCGCCCTGTCGAGCGTCTTCCAAGGCGCGTGCAGGGAGCGGCACGGAATCCCCCAGAGAGCCAGAGACATCGAGTGCGAATGTGTCGCTGGCGGCAGGTCATGCCAAGGCTGCATGAGCAGGCATCTGTGCTCGTGGTGGTACTGCGTACCGCTTGCGTTATGCGAGAAGGAGCGATCAAAACGAACCGCGCGGTGTCGTATCAAGGACCTACTCGCAAGGGCGGTTGCATTCGGGTCGCTTAGAGTCAATGCATCGGGGAAACTGGGCAAGGGTCCAGGGGCAGGGTGCAATGTACTGCTGCTCGGTGGAATCGCGCATGCGTAGCCTACTTTAGAGGTAGTAGTAGTAGTAGTAGCAGCAGCCTTGACGAAGCCCCAACTGACGCTCCAGCATGCAGTGACGTGGATACTGGGCGACGTAACGGAAGGCTTATGCGCATGTGCTGGTGACCGACGAGACGAGGGCAGTCCGGAGGAGTCCAAGGCGTACGCACGCTTACCTGCAACGTGTAACGCGCACGCTACTCGACAGGGATCCACGTGGTGCCGCGTACGCTACCGGAAGCGTTGCGGTGAACATCGACACACCAGCTATCGATTGAGGGCATCGGTGTTTCCCGGTCAGGTTCTCGAGGGTATGTGTGTGATCCTCGTATGTCGCCACAAGTTACATGGCATCGTGGTGGCATTGCGGCACACGATGTCCTTATGCCGTTTGTTTCCTTGCAATGCCATCGTGGAAACACGCATCTTGCTGTGTCTCTGTTCACGACAAGGGAAAGGAGAATAACGCGCATCCTGCACGACTGAGCGTGCCTCTGGTAACATCCGATAGTGGCGAAGCAGGTATGACAAGGATTGGAACCTATCTGCAAACCTGCTGGCAAACATAGCGCGTTGTCAGCCTGGTGTAGCGTCGCTGGTGAAGAGCGTCTGTGCGCTCGCGTCTCGCGATACCGCTGGTACCCGGAATCTGATGGACGTTTCCACATCGACTCTGGACGTGCGCTCTCCCGGACTTTGAAAGTCGCGTTGTATGTCGTGCATTAGCAAGGCATCGGGGTCGTTTCTTGCGCAACCGGATCCGGTGCACTTGTCTCGGTGACAGGCATTTCATGGAGGCTGGCTGAGCACGTCGGAGGCACCACGTCGCTTCCCGCTGAACAAGATTGGTCGGGCGTTTCAGCGTAACTAGGGCGTTTCGTGTCGGTTCGGTTCGTTGACGTGTAGTGTCTGCTCGATGCGCACGTAGCACAGGAGAGGTATCCGGAAGCTAGATGACGAGTGCCGGCCTTGTCCGTGCAACCGGCTGCCGTGCCGGGCCACAGATATTGCACGCCGCACATTTCATGGAATGTATCTTCGATCGTTTGGGTCATGCTGGAAGCGATCACAGATGCAGATGAATCAGGTAGCCACGTCGAAGAAATAGCTCTTGAAATGTAAAGGCATTGTCTGGGCAGAAGAGTGCCGAATCACGGAACTAGTGATGCTCTATCGCATCCGAACAATTCAGTTCATCCACCCTGCTTCCGTTGCTTCGTTCGGCAGCTACGCGGTGCTGATCCTGCTGAACCCGATATCGGAGACGATGCGCTCTAACGACCTGCATCGCGGTTACCGGCGAGGTTGCAGTCAAGGGCGTCTTCGTGGCGCATGTGCCGGGCGACATTGTCGTCATGGTCGACGTCGTCCCAAGGTTCACGGACGACCAGAGCATCCTCATGGGCTCTACAAAATCCAGCAGGGCTTCGGAAGAAGCTGCTCAGCTCCATGTGCCATTCACTGGGGCCTGACAGTCGCTCGTGGCGACTCAACAGCGCATCGGTTCACTGTGGCGGGGCCACCGTCGCTTCGCAGCGCGACCTGCACTTGCCGGTAGGCTTCCCAGAGGGCAATGGCGGCGCTGGTCGATAGATTGTACGATCTGATACCGGCATCACCGGGACACACCATTGGAATCGCAATCGTCCGCTCCCGAGGAATATCCTCGGGCGGAATGCGTTCGAAACCATCTAGCTCGTTCCCAAATATTAGCGTGATCTTCGTTGCAAGAACCTCACTTCCTTTCTTTGATGAGACAAGGTCCGCGTCCAGCAACGAGCTCTGTGCGAACTTGGTGAAGTAAAAAACGTTACCCAACTGGGGCAAACCCTCGTCGCGAAAGGCCTGCCAACTCGACCATACACGCAGATCAACGAAAGGCCAATAGTCAAGGCCAGCCCGTTTCAGGTGGCGATCACTCAGAGAAAAACCCAGCGGTTCAATGATATGAAGCCGTGCTTGAAAACCTACTGTAGTTCTGGCGGTATTCCCGGTATTCCAGTGAATAGAGGGTGCGTAGAAAACAACGTTCAGTAGGGGCTCGCCTGTGCCCGTGTGACGCAGTGGCGCGCTCACAACGCCTGGGCCATAGCTCGCGCGTACGCACTTGCTTCTCGAGATGCACTGTCGAGATGCTCTACTGACGCCTGCGAAACAGGGCAGTTCTGGTGACCACTCGGTAACAAAAACGAACTCGAGTGCGCGCATAAGCGCCTGGCGTCGGTACCAGGTTCCTGTGTCCATACAGAGCGCGCAATATGAGGAATACTGGGGTGTTCGCCCTGCGGCGAGTGCATTTCTTTGTGGTTCTTTGAGAGCACGTTTCCTCGAACAGGGAATCGTCATCATTGCTGACTTGATACCAGCAATGGGAGAGCGTGCATGTATCCACGCCTTTCCTCCAACTTCTGAGACCCATATTCCCCGTCGCAGGTAGTGGTCATTTCGTGCGTTCCGCAGTGCGCCGAGTCTGCCATGAGCGTCCACAATCGTGCCTATAGCTTCGATACGAGCGCAACAACGAGAAAAAGGCTATTCCCTACCACTGGCGGTGTTTGCGCTGCTGCCCACGCATCGTTTGCGTGACGGCAACTTACACACTAGCCTTCCGTACCGCCATGCTTGTCTTGTGCATGCGTCCTGCTTGCTCGACTATCGTCCGAGTCTTATATGCGGAAGCAAAGGCATGCGGTGCTGCGGACATAAGCGATATGGCGCAGTCGAGGTAGCTGAGCGTTGCTCGTCTGCTGGACTGCCTCCAGAGACTTGGACTTATGCCGCAATCTGGTGTACCTGCAGCTCGTCAACGGCTGCAGCGAAGTTTGCTCGTTTTCGGATCCGAAACGGATCCCATGCTGGTCACGATGCCACCTGAGCACACTGCGACGTTCCGGACGCAATGTCTAGAATCCAGCACTCGCTCTGTTGTCGACCGAGACGCCAGGAGCCAAACTCGTGCTAGGGTGAGTCCACACAGGACGCCTGTGAGGCCGCTCCACTTGACTCGGCGGTGAGTGTAGAGGTTCGTATGCGGAGCGCATGTCGAGCGCCACTCGGAAGGTTTGCGAAGGTTTGGTTTGCATTGGTGACCAGCAAAGCCTCTGAAGCCTTTATGGGCGATTGCCTATCGATTCGTTGCCACCGCATTGGGCACCGACGCGCTGGCGAGTGCTCCTCGTCGACATTGATGCCTGCTGCATGTGCTGCCACCACCCGGGCAGTGCTGGTTGTCGTCGCTGCTTCTTTACCAAGTACAAAATGATCGAGGATTTTATGCAAAGCTCCGAATACGCTCTGAGAGATGCCGATGTTGATGATCACCGATTTGATTTCCGATTACACCTACGTGAAGGTCAGTGGTGGTCAGCACCCGCGCTGCTGCCAAGGTGTATTCGGTGCTCGCACACAAGCGCATGCAAGTATCATGCACACCCAGTACCGCCGATACCTGCATGTACCCGCTTCGCGGTTTGTCTTTCGCCGGAGTCGCTCGTCATGAAACGTGGCTTGTCTCAAGCGTGCGCTTTACAAAACGATGATCCCGAAATCGTTATATCCATATGCTGTGAACCGAAACGACCATGGAAACAGCGACGGCTCATCCCGGTCACACCAGCACACTGGGAGACGCTCGACATGCTGAGCACCGCCGGCTGCGATGCCTCTGGAGCGCAACCACCCGCACGTTCGCCTCATCGCGTTTTTCTGCGCCATATAAAGTCTATGCATTGACCCAGAATTACCCGAGCGCACACCATATCTTTCAGCGGCAAAAGAAGCGACCACTACTCCTCTTCAATGAATTTTGTTAGCATACGAGCCTCAGGCGATTTTCCTGGTACACAACCCGCTCGCAGGCAACAGAGCGAGCCGTTCTCTAGTCAAGGACTGGCGGCACGAACATGCCCGCGCTCAAGCAGCCGTCCCCGATGTGCCAGCTGTTCGCGCGAACGTGCGAGCATGCCATGGACAAGGCGGTTTTTAGCGCTGCCGCTGCCGCTGCTGCTACCGGGGCTGTGCTCTAAGGACAGCTGGTTTCGATAGTCGCCGTGGGAGAGATTCGGTTCACTGGCGCCCTGTTGCGGGAGCGCGTCTGCACAGTGTTGTTTCGCTGAGCGCCTTGGTGACGAAAAACGCAGGTGTCGCTCACTGGCGTCAACCGGTGCCCGTACTCGCTGTAGTGCCCCGTGTACCGCCAACGGAGACTTGCTGAGGCCTTTGGGTGAAACCCGTACGTGATCTCGCTTCGATTTACGGTGCAGGTATTCGTTTGTGCAGGAGGACGGGGAACGCATCGGGATCGAGGAACCTCTTTCTCATTGGACTGCAGCCAAGCAGTCTGGAAGAGGTTCACCTTCTCGTCTTCCCCCATGGCTACGGAGCAGGATGTTGGTGCTGAATTGCTTGCGTCGTGCAGAGAAAACTGTCGTGCGCTGAAGATTGCTCTTTTACAAACTCTGGCGTCACGAGAGCGCGGAACGCATAGCAAGAGTGCTGATCCCAAAACTGAGCTTGTTCAGGAGACGCTACGAAGCATCTTCGATATCTATCGACACAATACCAGTGCCGAAGCATCCTCGAACAGTACGCGGAATGCATGGGATGCATCTCCTGTTGACGACTCGCTTGTCTGCATCCTGTTCATAGCAGTGGGGCTCCTGGTTCGAACCGAGGGTCTGATGCTTGACCAGCCATTCCATGCGATGTTCAGGTCCGTGACGCGAAAGATTCATAGCTTATGGTTTCAGGAGATCGGCAGTGCCGGGGATTCTGGTGTGGATATTGAAGCACGAAGTCTTCCCGACACCAGTTGTTTAGTCTACGGCAGTGCACGTGTGGGGAGTCCGGTGTCAAGTAAGCCTTGTGAGGATCATCATGTGGTCGAGCGTCGCCCCCTTGCGGACAAGCAAACCCGTGCAACGTATGGCCGAGAGACACTGCTGGCAGCGCGCATCAGCAGTCTTGACTCAGCAGATGAGCCTCAACATGATCCTCGGTTTAGGAGACTGGACCTTGGCACCGCGAGGGATCACGGGGAGTCGAGCTTGCGACGCCGCGGGCGAACTGGAGCGCTGCTCGCGAGGCTGGGACACCATGGCGAGACGAGTATGCCCCAGTTTCTGACCAGGAAGCTTGTAGCAGATAGAGATGTACTTACCGGCAGCATAGTCGACGCGGAACGCGCGGATGCGGCGGTAACTGGAGCACACGCGACATGCACGCCTTTGGAGAAGCGCGTGTCCGAGCCGCATGAACAGGATATACCAGAAGCGCCCGAGTCCGCAACGCTCCCTCGACAAGCACCAGCCAAACTGGACGGCTTGTTGCAGCCTTGCGATGCGGCATGCGATGAACCGCGCTTCCTGCCAATGAGGAGCAGCGCTCCACTCGTGGATGCTTGTTCTAATGATGCGTTCAGTTCAGCGCGTCCTCAGCGACTGGCATTCGCTAATCTGTTCCGTGAGGCAGTCGAGCTCCTCGCTGTCATGTACAAGCAACTCGTGCGCGACATGTATCCGATTTTAGCGACTGCGATGCTCGAGCGCCTGACGCGAAGCCTTCCGTTCGACCACCCCAAGTGTCGATGCATGCTGCTTCGACTCTTACTCCTGCACGTTGACTTGAATCTCACGGACGACAACCACGACGACAACGGGTTCGCTCTATCCGAGCTCGTCAGCGGAGCACGCCCATGCCCGCAAGCGAATGCCCGCATCACAGAAGCAGGGGCACCAACGACACCGCCGGGAGCGCAGCTCTTATCTCCGGAGTATGACACATGCATCAGCAAACAGATGATGCACCACAGCCACTTCCTGAGCGAGCTGTGGTACTCCTTGGAAAAACATCGCACACGCCTATTGAAAAGCGGTCCACGGATCTCCCGGAGCGCCCAGCGAATCGCCGCGAATGCACTCGCCACCCAGTCCGCCGTCTTGTTTGGCGTCGCAATGCCACTCGCACATGCCTATATGCACTGGCTCGCCAGGTACCTGGACAAGCACCCGTCAGCGGCATTGAGATCTCGTCAGCGATCACGCATCCTGCGTGCGCTGCTGCCTGCATGCATGCAAGTGACACGTGTCGCCGTGCACTGCATGACCTCCAGTGCAGCGGCTACACGTGTCACTGCAGTTGGCGGGAGATCGCGAACAGCATCGCCCTCGCCGATCGCCGTGGACATGCTTGCGAGCACGCTCCGTATGCTCATCGACTGGAGTCATGCGGAGCCCGGGGCCTCCAGCGATCTGTGTCGCGCTGGCATCTGTGATACGCTGCGCACGCTCTGGGGCCTCGACCTCTGTTCCATGATCAGTAGGGTCGAATCACCGGCTAGCAGTGTGCAGGCGCTGGGCTTGCCCTATGACTTGCGCATTCTATCTCTTGCGCTGTTGGTGAACCTTGTAGAGCAGAGTTCCGAGGCTCGTCATATGCTGTTTGGTCAGTCGCAGTCTAGACCAGGGCTCGAAACGCTCCACGGGGCTCGAGTACCCGTTCTTACGTATCTGTGGCTGCTGGTGGCTGCATCTGGTACCGGGCTGGAGCACGCCGGCGCACCAGCGGAGGCTTCATTGCCTGAGGCGGCAACGTTACCTGAAAGCGCGATAACTGCTGCATACAGTGCGCTCGCAGTGGCCTGCGCCGTGGTCCAAGATAGCAACTTGACGGCGTTCGCAAGTCGTGAGATACCTGAGCTCTCTTTACCTGTTTTGACTAATATTCTGGACAAGTTCGTGCAGCTGATGGAAATAGTGGATGCGGCTGCGGGCTCGTCGACGGATCCCGAAGCCGGTCTCCATGAAGCCCTGCTGCGTTTGCTGCAAAGATTGCGTTCGCTGGAGACGAGCGCTACCGACGTGGTGTCACCTTAGCGAGACCGGAACGATTGCGTTTGCTCAACACAGACTCGGCATCAGCTCGTTAAAAGTGCGACCATATTCATGTGTGTCACATGTTTCCGAACGACCAGATTTGCGATGCCTAGTCGCCTGCAGGTGTCCCGATGCCCCCAGTGAACGACACACGACTGATACTGAGGCGACAAGAAGCATGTGTTGCTGCGTCTGACATTCGCGTAGCGGTGGCTGCGGCTCAAGGCTTGTCCAGAAAGCGCTCGAGCGTCAAAGCGTCTGCAATTTTGGTGCAGGTTGATCGCGTGTAAACTCTGCACAGGCACGGAGTTGGTCAACGATAACGTGTTTCCGGACACAGTTCTCGGCGCTTTTTCGGTGCACGGTAACGGTGCGTTCTGCTTGTATGCGAGCTGCAACGCCCCGAGAAGCGTAGGGCGTAGCACTCAGTGTTTCTAGGATTGAAAATGGTACGGTTCTGGAAACACGTTGTACCTGCCGGTGGGCTTGTAAACGGAGTGCGATGGCCTGATTGGTAGCCCTGCACCAGAGCATACGCTGTGTGTCGGTTGTTGGCACGGGCCGAAGCCGAACCCAGCACCTGCACTTTTATCGTCGTTACCGTCGCTCATGCATCACTGGAGATCAGATGGCTATGATGCGTGTAAGCACAGCAATGCCGCTTTTCGACAAGTCGTTCTCTGCGCTCACCAGTCCTGGACTGCTGTGTAGCATCTCTGCTCATACGTAGGCTGGAGCGTAAAATCCGCGCGCTAGTCCATAGGCGTGCTCGTGACGGTAGTAACGAAAATGAACCTATGGCATACCAGGTACATAGAAAGAAAAGGCGGGTTTCGGTTCCAAAGCCAAGGAGAAGGCGAAGAATCCCGAAGGCGACGATTAGCAGACGGATCTTCTCGAAAAGAAACCCCCGAGAGGCATGAAGGAAAAACTGTCGGGGCGGATGGATCAGTCTAAGACCGCTGCCATGGCATTCTTCATGGGAACATATCAAAGGATAGACCCTTTTAAAAAGTGAGGCACAGGGCGTTATCACGGATCATGTTGCTCCAAATTTGAACGAGACACGTCTGGCTTTTCTCGCCTTGAAGAACCTCGTTAAACAACTGCCTGTAGGAGTTGCGGACACAGGGTTCCCAGCTGTCGTCATTCATCGGGAAGCCCTGGGTCAAAACTCGATGGGACTAGTGCTTTACAGGACAGGAGCTGCAACACGGCCTGATCGTGGGTCCCAGGTTTTGCACACACGCTTCGCAGCATACCTCGACGCATCGCTATGCCATATCGGTCATCGGGACACCTAGAGCGCATGTGCCAAAGGGCATCGACATAAGCTCCCGGAGCGTATGGGTGTCGATGTCCAGCGTCTCATGAAGCGCACCCTGTGGGCGTCGTCGAAGTCTCTCCCTAATGGACCAGAAAACCGGGACTCAAGGAACCGATTCTACGCTTCGTGGAGTTTACAAGCGTCCAAGTGGCTCATGCGGACGATCTGTGACTAGGCTGCATGAGACTGCACTAGGCCCGCGAACGATTTCATTTACACGAAAGCAATGAGCGTGTACACACCGAGCTATTGAATGAGGTGGCAAATGGAATGACCGCCAAGTCGCCTTATTTTGTGGCCGCCCATCGCGCTCGACGTATGGCAGCGAGCATGGGCTACACGCCCGCTTTTTGGCGATTGCGTACAATGAGTCCAGGAAACGATTCTGCGCGATTTCCGAGGACACCTTCAGGACGGCATAGAGGCATCACGAGCACGGGTGCTTGCTGAAACTGCCAACGGAGAAGCGCGTAGAACAGAGACGGATGCACGGGATAGTGTGCGGTACGCTGAGCGAATGCCAAATGGCGAGGCAACCGGAGATGAGCGGCGTCGCCTGGGTCGGATTCCACCGGTAACCCTGCGGGCAGGCAGTCTCTGCATCGAGACTTGAGCGTCACCGTCAACATTCGACAATGTCTCGCGTATCCGGAGCGTCCAGCGGATTTGTGTAGAGCGACCTTTCAAAGGAGTCGTTTCGTATTCAGCACGGGTATTTCGCTGAACCGCTGAAGACTCTGGATGAAAAAATACATGCAGTCAGGGTAGAACGCGTAGTCCATGCTCGACTGGATCAACGCATTGGTATGGTGTGGTTCAGGGATCGGGCAAGGTCGGAACACCAGACGTGCAATCAACGGAAATGCTTTTCCTGTTCATTGATAAACGATTTCAATGTTGCATTTTCCGATCATATACCGGACACCTGTCAACCGACACCCAGGCTCTGGGATACAGCGATTTCGCCATCGCGACGGGGAAGCGTGCTTCGGCTCGCTTCTCAAGCGCCGTACGCTGGACCCAGACTTGGATTCGAGTCTGAGAATCCGTCCCCGAAGTGAACAAGCGCCCTGGTTCCATTTCAAGCTAGCGTATGGGTAAAAATTCGCGTTTTACATCGATGCGGCCCGTCACACCCATTCACATACGAGTCGGCGTGAACGCGGCGATCCGAGTCAAACGGATGCTTGGTTATCTGTCTCGTCCCAGAGCGGTACACGCAACACCGGCTCTATCAAAACAACCCAGGGCTGTAGCCCCGACTGCTCTTTGATGATATCGCTGGCAGGCCGCTCCGCTCGCAGATCATCACCCCAGGATGCAACCAGCAGCACATCGATCCACACAAAAGGCATGGTGAGCACATATCGAAGCGACTGGGAGAACGCCTCCACTCGCTCTGGTTCAGCCGTTGACCAGCTCATGTTCGTCCCAGTGCAGAGCGTTGTCAGATCCTCGTCAAGTACCCAAGCCGAAATCACCGTCGGCGCAGAAGCGATTATTTTCCGATTTTCGAAACGCAGGTCGTCATTTAGAAACGGCTGATTTTCCACCGCTTCTTTCGATCCACTCGGGCACTGGAATGGCAGATCTGTCAAAAGCAGCTGCAGCATGTGCCGCGAGTCAGCGTCAACGATCCAGTGCACGTCGCAGACGCAGGCGTACACGCGGTAGAGCCGATGCATTGGAGTGTCGGCGCGCGCGCACGCATTACCCGCTGCACGCATCGAGCGCAGTGCACGCATGTCATCCAACATATGCGCAAGCGACTGAGGGCGTAGCGCTTGCCAGGGTATGCTCATCGTTGAACTTGTCTGTAGCAGCGGTGGACCACTACAATGCAGGCAGCTGGGGTGCTGTACAGGACCCCGTTTGACAATTCCTGTCTCTGCGGACTCGATATTAGTCGTTGTATGGGAGGTGGTGGTGTAGGCAACGCGTTCGCGATTCAGTTCGGTGCACGGGGCGCTGAGTATGGGATAGGCAGCAGCGCTCATTTGTTCCGGTGTATTTCGGGTGCCAAGCGCACGCTGGTGAGCAACGGGCGCTGCTTCGTATGCGCTTTGCGAATCGGTCCGACACGTGGGATCAGTCAATGCTGCTCCCAAGTGCTGCATGCGACTTTGCACCTCGGGCATCCATTGCGGGAACTTGTAAATCGATGAACCCTCATTCATGGTCAGGCGCAAAGGCAGACCCGGGCGTCGATCGAGGCGTACATCGCGAAGCCGGAACCAGTTACCGCGAAGGTGCGGCTCCAGTCGATGTGTGAGCCGCGTCCAGCACTCTGCGGCAATGGAGACCGTCACCAAATCGGAGATGCTTCCGTCGGTGACTTTGAGCAGGAATTCGTACGGGGTTTTCTCCAAGTCCCGAATGAGCACCACCAGATCGTATCGTAGCCGTTGCATGGCGCTGCCGTTTGCTGAGTCGACCACAAGCGAACTTTGCAGAATGTCTCGCAGGGTGGCGGAGAACGCCTTCGAGCCGAGAAAGCCGCTTTGCGACAGGAGTGCACGCGCCCAACGTAGCAACTCCATGGCGTAACATTTTTCACTATTGGTGATCACGATCGATTTCGTGTTTGACGGGTAAGCATATATGAGCGGATCGGGTAAATGATTCATTTCTTCGAGATGAGTGGCGGTCGCGGCTCGCAGACCGGACAAGTCTCCGGAAGCGGAAGCCGACGAGCGTCCCAAACCAGCTCCCTCATCATGCTGAGCAAGTGCAGGCCAGAGGCACATAGAAGAGAGCGAATTTGTCTTCAGCTCCAACGTCTCCGTCTTCGAACCACTCGGACTCTGTTGGGGAAACCACCGCAGCTCGGCGCGATGTACCCGGACGACGTCTCCTACCCCGATGTACGGAACGCAATCGCTAAGACGGCTACTGAACGAGGTAAGCATGAATTGGGGAGGTGCGAAGCTCACCAGCCGCCCATCAGAGTCTGTTACGACGATGCTTGGATCGATGATCTGCAGCTCAGTGAGCAGTTCTCCGGTACGTACCAGGCGAGGCGCCCGGACGTCGACGATCACCCCGTAAACGTCATACGTGCGACCGGACATCTGGCCGGGGTGTCGCAACTGCTCAAGCGTTAAGTAGTGATGTTTTGAGTCCAGGGGCACTACAGGCCTCGGAACTGGTTCGCAACTTTCGTGCTGTGCGACGGGGCGTCCACTGGTGTCCGTCCCTGCACCATGCTCTGTGACGACCAGAGTTTGCCCTATAGACTCCGGAGACAGCTTCATGATACGTGCGTTTGCAAGTTGGGATAGATCGTTGCACTTGCCGGCGTCTTTGAATATGGTGAGCGCGGGTTTGCAGGCTGTTGCGTCTGCGGCACCAGCACAGCAGGCCTCTCGCTGGTCAGGACCCAGTACCACCGCGTACTCGTGTAGTTCCAGACACGAGTCCAACAGTCCATGGTCCCTGGCCTCACAAATGTCGCCCAGCGGTACGACCTGTGCGTTCTGAACCTCCACAACGTCCCAGTGTGCTAGGGCGGTGCCCGCGGCCGTCCAGTCGCCGGTGCAAACAAGCACAACCACGGTCTGCTGTGGAGCAGGAACACTCGGCCAGGGCTCAAGTAAAGCAAGGATCGCTCTACCTGAACGATTTTCAACTAATGTTCGAAGGACTCGCCCTCGTAGACGAAATGGATGCTCAGCGTTGCAGGTGTAGGGCTTGAGGCTCCGAAACTGCACGAGACGCAGTTCCATAGATTCCGTCGCACCAACAACGCCGTTCGAAAGTCGAACGACGCCAACGGTGTACAGTAGTGGCGGGAAAACCGTCTTAGAGAAGATGTCTCCAACTGACGTGCAGACACCTCCCCGCCTTTTTGGACCGGCCACCCACTACTGCTTCCAACTTTTTCTCATCTAGTTCGACTTTGATAGGTTGTCCAATAAAGTTCTCTCTTGTCAGCTCTGGAGGTCTCGTCTCCAGGACCGCACATCTCCGTACATTGATAGCGGCATTAAAGTCTCGGTTCACAAACTCCATACGTTTCTTCCCGTTGCGAGTTGTACTCACTATTGCGAGTAGCCCTCGAACTTTCGCCCTCCTTTCCATTTGCTCCTCCGTCAGCGGTCCGTACTTTGCTATTTCCTCAGGGCTCCTCTGGCACTTTTCTATCTCCACGCTCTGAAGTGTACAACCCAGTTCGTGGTATATATACGATGTTCGGAACTCATCTACAGGTATCGTAACAAAACGCCTTGCGCACTGTTTGTGCACCCTCGTCGTTGGAGCTGGAGTAGTGCCTTTCTTGGGCGCCCAGCGCCCTGCCCCATACGCTACTACGAGCCTTTGACTTTCATCCTCCTTCAAGGCGCTCAACTGATTGAAAAAGTTGGCAAACGCCCGCTGCTTCCCACCGTATAGATTCATTCGCAAACGAGCCCACCGGGGCTTCGTATACTCCTCCCACAGCGCATCCCAATGCGCCATGCGAACTTCCATGAATTTCCGAAAAGCTTCAAATTTCGCGCTTCGGCTAGTCACCTTGCTCAAAGCTTCCAGGTGATCCTTCATCCCTGAATTCCAAGTCTCGATTTTCTTCCTTGCATTCATGATTCCCGATTCTCGATAGTATCTCGCTCTCGAGAACGTCAAGAGACGCATGTCTTTCTGACGTAAGTTGCCGTCAGTACAATCTTCCGCCCGCTTCGGTGCTGCGATGGTGATGATATTTGAGTTTCCGGTGTCCGCGCCAACGACAAAGTCGTTATCTTGCACTTTCTGCTTCTCAGAACCGGGCTTCTTGTTTTCTTCATGGTTCGTCGCGTCAACGACAAAGTCGTTATCCTGCACCTCCTGCACCAGAGGATCCGCTTCCTTCCCATCTTCATCCTTCGTCACGTCAACGACAAGGTCGTTATCCTCCACCTCCTGCATCGCAGGTTCTGCCTCCTTCTCATCTTCATCGTTCGTCACGTCAACGACAAAGTCGTTCTCTTGCACCTCCTGTGTCGCAGGATCCGCCTCCTTCTCATATTCATCCTTCGCCACGTCAACGACAAACTCGTTATCCTCCACCTCCTGCATCACAGGATCCTCCTCTTTGTTTTCTCCATCCTTCGCGACGAGCGCAGCCGAGGGCGGAACTGGCCGACCTTCCTTCAACCGCCGATAGTGTACACACAAGGGTACTCCATCGGTTTCGATCAACCCAGTAAATACCTTTTTTTGCTGACTTTTAGACGTTTGAAATCGAAGATACTCTTCCAGTACGTCTCCCGGTGTTCGCCGGAGAACTCCTCCCTGCTAACATCGAACTCCGGACAGATCTCCCTCATGATGCCGTAAAGGACGCCGGAGTCGATAGTTACAAAATGTGACTTGACTTTCCACATTGGAACCACGTTGAAGCGCTTCCCCATTAGGAAATTCTTCCGTCTCTCCCACTGTTCATTTGTCTCTTCACTCAGCTTCACCTCCGCTTTGCGTGCGAGCTCTCGGTCCAAAAACACGAAATAGCGCAGGATGAGGCGGTAGTATCTTTCCTTATCTTTTTTCAACGGTGATATCTTGTCTGTTGGATTCACCAACCCAGTGCCGCACGGTGCTCTTGTATAGCCGCACGGATCACAGAAGCTTCATTCGTGCTCCTGCGTGATGTCTTCATATCGACAAATTCGATCTCATCTTCATACTTTCGATCGTTCGTGATGCCGTTGATCATCGCCCATATTCCTTTGCGAGAGATGCCCGGGTAGAGTGCAAACACGGCGCGTTTCATGAAACGTTCGAGGTTCTCTGTCAAATGCTTCTTCAGGTTCGTAATGTACTTCATTACCCCGTATGTGTAAATATTTCCGTCACCCTTGTATCGGGTACGCTCGAAGCGGTATTCGGCGTAGTTTTCGTGGAGAGCGTGCACTAGCACATTTTCCTTCCGCGCTTCCCCTGTACCAAGCATCAGGTGACGAATAAAGGTCTTGTGGAAAAACTCGTCTGGAATCTCGACCGTTTCCATGTGCGTCACGTCGCGATACATCTCCCTCGCCAAATGCATCAGCCCTGAAGACGCCTTGACAATACTCTTGGAGTGCGAGTCGACACGTTTTTCGATAGCGTCTCGCAACTTTTCCCTGTAGGGATCCTTGATATGTCCAAGAAGGAAGGCTTTCACCACCATCTCGTCGTACAGTCGTCTTTCTTGCCGCCTTCGACGTAGGGCGTCCACCTTTCGATTCTCCTTCACTTCCTTTTCTTCTGGACTCGGCACTGTATTTGTTTTTTTTCTGGCAGCCGGCGACACTGGGCCTCCAGGATCGTGGACTTGCTTTTTCATAGCTTTCCTTTTTTAGTTTTTTTGAGAAAGAACGCTCTTTGAACCCTTCTGTTATATACTGCGAAAAATTAATCGAATATTTTTACTTGAGGTTTGAAGCACAATCGAACTGAAAGACTGTACGTTGCTATGACCTGAACGAAAATACAACGTTTACAATAGATCTACATGCTAGAGATCAGGATCACGTTCCCCTTCAAAAACGGCATGTGCGTCGTGTCTCATGCCTGCCTGATCTCCGAGGTGCGCTCACTGAGCGCGATGCAAACTAGTCACAAACTATTTATCAAAGAACAACTATCTTTAAGCCCAACACACCACGCCCGCATAAGAGGTCTAGTTTTTCCGGAGAAGCTCTGAAAGTGGGCGAACGCGGGGTGCTTGGGCGACGGCGAAGGAAGCCCACGACAGGGACGTTGACCGCAACGAACAGAGGGGCGCAGACAGTGGCAGCAGAAAATATTGACGAGGGTTCTGAGCAGTCATCCGCTGCTCTCGAAACAACGCTGCAGGCTCCGGCGCAAATCCTGGATTCATTCTTGAACTCGGGCTCAGGATTACCTCCTACATTGGTTTCTACCTCAACTCTGGAAACAGTCTCGGCGGATACTTTGGAAGACGGCTGGCAGTATGTTCGCGGTCGAAGCTGGAATAAGCGACTTATCCGCCTATGTGTTTGGGGAGCGGATACGAAGCCGCTGAAAGGGTAGTTCGTAGAGTATCCGCTGTGGTTGCGGGTAGCTTCACGCGTCCGGCAAGATAAAGGTCGCATTCGAATCGACCTTGACTAATGTACTTCTGATTTTACGCTAGCACTGCGGCAAGCACTCAGTGAACGACTGGAATGCAGGAGGCAATGGTGGCGTGTGCGTTCTCACACCCTGGGGAGGGTGCATCTAAATCGACGACGTATCTCTGGAGTACCGCAGCGTTACTCCTATTCCCTTATGCGCTACGACTCGATAGGTTTCGCATCATGGAATATTTGTGGGATAGCCTCGATACTAGACGACGAGATATCGAATTACCAGTACAGTAATGAAGAACTGATACAAGTCGTTGACTGTACAATGGGTAAAGAGACCCAACCAGATACGGAGAAGGAGACACAGAAACCTCATGATCCACCTAGATGCAAAATATCCAGAGAAAGCAGCTCAGGAAAGAGCCCGAAGAAGAAGAAGACCAGCAAGAAAAAATAGATGAATAGAAAGAAGAACTCCCAAACGAGCCCATCACAAGTCATCCCCCGAAAGGGCACCCCAGCGGGATCTCAAGAAAGCTGTCACCAAACCCAGGCACCTGCTCACAGCGCTGAAGATCCGAAAAGCCGTGAATACAAATCTTCAGACCAATTGGCACGCGAGTTTGTAGATGGGAATCAGAAGATTGCCAGAGAACTGGGACTGCTTGCACCTGAACACAACAGTAGCAAGCCGCAGTACCTCAAACGACGTACCAAAACTCGGATTGATGAATGCCACCGACTCCATAAGATCGTCAACCGCACCGCCATACGCGCCAACGCCGGAGACAAGGAAGCGAAAGCAGCGCTACCGGCGCTACAGGCGCAACATGAAGAAGCTATCAAAAGAAAGAAGAAACTTTCCAGAGAAGACAAACGAGAGGATCGAAACCGCAAAATGGCCTCCCTGACGGAATTTATGCTCGAGAGCACCAACGAAGATGAGACCTAGCGCTCCATTCGATCGAGACTGGACCCACCAAAAAAGTGCTTGGGGCTCACACCAATCGTTTATGAGGAAGCGCTGAGGACGGAGCGTGCCTCAGGGAATGAGGCCTGGATAAACCACGGGATAGAGCTGCATGAAGACGCAACTGGGCACTGCCGAAACCGAAACTATTGGCAACAGTATGCATCAGAACTACTACGCCTCGACCCGGTACCGGAATGGAACGACCCAATCTTCTGGACTGAATCTGTTCGGACCCTGCTATGCTCAAGCAACCGCAAAACACCTGGCTTTAACGGTATCCCTGCGGAGTGGATGAGACTGGCGATTCCAAAAGACGGGACAACAGGGACACCATCGATACCAGATGAACCTGACACAATCTTAGGCAAACGCCTTGTGGAGCTCATCCAACGCATGTTCGAAGAGGCGTACATCCCGGATGTATGGAGGACTGCCGAGGTCGTACCGATCCTCAAAAAGGACTCCCACACAGACATGAACAACTACTGGACTATGCGCCTCATCCCGTCAATCATGAAGCTACTTTGCGCCATCCTCACGAACCGGATCCAGACGCGCTTCGAGGAGCGCAAGTTCTTCGCCTCAGAACAGGCTGGATTCCGGAGCCGCAAGGAGTGCATGAGCCATGTCCTGACCCTCATTGGAGTGGCGCAACGTCGCTTCATTAGCGACCAACAACCAACTTACGTATGCTTCGTCGACTTTCAAAAGGCTTGTGACACGTTCCCGCATGAGGCTCCATTTCTGAAGATGGGACGATCCGAAGTCTCCGGAAAGTGCTTGGCGTTCTTCCGTGCGCTCTATGCAGACTCATGGATGCGCATCCGACTGGGCGACAGCTCAAGAACCCCTTGTATACGAATCCACCGTGGACTGCGACAGGGCGACCGCGCATCCCCGCTCCTTTTCAACATCTTCATCAACGATCTGCTTAACAACTGCAGACAATACGGGCTTGAGGTGCCGTGGATAGACTGTGGAGATGCCCGATGAGGAGCGCCCATTTGGGAACCGCCTCGCAGGCCGTTTAGTTGCGGACGATGCCGTGCTGTTGGCAAACGCCCCGGAAACGCTTGCTGCTAGCATGGAACAAGTCAGCGCCTGGGCCGATCGCTGGGGTATGAGCATAGGAGCATCGAAGTGCGGCGTCATGCTCATCCATGGAGACTCGCAGAGCATTCGCAATCGCTCGTGGCGGTTGCAGAATCAGGAAATTCCGATCGTGGAAACATATCGCTACCTGGAGGGTCTGTCGCACGCCGACGCTCGACGAAAAGGCACACGTTAACGAGATGATCGCCAAGATGCATAGACGTACAGCGATCGCACGCCCATTCCCATCCGACCCCTCTATCCGCTTAGCAATCCGTACGAGGGCACTAAGGATGTGTATCATCCAGCCTGCGACCTGGGGTACTGAATGGTGCGGCATGAAGCACGCAAATGCCTCGCGTCTGCAGACAGCCGCCAACAGGGCAATGCGACTCGTTGTTGTTGTTGGATGCTCAATGCAGAGCAGAGCAACCAACCCGTTGACACTCGGACTTGAACTCCAAATACCCTCGATAGAAGCGATAGCAGCAGGTTGCCGGGTACGTATATGGGCCAAAGGGCCCGCCATGCGCACCTCTTTGAGTCGGAGTTTCATGCAGACCCCAACGCACCGCAAGAAAACTTGGATGAAATCGACGCAGATTTGGCAGAAGCGCCTCTTGGGCGAAAACACGCTCCCCAATCGTTCCCCAGAAATATAGAATTCTCCCGTCGCCTGAAGCGAACGGTCCAAACGCCAATATGGGAAGGTAGACATGGTACCAGTCGCGCTAGTAACGCCGGCTTGACTCTATATCGGAACTACAACCTAGCATACACATGCAAGTACTGGTGGGAGGCGCTGGAATTCCCGGGACTTGCTCGCGGTACCCTGTGGCTTGCCAAAATCCGTGTTAGTGGCATCTGGCTACCAGCACCGGCTCTAAGCCGTACGGGAACACTGGAACCGCACTGGGAGTCACACTGTCCCTGCTATCGAGAAGAGACCCCTCGAGACGCTGACATATTTGGGCTTACAGTGCCCGCGCTCGAAGCAGGAGCGCAGCGAGCTCCTTGGAGGACACCAGCAGCTGGGCATCACCGTGATAGTCGAAGGCCGGACACTCACTCTGAGTATAGCACCGGCAACTGATGGTCCGATAACCGAGCCTCAGCGCTCATCAGTGGCGAACAAACTCACATGCTACCTTCTAGGCATGAGGTCCAGCGTATCGGATGCGCACACGGGTTTAGTGCACTTTCTGCGCCTACCCACTGTGGTGGGTGTCAAGCACAAACCCGCATTGCCAACCTACAACACATTCAATGCATGATCACGAAGGAGAGAGGCGGCTCCCAGGATTCAACCTAACAGCCAAGTTTCTACAGCGTGTATTGCGGCGAAGGCAAGCCTGCATTTGCAGACTATCCGAGCACAAACTGACGACGAGACCCGATTCTACGTCGGGTGAACCACACCTCGAGCCGACGCCCTTTGTGGTATAGAAAAGCTGTTCTAGCTCTATGAGCTATCTGCTCCAGCGTTCAAGTGCAAAGGCGAATACGGAACGGCAGGTACTAGGCACACACGATAGGACGTATGAAACGACCAGAATATCCGAGACGAAGTATAGCTAATGTAACATGGGAGTAGGGGGTTGATGAATACCTCACCTCGCACTGAAAAAACAAACACACAATAAAAGTAGGAAAAGAAGAATGCGCATGATCGGAGAACGCTGGCCTAAGTAAACGTTTTGTCCATGAAAACAATCGTAGCTTCAGCAACGGTGAAACCGGGGCTCGGCGTTCCGCGGGGCATGCTCCACTGACTTGTCGAATATGCACGAAAATTGTCGAATTCATTGCTGATGACGCTGCTACTGTGTTGCAGTAGTACGCAGTGGACCTGTCTTCTGCGAGTCTCGAGAACATTTTGCACTCGAACGGAAACCTGTACGTTCGGACGCTTAGACCATTCGCGTCAGAGGATGCTTTTCAAAATGCATTCTTATCGGGAAAACTCGAACGTCTCCGCGCAATACCCAGCCATATTACCGGCACTAGCGTGGCCGATTGGCCCCCTTCGACGCCGCTGGCTACAGAGCACTAGTAACCGAGACGCTCTGGGCATCTCGCAAGCATCGCGTTGCCAATCGCATGGATAAGCTCTGGAATGCCAGCGGATACAATCGATCATTCGCTATTTGCTCCGTGTCAACGATGAGACACACCCAGCAATCGTATGCACCGAGTTTCGGATACAATCGATCATTCGCTATTTGCTCCGTGTCAACGATGAGACACACCCAGCAATCGTATGCACCGAGGTTCCGGGAGCTTTTATCCAAGGCGAAATGACAAAACGCCCTCATATTGGCATCTTGCGTACCCAGAGCCAGGCCACAAGGAGGCGTCTCTCCTCGGGGGCGACGATGATGGCCTGCAGGGAGGCGTCGGCTGTACGCCCAGTCGCTTCAACTGCTGTGCTGCTGTTGTGGTCGTTGTGCAGGGCGCCGCATGGGACAACACTACTGTGGAGCTTTTCGTCCTCAGTTGTGGATACTTGATGACGACTTGTCTTCGGAGACACGAACATCTGAGAACTTTACCCCCAGCGAGCGAACCTATGGCACAGAGCAGAGCACGTGGTCTGTGTCGACTCGAAGCGGTGCGTCTGATGGAACGCAGGCTTCCCCGATGGACACCTCGCAAGCTGCAGCAGACGACGATGAGGACGCACTGGAGTTTGAACAACAAAACATAGAAGAGCGACTGGAGGGTTTTGAGGCCTTTGCTGACCAGTACTGGCGGATCGTGGTGTACATCCTGCTCAACCTGTTGACGTGCGGTCTTGTCTACGCCGCGTTGCAGAGTTTCCCCAGCACCAAAGTGCGTCTGCTCTACAGACGTGCAACGAATCTGGCTGAAGCTACTATGTTGCTCGTGACGTTTCGAAGGAAAAGTCGCCAGAATAAGGGCCATTACTTTGTGATCCCGTCCGAGCCGCGTGCTCGTGTGCCGAGCAGCGTCCTCAGCGCGTACCTGGGTCGACTCTCTACGCGCACGATTTTGGGACAAAGTGCGCGTGGTCGAGAAACGTTGCGGCTTTTGAGCGAACCCGTTGAAACGGTGCTTGTGATCGAGGCTCGCCAGCGTCGGTATCTCCTCATCCAGTTATCAGGGTGGCGACACGCCGGTCAACGCGGCATGCACCAGCGTTTTATCTGCTTGCGCATCCACAGTGCGTTTATTCCGGCATTTGAGGAGTACTATCGATTACCCACAGACGAGAGCTCTTTGATAACACCCAGCATGCATCCTATTCCTGAGCATGAAGTCGCACTACCGGTTGCCGGCTTCCACGAAGAGGACGAAGCAGCTTGGGATCGACCGAGCGATCCCCGTGGAAACCAAGAGTCTGCCGTGGCGGACGTCGAGGATCCCGCTGCCCCCGAGGCTGAAGTACAACCGGCGTCGCTGGTGCTTCACCGACCGCTGGGCATCGACCTGCTAGAGGCAGATGTCATCCGGGCGATCGTAGGCGACAACAGTATCGAGGTAGAGATGGCACCCTTACTCAGGCTGTTCCTGCAGTCTGTCACACATCCATTCTTCCTCTTCCAATTCTTTTCGATTGCGTTGTGGATTCTCGAAGCGTACTACTACTATTCAGCGACAATTGCATTCGCCTCGTTTATGAGCGCCCTCCTGGAAGCCATGGAGATGCGAAGCAATGCGGAGCGACTTGCTCGTATCGCCGCCAGCGAAGGAGATGTGCTAGTGATCCGTCGGTCGCCTACGAATCGCTCTTGTGACTGTTGCGAGCGCATTTCTTCCCGGGAGCTTGTTCCAGGAGATGTGATCATCGTCGAGAGTGGCATGGTTATGCCGTGCGATTGTACGCTGCTGCAAGGCTCAGCGGTCGTCACGGAAGCGAATCTCACGGGCGAAGCGGCGCCGCTTTTCAAGTCCTCCTGGCACAGTGCATACGAGGAGCCCAGCTCCAGGGTACCCCCGCGAATTCCCATCGAGTCTTACCAGCACAGTTCGGGACTTGCAGCGGTATCCGAGGTGACCACGCAGGAAGCTTCTGCACACCAGGGCGCCGAGTCTTCTGCCCATTTCATCAACATGGAAGAAAGCGAAGGCAACGAAGAGGATGAACAGTCATCTGGCGAAAGTGAGGGCTATTTTATGGGCGCCTATTCGGCATCGAATGAAGCGGAGGATCTGCTTCCTACACCGGCATTTCACCACATGTCGGTAGGTGGCCTCAGCGCCTGGCTGCAACCCGCATCGGCCGCAGAAGCGTCCGCCGTCGGGAGCGCGCTGGACGCTTCCGTGGAACACTCGTACACCACCGCCGCCGCCACCACTGCTGCTGCTACTGCTCCTGCTGCTGCTGGCGCTGATGCAGACGTAAATGTGCGGCAGGTATCTCGAGACGGAGAACGCTATAGACGCGAGCGCGGTGCCCGGAGCGTACCAAGGATGATGACTGCAGGGCGCCAGCACCAGGCGCCGGCTGCGCATCATTTAGCCTGGGATCAGGTCAATCATGTGCTATACGCTGGAACGAGAGTCATCGAGGCTCGTCCCGAACGGAGCGTGCCGAGCACCCAGCAGAGCACGGCGGCAGCAACGGATGCTGGGTTTTCCTCAGCGGGAACTTGGCAGGGTACTGGGATCACTGGTGCCGACAACGGAGCCTCCGCTACGCCCGCAACAGATGATCAGATGCAGTCGCTGGACAGCGCCGTCCTTGCACTTGTCATTCGAACGCGACTCGATACCGCCAAGGGGACGCTCCTGCATCAGATTTTGCTCGCAGATGACCAGACCTCGAGCTACGAACGCGGAAATCCGGGGCCGCGTGACACTCGCGACACCAAACTCTCGGTGTGGGCGGCGCTTTGGAGGCGCTTGCGCTCCAGGTCACCGCCTGGCGACGCCCACTTGGGCGATGGCGAACTCGATGACCCCGAGAGCAGTGACAAGCGACTCTCGCAAATGTATCTGGACGCGTACAAGGCCATGGTTGTGCTGCTGTTCGGTGGCGTCCTCGCTACGGTCTATTCTTTCACCCTGTTGCGTCCGCTGCTCTCGTTTCGAGAAGCCCTACTCAGCGCACTCGATGTGTTGACGATTGTGGTACCACCGGCACTGCCAGCGGCGGTTACCTTTGGGATTGTGTTCGCACTGGAGAGGCTGCTTGCGGCCCAGATATACTGCATTCGTCCGCCGGCGGTTCTTATTGCATCTGGGATCGAAGCGCTCTGCTTCGACAAGACGGGAACCTTGACGGACCTGGGCCTGGACATTCACGAAATCCTCCCGGTAGCGTCGATGCCGCTCGCACTGGAAACATTGCCCGGGATTCAGGTCTCGAGCGACCCGCCTGGCGGCATAACCACGGCTGCAACAGAGGGCACCATTGCCCTCTTCGATACGGAGCACGTCATCCGACGTCACGACTTGACAGAGGAGGGAGCAGCACCGGAGCACCAGCCGGCGCCCAGCGGGTATGCAGCGCGGCTACCAGCGGGCCTAGCCCTGGTCATGAGTTGCTGTCATACGCTTACAGTGGTGCACGGCCAGGTGCTGGGCGACGAGGTGGATTCGCGTCTCTTCGAGCTCACCGGATGTGAACTGAGGCCAACTGCGAGCCCCGCTGATAGCCGTCGTTGGCAGGGCATTCATCCAGCTCAGACACTGTTTTATGTCGCTGAACGTCACGCGGAGAGCTCTTTTGGGCGAGTCGTGAAGATCTTCGCTTTTAGCAGTGAGTATGCGCGCATGGGTGTCATTGTGCAGCGACTGGTGACTCCGGAGAGCGAGCAACCACCGCAGGTGGAGTGGTTATTTTTAGTCAAGGGTGCCCCCGAGGTGGTGGTGAACTTTTGCGATCGACGCTCCGTACCGAGCGATTTCAGTCACCAGGTGCAGCTGTACACATCACAGGGCCTGCGGGTACTTGCACTTGCCGGGCGACGTCTGCTGACAACGGACGCGCGTGCACGTCGAGTTCGCCTGGATGCCGCTGCGCAGGCACTCACGAAGCGCAACCGCAGCCTTGGTACACGAGAAGGAGCACCAACAGCACCAGCAGCAGAGCCACCGGGGCGTGCGCAAACAGCCCGCAATGCCACGCCCCTGACCTGGAGCAGGCAACGCTTAGAGCGCTCACTCACCCTGTACGGATTGGCGGTGCTTGAGAATCGCCTCAAACCCGATACAGCAGCGGCCTTGCATGAGCTGCGGCATCGCGCCGACCTCCACTGCCTCATGGTGACTGGTGATCATATTCGCACAGCAGTGAGTGTCGCTCGCCAGTCGGGCATGATGGACCGCGACGCCCGAGTCATTATCGCTGACGAGCTGAACGCTCAGCTCGTTCAGCGGAGGCGTCAATGCACACGCTTGTCCTCGTTCGCTTCCGCGAATGCACAATCAGCAGTACCGGGAAATGCTGGTGGCGGTAACGTTGTGGTGCCGGTGGACACCACCACGAGTCAGGTAGTCTTCTCCGACAGCATGCATGTGCAGAAACGCTTCAGCCGGATGGAGGTGTTCAGCTTGTTGGCTGCATCACCCTGCTCTGCGCGTCTGAATCGCCTCCTGAACCGGAGTAGTGCACTGGGGGTGCGGATCATGGAGCGTGCTCCGCTCGTTGCCTGGGAAGCAGAACAGCCTGCTGGCTTTCCAGGAGCGGTGCCCGAAGATGCACCGATGACGAGTTTCCAGGGCACGACGCATTCTACGGAAGCTACCACAGAGGCAGGTGTATTTCGCTCACGCACGCGCTCGTTACGGAGCGAAGCAATGCTGCGCGATACCAGAAGCGCTCAACCCGGATACGGACGGCGAACTGCGGGTAGTACAGCGGCAGCCGCTGAGCAGAGCGATGAAGGGCTCGTCGGTGCCACGGGTGTCTCTGCGGGAACAAGCGGCGCTGAGGTCACGACCTTGGCGCGTGGTCGCCTTTCAGAAGCGAAGACACATCCAGCGTTGTTGCTCAGAGAGGCGGAGGCGGCAGAAGCGGCACCTTTGGAACAGCACGCTGCGGTCGCTGATGAAGCCGCTGTGCCGCCACTCCCGAATCGACGTCATTCTCTTTGGACTGGAGAACGTGCTGGCACCAGCGCTCTATCCTCGGTTGCGACGGCAAGGGTGGCGTTGCCCCAGGATGAGCCCGTTGCCTTGGCGATGACCGGAGCTGCGTTTCGTCTCCTGCTTCGAGAGTTTCATCGTTTGTCGGGGAGTCTCGCACGCAGTCGCACGCCAGGTGCTAGCAGTGGTGTTGGTGTTGGTGGTGTTGGTGGTAGTTGTGGTGGATCTCGAACGTCATCACGTCGCTACCATTTCCTACGACAGGTGTTTTTGCGTTGTACAGTGTACGCGCGTATGTCGGCAGCCGACAAAACCGCCCTCGTGCATTTGCTACGAAGCCGTTTCGGCCTCTGTGTCGGTATGTGTGGAGACGGTGCGAACGATGCGGGCGCGCTGCGGGAAGCTGACGTTGGTGTCGGTCTCGTGGAACGACGCGTTTGGAGTACCAGCGAGTCGCAGGCCTCTGGCGAGGCACCCCTAGAGCGCATCCGGATCGAGAAACCTGATGCTCTGGCGCGGGAGTATGGCGACTCGCGCGCTCCAAAAGCCACCGGTACGAAGCGGGACTTGCTGCTGCTGCAGCGTCTCCGACCAAAGTCCAGCTCTTCGGCGGTTGCGGGTGACGACGAGGACGCAGTGGCATCGCTTGCAGCGCATTTTACCAGTCAGGTGACGAGTATTCGGGCGGTGGTCAAGGTACTCACCGAAGGCCGCGGTGCAGCAGCTGCTTCTCTGGCTTGTTTCAAGTACATGGGCATCTACTCGCTAACCCAATCGATCAGCACGCTATTCCTCTATCGCATCGGTACGGTGTATTCCGATGGACAGTTTCTTTTCCAGGATCTGGTGCTCATCATGCCGCTGGCGTTGACCATGGGTCGAACCGCCTCCCAGACGCGCCTCAGTCGACATCGTCCACCGGTGCGACTAGCTAGTGCTCCCGTCTGCTGGTCGATGGTGCTCCAGAGTCTGGTGCAGGCCAGCTTCCAAGCCGCTGCCGTCTATGCGCTGACACAAGCGGATACCGTACCTGGAAGCGTCTTCGGGATGACGTGTCGCTGGAATGCGCCCTGTCCGGCTGCCACGGTGCTCTTTCACGTCGTCAACGCGCAGTATATCTGGTCAGCGATCGCGTTCAATATGAAGTCTCCGTTTCGACAGTCATGGGAACAGAATCCGTGGTTCCGCACCACCCTGGCCCTGCTCTCGTTGCTCTGTTTGAGCGTGATCGAGCCTGTCGTTCCGCTCTTGCAACGGATGCTGGCCTTGGCACCGCTCTCCACGAGCATGCGAAGATGGCTATGGGTCCTTATCGCTTTGAACGGTCTGGCGACGCTTCTGGTGGAGGCTGTTCTGAATTGGTACGAACACGGACGTGTAAGGGTGTCTGTCGAAGAGTATTAGACAGGTGCCCTGGAGGCAACGTCGTCGAACGGTTTCGATCACCGCTGCAACAGACAACATTGAATAGGACTCGTTCGTGTCGTGAACGAATGCGTTCCTGGCAATGTTTGAAATGTACGCGTGCATGCATAAAAGCGCAGCATTGTTGTCTACATGAACAGAGACCTAGCACAAGGATATGCAAGTCGAGGTGACCGAATGCTCGATATTCGAGATTCCGCATCACAAAGCAGCACATATATCTGGTGGACTTGCAGGTTGCGCTCACAAACGCGGATGCATTCCAACCGGGCAAGGATTGCTCTCGTGGTGACGCTCGACCTCTAGTTCCGTTGCCAGTTGTCGAAGGATATCGGTGAGCGTACTCAATTCTCGAGTCGGCGCTTTCGAATGTTGTAAACCGATTCCACGGTGGCACGGAAGTTGCGGTCAAAGCTTCGCTTGACAATCCTGTCTTGTTTGTTCGCAGTCTCGGGTTGCGCTTGGCAGCAAAGGCGTTCGACTTTTGTCTGTTGTCGGAGAACGAGAGAGAATCCACAATATCTGCTGCACCGACGATTGCCCTGCGGCGTCAGGAGGTCTGTTTCATCGGGCGACGCTTCCCCATAACTAGCAGAGAGAGCGCTTTCTTCGAATGCATACTACGTTTCTGCTCCCGGTGCAATACCCGACGATCACGGGCTGCCTCTGGGCTGTTTCTGCGGCGAGTACCCAGAATGCCGCACGTACAAGAGGACGATGTTCTATTCGATCGGCGAGTTATGGAACGATATGTTATCCGCGATGATGCACGAACTGGAACGAAAACCCAGGTCGGACGTCGGACGTCGAGATACTTGGATCCCTCTATGCAACCTTCGGGTAAAGCGGTAACGTACCCTAGACTAGACGCGATTGCGAGGATGACTGAAATCCAAAACCCTGTTCCATGGAGCCAGCGGATACGCGAGCTTATGGGCGTTTATGGCGAGAATGCTCATCATGCTGCTATCGAATGCGGTCTCTTCTACGCAAACAAAGAGCGGAGTGCTTGTTTGTCGAACGGCATCGATGATGGAACATGGCACGTTCAGTGAACGTTCAGTATGAATTGGTGGTCGAGTCGTCTTCGGATGACGTCGAGTGTTTCTACGTCAATGTGGCAGCGTGAATAGCTGAATCCTTGTGTCGCCTTGAACCAGTAAAATGGATATCATGAAGAATTTGTGATTCGAGTACGCAAGCCGTATGAAAAGGAGAAACCTTGAGGCCACTACGCAGGCAGTGGGCGTTGCTGTCGATGGTAGTACGGAGCAGAATTCGCGTGCCTGGCAAAGCGTCTTGATACAGGCGACGTTACGAATGCCCAGTGCACAGCTTCGACGCAGTCACTCTGAAAGAAAAACGACCGAGAATCCTGTATCTATTGATGAATTCGTAAGCGCTGCTTGCCGCACTTCAGATGTCGAGGCAGTACATGTGACGAAATTTCAAGAAAAAAAAACATCATCAATTCAGGAACAGATCGCGTAGGTCCATGTCCCATTTTAAGCTGTCGTCGGGTATATCGACAAGTCAGCGTTTCTGAAACGTTGTTTTTCGCGCCAGACTGCAACAGAAAGGCAAGCATCCAACAGTTGCTTCAGAACAAGTTCAGCGGGCATGGATCCCCATCCCCCCTGGAGAGGTTCATAAAGCGATTCCACGAAATTCCAACCGAAATCAACGCAGCGTTGACCATTGCACACGCTACTCCACGAGTTGAAGGCCTAGAACATCGTCTCTTCGATCGATTTATCCGAGGCGAGCTCATGCTGCGCGTGTTGCAGTGCACCCTGCAACGCAGCTGTTGTCGGTGCCTCAAACCACAGGTACAAAGGCCTTTGGATCTCGGGCATCGCGTGAAACGTTGCTCGAGAGCGTCGCTCTGGCAGGTTGCGCTGATACGCACCCTTGACCAACACCCGACAACCGTGTTTCTCGAAAATATGTCGCAGAAACGCTGAGCTGGTCACGCGTTGGCGAACTGTTCCTGGATAACCATTGATCACAAGGATAGCGGTACATTCGTCCGCCCATAATACCGCGTCTTTGGCGCTGCACGCGTCGAGCTGGTGCTGCTCCACCAGAGATGAATCCGCCCCAGCACCGAGTAGAATGCTATCCGTAGTCGCTGCCGGCACGAGACGACGCCGAAGGCGCTCCAGATCACGCGTGTCGAAAGTGAAGCCGCGGCCTCGGTACTCTGGTGGACGCCACTCCACCCGTCGACAGCGATGCCCCGAGGCACTCGGAATCGACTGTTGTTGTTGTTGTTGTTGCTGTTGCTGAGGTGCCGCTGAAGCTAGTCCCGTCGAATAACCACAACCGTGCATGCTGCTCGAGGCATGCGAAACCGTCCGGGCACCGTCACCGTCGAATGATGCAGCTGGTGGGTCATCGGTCTTCGGGGATCGCCCCACATGCCGCGTTGCAGGGCGACTCGCTTCAACTGGCGACATTGGCGGATAACTTGCCACGTCTCCAGAGACGCTCCTGGTTTCCCTCGATTTCTCGATCGTTCTTCGGGTTGCAGCCGGCGCAGCGACATGTGAACGAGTCGCGCCGCATTCGATCATAGGCATCTGTGCTCCTTGCCGGGCGAAGCGGGGCCGCTTGGTACCCATCCAACGTTCCCGGGCCGTCGCCAACGCAGACGGCACCTCTTGACCCGCTGCTTCCAGACACTGGACCAGGAACGGCGCCGCAAAATCATCCTGATGCGGCACGAAAAGCGTATACGCTACCCCGAGACGATTTGCTCGACCTGTCCGTCCAACACGATGCACGTAGTCCTCGAGTGATCGAGGAGCGTGGAAATTGACGACCACATCCAGGTCTGGAACGTCGAGGCCACGGGCAGCCAACGATGTCGCCAGGAGCAAACGACAACTTGCGTGTGAGCCTGCGTCCGCCGATCGTTTCAGTGGATGTCGAAAGAGATCCCAGGTGTCGTCGCGATCGCCTTGATCAATACCACCATGGAGCGCCAACATGTGCTCTATTGCCTCGTTTGCGGCGCGTCGCAACGCCGGAGCACGCTTCGACGCCTGCTGCTTCTCCTGTCGATGCCATTCTACGAGTCGTTGAAAGAGCAGGTCCACCTGTTCTTGACGGGAAACGAACACCAGCATTCGAGCTGTTGTATGCCTGTCCAGAAGATCCAATAGCGCCGCAAACCGAGCCGCTTCACCCTGCTCCACCGCTTGCGGTGGGTCCGTTTCCGGTAACACGTGTACACGTTGTTGAATGGTTAACGGAATGCCCGGTTCATACGCTGATCCTGGCGACTGCGGCATGGTTAACGGCCGTGTCGTACACCGGATAAGCACCAGTCGACGACGTGCCCGATAGCGCTGATGATGCGATCCATCACTGGCGATCGCTGCCTGTCTCTGCTGCGATATGAGTTTGCGAATGAGCTTTTCCATAATTGGCGGCAATGTTGCCGAGAAGAACGCCATTTGGACCTGCGTTGAAGTCGCAGCGAGAATGCGTTGGATCTGTGGCGCGAATCCCAGATCCAGAAGCCTGTCGACCTCATCCAAAACCAGAAGCGCCGTACCACGTAGATGCAGGAATCTCCCTCGGTTCAACTGGAGAAGGGATATCAAGCGCCCGGGTGTTCCGATGAGGACCCGAACGCCGCGGCAGAGCGTCGCCACATTGGCCGCCAAGTCTGCACCGCCGTAGGCACATAAACACCAAGACTCGGGCATCGCAGGCACCGCGATATCAGGGTCAGCAACGCTAGCACGAAAACTAGCATCAGCAGCGTATCGCTCGGGTTCCAGCGCACTGCACGATGGCCAACTGAGGTGCTGCAGCAGCGTCACCAGCAACTTGTGTACCTGCATGGCTAGTTCACGGGTTGGTGTGATGACGACCGCAACCGGACACGTTCGTCGGCGTCCTCTATCACGCCATGAGCGAATGAGGTACCGCACAAGCGGCACCAGGTACGCCAGCGTCTTACCGGAGCCGGTTTCGGCGACGCCCACACAATGGTGACCACGCACCAGCACCGGAATGCAAGCACGTTGCACCAGCGTGGGGTGCCCCATGCCCAGACCGTCTTTCAACCAGTCAAGGATCGTGGTAGGGAGTCCGGTCTGTTCCCAGTTGTGCAATAGCGATACGCCGAGCAGACGATGCGGCTGTTCGAGGTCGCGAACGAGAACACCCGGCGCTTCGGATACCGTTCGATGACGACGATCTGCGGTAACGCCCTCGACCTGCATACTGCCAGAAGCGGCATCGTTATCTTCGGTATCCGAGGACGCTGGTACGGAAACGGTATCGGCGTTGTCTGGACGACTGCTAGCCGGCAGTGAGCTCAAGCACGGTTCCGAGCGAGGCTGGAGTGCTTGCACTTGTCGAGTGCGATCGGCAAGGTGTGCGGTTCGGGAAGCAGCGCCCCAATGGCGTTGTCGTTTGGCGGGCTCGTGTCGAGGCGAGGTCCCCGGTGTGCCGTTCCCCGTTCCAGAGAATGACGGCTCAGCGGCCGAGGGCCAGCTTCCAGCACTCCGGTGAAGCCCGTTCTTCTCTGAAGCGCACAGGTGCTCGATTTCATGCCCGTCGGAGACCAAACCGGTTTTCGTTGGGGATCCTGGCTCCGCCTTTGGACACGGAGAACGACGTGGTTGTTGCTGGATGTCGTGGCTTTGGGCAACAGGGTCCAGTTCGCAAGCGCTACCGTTTCGCGAATACGGGACAGAAAAACTCAAACACTCGTGCCTGTTCCCAGCAACTGGTCCACTGAGCGTGGCCATGAACGCGTCCAGTGAGTCCGTAGCAGTTCCCAGTTGCTCCATTCCGTCCTGGGCTTGTTCCTAAACGTACAGCAGCTCACGTCTGTATCCAACGCTGGAGATGCCAATGGTCATTGTTGAGGGTGCTTGAGTGCGCGAGCAGTCGCGTCGTTCACGTGCGTTGCTCGACAGTCGATGAACTTCATGGTGTCTTCTGAGAAGGGATCCGGGATACTTCGATAGATGTCGAACGCTTTTCGATCGACGGAATGTCTGCAATGATCAGGGGTGGTCTTTTTGTATATGGGACACGTGAGCCTGATCGCTCGTGGTCCACCGAACGTGCGATCGTTGTAGACAGCCAAGGAAAGCGACCAGGGCTTGGCTCTCGAGACGCCAAGTTCCGAAAATCACCAATCAGACTTGTCTGCGAGGGTCACGAAGCTTTATACGATGCCCTGTCTGCAGATATTATCGACGGTATGTGCTACAGTGGCTCGAGGCTGGTGCATGCTCGTACGGGGTCCAGCGTCTTCGCAATGAGCGATCTGTGAACGCCATCACGACAGAGAACTTGTCGTGGGTGACTGGGGAGCAGACCCCAGACAACCAGAGTACCTGGTATGGAATGAATCGTGACGCGTTTCCCGACTGGACCGAACGTTTGGTAGTAAGCTGGATCCCGGCTGGTCGCGGCAACTCGCCTGCCGTAGACGGGTGTCTAGCGCTCTGAACCCAGCGAACTTGCTCGTTGCGTACCACTGGGATCCCGGGGGGAGAGAGCGCGCGCGCGGGCACGCGGTCGATCCTTTGTCTCTCTGCAACCCGACGAGAGCAGCTTATCCTAGAGTGGCTATGAGCGTTTCGTAGCTGCCGTGGTTTCCAGCATTCGAGTTGTGCGGCAAAGAACCCTAGTGGATACGCGTTTCGAAGCGTCCTCAGCGGCTGCATCTTCGCATCTTTCGTGTTCCGTTCAGCGTCTGGATACGTGCTGAAGCGGTTCGAGGACGCACGAACTCGCCTCCGTTCCTAGACGATGCGATATTGGACACAATTGCCGCTGAACCGCAGCCTGGACCACGGGTGTGCGAAGATCATCAGCAACTGCTACAGAAGACTGGGCAGCAGCAGCAGCAGCAGCAGCAGGACACATACCATCAAAAAACCGATCCCCAGTTCCAGAATCAGCAGACCAGAACGTGAATGCGTACTTTACGGGCCTCGTGCTCGTGGTTCATGGGTGAACGCGTGGTGCACCATGCTCCTGGCGATCCACAGCTGCACCAAGCGCCACATGGTAGCTCGTATCGCTGCTTGATGGGATGCTTTCGACAAGATGCTGCCTCTGCTGAAAGGCATGCGCAAACGCCCATGAACCAACTCCCGCTTTCCATTCCATTCATGCACGACACAAAGGCGCGTGCTCAACTCTACAATGCGGACAGAGCGCGGTGCACTTTCCACGGCAACTAGCAGTAACCCGTCGTCGTCGTCGTCGTCGTCGTCGTCCACGTCACCGTCATTCGCCATCTTTCACAAGCTCGATAACATCCCTGCAAAAACTCGTCTATCCGAGCGCCTCGCGCTGCACGCAACCGGCAAGACGGTAACCATGTATCCACATACACACACACACACACGTACACACGTACAGCTAGCTTCCCGGTTGGTCCGTTTCCGCTCCGAGAATCACCAGACCCGGCCGCATCCGTTCCAACGATTGTACCGATACCGCCGAAAACGAGTCCTTATTGCAGCCGCGCACACACAGCAACCGTAAATACGGCAACGTCGGCAACAATACCGCGAGCCCGCGCCACGTCACCGCTGTGAACGCCAAGTTCAACGTTTCCAACAAATGCGGCTGCCCGAGATCCTGTTGTACCTGCGCAAGCCGTGCATATTCCCGTAGACCAGCATCAGAAATACGCATATTCTGGCTGATATTCAGCGCTCGCAGATACGGCAAGTGTTGCGCGATCAGGCGCAGCGCGGCATCGGTGAGCGCACCGCTGCAAACTTCCAAGCTTTCCACATATGGACACGCTTGTACAAGATAGGACATTCCGCGATCCGTAATGTGCGCACCGAACAGGTCCAGGTGCCGCAGGTGCCGCGGTAACCCGATGCGTCGATGCAGGTGCACTGCTACCGTCGCTGAGGACAGCGCTGGAGCCGCCACATCCCTACTGCTGACAGGCTCTGGACTGGCTTCGTTCTCTTCTACCTGGAGCGCATCATCGCTGATGAGTCGAGCGTCCAGTCCCAGCCATTCTAACTGCTCCAGCGTGGATAAACTCTTTGTGATGTTGCTCTGAACGGCTGTGTATGAGAGATCAAGCCGCCGTAACTGACGTAAACGCGCGAGCAGACTGGCTCCGACGGCACTCGTGACGTTGGTATCCGCCAGGTCTAGTTCACGTAATGACTTGAGCGACTGCAGATGCTCCAGACCAGCATCCGTGATCAACCGGCACTGCGATAGATCGAGTCGCTCCAGGCCCTGAAACAAGCGTACGTAATGACTGAGCGAGCGATCCGTGAGACGGCAGCCATGCACACTCAGTGAGCGCAGCGTGTCGCGGCTCGAATAGACGCCGTGTGTCGCGTGCACGAGGCGCTCGACGGCAGCAGGGTTCTGCTGGTACTGCTGGCGGTTGTATTGGTGGTGCGTGCGGCGTCCGCTCGCTAGCCCTGCCAGAGCTGCCAGAAAGCCGTCCGTTACCAGTTGAGCACACTTGCCCAGGTCCAGGTGCACGAGTTGCTTACCAGGGAGCGCGAGCTCTTCTCCGAATCGCGTCGCTGCATCGGACTCAACGGACAGCGTTTCTCCGCATCCGCACAACGACAGTGACTGCAACTGTGGCAGAGCGCCCAGTTCCTGCAGCACTGCCCCGGTGATCCGCGTATACGAGAGGTCGACAACGCGCAGGCTCTGTCGATGCTGACGAAGCAGCGGCCTCAACGAACGATCACCGAGACGGAAACAATGCGCCACCGAGAGTGTCTCCAGGGTACCGCTGCTGCTGCTGTTGCTGCTGCTGCTGTACAGTAGCGCTTCAGTCGTCAGCGGTGCAACGAGGCCCGCAGATGCTTCGGTGGTGGCAACGGATTCAATTGCGGTGTCTTCCGAGTCGCCAGCCTTTGCCTCTGGTGTCGACAGTGCAGCGACCAGCGCACCCAGGCCTTCATCCGTCAGATGGATGCACGAGCTCAGATCCAAGTGTTTCAGCGCGAAGCGTCCAGCAGACGTTCTCTGGCACGGTCCACGAGCGACTCCCGACGCCAGCCCCTGAAATGCCTCGTCGGTGAGCGAGCGGCATCCCGCTAGACTCAAGCGCTCCAGTTTCGAGCACAATCGAAGCAGAGCGCGCACTCCCGGACCCCAGATGCCAAGACAGCCATCCAGAATGCACTCCTTGAGTTGCCTCAGATGGGGTGCCAGGCCTATCAGACCGCGATCCGTGATATGACTGCAGCCACTGAGGTCGAGCGTTTCCAACGTTGCGGCTCCTGCTGCTGCTGGGGCGAGTGCCAACAACCACGTATCCCGTATGCGAGTCCGGTACGGTGCCGCTACTCGAAAGCGATGCCCCAGCGACACAGGGGCAGGTCGAATCTGCAGTCCCGGTCCGATGTTGGGCCAGAGGCCGGAGTCCGCTGCTGTCAGGGTCACCTGCGGCGCCACCCGCTGGGCATAGAATCGCAGCAGAGCGGGTGTTGCAATGCCGCTGGCGACAGCTGCCTCCCAACACAGTGCGAGCAGCGGTTCAGGTAAGGAATCCCAGGCGGCAGCGGCAGCAGGTGCTGCAGCAGCCCGCTGGACACCGTCCAGCAGCGAAGCAGACATACCAGAGGCGTCGACGCCGAGCCGCACAAGAGCCCGAGCCTGTTGCCGCAGGTGTGCTTCCGCTGTCCACGACGATGCCATGAACGTGTTCACTGCGTCGGCGGCATCCATCGACTGGCATTGTGGATACCTGTCCAGGTGCGAATCCGCATGCTGGCCATCAACGGTGTACTGGACGAAGCACTGGGCGCAGAGCGTCTGCAACGACGCAGGCACTGCACCGAAACCGAGGATCGTGACGCTATCACCAATGTCCGGTGGCAACGTCCGTCGAACGAGTTCACGGACTCGTGGATGACTCGATGCGTTCACAGCGAGCAGCGCTTCACAAAATGCCTCGCTCCCGCTGTCAGCAGCACCAGACGCTGGACTCGATACGAGCCGCTGGACGCGCACCCAGGTGCTGTTGCGAGGCAGCGGATCCTGCCAGATACCTGCCTTGGGGCCGTCGTTCGGAGACGCGCTGTTGTCGAGACGCAGCAGAGCGCACTGCGCCTGCTGTTGTCCCGCACGGGCAACGCCGGCGTCCTCACCAGACCCAGTACGCATGGAACGCGGACCGCTCATACACTGGCGCCCTCGACAGCTGTTTCCAGCAACCGCATCCTGCTCTGCGTCGTTTCTCGCGCGCTCTGATAGCGGACTTGCGGCTCCGAGCAGCTGATGCAGCGCTGAGGTCGCTGCATGGAGTGTCCGTTTGGCGAAACCAGAGTTGTGTGCATCCGGCTGGTGCGTCGCTGTGGACAGCAGCGCGTCCATCGCATGACGTCTTGGAAACGCCTCAGAGGCAAGCTCTGCTGGCGGTGAGTTTGCATCGCTGCAGCGCTCAATGGAGGCAGCAGCGTCCACCGAAAGACGGACTGATGCGGAATCCGCTGCGATAAACGCTGCATGATCGATCCTTCCTCGATAGGTGTGAACGTCCACAGCGGGCGTCACTGGTGATGAGAAACCCGCTGACGACGGCGAGCTCGTGCGACGCGGTGTTTCGAATCGCTCATCAGTCGCTTCTGTGCTGCTTGGTCTGCGTTCGGGCACGTGACCAGCGGGAAGCGCGCAGACACTTGACGCTGAGGCACCAACGACGTCGCCATAGCGCTGCAGCAATGGTGATGCCTCCAGCATCCCAGCTGGTACAGACTGTAGCTGGCGCTCATCGGAAGCAGTACACGGGCTGTATGTGGCAAACCTTTCCCCCAGTGAGGTCGGCGACATTCCGGGCTCGCGCTCCAGGGACGACACCAGCGGTACTGCTGCTGCTGGCATGGGGCGCTCACCGTCCCTGCTCAGCGAGGCACTGGGATGCAGGTCCGCGTCGGCAGCAAACATACAAGGCAGCGGGTCTGTTCCGCGCCAGCGATACAGCAGGGTATAGCCGCGACACGCTACCGGAGAGCGCGTCGTTTGCCCAGGTACACAGCGATACGCATGGGCGTTCACCAGAACGATTTCAGGAGAACCAGCAGCACACACCGACTGGATGCGATGACTCGGGTAACGCTCGGGGATGACACCCGAGCGCCGAGTCCAAAAGCCGCCCTCGGAGACGCTGCTCTGCGTTGCTGCATCCGGGCGTGAATGACGCGACCTCGACCCGTCGTTTTGATGGAAGCGTTCGGCATCCATTCCAGCTGAGCTCGCTAGCGACATCCAATATGAGTGCAGGGCCGTCGTAGCGGAACTCGCCAGCCACAGCGACGCTCGAAGCGATGCACGTCGCTGGGGCCTCGAAACACTGCGCTCTGGTGACGCAGCGTCAAGAACGCGTGCACCAGTGGGTGACGCAGTAGTAGCAGCAGCACCAGCAGCAGCAGATGCCTCTCTTTGGAGCAAGTTCCCGTCCTTGGGGCTAGCGCAGATTCCTTGGTTGCCCGTGGAACTGCCACTGAGTACCTGCAGGAGTTCGCTTAACAACGGATGCCGCGCCCCCGCTCGACTGAGCGCCTGCTGGCGTTGGTGCAGAAGCGTGAAGCGTCGCCCAGGTTGCGGCTTGGAAGGCATCTGCATGGCATGGAGAGCCCAGCATTGCAGCTGCTCGTTGCCGTCGTATTCATCATAGCCACGGTCATGATGATGATGATGATGATGATCGTGGTGCTGATGATAGTGGGCACGTGGATTTTGGCCAAAGCTCGGGTACGACGCACAGCGTGGATAGCGAACGGATCGCCTATACGGCAATACACTCGTGCTGGCTGCACGTCCAGTGGCAGAAACACTACTTGCGCTAGCCTCAAGCGATTCGAGGACCTCCTCCAGCGCTTCCACATACCGTTCCATGAGATCGAGGTCGGTGGTAAGCGGGTCCTCGCCCTCATCTGGATACCTGGCAAGCGGTGCTACTCCAGTGGAGCCATCGCATAACGTTCGGGCGCTCTCGCCTGCCTCGATTCCAGTCGAAGGCGACGAACGGTCACCTCGTGGGGATTGTTGACGCCGGACTGTGCCGCCGAGTGACGCTGAGCCAGCGTCTTGACGATACCGTTTGTGATCAGTGAACGAGCTCGCCCGCAAGCGGCACCTGCGTTCGTTATTGATGAAATCCTGGAGCGACAGTGCACTTTCCCGAGCCAAAGTCGATCGATTTGTCCTTTCAGAGCCGCTGGCTGTGAACGATGCGTTTGGCGACTGCAACGAGCCCGACGAGGAGCACGAGGAAAACGCACCAGCCCCAGTTGCATGACGAAAGCCGCCGTTGATAAACAGTCGCCGTCCGTCCAGAGAGGTATCGGTCTGGAGGCTGGACCTTGACCGCTGCATATCTTCATCGCGAGGTGGTAATGGTGGTGGTGGTGGTGGTGGTGACCGCGCCTCCAGGCATGTCGTTCGGCTCGAGCTGCACCCGTGTATGCAGGATATGCTGCGACTGAATTTGTTGGGCACTGCAGCAGCGTTCGTCGGACACTCCTGCAGTGAGCCTTGAATGTTTGTTTTCCGTTCGAGTGCCTGGGTATCGAGTTGCTGGGTTTCCTGGGTCTGTCGCTGGCGGGCAGTATGTGTGCGCAAACTACAACCGCCAGACGCATTGAGGTCTCCGCTTACCAGGTCCGTCGGCAGCGCGGGGCCCGTATGTCGAGCAACGAGCGCTGCCAGCGACTCCAGCAATGCATCAATATCAAAGAGCGTCTCGAAAGGCACCGAGATCGACCCGTCAGCGAACAGATCGTGCTGGAAAGGATCATAGGACAGGCCTTCGAGGCATCCGGTGCGACGCTGTTGCCAACGATGCCAGAGCGCTTCGTCGCTGCTCTGGGATCGCTGTTCAGGAAGGGGCAGCTCATTCGCGACAGGCGCTGCCATGGAGGCCGCAGCACTGGCATCTACGCAAGCTGGTAGCTCAGGAGCATCAGCTGCTGCCACCAAAGGCTGTTTTGGGGTGCTGTCGAGTGCTCTGCAGGGTTTCGGTGCTGGAAGCGTCGACAGCGTCGTCGCGTTTGGTGCATGCTGGCGACCGCCGCGTTTCAGCTCGTGCAGCGAAGCGCCATGCTGTCGTTCGCCAACCAGTACAGGGAACGGTTTGTCGCTGGAATTCGGAATCAGAGAACGAAGGATGTCGTCAACGAGTCGCAGCGAGTCCCTGCCAATATGTAGCGGCAAACTCGCCGACCAAACTGACATGCGCTGCGGCATCTGTTGATCCTTATCCTGGTACTCAGCGCACAAACTCCACAGACACAACCGAATTAACGCCATATCGCGTCGCATACGCAGAATGAATCGCTTCTGCAACCATGAACATAGTGCGCAACAACGATTCGACAGATACTCCGCGTCCTCTGGCTCAGGTCTGGGCGCGCTTGCGCAATGACGCTGGATGCGCGGTGGGCCTTCTGTTGCTGTTGTTGTTGTTGTTGTTGCTGCTGCTGCTGCTGCTGACGCGCGAGTCACGGTGTCCATGACGCTTGCGCCCAGCCGACGGGACGCATACCCGCGTGTCGACGATGTCGTTGACGAGGCGGGCGGTTGTACGCCAACCTCGCACGGCGATGAGGCATCAGCATCCCCGCAAGCCATGTGGATGCAGGGCGCGTACGCTGATGCGCACAAAACGGCTAAGCAGAGCTGCCACACCTCTCGACGCGTCAGCGCTGAGACTCCTGTCGTTGACCACCGCGCATCTAGAGCGGACCAAACGGCCTCGTTCGCCAGAGGATCATGATTCGCATTTGTATCCGAGGGTGTCCAGATCAAGTGTAACAAGAAGGACAAGAGTGCCTCTTCGTGTGTGATGCAGGTATCAAGCGGGTGTAGTTCACAGGAGCGCTTATTCGCAGCGGAGGCGGCTGTGGTAGGCGTCTGCTCCGAGACCGAATAGGACGCCTCCAGTAAGTCCAAAAACTGTACCTGTTTGAAGCCATCATTCAGTTTTCCGCAAGGTGTGTTCGATATTGTCGTCAGTTCCGGCACAACGACGGCGCTCGTACGCTGACGCGCAGCATCGCCGCGCTGGCCCAGCCAGCTGGTGCGTCGCGAGGTGTCGGCACCCTCGGGAAGCTCCCCGGAGACCGTAAAACGCGTCCCTGGTTCCAATACGGCACTCCACGGACCGGACAACGACAACGATGGAGATTCTTCGTAGCTGTCCAGCATTGGACCCTGTAGGTCTATGTGCGGCGCCTGTACATGCACACTTGCCTGCCGCGCAACAGTCGGGTGGTACTCGGCCCAGGAGCGCAGCGAACGCTCTGCGTCAGTGCGCGCCGAGGCATTCCCACGTTCCACAGGAGAAGCGACGTTGTCGGTCCGATCATCCGGACGAAAAATGCTGACTGTGATGCCCATGACACAATGCACCACAACGCTCTCTACGAAGAGCCAAAACAACGTGTTCCAGAGGTACTCGTCTCGCCGCGGAGCTGTTTGTCACGGCATCCAGTAGTAGAGCTGCTGCTGCTGGTGCTGGTGCTGGTGCTGGTGGTGCTGCGAGATTGCCGGCCTCGGAGCTGTGGGCGGAGCGCGCGCGCGCCCCCCCCGGAAGTCCGTTGGCGACGGCGGCGGCTTTGGCTTTGGCTTCGACGCCATGCGGGCGATGCGCAAGCCATGACCGTTTTGTACGCAATTGTCGTGACTAGATATTTTTGTTCTTCGAGGCTGAGCGGCCGCATGAATCGCCTGTCGATTCGTTGCGTGACGCCCGTACGCAGTCATCACGAATCATGGAACATTTTATGGGTCTGCGGTGACGCCCGGAGACCGTTCGCTGTATATCCATACAGCGAGCTGGTCTTCCTGGATTATTGATCGTACCATATGAATGTCTCGCACAAGGTGGCGATGCATCTCGCGGAGCCACGGATTTATTTTTCATGGAAAGTATCCTGCATTTCAGCAACATATCAGCACGACGTACGCAACGATTCCTTCGAGCGTGCGTTCGATACAGAACCAGTAGACGCTTTGGAAACAGACGATATTTCCGAAGGTTGATTGAGGCGTTCAGATCTCGGTAAGGAAAGTGCTTGTGCGCTCGGTTGCTGCTGGTGGCAGCAGACGCTAGCGAGCCGCTCACTTTCGATTTTTCGCGCCATTCGACTTTCGGTTAACGGTTCGTGCACCAATCTCGGACATCTGTCTCTGTTTCACGCACTGCTTACCGAGTTGTTTCAAGGTGCAAACCTGCCCATGATTCGTGGACGGCACCCTCAACGCATCGACGGGAATCGTGTAAAATCGATGACTGCACTTGTTGGATACGCGCTTATCATAGAATCAGGAGTGCTGGCTCTGCGCGCTCCAGCATGTCCAGCGCCATCAGCTACGATGGGAGAACGCGAGTTATCAGCGATCTCCGTTTCCAACTCGAAGAATCATTTCGTGAGCACGCGCTCCTTGACGCGATGCTACCGAAAATCGTCGACGACCGCAGCGCGGTCTCATGGACGCACCCTGAATACAGCGCAGAAAGACTCGCTTCTCTTAGATACTGTGCTGAGAGCGTCGATATGGATGCGGAAGTCGGTATTCCATTCACTGGCATGCCGCCGGACGCCCGAAGATAACGAGCCCCGGAAGAATTGAGCAGATCCGATTACTCTCCATCCAGGCGTTGGATCTCTCCTCCGGATGAAGAGGTACAGCGTTGGCCACGGGGAACCGGCCGTACCTGGAATCGACGATCACCACTGGTCGAAGCACGATTTGCGGAAGACCGGTGTTCGGGATGCGAAGTGCTCGTGCATTGATCCGTGAACGCAAACATGACATTTGATCACCACGAAGACGCCTCTGACTTGACCGACGCAGGGAGCATAGGCAGGCACGAGGAGCGGCTCAACGCCAGTCTCAGCTGCGTAGTTCGTGACCGCTTTTGAATGAGAGAAGCCGACGTTGTCAAAGAGCACGGCTGACGAATGCGTTGCGGAGAAGCCGCAAACGTGCCTCGACCAAGGATGTCGTATCGAATGATCCTGTTCGTTTTTTTTCGGATTCGTCAGCGAGCACACCACTGACCCACTGATTCCGGCTCGAGTCGTCGTCACGCGTTCTTGTCTCCTGTTTACCGACAGAACGCGGGCTTCTCTTTGTGTGCCCCCGTATAACGCTACCGCTTCTCTCTCGAGTCAGACGACTACCCGTGGATCCTGTACCAACTGCTCGCATTCCAGGTCGACCCCGATCGCGTACTGATCAACGCGAGACGGTCTCCCGTGGACGCATGCGTTTCACTTCTTCCGGCCGAGTCTCTGCTTTAACGCTCGCATCAACGGTACGGAAACTTTACATTCTGTGGCGTTTTCGTGGTGACCTGCCTTTGGAATCGTATAAAGTTGAATCGATTGACGACGAGATCTTCATGTAGATGGAGCTGGATATGTTCTCTTTCGGGTGCATGACGTCCAGGATACGGACGACGAGATGGACCATTCGTGTGCCTGCTGACGGTAATCCATCTGACTTGCATCAATAATTCCGTACAGCCTCAGATATTCCAGAATCCACTGCACTGGGCGGAACCTGAATCCCCTTGGGATGCTTTTCGTGCTACCGCTGGCACCCGGAGAACTGCCAACAGCGCCTTCGTAGATACCTCTTTCTTCGACTGACTCCCTACCCGTTTTCTTCCGTCTCGAATAGATCCTGCGACGTGATAAGTGTGTCGTCGGCAATGATGCAACTGTACTTGACGATGCTGGATGTGCTGATACCGTCGTCTGTGCGGGGCAACGCCTCCGACCTTACCGTGCATGCGGAGACGACTGCCCAAGGTAGCGGCGTCTGAATGTGCGCTCCGGGTAGCGAGCGCCGGTGCCTCCGCTCTACGGGAGACACACGGTAGCAGTCGGGTGCTGTCCGTAGCGGTTAAGGGAACTTGCCATGCTGTCGTTTCAGCCAGTGCTGGCTCGTACCTTTACTGCTGCCAACTGGCAGCGCTCTAGTCTCAACTCAGGAGCTGACGCGCACGCGAGGACGTTCCTGAAGAGAAGCACGTACCCAGCGACTGCTTCGTGTACACGCCGAGCACAACCGAGCCCCACGAGCACCGTCCAGTTCCTGATGTGTAAGGGTGATGAAAAGCCAGCGTACTTGCGGTTCCCGATACCCGCGTATGGTTATCTCGGCATTTCGAGCGTACTGGCGATTGCGGCAATAGGTTCTGTGTTCGAGCTCAGCTCCGGGAAGCCGCAGTACGGGGTCGTGTTCACCGCGAGCGTGTTGGCTCTGAGCCTGCCCGGGTTTCTGGCCACCTTCTGGCTCGCTTTGGAAAAGGGACGAGACGAGTCTGACCAATAGCTTTCAAGGGTTTGGGAGTAGGAGGAGCCCCGCCCTGGCATCGCTTGCAGGCTGGAGAGAGAGGCGAGCGCTTCACCAGCACGATCGCGTTCGCGACCGAGCTCGCCTCGCGTCTCTTGGCAACGGTTGCGCTACTTTGGCCTGTTGCCGGCAGCAAACATGTACCCGTGGGAGTTCTGGTGCCAAATGTCGATCGTATACCATGAACAAATGCGTACGTCGACTTGAATAAGAACGGACTCTGGCTTCTGAGTGGAGTGGTTTTCGCCTCATCGGAGGCGAGCTGCACAAGCCTGTCGGAAAGGGAGCGGGAATGCCGAGTTTCGTGCCGCCAGCGCAAGTGCACCGTGCGACACGTCATTAGATGCAGCCATCAGGGCCTTGACTGAAGACCATGGGTCGAAATACCATGATCACATTCGGGATACAAGGGCTCTACCTGAGTCGCTCGGGTGCACGCAACGCGCTTGGCGACGACGACGACACCAGCGCACAAGGCGCGACGTCCTGCCACCAAAGGATCGATACGCAGCGCCGCCTTACAGACGTGCATATCTGAGGAAATACCGCCAATACGAGGGGTCTCTTTACCGAAGATGCATGTCCTGCAGCATGCCTGCACAGGCTGCATTCGTGAAAGGCATGCAGAAAATAGGTTAACGGCCGTCAATAGTATGATTGGAAAGGAAGCGAGTTCGCTGAGCATCCCAGCACGAGATCAATGGGTGCGTAGCAGCGGCCTGCATGAACGCTGTACTGTGCGACAAGCGACGCGATTTGCAGCATCCCAGGTTATCGCTGAGGCCAGTGCCTGGGGTATATGATTCTAGATGCTTTCATCGCGTGGTCTTGTACCATCGGCGTACTCAGGTGATATGGGTGTTTTCCGGGTGTTCAGTGCCGGAGCGCTCCGTGGCTTATCGGCTGAGCGCCCAGCCAGCCGAATTTGGCGACCTACGCGATGGCGCCTGTGCGTATGCCCCGAAAGCTTCGCGTACGGAATTCATTGTCTATGTATGTGTTTGTGCTCGTACGTGTGTGTGTGTGTGTGTGTGCCCCAATGGTGATGTGTGCATTGCGCGAGCGACGAATGACGCCATATCCCGGGGCTTGATCGTCGACCAGCGGACTCAAATAAGATTACGATGCGTTTGTTGGGTCTGGTTGCAAGTCAGCTTAGCGTGCGTTTGCTGGAGCGCATTGTCAAGAACACGAAGCTCATCGATCCACTCCAACCAGCCGATGTTGTTCCAGTAGCGATACTGGAGGCGCCAGCCTCTCCGAACGCCGTCACTGACACTGGCATCCGGATACGCCCAGGCTTGTAGAACCTGTTGTGGGCTCAGCGGCATCGTACGCCAATGGGCGCTAGCTAGTCCTTCAGCTGTTGGTGCTGGTTCTGCGTTCTTTGACGCGTCTTGCGGAGGTTGCACGCCCATTGCCTGCACCCATTCGAGTGGCACGCGATAGCCGTAGCAGGCTCGGCAGAGGCCTTCCCCGAGGTATCGCCTTCGAGTCACTTCCATGGCCAGCTGGCGAACGAATTTCTCTAAAGAGCCCACACAATCCCAAAAGACATGCTCGCTCCAGTGCATCTCGTGAAGAAGCGTTGTCAGGTTCGACCGCACCGGTCCGTCGAAGGACGTCACAAGCTGCTCATTGAGTTCGAGCACGAGACGATCGCCCTCGTGGACTGCCTCCTGCATCCGAGTCAGATTTTCAGCGATACCTTGTAGTGCCTCCTCTATACGCGACGTTTCCCTTTCTTGCACTTTGTCGAAGGCCGTCCCAGACTGACCCGAGACCGTCACAGGAGAAGCTGTGCCCGGGACGTCGAGGACTTCAAAAACCCAGTGGTGCTTGCCCAGGACACGAACGGCCTCGATGCACTGGCAAGCCTCTGCTGCGGTTGCAGCGTGCTCGAGTGCCGCGAGATCAGCCTCATGAAATCGTTGACCGAGAGGCGCAGCAGCTAAAAGAACTCTAACGAGACGGAGCGCCAGACGCAGGGCACGTTTACGCTCAGATCGTTCCCGAGGAGGTCGCATGAAGCCGCGAGCTTTTCAACGGTCGATAACAGCTAGGGTTATGGAACGTCGTGCGTCACGCACGCATCGCCTATTCGTTTCGTTGTAATTTCATTGGTAGCTTCAGGTCGACGACGCTGAAACGCAACCGGGGCACAAGCAGGAAAACGCCGAGCGCCTGTACGAGCAGTTCGAACACCTCGACTGCGCAGTGGAGACGCGTTGCGGTTTCGGGACGCGGTTATGGTGTTGGTGCAGGGACCACTACAGTCGCAGAATCGTTGTTTTGGGGAAACGAGAATTGAGGCTCTGCAAAAGCAGTTTGTATTTTCTATACGTGTCCAAATGAAACATGAAAGATCTGTTTGAGAAAGAGCGTCACTCATGAGAACAGCGAATCGCGCAACCGCTTACAAACGTTCATCGAGCCAAACCCGACCAGCGCAGGAGACGTCTTGCCGAAGCACGGAAGAGGGCGCACGCGATTAGCACGAGTCATTCTCTCTCTGGGAGATGCTGCTGGTGCCAAACCTGAGAACTTTTTTCGAACGACGAAGGGAAACGAAGTGGATTGGAACTTTTTGAAAGAGAGCGTGAGCGAACGCGGATATTCTCGCTGTGAAAGCTCTATAGGATCTTCCGAGGAACTAGAGGGTGATCCAGGTCCGAGGCACGGATGTCCAACGTACTGATCCTGAATCAGGCAAAGATGACGATGCTGAAGTCGCCACTTAGGCAACAGGTACGGTACTGGATCGGCTGCGATGCCCTGGACGTTTCTGCAAACATACCGTTGGCGCGTCTGCTCGTTGCGAAATCGGTATATGAAGTTGCGAGATGTTTGCATTGCGAAGATGTGCAAACCACCCTCTGAATGAGTTTACAACGCACCAAGTAACTTCAGGCAGGCAGGCAGGCAGGCGTTGGAAATATCTGCGCCTGGCGTCACGCGTGCGAAAAGAACACTGCTCCATGGCGCGCTCGATAAACATGGAAGCGGAGCAGCGTATGCCAGGCTGGGATTCGTCGAGCCATATTGCCCCGTCAGAGGAGCTGAGATCGATTCCACCGTTGCCAACAGCATCCGGTTCATCTAGGGCAGGATACTTGTATGCAACGCTGCTGCAGCGAAAGAGGGCGAGATCCTCTCACCTGCATGCGATGCCTCACCTCCGTGCGAGTGCTGTCTTCGCTTGCCGACAAGAGTCACAACTCCGTTGTTTCGCCTGCACACAATGCGGATCACCCAGTGACAAGTTGCGCATGTTTGCAAGTACGTGTCAGGGCAGCGGCGTGCTTCTCTGAAACCTGGTGCACCAACGCTCGCTGCGGTATTCGCGAGCAGCAACCTGCACTAGCGTTCGCTACTCCTTTCCGTTTCTTCCGCGAATCACAGAGCATTGCAGCATTATTCGGTGAGAATCTATTCTTTGTACATAAAACGGGCGCCAACAAACCTTCCCAGCGGTCACATATCGATCTGTTGTCCATGGATCAATGACACTCATGCCCTGTAACGTTACGTCTTGCCTCTAGTGCACCGCCTGCCCACCTAGTTACCTCGCTACCTACGTTCTTACCTACATATTTACTTACCAACATACCTATTTACCTACTTACCTACCTTCTTACGTATCTACTCACCTATCTACTTCCGTTTGTACCTGCCGATCTAGCTGCCAGGCCGCCACGTGGATACGTTGTCCAATGGCGGCAGCGATCGACGGCCGATCGTCCACAAATCGACGGTGGCATTCGTCTGGGGCGCGCGGCCTCACAGCGCGGCGCCTACTGCCTCGTCAACGGCGTTACATTTCTAACGGTTTACGCTCACGCTACCAGAGCCACGGATAATGCTAGGTGCAATTCTTCTAATTGCGGCTTTTTGGGTGTTGCTGCGTTCGCTGCGCTCTGTGTGGACAGGTTTCTCAGGTTCGAGTGCAGCGACAAAGAAGAAACTAAAAGCCGCGAAGAGGAATCGCTTTGAGGACTTTCTCCTCGACGATAAGGTGCGTGCTGGATCGAGTGGCTTATCGAATGGCGTTTCCGCTGCCCCAGTTACCGCATCCGACGCTGCAGCTAGCATTATTCAAGAGGCGTTTGAGAACGCTACCACAGGCGGCTTACCTGTGCTTGTTCTCTACGGAACGGAATACGGCTTTTCCCGTCAGGTGGCGAAGCACGTGGCAACCGAGCTATCGCAACGTCTCCAGGGTCGCGTCTCGCCGCGAGTGCTAAACATGCTCCACCACGATGTGGTTGATTTTCGGCGTGAACCGATACTGTTGGTGGTCTGCTCCACCACCGGTGACGGGGTCGTTCCGAGTGACGCTCGTGCGTTCGCAGACCGCCTGGAAGCACGCTCGCTCCCGGTGTCAGCGGATACGCGCTATGGTGTGCTTGCTTTAGGCGACCGCGCCTATCCTCACTTTTGCCGCGCCGGAAAGCTCCTCTCCGAGTGGTTCCAAACGCTGTGTCCGGGACCAGGTGCAGCGCTCGCCGAAAGGATGGATGTGGATCAGGAAGACTGGACAGCCATCAATGCGTGGATTCACGCAGTGGTTTCGGCACTGGAGAAGGAACTGTCGAAGCGCTCCCTGCCTGTCCCGGAATCCGACTATCTTCGAGCCAGTATTATGCAAGGAGGAGCCCTGCTTGCCGAATTAGCAAACGATATGAGTCGGCGATATTCGAAAGAGGCACCGTTTCTCGCCCGGATGGTGGTGAAACGCCTGCTCACGCGCCTGGTGGAGCCCGGTGACAAAGAAACCTATCACATTGAACTAGACATTACTGGGTCAGATCTGAACTATCTTCCAGGGGATGCGCTCGGTGTGATTCCACGGAACGCTCCCGATATCGTTCGAGAGACGCTGGCGGCGTTGCGTATGCAGGGCTCCGAGCCCCTGGACGACCAAACTTCGGTGCGTCAGTGGCTCGAGGAGCGCGCTGATCTCAAACATGTACGCGGTTCAGCGCTGATTGCTCTGCTTCGGAAATCTCTCGACAAGAGTACCGCTGCGGACGAGTGCGAGCTTGCGGATACGCTCCTTCACGACGACCAAACGATGCAAGCGTTTCTCTACGGACGCGAGCTCGCAGATGTGTTGCTTGCGTTCCCATCGGCGCGTTTGGCGCCGTGTGAACTCACCCAAGTCGTCCGCTCGCTGCAACCTCGCTTCTATTCCATTGCGTCCTCCCCGACAGCACACGATCCGCAGAAAATCGCGCTCACTGTGGCCGTCGTACGGTATGCATGTCATGGGCGCAACCACAAAGGAGTCGCAACGTGCTACCTCGCAGATCAGGTCCAGCCCGGAGATCTAGTGCCTGTGTTCCTTTCGCGCAACCCGAACTTCCGCCTGGTCTCTGATCCCCAGCGCCCCGTCGTGATGATCGGACCTGGTACCGGTGTGGCGCCTTTCCGCGCATTCACTGCCGAACGCAGAGGTTGCACGGGGCGAACGCTGTTGTTCTTCGGCAGTCGCCATCGTGATCGCGATTTCCTCTACGGAGACGAGTTCGAAGCGTTGGCTCAGACCGGTCAAATCGAGCTGTACACCGCGTTTTCGCGAGACCAGTCCGAAAAAATATACGTACAACACCGCTTGGTGGAACGGGCTCGTGATCTGTTCGACTTGATTTGGCGGCACGGCGCCTATATTTATGTGTGTGGAGATGCCGCACAGATGGCGCGTGATGTCGACCACGCCATACGTAAGATATTGGCCACCGAAGGATCACTCAGCACTGATCAGGTCGACGCATTCATGCAAAAACTGGAACGCGAGCAACGCTACCAGCGGGACGTCTGGGTGGAGTAAGCCAAGAAACCGTGGTGAAGGCAAAGCGCGTCCGAGTCGGACCGGCGTCTCGACGCCAGTGCGTTCCCGGAAGGAGTTCGCTGCACGGTGTTGGATTCCAATTCCCAGGAATACGAGTACGTTAGTAGATTATTTAGAGGGCATCGCAAGTGCAGCGAGGCTGCGAGAACCGCGCTTCCAGTGACAGGTGCAAGTACTAGACCCCGACGACGGACATGCTCCCCGTCACCGTGTTGTTCTATAAAGATGATCTGGTCTAGGTGTTGCTGTTGCTGTTGCAAGCTGATAACGAGAAGCGTGTGCTCGCACATGGATCAGATTTCTGGCACATTGCATCGCTCCATGCAGTGCGTATCGACGCGAGCACAGGCGGGTCACGCGAGTGCCCAGCTACGGGTGCCAAGCAGCGGATGACGACGTGCATGTCGCTGTGCTTGCTGTGCGCATCTCTCTCGCCGCGACCATATTTGTGGCGGCTCTTTCCGAAGCACGACCATACTTGCGAACTTGCACACGCAAACGCTAACGAGGTTCCTGGGTCCAGCATCTGTTGTGCATTCGCGACCGATACGCGAACAGCTTTTCGGTGACACACGGCAAGCACATGCCGCTCTGAATTTTGCCCGCAACCCGGTTTTGCCTTCCACAGGATACCCGTCATCAGAAACGAGAACAGAGTGGTACAATAGCCGCGCGAACTGGTGTAGAGGGAAACAACCACAGGCCTCGAGCAAAACACAAACTTATTCGTAACCGCGTATCTGCCATATGCCACATGATTCATGAAAACGGCTACGGGACGTCTCTTCATGCCGCAACCTCGAGTCGGCGATCTTCTCGACACTGGACGCACGCTCTGAGACATGATTCTGGAGTCGGACGCTCTTGAGCAGCGACCTTGCCACAGTGATGCCACGTCGTCCAGGCAACACTAGCCCTTGCATACACACGGATGCAGCCGCCTGCATCACCACCATCGATACAGGTCTGCACCAATAGCAGCAATATTCCACTTGGTGACGTTGAAGGCGCCCTGCCCGAAACCTCCAGGAAGGTCCTGGCCGCGCTCGCATCGCGCAGACACACCTAGCTGCTCACGATTCTAGTTCAGCAAGGACTAGTCGCTCGGTGTGCGCCACGTTCGCTTGCTCCCATAAAACATCTATTAGCTGCGAATACGACCTTTCTAGTTCGAATCTTTTTTGCCCCGCAACTGTAGGCTAGTCGAAGACTTGCGATCCGTAATATCCTGATCACGAGACTTGTTCTTGGAATCGCCAGCGTTCGGCCCAGAGCGCTTGCCCTGACCCGTCTTCCCGTCCTTGACCTTGCTCCCTTTCTCAGGTAGATTCTTTTCATTCATTCGCTGCTGCATTTTTTCCATGGCCTGTTTTTGGACGCGCTCGAGAAACTTAAGGATTACGTTTTCACCTTTGGAGTCTTTCGGTGGTGGCAAGAAACGCTGGTGCGGCCTTCCCAGTGCCCAGTTCTTCAAGTTCTCATAGGTCGTCGCACCACATATCCATCCTTTGGTCCTCTTATTGTAGAAAAAGGGAACTCCTCCACAGGACCCATTCTTGTCGAGCTTCTGCAGGAGCCGCAGGTTATCGTCCGAGTACCAAACCTCGAAGCGACGGATCGGAACCCCCAGTTCCTTCTGCAGTCGCTCCATCAACGGCTCCATATCCACACAGTGATCGCATTCGATCCCATAAAACTCAAGGAGGTGCGATCGGGAAGCCAGTTCTTTACTCGGCATCGTGAACGCTTCCACGGACGCTGCGTGGTTCAGGAAGCGTCTTGCCCGAATGATGGAGAAGGGAGCGTGCTCTGTCGATTGTGCGTACCGCCGCCACTGCCGCCGCCGCCGCCGTCGCCGTGGATGTTTCAGCAAAGGCCGCTGTCACTCCGCGATGGCATTTTTGTACAGATTTATACAGAAGCAATCCGGGGTACGGGTAAGCGCACGTTCTGATGCGTGCATTCGTGTTCGGGTCGCTGTGCCGCGGAATCAAACTTTGGAACTATACCAGAGCGTGATGCAGTTGGCGTGTCGAAAGATAGGGTGTGCTAGCTCGAAAGCTTAAGTATTTTGGAGATGGAGAACTTGCTCCGCCGGGCCAAGCTCTGGAACGTGCCTGAGGGTGACGAGTGGCGCCTCGAAACGTGTCCAACGTGCAACGGCAAGGGTTTGATTATTTGTCCGTGCTGCCACGGGCGGGGCAAGTGTCTCTCGCTTGTGTTGTTTGTGAATATGGATACGCCGTGTTTGCTGTGCTTCGGAAACCCAGAGGTGACGTGTGGCAACTGTGAAGGCAACGGTAAGTTCGTCGTGACTCCTGACGGCCGGTACTGGTGCAAGCCGCCCAAGTATCGACGGAAACCGCCTCCGGGTGTGTCGAGCTGGAACTTGTTCGCGAATATCCGGTTTCCGACGCAGGAACTGCCGCCCGAAGTCGCTAACGCCATCCGAGGTTTGAAGTTCGACGTTTTCGGTCAGGTGATCAAGCGCACCAGTGAATAGTGGGGTAATTGTACAGGTGCGCGCTTCTCGTTTCTCGCTGGTATTCTAGAAGAGCATTTTATACCGTAGTGTTGAGAAAATTCGATCAGAAAGGCTGCATGATTTCGCTGATCGTTTGCGAAAAACGGCATTATTTATGCAAGTCAGATGGATTACCGTCAGCAGGCACACGAATGGTCCATCTCGTCGTCCGTATCCTGAACGTCATGCACCCGAAAGAGAACATATCCAGCTCCATCTACATGAAGATCTCGTCGTCAATCGATTCAACTTTATACGAGTCCAAAGGCAGGTCACCACGAAAACGCCACAGAATGTAAAGTTTCCGTACCGTTGATGCGAGCGTTAAAGCAGAGACTCGGCCGGAAGAAGTGAAACGCATGCGTCCACGGGAGACCGTCTCGCGTTGATCAGTACGCGATCGGGGTCGACCTGGAATGCGAGCAGTTGGTACAGGATCCACGGGTAGTCGTCTGACTCGAGAGAGAAGCGGTAGCGTTATACGGGGGCACACAAAGAGAAGCCCGCGTTCTGTCGGTAAACAGGAGACAAGAACGCGTGACGACGACTCGAGCCGGAATCAGTGGGTCAGTGGTGTGCTCGCTGACGAATCCGAAAAAAAACGAACAGGATCATTCGATACGACATCCTTGGTCGAGGCACGTTTGCGGCTTGTCCGCAACGCATTCGTCAGCCGTGCTCTTTGACAACGTCGGCTTCTCTCATTCAAAAGCGGTCACGAACTACGCAGCTGAGACTGGCGTTGAGCCGCTCCTCGTGCCTGCCTATGCTCCCTGCGTCGGTCAAGTCAGAGGCGTCTTCGTGGTGATCAAATGTCATGTTTGCGTTCACGGATCAATGCACGAGCACTTCGCATCCCGAACACCGGTATTCCGCAAATCGTGCTTCGACCAGTGGTGATCGTCGATTCCAGGTACGGCCGGTTCCCCGTGGCCAACGCTGTACCTCTTCATCCGGAGGAGAGATCCAACGCCTGGATGGAGAGTAATCGGATCTGCTCAATTCTTCCGGGGCTCGTTATCTTCGGGCGTCCGGCGGCATGCCAGTGTATGGAATACCGACTTCCACATCCATATCGACGCTCTCAGCACAGTATCTAAGAGAAGCGAGTCTTTCTGCGCTGTATTCAGGGTGCGTCCATGAGACCGCGCTGCGGTCGTCGACGATTTTCGGTAGCATCGCGTCAAGGAGCGCGTGCTCACGAAATGATTCTTCGAGTTGGAAACGGAGATCGCTGATAACTCGCGTTCTCCCATCGTAGCTGATGGCGCTGGACATGCTGGAGCGCGCAGAGCCAGCACTCCTGATTCTATGATAAGCGCGTATCCAACAAGTGCAGTCATCGATTTTACACGATTCCCGTCGATGCGTTGAGGGTGCCGTCCACGAATCATGGGCAGGTTTCCACCTTGAAACAACTCGGTAAGCAGTGCGTGAAACAGAGACAGATGTCCGAGATTGGTGCACGAACCGTTAACCGAAAGTCGAATGGCGCGAAAAATCGAAAGTGAGCGGCTCGCTAGCGTCTGCTGCCACCAGCAGCAACCGAGCGCACAAGCACTTTCCTTACCGAGATCTGAACGCCTCAATCAACCTTCGGAAATATCGTCTGTTTCCAAAGCGTCTACTGGTTCTGTATCGAACGCACGCTCGAAGGAATCGTTGCGTACGTCGTGCAGATATGTTGCTGAAATGCAGGATACTTTCCATGAAAGACTCAGAGGCCAGAAGCGAGCGCATTGGAATCCCGGCTGGAGCATACCACTAGAATATCGTACGGTTCAGCAATGTAGATAGGCTATGGCGCCGTATACAACATCTCGGAACGCTTTTTCGTCGTCATTAGCGTATGACCATGGCACTCCAGTTTTCCATGTCACTGGGTATCTCAGGCGCAAGTCTTATCAGCCTCTCGAGAAACACGGACGCAGTCCGGAACCCGATTGACCGATACACTTGGCCGGCTATGGAGCAGACGCTTTCCGTTGCCTTATCAGGCCAAATTACAGTGTACAACTCTGTCATGCCGCCTGGTTCGATTGCTCGAGTACGGCGTCGGATTACCGCTTCTCGGAGCGCTGGCTAAGAACATGCAGTGTTCGTACATTGAAGCAATTGCCCTGACGACATTCCAGGGTCGCTGGGAAGGCGATGCATTTTAGAATGGTCGCACAATATGCAGCTTGACAAGGTTCCGCGTCAATGTTGCGGTCGGCGTTCGAATGCGTTATGCGGTGTCCTGCTCCTCGAGTCATGCACGCTTCTTTCTATCCATGCCCTGGACGCTTCTCCAAACCACAGCTAGCGCTATGCGGTCAAGCGCCTCAAAGCGTCCGATCGTATTCATCTGGTTTGGCGCTACTAGGGTCCACAGAAACGCAAGCATTCAGATGAACTGAGAAAAAAGCAGCGCCTGGCAGCACAAGCTGCACGCTCATGGACGCTGCATTCACGCAGTGACCACGTAACCAGCGAGAGACGGATATGCACATACAGACGCGGGACCGTCCAGAATTTCGGGTACATGTACGCAAACATGCACCGACCGCTTCGTATCGAAAACACCCAAGGACTAGAGCCTTCCGTCGTTTATCAAACCGGGGTGTGATGACCCACGACCGAAACGCACGCTTTCTGCTCGCCGTAAAACGCGCGTGGAACAACTCCATAGCTGTCGAGTGTCCAGCTACATACCTGGAGCCCAGATAGCAACTCGTGAAGCCGTCAATACGAACTCCAATCGGGGTTCAAAATCTGCGAACATGACCATTAGATTTCGATGCCCGTTCATCGGTGCTCACTGCTGACCTCGATTCCCGCCTAGTCGCTGTCCCACTGTTCCAGATTCTCCTCCTGATTTCTCCACAGCGACCGAAGCTCCATGCGATCCGGGGCGGCTGGCGTGTACCAAGGTCTGCATAGCTTCTGTGGAACGCTTCCGCTAGACATGCATCGTTTGTATGCTCTCCTGTGTGCCTCGGGAGTCGAAGCTGTTGAGGGTAAACTCGACTATGAAAGGCACCATGATTCTGCGGTTGCGAAGCAGCGCATACTCGATACGTTCATTGTCGAGTAATCGGCTCCGATCGAGTTACTTGCGGGGCGGCATGCCGATACTTTTTCGATGAATCAGCACCGCCGCGCTTTTCAAAGTAGCGACCTGTACCATGATGCACTGCACTGCCCATAGCGGACAAACTTTCGGCCATGGCTTCCGGAATGACCATCATCCTCTCCGACACAGGAGCCAGGACTGCTGAATCCAAGCACGACGCTCAACCAATCCACCCGAGTACGCTACCGGGGTACCGTGCTTCGCATTCGCCCCCCTGTAAACTGTCTAACTTTCGAAGAAAATGCTCGACAGCCAGCCGAAAACGCTATCGAGCACGTATATGTAACTAACAGACAAGACTAAGAAGATGACAGATATCACAAGAATCCGCAGTGTTCGTTTCGGCGAGGGCCACTCGATCATCCGGAACTCGTCGGCAAGGTCCAACAGGAACACTATCCACGCCGGCAGACCCGACGTCTCCCGCAACTTCACTCGCCGCATGAAAGCCACTTCTCGCTCGATTCGTGCGTCCCACTGCTCATTAGGAGTTTGTTTTGGCACTTGATCGACGACCTTGTCAACGTGGTTCGAGATCCAGGGAAACAGCGCTTCACCTTCACCCGGGTTTGCAACGGCTGCGCTCGTCGACGCCCGCGTCTCCCGGGCAGTTTCAGCGTGCTCGTTCGTTCTTCGGGCGCCGTTTGTGTTTTCAGTACGCTTCCCAGACTCGATAAGCCGTTCGTCGTCACGTTCTCCTTCGTTCTGAGCGCACCGAAGGCGCGCCGAACGAGGTCTCACCCGAACGGCAGCAGCAGCAGCACGTTGCCGTCGTCCAAACGGTGCACAGCAGGTTGCTGCTCCTCCCAGCGCGAAACGTCCACGAGTGTAACGAAGTGTCTGTAGAGCAAAAGCGCTCGTTCTCGAAGCCGCAATCCTTTGATCCATTTCTGGTGCAACAATCAAACGGCTACGAGCCGAACAAGTCCACCGGTGTTAACGGAGTGCAGAGGCCTGTGCTCCCGGACGCAGATCGCATCTGCACTAGTTCACGTGCGACGTGCAGGATGCTCACTGGGCATCGCATACATTATTGTGATATTCGCATCAGAATAACATCGCCTGCTGCTGGGATGAGGTGCTTGGCGGGGTTCGCTTATGCGCAGCGGTGACGCCTGCACTGCAATATAGCTGCCTTCGTGGCTTCAGAGTTTCATGGGTGTGTCGTGTCTGCAAATGACGCTGCATACCGCGCTCGGGTTCATGGGGCCCGGGCACAGCCTCGCAGCGTAGTGTTGCGTTGGATGCGGGCTCAGCGTTCGCCAGTCATGTGCTTCGTATCGCTTCCAAAGAATGCTGCTGGAGCGATTCCACGAAACGGCTCGCTGTCGAGTAGCGACATGGTCCTGGGTGTCGTTGGACATCAGTCGGATAACATCTGGTACCGTCGGTGATGGAACGGTGGAGCGGAATCCCGAATTAGCGTAGTCGGACGCGATGCTCCGGAACGGTGTGTTGTCCCGGATACGAGATGGCTTTCTTTCTTTATGGACAGTGGAAGTCTACAGCAGCGTTGTCTTTAGAGCGTGGATAATGTTGTCGCTGAAAGCAAATCGAGGTACCGTGCAACGATCGCAGCGAAGCGACTCGGGTACCCGCTGGACGAGCATCGCAAGACTGCAGGCGTCGCACGCCGCGCTGGAGACGCTCGTGTTCGAACTTGTGCGGTGCGAGCGGCAAAGACGCCTTTTGAGATGTTATCCAGTTTTGACTGGTCCACGTAGAGGGTCATGTAACGAACAATGCCAGGATTTCTGTGGAAGACATTCTCGGAGCGTTGCGCTGAGCCCGGCGTAGCCGCCTTCACCATCACTAATAGGAATGTCGCTCCCAAACGGAATCAGTTTATAGTGTTATGGACACGATGTAGACACCTCGGAATAAGTTATATTTTTGGACTTCACTGCTCCGAACGGAATCAGTGTGTTGTATCATGGATACCATCTAGACACCTCGGAATAAGTTATATTTTTGGACTTCACTGCTCCGAACGGAATCAGTGTGTTGTATCATGGATACCATCTAGACACCTCGGAATAAGTTATATTTTTGGACTTCACTGCTCCGAACGGAATCAGTATGTTGTATCATGGATACCATCTAGACACCTCGGAATAAGTTATATTTTTGGACTTCACTGCTCCGAACGGAATCAGTGTGTTGTTTCATGGATACCATGTAGAAACCTCTAAATACGTAATACTTCTCGACTTCACTGCTCCAAATGCGCATCCCAAGGCGTACTATCTATCCGTGTTCCTCCCGGTATCCTCGTATTTTTTCGCTCGCCTTGGTAAGGCGTCAACCCTGAGGTCTGGTTTACGTTGCGTAGTGTTTGGACTTGCTGGAAAGGGTTCAATCAACCGCAGCCGCTAAGCTCGACACCAGACGTATGCCCACTTACCACGTGTTGCGGGACGGCGTCTACTTGGCCCCAGTTCACAAGGCTGGCGTACTAGCCGACCTCGTCGATGACCGTTGGCGCCGCGACGCGCTCCCGCTGGAACCGGTCCCGCTGCCGGTTGGCACTATACTCGCTGACGATGACCAGCTCTTCGAGGATCTGGCACCGATCATTTCGGAAGATGCCGAGTATACCTGGGACGCCGCAGAAACAGAGGAGCTTGCAGCGCTCGCCGGTGACTGGCGTGGTTTGCAGCCTGAAACCGGACCGGATGTACCTCCAGGCGCTGAAGAGATAGGCTCTCGGGGTGATAACCCAGCAACAGGCGTGGGAACGAACGCAGACAACAGCTCGAGTCGAGCCATTTGGGCGTCGCCTGCGTGGCGAACTACGCAGCAACGGCAGGCACTGCTCTCGCAGTGGTCGTCGATGCAGCCGGCAACTCTGCCGAGGGAGCGGGGACCCAACGCACTGGCGGAAGTGCTCTGGCGAAGGCACCGACGAACCTCTGGACTGGACCTTAACCTGGAGGTAACACCGCCGGAACCTCTGTGAGGAGGGAATTTCGTGCATCCATCCCGCGTAAACGCAACACTGCTCGCACAGCTCGGTTTACCTAGGCCTCCTATGTGAATCGCAAATGCTAGCACCTGCCTCTACACTTTTCTGAAGCATTCATTCCAACAAGCAACGTCGTGCATCCATCCCGCGTAAACGCAACAATTCTCGCACAGCTCGGTTTACCTAGGCCTCCTATGTGAATCGCAAATGCTAGCACCTGCCTCTACACTTTTCTGAAGCATCCATTCCAGTGCCTTCTCAGCGGAATACTGCCTTGGCGTCGTAGGCGGCCGCTGAGCGGCTGCCGAACACAGTCGGGTACCACGCGTACCGGTAAACGCGTCTATAGAGACAAAAGAGACCTGGGGTCCCCGGATACCGCACTGTACTGAATACCGCGAGGCCTCAGTTGAGGTTTCTGATACATCGTACCGGCGCAAGGGTCAGTTGACTCGTCACCTCGGTGCTGCGTTCGACGGTAGCTGGTTCAGGGTGCCCTACCAGCGCCAGCGTCACCTTGTCCACAGCGAGCGGCACTGAAGGTATACGAGCGCTGCCGCTGACATGTGGTTGCGCGCTGTGACCTCGTTACCTCGCTCCGTCTATATTCATATACCGTTTTGCCGACGACGTTGTTACTATTGTGACTTTGCCGTTTTGCCGGTTGGGCACTCGACGCGCGAAGTATCGCAGCGACTTTGGGAGCAGCTCCAGGAGCTGAGCGCACAGGGACGTTCGCAGCACGCGCTCACTGCACCGTCGACGTCCTCGGACCGCACGCTAGACCGAATTTATGTCGATGCCGTCATAAGTGAAGTCTCGCAGACTCTTGAGCGGCTTCCTGATCGGCCGAGCTCGCTGCCGGAGCTCGATACGATTTATATCGGAGGCGGGACGCCGTCGCTTCTACATGTAGACGAGTTGGCGCGGCTCCTGAGTGTCTTGCCTCGTAGCGGACACACTGAAGTCACCATGGAACTGGACCCGGGCACATTTGATGCGGTGCGTTTGCATCAGTACCGTGACCTGGGTATCACACGAGTCTCGGTCGGTGTGCAAGCCCTGTCGGATGAGGTGCTGCGAGCCTGCGGCCGCAGCCACACGGTGAGAGATATTGAGCGCGCACTCGATGATCTTCATCGCTGTGGCTTTGGTGATGCCTACTCTCTCGACCTGATCTGCGGCTTACCAAACCTGAGCCCAGGCGCTTGGAGCGAAACCCTAGCAAGGATTGGAACCTGGAAGCCTCCGCATGTTTCGATCTATGATCTCAGCATTGAGTCAGGGACTCGATTTGCGGCGTGGTTGCGAGACGGGCTGCTCCAATTACCCTTGGAAGATGAAGCTGCAGAGATGCTCAGGGAAGCCATGATAACGTTGCGGGAAACGTACGGCTTCGATCACTACGAGGTCAGCAACTATGCAAGGGAACCAGCGCTGCGCTCGCGGCATAACCAAATCTACTGGCGTGGAGGCGAGTACTTTGGATTTGGATTAAGTGCAAGTTCGTATGTGCATGGCAAACGCTTCGACCGGCATCGGCAGCTTAAGGAGTATCTGGAATGGGTTTATTCCGGATGTTTACCGTTTGACGAGGTCGCCGGCGACACACTCGATGAATGGCTCATGCTGCGTCTTCGCACACAAGAGGGCCTCTCGTTGGATGCATTGCAGGAGCGCTTTGGAGCACAAACCGTCGACCGTCTGCGGATCGCTGCGGAACCTTTTTGCAGAAGCAGACACTTGGCCTTTCGTGATGACGCGCACGGCATATCGTTGTATGCGACGGATCCAGACGGCTGGCTTATTCTTTCACATATTGTCTTGGAGTTGCTTGTAGCGCTGGAAGGCTTCCAGGATCGCTCGCCTGCACGACCAAACGGCAACATTGCTGGCTGCAACGAGGACGCGTTGAAGCCGGTGCTCCTATACGAAACCTCCTCAACCAGAGCTCAAGCCCCAAACTCGTAACGGTTATACCCCAGCATATTCTGCACTCGTGTGACCATGAGGCGCTCAGAGACTTGTGCCAGTGCTCAAGCTGCAGACTCGCAAGGACGATCGCCCGCCAGTGTATGCCGCAACCACATCATCACCGCCAGGTGCTAAGAGACTGCATTCTGGAGCGCAATGCAGTAGGCAACGGAGATGGTGCGCACTGAGCTAGTCCTGAGCGCGCGCCTGTCTCCCAGCAATAGCGTCTTCGGTAGCTCGGAAGAGTCGGTGTTTCCTTCCAACTTGTGTATCCCTCCGGATTCTAATCGTACCGACAGGGTACGCGCGCAGCATCCGCATCTCCATGGAAATGCGTACATACCTGCACTCATTTCTCCAGTAGTATCAACGTATATGTGAGACTCTACATGCCGAATTCGTTTGTACAGAAGCCGCTTGCGCTTATGCAGGATTGCTCAGCTCTAGCGCAGCAGTATACATGAGGCTTGGAGCGCTCGCCGCGTTGCACACTGCTGAAAATCGTTTTCCGTATGCCGTTGACACAAGCCAATGCGTGAAGCGTGCACCTGGCCTGCGGTAGCTGGTGGTCAGTGCACAGCATCTGGAGCAAGTGCTCTGGTGCAGGCGAGTGACCTGCTCGGGTTCTTGACGAGAAACAAAGCAGGAATCGGTTGGCGCCGAGGGTCCGCCAGGTGCCGTATCTGGCACACTTGTATCCGTGTAAATTGTTTAGAACTCAGAGACTATTTTCGTTACATAGCAATTGAACTCGAAGCGGCCTGCAATTTTTTTTGTTGACCTAAGCGGTGGTACGTTACACCAGACTCCGCACGACGCTGCAAGGTGTGTCGAGCACAGCTCCGTGCACTATCAACGCGCTTACGCAACTGTTTTGCCACGCACTTGAACACGTATCCTAACACCCAAATTGGTTCTCACAGACCGGAATTTTTTCACCGCCTGCATCTACATCGCCACACACGTACACAAAAGCCGACACCGAGGCACTGCGGCAGCTCGAACTGTGTGCCTCTGGGTGGCGTTTCCGTGAGGCCGCAGGTACCACGTTCGTTCACTTTCTGAAACCTATCAGGATCTCCATATTAGCTCGGTTTCACGTCCAACTACTCGTCGTCCGCGTGATCCGAACCTGTGAAAAACCAAGTTCAGGCGCAGTCTGCACCACCTGTTGAGACAGCAACCTGTCGATGCCTGTTCCCGTTTCGCTGACGCCGAGTACAATACTGCTCTCTCGACGAGTGCCGAACGTCGTTTTTGCTTAGTCGGGATACTTGTTCCAGGGTTGCTTCTAGTTAAGGCGCAACATGGGTGTACCGCGTTTCTACAGATGGCTTTCAGAGCGCTACCCGCTGATTAACGGCCCCGTCTCACGGTCAAACGCGCCGCCAGTCGACAACTTCTACCTGGACATGAACGGCATCCTGCATAACTGCGCTCGCTCTGCAGAGAACCCGCTCGGTGGACGCTCGGACGAGGACATCTACTGGGAGTCTTGCAACTACATTGATATGCTGGTCACGCTCATTCAACCCAAGCGTCTTCTGTTTCTTGCAGTTGACGGTGTTGCTCCGCGGGCTAAGATGAACCAACAGCGCGCACGCCGCTACCGGGCAGCAACCGCGCTAGAGAAAGTGGCTGAGACGAGCCACCAACGCGGCAACACGACCCAGCGGCTGCGTACAGAGTCAGAGGCCGGGCCTGATCGAGTGTTCGACTCCAACTGCATCACGCCGGGTACCACTTTTATGCACGGCTTGTCGCGGGCGCTCCTGTACTACGTAGCAGTTAAACTGGAGAGCGACCGCTCCTGGCAGGATCTTGAAGTGATCGTTAGTGGTGCTGAGGTCCCCGGTGAAGGTGAACATAAGATCATGGAATACATACGCCAACTCAAGGAGCAGAAGCGCATGCCGCCGAACACGCGTCACTGCATCTATGGGCTCGACGCTGATCTCATCTTCCTGGGACTGGTGACCCATGAGCCTCATTTTTTCCTCCTCAGAGAGAAAATAGACTTTCAAGCTGCTTTTCGTAAGGTGCGGTTTGAGAAGGTCACGGCAACGAAAATGGATCGCGATATTCGTGGCGATTTCGAACTGCTGAGTTTGGGGATCCTGCGCGAGTACCTCAGTCTCGAGTTCGCGTATCTCGAAAAGAGACTACCGGCCGGCGTTTACAATCTGGAGCGCATCATCGATGACTTTGTGTTTGTGGCCTTTCTAGTGGGCAATGATTTTATGCCGCATTCGCCTACACTGGAGATTCGCGAAGGTGCACTGAACTCGATTCTTTTTCTTTATAAGGAATTGTTGCCGCGCTTTGGAGGCTATCTGACGGAGGCAACCGGCAAGGCTAGGAACCCAAAGTTGATCAACTTTGATCGCGTTGAGATTCTGTTGTCGAAACTGGGCCTGCTTGAGTCGTACATTCTCGAGAAGCGGGCGACAGTTGGCACCCGCGGCACCGCCTTTATCTGGGGCACCGACAGTCCGAACGATCATACGGCGATCTGGGGGTTTTCCAGTGAGCCGACTGCAGCAGCGACGGCATCGAAGAAGCAGCGAAGCCCGTCATGTACCACAGATCCTACGCGAGCAAGTCTTGCCCATGCAAACAACCCGGATCCGGATTCGGAAGCACCTAGCAGTTCGCCAGCAGACGCTGCAGCATCCGTTGCACCCGAGCGCTCCCCGGGTAACGGCGATGCAGCAGAGCTGGAGCCCGAGATACCTCTCTGGGATGAGGAGGCACTGGCGGTTGCGCTGGAGGACGCAGCTGACGCTCAGAAGCTGCAACGCATGCTTTCGTACAAGCGCCGCTATTATCACGAAAAGCTTGGTATCGATTACGATCACGACGCCGCTGCTGTACGCCGCATTTGCCGTTCGTACCTGGAGGCGATTGTCTGGACCCTGGAATACTACTTGAACGGTGTGGCGTCGTGGCGATGGTTCTATCCCTATCATTATGCACCATTCTGCAGCGACATGGTTGGTCTACAAGCGCTTGCTCAAGAAATTCGTTTGGAGCAAGGGACACCGTTTCTTCCTCTGCAACAATTGTTGGCAGTCCTGCCGCCGCGGAGTGCTTGGTGCTTGCCCCCCGCCTACGCGAAGCTCATGACCGACACTTCGTCACCGCTGGCGGATCTGTACCCGTCGCAGGTGGCCATTGACATGCAGGGCAAGCGAAACGAATGGGAAGGGATCGTACTGCTTCCATTTATGGACGAAAATCGACTGTTCGCGGCATTGGCCAGTGTACCGCCTGACGCGCTAACGCCTACGGAACAGGAACGGAACCATCTGGGATCCTGTATTCTTCTTCGATATCGGCCGCAGGAAGGCACCAGTAACGAGCACATGGACGCTGTGCTGTCTGCCGCATCAGGTATAGGGAGTTCCCCGTTCCCGAGTCGCATGGCCCGTTCTCTGAGCGCCTGCGTCCAAATGGAGTCGCTTTCTCTGCAACACGAGCGAGGATTCGTTCCGCGGTTACCGCCGGGCACCAGGCCAGCAGCAGACAAGGCAGTTGGTCATCCGTCGTTACTGCGGCGCGACGTTACGCATTGTTTCGAGAATGTTGCGATTGACGTGTTCGGCGTACCGAGCAGACTGGAAAGCTGCATCATATGCATGGAGACCCCGCAGGCGTGGCATGAGGCACACGCTGCGCAAGCCTGTGCGAACGCTTTCTTATCCGGGGTAGCTGATGCTGGTGCTGCTGTTAGTAGTCTTGACCAGAGCCGAACCGGCCTCATGGTACCGGTGCATATGGGTTTCCCCTGGCAGAGTCCAGCACTGCTGGAAGCGGTGGAAAGCGCCACCGAACGAGTGACCTGGGACGCCAACAAAGCGCTGATCATCGAGAGAAATGACCCGCAGCGTTTCCGTCAGACGGATACAACTTTATTGGCCGAACTACTGCAGCGACGAGGTATCTGCCTGGATAAGAATAGCCTGCACGGTCGAGTTCGACGCATTGTTGAGATCGCTGCGGGTGGCGGTGTCACCGATGCCGCTACCGCGGAGTCATTCCCGCTGGAGCTGATCGAAGCTATCGATTCGAAGGAAGGAAACGAAGCGAGTTCGTCAACGGAGCTCAAGCCCGGAGACACTGTCATATACGTCGGCAGGCGACATGGAGAGAATGCTCGCTACTTTGGTTGCCGGGCTCAGGTTGTCGCGATACGCGCTGCAAAACTCGCTCGCAAGCGCAAACAGGCCTCAGACGACCAAGTGGATACGCAGGTGGTGATTCGCGTGTTGGAGCCTCCTTTAGTGCCGATTCCGGCCCTGAAAGAAATCGTGGCTCGGAACGATGCCGTACAGTACGCACCGTTGCCTGTCGCATTGCGACGTGCTGGATTGGAAGGCGTCATTTCTCTGCGTTTTGCCGGCATGCTCACGGGCAAGGTGCGCTGTCGGATTCCCAAACACGAACGATTCGGTGATTTGCTCGAAGTCAATCTGGGACTAGGTCTCCGTTTCAAGCGGGAAAAGCTTGTTGTGCCCGGCTATGTCGTGTATCGCCCAGTGCAGGAGAGGCCCGCGGGCGGTACCACCGCCGGAAACGCCCCACAGGCCAGCGAGGGCACCTTTCTCTTTGCACCCGAGCCGACTGCGCGACTCTTGCGTTCGTACCACGAAACGTTCCCGGGACTGTTGGAAAGAATGGACGAGATTGTTACAAAGCGAGGTGACGGCGACCTGGTGCTGAAGGCAGTGGAGCTCTTTGGTACAGCCCAATGGCCCGATATGGTTGCTCGCATCCAGACCTTCCTGCGGTCGCTGGAGAGCGCGCGTTTGCCCCTAGTGCGCGTGACGTCGCGAGTGCTCACTCAGGACATTGTCACCGATATTCAGACGCAGATCCAGCGTATTGCCTGCGAACGCTCTGCATCGTTTCCCGCCGAAACCCCACCGGTGGAAGCCGCAACGCCACCCACTGCTCCAACGCTCGTGTGTCTGCGTTCGGAGGTGTTGCCGGGTTTTCCGGCAGTGGCGACGTCCACGTCCGGCTTGGTGACACCCTTTTCAGCTTACGAGCTCGGCGATCGCGTTCTGTATGTAGGACGTAGTGGTGCTGTTCCGTTTGGCGCTCGAGGTGTCGTTGTTGGTATTCATCCACCAAGCAGAGAAGTGGATGTTGTTTTCGATCAGGATTTTATAGGCGGAAGCGATCTGCAGGGAAGATGTAGAGGATGTGCGGGTAAGACACTCGATGCGGAGACTACGCTGCTGAACCTCTCGCGCCTACCAAGCGAGCATCGCTCAAGTCAACCTACAAAGAGCGCACACCCGGTGCCCGTAGCGCGACAGCGTGATGCTCCGTTGCGGAAGATGCCACGAGCGCCTCCTTCGGAGCGCACACACTCAGAGAAGCGCCACGAACGCGTCCAAGTTCGTGGTAATGCTGGAGTGCGCACTGCCGACTTGTTACCGGGTACGTCACGTGCTACGGTCGATGCGCATCACCGGCAGTCACTGAATACATCGACGGGTAGCTCGAAAGATACAACTCGGCGTCGTGCTGGTCGACGCGAGCCCCACGAAGTGCGATCGTCGCACCAGGGTGACGGTAAGCGAGCCGCTGACGCCGGACGCTTCCGAACGCGACCGCAAGGATCTCCTCCAAGTAGGCAGGACGCACACCGCGCAACACCCGCAGGGCATACACACATGTCAGGTGCCGGTGCCAGTACCGCAACGCTCTCTATTCCGGTGTCGGCTGACAGCCAAGTGCATGGAGCTGTCGTCGGTCAGAGCGCTTCGTCGCCACATCGTGCACAAGTGGCTGAGGAGATGTCCCTGTACCTGAAGCAGCTCTTGCGGATCGATGGACAGGGCGTGGTGCCACCACCGCCACCCTCAGCTAGGCACACCTAAAATCCTGTTTAGACGTCCGCACACTTCTGCCCTGTTGTGGTTGCGTGCTCGCAATGGATGTTGCAACTCGCCGACCGACAACAAGTCCAGTGCGAACTTTCCGAGATTTCGTGCATCTCGGTACCCAGGGACGAACGTGATCGCTCGTCGCGGGGTTCTTGGGATCACCAGCTGCGCGGCCGTTATGCTCTGGAGCTTCCGAGTGGGCGGCAGGAGTCACCGTTGGCGGTAGTACCGAGCTAGAAAACGGAAACTCGAGTCTAAAAGTATTCACCGAGACTTTGCGTCGTTTTGCTGGTGAGTCCGCCTGAGGGGCATCCGAATACTCGCGACCTGTAATCACGAAAACAGAAAACAACTTGTCCTCCGGGTTGTCGGTTCCGAGGCGATGTGCTCGCAGAACATGCACGCTTGTTGTTGCCCGTTGTCACTGGTCGACGGAGAGTTACGTCTTGTATGACGCATGCTTCAGGTTTTCGGTCGCTGTCCTCGTGGGCAACTCGTGGACGCATCCATTGGTGCCGCTGGATTGATGATGAATGAAAAAAAGAAAATCGACCTTGTCCCTTGGCGACTCAATCACGTACTCATGCCGCTACTCCTCTGAATTTCTCTCACGAAAACTAATCATTGATCCTGATCGAAATATAAATCCTAATTTCTGTGTTGCCATCCACGGAAAAGCATTCAACAGCAGCATGATACCTCTCAGAGGAGATAGATGCCCAGAGGCTCGCCCTCTCTTCTGGTTTCCATGGAAAAACGAAAACGTTCTTGGACTCGGACTTGAGTCATCGCAACGACCACGAACAGTGGAGCGTGCGTCAATCGTATGTACCAAGGGATCGTGGACGTAAAAAGACAAGTTTCTCGACTGCATCTTCGGTCTGGATTCTCGTTCCGAACCCTGTTTCATGATGAGCAACATCGCCGTCAAAAAGTTATTCGTCGCATGGAACCGCCTATGCTTGCCTTTGCAGCAGTCGAGCCCGTTGAATATGAGCGTGTCTGGAACAAGCCCGTGATCCTCAGATACGACATCGGGCGCCCACAACGAAGCACGGCATCGAGGAGAAACTTCAACGCCGCTCAACAGCATCGATCGGGTGACTGAAGCAAGCGTTCACGAGCCACAGGACGTCTCGTGAATGACGAGATATATGGTGGATTTATCGCAACTCCAGCCTACCGTGATATGTTATTTGTGCAAAAGACGGACGCCCCGTGGCTGTGCGTCAAGATCATGCAAATGGCAAATGAAGCGTCGATCGCAACGTTCGTCTCTTTTTTAGAAAATGTATGGACAACATGCGGAAGCAGCGAAATCGTGACTTGGACGTATCCGTCGGTACCCTTCGACTGCTGGCAGGGATCTGCGGTGACACCAGACACCTGTGCCTTGAAAGCCCGAAATAACAGAGGGCACAAAGACGGATTCGCAGAAAAGAATGCCCGCAATGGTCTATGTTGACGTCCTGGACACCGAACGCAAACTATGATGCGCATACACCCGAGTCCGCTGCATGCACCTGTTCGACTCCATGCCGCCATGATGTTGACGAGGATGGGTCTTACACGGCAGACGCCCTCGGGTTCACCAGTCAATATACACACTGATCGTCATCGTTGCAGCAGAAGCGGCACTGAATCATCAGTGATGCTCGCCGTGCCTGACCCGTGCGTAGCGCGTGTTGCTTCCAGGCCTGAGTATTGAAACGGGAGCGCGGTCGAAGGAGAGGTATCGACAAGATGCAGAGTCAGCTCGAGTCTGTTGTATTGGGACTCGCGTGCAAATCGGTTCACCAGCGTTCGATGCGCTGCGTGACGACGACAGAATCGTTGATGTCGTCGCGAGGTTACGTTCAACCATGCACACACACACAAGGACGCACAGTGTGAAAACCCAGACGCAATAGACATGGGAACTGATCGCGCACTCGTGTCTGACGCCCGAGTGCTTTTCGTATGCGCGGAGCGGGTGCGCTGGGTGCACCGTTCACCAAACGTTGCCGTCCTCGGACACGGGACGAACACCACTAGCCTTGCTGTTAGGTAGTTGCCGGTGCGTGTCGACGCTCCGTAAAACTCAGTGCATCGTCCGCTGCAATGAAGTCCTCTAGATCTGCATATGGTTCATCAGCACCCTCTTGTCGGAGCACTTGATCAATGTACGCGTTGCGACTGCGCAGATAACATACGCGACGGGTCGACGCTCTGGCTTTGGTGCATGCTACAGGTGCCTGCTCCCAGTCGGTAAAGATGATCTTCAGCTCGCCGGTAACTAGCCCAGGAGCTGGCGGTGGTGTCGATTTTTGCGTCGGTGCGTGGTTTGCGAGCCAGCCACAAACCGCGTCCTGGAGCGCCTTGGGCACGTCTTGAAGTTTCTGCTGCAACCTCGCGAGACTGGCGTCTAGCTGGCGACACTCGGATTCAAATTTCTCCAAGCAGTAGACGAAGCGGGCACAGGCCTGGTTCACGGATCGCGCCGAGGCGCAACGGGCCGGCAGTGCCTCGCGTATGGCGTCAGGGCGTATCAGGCGGGCAACTCGTTGTGCAGATGCTCGGGTTCGCTGGAGGAACTCCAGAGCCGACGCCCACTGCACAAGTGGGGGCGCTTGGTCAGCGTCCGTGAACGACTCCATTTCGGGGGTCTCGTCTCCGCGAGGCCGCTTGCCGCGCTGCTTCACGATACGATCGAGTTGTCTGCGGATCATTTCGCTCACGCCCTGGAGATAGTGAAGCGCCTGTTGCGAAACAGATGCAAGGCGCATGAAAAGCGCCAGCGGTACCGCTACCGTGCCTGGCGCGAAAAACGACTCCAAAAGCGTTACAAGTTGTTGCACAGACCGCAGCTCCTGGTCGTTAATCGTGGATGCGCGAGCAACTTGCGTTTTGACGCGAACGCGAGGTAAATGATCGGCACCAAACTCAACCACAGCCCAGAGTGCAGCCATTCTGGTTTCCTTTGACGCCTGAGCCAGCAGTCGCAGCAATGCGGGCGTGTCTTCGTTGGGCGCTTCACTTGACGGATCGGCCGACGAACGACACTGCAGGATCAGGTTGGTGCACAGATGGAGCGCGCGCTTCGAGCCTAGCACCAGCAGCAACGGTCGCAAAAGCAGCCGATGAACGCTAACCTGTGGAATATCGAAATCGAATAAAATACCAAGGAGCTCGTTCTCGATGTACTGGAGCGCCTGCGACTGCGAGTTGTCTTCGACACCGCTGCTCGCGGATGCCTGGGACCATTCTCGCGACTGACAAATCAGATGGGCGATCAAGTCCGCATAGATGGAAACGAGTTTCACCGTGAGACCGCGATGAAAGTCTGCCCGGAGGCGACGCGTCAGGTAGGCGGCAAGCCATTCCAGGCCTGGCGCCTGCGTCAACTTGGTGCTGTCCTGGATCGCGTACAGTTCGGAGAAGTTGTTCGTGAGCATCAGCCGCAATTGACTTTGTACCTGCGGTACCGCCAGGAACGCGGCGACCTGATGGACAGGCCATTTGGGCAAAATCGCAGCGATAAAGTCCAAGGCGTGCGTTTTGAGCCAGAGCTCTGCAGACGCCGGACGACACTGAAGTTCAATCGAATCGCGAACTACTGAGGAGCACGCGAGATCGAGCGACAGGAACGCGCACTGCAGGGAGGTTTTTCCTGCTGGCACTTCATCGGACGCATTGGCGGGAGCGATAACGAGCCTGCGCAATGCCTCCACGATTCCCTGGTATAACCAGCTAGGCCAGACACGATTGTTCACAAAGTAGTCACCTGTACCGCGAAGATCCCAGAAGTATGTTTCAATGTCCAGATGACGCCGAAGGATTCGAAAGAGCGATGCAGCGCCGTGCGCAGACCTGCATACCTGAAGCAACTGAATCGCTCGAGCTGCGCTCAGCGCCGGCACAATACGTACCCAAGCGAGCATATCATGCATAAAACCTCCAGCTTCACCGTCTTGTCGGGAAGAGGCATAGGCTAGGTCAGAGGCTGCCTCGGCTGCACTCACCGTGGCCGGTGTCCACAGCACGATCCGACGGGGATCTTGAAGAACCTCTCGAGCGACCGAACGAGCACCAGTGACGTAATCCTCTCCCGCGGTTGGTTCATGATCGGTTTCTGGAACGACATGCTGCTGACGTTGACGCGTGACAGCGTTCGCGAGAATGGGCAATATGGCCTCACACAAGTGCATCAGCTGACCATAAGTCTCGAGCAGAGTCTGCTGTTCTGTCTGCGATGAGCGGCCGACGTCCAGCAAGGTTTCGTAGCATGTGGCGAGCATTTTCAAGCGACTATCCGCGACTTGAATTCGTGTCAGTGGAGCGAGCCATTGCTCGGTAGATGCCTTCCGTTCCAAGAGGAGGTCGAGAGCCAGCATCCGCAAAACTGTCGGCGCATTTGATAGATCACTGACGAGGGTGCTCAGAAAGGAACGCAGGAAATTTGTGGAAACGTCGGCCTGGAATGAAGTCGCGGCCTGTTGCGATGTCATGGCGGGTGTACATGCCGCATCACCGGCTTCCGAAGCATATCCGGTCAATGGCACTGCATGGATGCAACGCAGGAGTTCAGGCAGCGCCTCCGTTGCGACACCAGCTGCGTGGAAGCATCGATGAAGATCCAGATGCGGTGTCGAGACCAAAGTTGATCCCCGGGGCGTTTCCGTGGACACTGCCTCGATGCATCGGGCAAGAGATTCCCTCCAGACACTGATGGTAGCGTGGCGAAGCACCCGACCTCGCAGGGCGCTGCCAATGGCTAACAATATTTCAGCTCGCAGCGGCTCCGGCGCCATATTCAACGTCCTCAGGAGGAGCTGGCTGGTCTCGATTTCCGCAGACTCTGTCAGATACGGAGACACAAGAAAACAGGCGAGTCCATGCGCAGCGATGCGTCGTGCACGAATGGCCCGCGAACAAGCCAGCTTACGGAGAAAGATGAGCAATCCGTCACCCATAGGCTGCCAGAGCGCTCCCAGCGGTGCCAATGCCGCTAGAATGCGCTTTGCGAGAGATATCGGAAACTCGATCATGAGCTCACGTAACCAGACGAGAACGCTTTCGCTCAGATCTCGAAGATGCACGCGGTATGCGGGTGAGCTCGCGATGCGTTCGATTACAGTACAGTATGCTGCTCTGGTGGCGAGCAGATGCTGCGATTCTGCGATGGCCGACAGACATGCTGAAAGAATCTCCTTCCGTGCACTGCTGTGGTGTCCAAAGAGCTCCGTGAGCACGTGGACCGCGCACCGCTGCAGGAAGAATGACCGCGACGAGATTTGCTCGTGCGTACGACGGCGTCCACGTCGACGAATGGCCAAAGGTCGATCCGGGCGTCCCGTCTGGGGGCAGCTGTTGCCGCTCCTCAGGCGCTCGGAAAAGTTGCGAATCTTCTGAGCTGGGGTCAGTTGCATCCACTGGAACGCGAGCTCTGCGATCACTGGCGCAGCGTGCTCGAGCCCCGGAAGCCTGATGATCCGAGAGAGAATCGCCTCCGCCGAGCACGCGGATGTGCTCGGTGGAGCATTTTCGGGAGCTTCCGCGATCGCAGTTTCCTCTTCATGTCTCCAGAGCAGTGCAGCTGCCTGCTCCCGGGCGAGATCTGCGATGGCTTCGATTTCTGCCAAATGGAAACAGAGATGAAGATCAATGCTCAAGCGAGCCGCTCGTGATAACGTTCCCGGTATCAGGGCATTCACCTCCGTGGCAATCGAAGCGAGCAGCGCCTCGCCGAGCGCAGGCTCAGCATGAGCCTCCATCTCGACAATACAGAGGATATCTGGGAGCGCTTGCTCTGGTGCCGCTGCCAGAACGAAACGAAGGACGCAAGACCAGTCCCGTGCCGTCTCCAGATCGTAGCCAGCTGATTGCCACCACCAGTCAATGCGGAGCACTTGCTGCAGAATGCGTACCAACAGCTGCGAGAGTGCTGTCAGCGTAGCGCCGTCACATGACCACACGGCGTCCTGCATGAGCTTGCTCTGGACTTGTCGCTCGGTCGTAGTGACCTGCTCCCGAATCGAAGTTGGATCGTTGCAGAGAAGCCATCGCTCCCGTAGCTCCATGTATATCTGCAGCATCGGCAGGGCGGTGTCACCGATCCACGGGAAACACAACAAGTAGCGTGGTGAGTCACTCAGGATTCGGTTTATCCACTCTGCGCTCGCCAAGCACATGGTGCGCAGGCAGCAGGCGTACAGGCATATTCTCAGACGGTGTGCCTCAGAGTTCAGCTTGGAGGTGAGCTTTGGGTGACAACGCTCACTGCCGTCTGGAAGCTTCAGTTGTGAACTAGAAGCGGGAGCTTGGCATGCAGGGTCGTCAGCGAGACTGCTTGCGACAAACCCCCGCAGCCGCTGCAACAGCGGCAAACACTCGTGACTCTGAAGTAGACCTTCCTTGACCCACCGCGCCAAACGCTGCAGAAGCAACTCCGCTGCTTCAAAAAGAGATTGCAGCGTAACGCCTCCTTCACTCGCAGCAACGTTCCCACGCAGGCCCGCAGACGCAACCTGGGCGCAGTTACAGAGCGTCTGCGCTGCTTCTACAAGCACCTGCCTGTACTTTTCGGGACAGAAGCCTTCTGGTCCCTGTTGCATCAATTCCTGGATATTGTCCAGAGTTGTCGATGACGGCATTAATCAATAGGAGACTCTTTGACGCCTTGCGTCTGAAGCGCTATGCGTGCTTTGCGTGCAGGGCGTCACGAAGCATGCATCTGCATGCGATGCGTTTCGCGCGTTGCTGGCGCGTTTGCGCTTGCCGCGAAAACGATCGATTGCTGCGGAGGCGCGCGTTCTGGAGTCTCCTGGGTTGATTATCCTAGCGTTTTAACTTACATGTATTCCACTGCGAGGTGCATGTAATCAAAAGCGTTTTCGCGGTTTATTACGGATGCTTTCGAAGTAGGTTCATTTGAAGGAAGAAATACACTATGAGAAAGGTGTGAACATGGACTTTGGGGATCCTGGAGGGCCTTCATCTCCGGGTTCCGGAAAAATATGAATAAACAGTTTCGAGCCCAGAGGAACGAAAGGTGACGAAGAAGCGAAGGGGGCAGGTCAAACGTCAAGAGCTTCGGGAGAAACGACACTAATACCAGATTGTAATGAAATCATATCTTCGAGGCCATATTTGGGACGCGTACGAGCCCAAAATGCGAGAGGCTATCAGAAAGCGTGCCGATTCGTGTTCGAGCAGTTTTCGCTACGTTTTCCTAGGACTGATGCATTTAGTAAGGAAGACGTATCGCGACGCGAAGGATATCAAAACATTCGAGGTTCCGGAAGAATTATTCAACAGGACCTTTATTCGGCACGTGATGAATGGCGCAAGGGAAGCGTCGAGGAGGAATGAGCGAGTGTATGACCTCCACGAGAATCACGCTGAATACCGCTTCAACGGTACTCGATACAGGGTTGACATGCGTATTTACGAATACAGAGCGATAGAGTACCTCCCGAACCTAAAGAATCGTATGATCGTGAACCTCAAACGTTTCATGATACGCTCCATCTTTACGCTCTACCCGGGCCTATCTCGCAAATGAATAGAGAGCATCATCAATGGGATGACAAACGATCGCCAGCATGAACAGGAGATCGAATTCGTCGACGAAAGGACATAGCACAGGAGTACGAATGAAGCTTCTGTAATGCGTGCGGCTATTCAAGAGCGCCGTGCGGTCTTGGGGCTGATCAATCAAGCAGAAAAGGTATCAGATATAAGAAAAGATGAAGAAAGATGTCATCTCCTCATCCTACGCTATTTCGTGTTCCTGAACCGAGAACCCGAACGCAAGGCGGAGATGGAGCTGGGTGTGGGAAAAATGGAGAGTGGGAGAGACAGAAGGCTGTGCTGCTGGAGAAGCGCTTCAACGCTGTACCGTTGTGCACCATCAAGCCACATTTTGTGACTATCGATTCCGGCGTTCGCTACGGCATCATGAAGGAGATCTGTCCGGAGTTCAATGTAAGGAAGACAGCGTTCACCAGTGAAAACCGGACAACGCACTGGAAGAATATCTTCGATTTCAAGCGTCTCAAAACAAACAAGGGGAAGAAATTCGCTCGGATGATCGAAACAGATGGGGTAGCCATGTGTGTACACTGTCGGCGATTGAAGGCAGATCGTCCAGTTCCGTCCTCCGCTTCGTCCGTGACGAATTACGACGATGAGTAGGAGGCGGACCCAGCCACGCAGGAGGTAGAGGATACTGACTTTGTCGTTGGCGCGGACCCTGGGAATACGAATATCATAACCATCGCAGTACCCAAGCGTGCGGAGGATGGTAACGATCGCAATTTATGCCAGAAAGACATACATCAGTTAAACCTCTCACGAGCGAGATATCACCGAGAGTCGGGAGTACTTAATGCGAGGGAAAAATGAGACATGAAATGCAGGAATGCAAGAGCACCTTGAAGCTATGAACCAGATGACGAGCCGCGGAGCAGACTTTCAAGCTTTCAGGAATTCATGGAAGTTCGCGTTGCTCATTGGGATGCGCTGTGGAATGAGTATGCAAAGCCCTGGTGGGCTCGTTTGCGTATGAATCTATACGGTGGGAGGCAGCGGGCGTTCGCAAACTTTTTCAATCAGTTGAGCGCCTCGAATGAGGATGAAATTCAGAGGCTCGGTGCAGCGTACGGAGCAGGGCGCTGGAAGACCAAAAAGTGACTATGCTAGCACCAACGATGAGAACGTACAAGGAGTGTGCAAGGCGTTTCGTTACGATACCAATAGATGAGTTTCGAACATTTTATACACACCATGAACTGGGGTGTACACTCCAGAGAGTGGAGATGGAAAAGTTCCAGCGGAGCCATGAGGATATAAAAACGTACGGAGCGCTGACGGTAGAGCAAATGGAGAGGAGGGCGAGACTTCGAGGACTACTTGCATTAGTAAGTACAACCAATGATGGCAAGAAACGTATGGAATTCGTGAACTGTGACTTTAATGCCGCTATCAATATAAGGAAATGTGCGGTGCTGGAGACGAGACCTCCAGAGTTGACATGGGAGAATTTTGTGGGGCAACCTCTCAAAGTGGAATTATATGAGAAAAAATTGGAATCAGTAGTATGCGGCCGGTCCAAAAAGACTGCAAGGCGTCTGCACGTTACTAAGAGACGTCTTGTCTAGGGCGGGTTTCTCGCCACTACTCTACACTTCTGGTCGCAACGTTTGTCTTTTGAAAGGCGTTTGTTGTCGGTGATGGCGGTGTTGAGTACTAGAATTCCCCGTGTGAAAGCCAGGAGGCAGCTTTGTCAGGTTGACGTGCGTTTTCCCAAGGATCAGGACGCTGCGACTTGGACGAGTATTCAACGTCTCCTGGTCTAAACGTTGCGCACACGCACACGACGCCTCGCCGAGCTACCTTTCCTATGCAGCAGCATCTTCCCTAGAGTTTGCCGGGCTTGGGCTTTAATCAGGTGCGCTACGGCCTGAACGCCTTCTAATGCGGAAGAAGCCTACCCAGGGGGCGTACGCCTCTCGCACTGCTACCTCGGCGAGCGCAACTGCCGCTTGCTTTCAGGCTGCAAACTGCCACGGGGTAACGAGGTTGCCTGCCCTCGTCGTGCCCTGCCTTTATCGTAAGGATAATTCGATATCACTTCAGCAGCCAAGAACAAAAGGCGCTCATAGGAACCGGTGGGAAGTCTCTCCAGGCACTACCCGGGTCGACGCGCGCCGACATTCCCCACGAAAGCAGGGCGCACACACACGTACGCAGCACTGAAGCAGCTGGTTGTCTCGCTCTGGCGTTTGCAACGCTGTGATGCTCGGTTTTGACGGGTATCGCTCGACGGAGGCTGTGCAGCAGCCAACTGAACATGCGCATCGGGGCTCGTCGCTTGAAATCATGTCAAGGTATGCAAAAGTTTAGTGGACAGCAAGATCAGCGAGCATTCCTTCGACCTCGAAAATATATCTAACTTTCTGGAGACCCATGAGATTCATGTCGCTCCCTGGTTTACGAAAACGGACCTCTACCACTGTGTCTACTTGACGACAACGTATGCTCGCTTTCTTCGCGTTCATGGCACGCCCCAAACGTTCCGAATGCTTGGAGGTTCGCGGAGAACTCGGGCATCACCCTGATGATGTCTGCGTCGGTGCCCGGCGCCAGTCGCGCCTTGTCGAGGACGCAGCGCTCCACGTGCAGGCCTGCACGCGGCTCCGCTGGATCCATAACGAGGAACGCATCGATTTCCGGACAGTATTCCAGGACTAAGACATAGTGACCTTGGAAATTGGAATCATCTAAACTCCGAAACGCATGAAATAGTTGCTCCCGAATCCATGTGAGCACCTTGGATGACCATCGAACCGGTAACGAACAGCTGTACCTCAAGTGCCGCCTGTCGACGAGAACAATCCACACAGGACTGCTACCGGGCCTGACGCTAGCCTTCGAGACGGTCAAAGATGGGGCTTTATAGCCGCAGTCTGGATGTGGTGCCCGATACGCAGCAGGGATGAGCGCCATTGTCGGCAACAGCGTCGAGAAAACCGGTATCCCGAGTCGCTGTGCGAGCACAAAACGGCTTTGAACACGAGCCGCATCCGACTCAATCGCTTTACGATAGAAAGGCCAGTCTTTAAAGGTCGGATTAATGCCTGCGAAAGTAGTCCAGAAGGCTACGTTGAGGAAGCCAGTCTTGTGCAGCAGGAGAACGAGGTCGATCGTCCACGTAGACCTCGAGCCGGCGAGCTCCTCGAGTCTGGATCGCTCTGGGACAGGACGACAAAAGTATCGGAAAACGTTTTCTACACATGTGATGCCGCAATCCCAGTCCGCGCGTTGGGTCAGTGGAGCCAAAACTCGGTGGCTGTGACGCTGGCAGGTGCTCGCTGTTGCGAAGCGTTCGCGACCTCTGGCAGAAACGTTTCCGCTTCGGTTGCGTGCGGAAGTCATCAGCGTTTCGCCATACGGGGTATGCAGCGTGCTCCTGACCTGCAACAACTGCAAGGAAGCCGTATGAGCGTAGGCTCTATGACTTAAGTCTCAAGCTAAGGACACTGCGTAGCGCCACGTGACTCATGCCCGCTGAAATGCAAACGATGGAAAACGGGTTGTTTCGTGGCTGCGGGCAGCGACATCTCTAGTCGGCGCCAGCAAGAACAGAGCAGGTGGTGGGCTCTCTCTCTCTCTGGACGATGTCCGCAGCGGCGCTTTCGGCACCGTCATAAATGCAAACTGGTGGATCTTCATCCGGAGGATTTGCATAAGATGCCAAGTTCCTCGATGGTAAGCCTGGTTGTGGCTTCCGGAACACTGGAGCTGGGAGCGGAATCGTGGGTACTGAAATCGACGTCGGTAGCAATGGCGAGCTCGGGGAACGCCAGTCAAAGTGAGAGATCGGATGCCTCAGAAAAAGATCCATCAACGTGTTGAGAACGAAGCGCGGAATATTATCAAGCAGCTGCAAGATTGCTCTGCAGTACATGAATCAACAGTGGCGCTCGGTTCGACGTCCATAGTTACGGGAGGTTCCAAGCAATCATTTTCGTAGAAGAGACATTTTTGGGCAACCGCTGTGCACCTATGCGATGGAGCAATCTTGGCGCTCTGGAGCACACAGATGCTGCTGATGCTGCTCAAATGCTCGAAACGTTCAGACTTCTTTTCACGTGCTCGCGCTGCGCTGGCTCCGACGTTTTCGGCCAATGTCTTTAGACCACGCCCTGACCGTTTTGAAGATCCCAGTTGGTATCTTGCACTGCACAGCAGTCATTCCAATCGATGCCTACATATCCTTCGATGCCCTTGGGACTGAATCCAAGCGTGTGAACGGACTCGCCAGGAGTCCTCGAAAATTCACCTAAATGTGCGTATTTATGTTCATGTCCATGCGATTGCCGCTCAAAGCTGCTGGCTCCAGAGCACCTGCGCGCCAAGGAGTCCCAAACTGGTCTCGCTTCCACTCACAAGCTGTGCTGTATGTCCGCTATAGGAGGCTACGCTGGATCTGCCGAGCAACGCTTCCCATGGTGAGTACTGTTGTGCAGGTGGTAGCGCTTGGAAACTCCATACGAGCAGAGGACCTCCATTCGCCGATTGTTGGAACCATTCGTTCACCCGCGGGCGTCTGTCGGACTCAGGTTTTGTACACCATGAGGGTACGCCAGCTCGTTGCTGGACACCCGCATACGGCGTGTGAGTATCTGCTCATCAACTGATCACAGGGATCCTAATCGCTCCGCTGGACGCCCGGATGAAAGCAGATCTTCCCGATTCGAACACCAGAGGCAATTTCTGTCTGTGTCGGACGGGATATGCTCGACTATGCATAGACTCGCCCGAAGGTATATGAGACACGCGCGAGCTACCTCAATGATATGGATAGAGGCGCAGCGCTCAGCCGATCATCATATGCGAGCAAAAAAAGAATTCGAGCAGATTTCCAAGCATGGAAGCCAACGCAAGACAAGAACAGATAAGAGCGATCTTTTTAGAGCAGTAATCAAGCACTAGCAGATTTCCAAGCATGGAAGCCAACGCAAGACAAGAACAGATAAGAGCGATCTTTTTAGAGCAGTAATCAAGCACTAGCAGATTTCCAAGCATGGAAGCCAACGCAAGACAAGAACAGATAAGAGCGATCTTTTTAGAGCAGTAATCAAGCACTAGCAGATTTCCAAGCATGGAAGCCAACGCAAGACAAGAACAGATAAGAGCGATCTTTTTAGAGCAGTAATCAAGCACTAGCAGATTTCCAACCGTATGTTTTAAAGCAGAAAAAGTCAAGAGCGCCACGACGCCGTACATGCTCTCGCACGACCCAACCCCGAATCTGGATAAAGCCTCAGCCCCAAAGATCGTGCAAGTATTGGTACGGTGAGTGAAACGGAAACGTACTTAAACCGTGGAGGTTTGAGTATTAACCTATGTGCAGACGCCTCCCAGCTTTTTTCGACCGGAAGCCAGTGGTCAGTTTTGGTTTATCCAGGCACCATACGAGCATCAGAGGCTGCCCCATAACATTAGATTGCCTAATTCCTTCAGCACTCGTCTTCAGCACCGAAAAATCGTGTGATATTGATGGCAATGTCGGAGTCTCGGATCACGAACTCCTTGTGCGCATTGCCGCTGGTTGAACGCATCAATGCGAGGATTGCTAGAACTCGCGCGCTCTGTGCGACTACAGTCTCGTTATCGCCCAGTGGGGCAAACACCATTTCTTGCCTGTCCGCCCGCTTCTTCTTCGTCTTCGGCACTAGCTCTTCATCGCTCGATGCTCGGCGAGAAGAGCGTTTTTCCTTATTTTTACCGGCATTCGGCGACGTTGACCCCTCCTGGATCCCCGACATTCATGTCCATACTTTTCCCTTGGATTCTTCATTTCTTCAAACGGACACATTTCGAACACATCTGCTACAAGCCGCGAACATGCATTTGATAACACGCACCCGGATGCGGAACACCATTGAGGTGAACGACTTGAGTGAAAACGCTCACGCGGGACATCCGCCGAGGCGCTCTAGCCGACGCCCTCAGCGGTACGTCAAAGCCGTTCTTTCTCCGTGTTGCATCTGCACCAGCGGTGTGAGCGCTATCGGGAGTAGGCGCGGCAGGCACTCGGTGCACGATAGAATATATGGAACGACCAGTATATCCTAAAGGAAGTATGGGTCATGAAACATGAAGTTAGGGTTCATCATGATGGACACTTGCTCGATTGCCATAATCCATCCCCCAAACTGGAATCCCTGCTCAATGGAAACGTTTTGTCGAACAAAAGCAAAAGAATCTGCCGAGGCGCCCTCGAAGCGAGGCTCGCGTGCTGTGCCCTGCGCAACGTGTCCAGTGCGCCATCGTTCCAGATATCTCCAGATGCAGCGGTACTAGGTGTCGTTTTTATTTTGGCTAGAAACGGATCATGAACGCATGGAATCGCGTACGAGTCCTTCTTCCGTCGGTGGTCGTTTTCATCGGCGTCATTTGCTTGTTACTGGGATATGTACGTGAGAAGCAAACCACGTTAGCGTTAGCACCGGCTATTGCGAGCTCTGCAGCGCTCTCTGCAGTACCGCGGGCGTCACGGTTGCCGCTGCCGGTACGCGTCTCCGTGAGCACGCTTGCGCGAGCTTCGGAGGGCCCCGTCGAGGCACCTGCCAACCCGAACGATGTGGTCTCGGCTTGGGGGAACACAGAGCGTTGTGAAACTGTGGTAAAGCGAGTTTTTGAGAAAGCACGTATCGACCGAAGCTCCGTCGGGGAGAGCACCTGCGGTCTTTGGGGAACCAGGGCGCCCGCGTTAGACTCGGGCAGCCTCGAGTACGAACGCGTCCTACAACGCCTTGAAGCGGAACAGCAAGAGCATCTTGATCGCGCGCTACTCTACGCCTCCCTGTACCTGTTGCGTTTTTCGCAAGCGGAGAGACTCGGACAACGTCTGCACGCTTTACGAACGCTGCGGGAACTCTGTCACGCATGGCAGCACGCACTCCGTCTCGGGAATCTGGGGGCAATACCCCTGATCACACAAGCACTTGAGGATCCGAATGCGCTTATACGCCGCGAGGCAGCCTATGTGCTCGCATCAGCATCTCAGAACCACTACGAGTTCCAGCAGTTCGTGCGGCCAACGGCACCGGAGCTGCTGCGACATGCCGCTGACTCCACTGAATGGTTGCCTGTTCGAAGTGCTTGCCTACATGCTGCGCTGGCTATGGTTGAAAATTACCGCCATGACTACGGCGAAAGTACCACGGATTCCGCCCTGCGGATCTTTGAAGAAGCGTTGGAAATCTGCTCGAAGTTGTGCACGGCTGCAGTCCATGAACGAGCAGATATGAACCGCTTCGTTCGTCGCTCCATCACATTCATACGCTACTTGTTGTGCATCTCGTCTCGGTCGGGAGACGAATCCGTGTCGACGCTTTTCTTGCGAGCATTCGATCAATACGCTGAACGACACGCTGTGCGACACCGGCTCGAGCAGACGCTCCGTAGCGCCTGCGTTGCCTCCGATGCGAGACTCGAGCTCAGCGCGTTGATGCAGGTATTGCGCTCGACACGAATGCCTGCCCTCCCGGATGCAGCGATGCTGAATACCCTCGCTGGGCGAGGCGAGTTCACCGGTTGACCGATTGCTTCGCGTCGACTCTTGAGTCGATGCTCGTGAAGGCATCGCAGGGCCGCCTTGTAGCCTTATGGCGCAGGCACTGAACTTTGTATCCAGTCGGTTTCTGGATCGATGAAGGCTCTTCTCTGTATGAGACCGCTGTTCGGCATGTTAGAAGGAAAAGGCGACTGCGAACGAACTGAGGTCTCAAAGATGATCATTGGCCGCATACGTCCATCCGGGATACCTGGTTAGACTCATGTACATTTTACCCTGACAAATCTCGAGACTCGTGCGACGATAGCTGTGATGTTTACGTGCGTGCCAAGCTCCTTGTGACGAAATGAGCAGCAAATGCCTAGAAAGGAACGATTTCATCGCTTTCTGTTCGCTGGTGTCAGATCGATGCCTCGAACCGGAATCACCCACACACCCAATGACGATCGGCATTTCAGGAAAGTGGCTACCGTATTTGCCCACTCGCCTCAATATCTCACCAGTCTAGTACCGGAATTCCGAATGGGATAATGGTTCGATCCTTGCAACGAAAATGAGTATACAATGTGTATCCTGAGCCTACGACAGGTGTCTGATGCGATGTTAGATTCGCCATCGCAGCAGCAGCTGCTGCTGCTGCTGCTGCACAAGGTAGACACCGCACCGCTCTGTAGCACCTCTGTATGGGTTTCAGCTCAAGATGAAAGCTCGACGACTCTGCAGGCACCGCGCAACTGCAGGATATCGCTGTACGCTGGCGGTGCTATCGCCCCGGTGATCGCCACCGAGGCGCAGCAGCGGCTACCACCCTTGTTGGGTTATGATCGTCCTACCTAACCAGGACACTGCGAGTGTGTGATGGGTATCAGCGCCCCTTGAAGCATCTTTCGTGCCGCAGCACAGCATGAAATTCCGCCAAACATCATCAACCAAGCTTGCCTTTTAGGATCATGATTCGTTCGCAAGATTCTCCCTGTGTCGAGCCTAAAGCTCCACTTCGGACACCATATGGAGACAGACTGCCTTGAGCATGTCCATATGAGTGCGTCTGCTTGAGGGCGTCTGTCGTCGCCTGCCCCAGATCGCATCGGCCTTGGCGAGCCATCTGATGAACAGCCAGTTGGATAAGGAAACGTGGCAGCAACAGCAGCAGCGCTCGGGTGCTTTCAACGAAACCGAAAGCGCTTCCTTAACAAGCTGCGAGTCCATATCACCTGAATGGGTGTAAACCGACTGCACATTGCAACGCCTTGTATTGAATCGAGAGAGTTTTCGCGGTTCATCGGGAGTCAGCATGTGTGGTTGAAGCTCGAAAACCTGCAACGGAGTGGATCGTTCAAGATCCGCGGCATCGGATTGCTCTGCTCCGAGTCGCTTCGCCTCCAGCACTGCACTGAGATTATTTGTTCATCTGGTGGGAACGCTGGTCTCGCAGCAGCAGCAGCGGCTTCAGCTTTAGGTCTTCCTGTTCAAGTCTATGTGCCGGAGACAACGCCGGCGTACATGCGAGCACGTCTTCGCTCGGAAGGTGCAACGGTGCACGTTCACGGCAAAGTATGGGACGAGACCAACAGAAAGGCCCTCGAAGTAGTTGAGCGATCAAGTGGTGCACTTTATGTGCACCCTTTTGATCATCCGCTGATCTGGACGGGGCACAGCACACTCGTCGATGAACTCGACCAGCGTCCAGCCGCCATCGTCTTGAGCGTTGGTGGCGGTGGTCTCCTGCTTGGAGTCGTCCAAGGTCTGCAACGTCGCGGCTGGACGGATGTGCCGGTCGTAGCTGCTGAAACCGTGGGAGCGGCAAGCTTCGCGGCCACCTTCAACGCAAACGGTGTTTTGCAGCGCATTCCCACGATCGATACTGTCGCGAAAAGTCTCGGTGCATTGCAAGTATCCGAGGCCTGTGCGGAGCTCATCCGCAGCCGAGCGCACCCGCTCTATTCATATGTGTGTACAGACCAGGAGGCGGTTGAGGCGATGCTTGCTTTCGCGACCCTGCACCGCATGCTCGTCGAGCCGGCCTGTGGCGCCGCACTGACGCTTGTGACCTCCCCGCGGGGACGCGCTTTTTTGCATGAGCATATCGGTCAAACAGGCAATATTGTTGTTGTTGTTTGTGGCGGGAATATGATCACGCCAAGTATGCTCATGGAACTTGCAAAGGTCACAGGTGCATCTGGGGATTCCTGGTCAGCGATGTAGCGTGCTTGATGACGCTTGGATCGGAGGAACCTGGAGAACATGTTGTGTGGTTGCAGATGCCGCAAGGCGCTTCTGCGAAACGACCGATTCGGTTGCACCATGATCAAGGCGAAACGTTCGTGCGCTAACCTTGCAAATGGATGAGCAAGCAGGTGCGGCTCTCGGGTGTCTACGTCCGCTCTGCGATTCGAATGCAGACTCAGCACGCTGCATTCATGGTAGTATGGATAGAGCCTGAGCAGAGTGCTTTCGCGACGTCTGTTGGTCGTGGAGTTCCTGCAGAGGCAGCTCGCTGCTGGCCCCGAATAGCTTTGAACCATGCTTGAGGAATGCACACTGCGTTCCGAGATGCGTATGAGCGTCTGGCAAGCGACGCTGACGTGTGTCTCGGCTGCGGTGGAACCGTGTCGACACTGCGGTGCACGTCGCTGTTCGCACATGGGCAAAGAGAGGGTGGATAACCTCGGCCTAGCATGCGTTCTCAATGACACAATAGACTACCGTGAATGGACCTTGTTGTTGCCCCTGGTGTCGTTGTGAGTGCTGCAGCATTCGAATGATGCGCTGTTCGCGAAAACGCGATGCCATTCGCATCCGGTAATGTCGCAGTCGATATGCCGGTGAGTGCATTTGTTTCCGTTCGAAAGCGGACGCGGTGGCGCCAGCGCCTTAGTGCGACGCCCGGCGCTCTCCGCAGGCAAACCGCAAGCAGTGTTCCCGCTGTCGCATCTGACGCTTGACTGCTGATCGACGCTGCCTAGTTTTCAGTTCAGTGCGCGGGAACTCTTGGTGCATGGATTTGAACGATGATGACATGCCTCGGAATTCGACACCGTATTGGACGCTTCCGGAAACTACCACCGGTTCGGTCAACGAGCCTCGGAACGGCTACAGCCTCCTCGGGATCGCTGCACCTCGAGATGCTTCCAAACATACCTGATAGAGGTTGCGCATATGTTCTGGGTGCGCGTTCAGATGCGCAGCCGAGCGAGTCTGCTGACTCATGAATGAAACGAAGTAGGTCATTCGTTTTCGATTTTCCCTGCTGAAGATGATACTCTCGTGATTGCTCAGATGCGTGGCATACGGCGGCAGCAGCAGCAGCAGCAGCAGCGTCGAGACCTCGTTCTCTAGACTTGTGTCCAATGAAAATGGAAAAATAAACTGTTTACTCGGTTCGTGTTTGTCGATTTTCTTTTGGAAATTTTATTCGGATGCTAAGCTTCGACACTGAAAGTGCTGTCATACGGGCTTGTGGATTCTCACAGAACGCCAGGATGCTCGGTCGTCGTTTCCGATTGGCTGCTTTGACCTGCTGCCGCTGGAATTCGATACGTCACTGGAATGCAGATGATTCGCGACAACCTCGAACTGTTCTTCGTCCAATAAACGATATCATTATTCGATGCAAGTGTACGAGCGTCCGCTCCTCGAATTTCCTTCCTTGTGGCATGCCCATATCCTGCGTTCTTCATGTGATCGATCTCTCTCTGATTCAACCCATATCATAGGCAGAATACTTCGCAATAATGGATTGATGCGAAACAACTCGGTTTCGATCCTTGATGACTTGTTCGCAAGCTCATGCCGAATGTTCACTGTACCTACCATCTTAAATATGCGATTTCGTTCCAAATGCAGATGCTGCTGTATCTGGAGCCGTTGACGAAACGGGGCTCCACAACGCCAGCATACCTTTCGTGACACACGCCTCCGGTGGATCGTGTTTCTTTTGTTTGCGTAGATACTGGTCTTGGACTCGAGGTTTCGTCATCGCAACGATTGCTTGCAGTGGACCGTTCGATTTCTCTTTTTCCACAGCTGAGAGCGTAAATGGATCGAAAGTTCTCGTCTTCTACGTATCTGGATTGTATTTCCGGTACTTGTCCTATCCGGCGCATCATCCTGTTCGGTAAATCCTTTATTGAATGCAGCAGATTTCGCTTTCGCACATAGCGGACAGCAGACACATAGTGCGGATCACCCAGAAGAAGCCCTTGGTCTAAGGGTACAGCACCGAGCGTGGAAACGGAAAGGAGCATCGAGGAGAGTCTTCTGCACCCGACAACGGTATTTACGGAGCGAGGAAGCAAGCGTTCGGGCCTCACGGCGGGCGGCGGCCACAGGAGCAGGATGAGGAGGTGCTGTTGACGTATACGAAACACACGACCACAATCGACTTTCATTGCTGTGACAGACCCCATCGAGGCTGTATTTAGAGAAGATCAACATGATCTGCGAGGCTTCGATTGCAACCATTGCTTGTGCATGAAATGTATCGACAAGAGCTGGATGCACTGAGATAGGGACATGAACGCTGCCATCAACATCCTTCGACTGCTGAGAATGGAACTAGAAGGACAGAGGACAACGGCGTGTTCACAAGTGGAGATAAGCGAGAGGCAAAGGCTGCGATCTGCTGGTGAACATTTACCGAGAGTTTAGGATCCACGCCCGAATCGCAGGGCCGGCTTCATTTCTACTCTGACATGGGCGTAGACTACATGCCAATAGCGCTGTCCGCTGGGCGTGGCGTGTTGAACACCGCTACTCGCGAGCGATGAACAGATTCTCAACGGCAGTTTGCTTCACGTCATAGCAGACCAGCTACACGCACTATGGTTGCTGTTCCTTCAGCAGAGCAACAAGATTTATAACGAATGCAAACGATGCTTTCGAAAGACCGAGCGGATGCAAGATTCGTCAATCGATGACGATTCTGGTGCGTTATGCCGTCCTCCATGGATTCATGGCTTTGGATCTTCTTCACAGCGTGATTTCCTGTCGCAACAGGCGGTCTCCGGAAAACATCATGATCGTCGTGTTCTGGATACACGCCTGAAACAGGTGCCATTGTCCTCGGGCAAGGCGACTGCGCTGCATGCATTCTCGAGGAAAATGGGTATCTTGCCCGCGTCTACTTCACGAGGAGCCACAACTTCTCCAATCGGACGCCGTTTATCGATTCCCTGGACGCAAGTTGCAGCGTTCTCACCTCCCCGGATTCGATACGCAGTGCAGCGCGAGACATCAGGTCTACCAGAGGCATCGTTTGACCCTAACGACCTCTTTCCCAGAGGGCACGCTGTTCGTCGCCGTCTGGTGTGCACTGCGAATTGGCATGCACGGAGTCCGTCAACTTGCCACGAATATGCCGAATGAGGAAGCCTGAATGAACACTGCCCCAGTGATAGGCTGCATCGTCTCATGGTTGATTCGGAGCAAGCGCCGCACGTGAGTTTGCTGGAGCACTGCATTCGAAACTTCGTAAACGGATGCGCGCGGCTCTGGTCCTAAGCGGGCTGCCATCGACGCATTCTTCGATGCACAGCGGGGACGCTTTGCATTCACAAAGCCACGAATGAGCACTCGTTCACGCAGCCAGGTTCCCACTGCACAAAAAGGCGTTCCTGCATCTCTCCGAGACCGCGCCTGTGTTTCGAGAAGAGTTTCCGAAGAGACTCTCCTTGCTTGTTTTGCTTTCGATGTATCCGTGAATTTAAAGCTGCAGGTTTCCCGCCATGCGCGCACAATTTATCCCGTGAACAGGTACGAGCATCTCTGTACTTGGTGGACCATCGAAGTATTCACCTAGCTATCCTTTCGGGCGCAAGTTCTTGCCAGCCCACGTTTTTCATGACTCATGATCGGTGCGTTCAACCACATGCCCTGGTACGCCAACCTCGATTCCAGGAGATCCTGGATCGAAGCGTCACTATCGTCACACCATCACAGAGAGAAGCGCTGTGTACCGGCCCTGAACAGATTCAAACGCCATGAAGCATTCTGCGTCGAGAGCACAGAAACGAAATGCTACCTAGCAACGAGATCAGAATTTCTTTCCGTCTCTACGGTTGGCATTGAAAGGGGGAATGGTTTTCCGTATTTTCGAAAGTTTACATTTTTTAGGCAGAAGATCCAGCGAGCTGGACGGGTCTGCCAGGCCAGTGCTTCATGTGCCTCTGCTGGGACAGGTGCGGTGTCGAGACCTGAGCAACTCGTCCGCAACGCAGTTCTTTCCGGATTTCGGAGCTGGTAGAATGTGTCTGGGCGCTGCCCTGATTGCGATAGTCTGCTAGAATATCGCTTCGCGCTGCCGCAGGAATCAGGTCCGGCTGCGCAGATTGCTGGCTCCCAGTATGATCATGAATCCCAGTCCTGTGACTAGTGAACCACACCTCGATCCGACGCTCTCTGTTGTATGGTAAATATGCTCTGTCTTCATCTCACATCTGCAACGTCGCTGCAAGGACTATGGCAGGTGCAGCAAGGCGGGTATGCGGCGCACTATAGAACATACAACACGACCAGTAAATCCGAGATCAAGTCTAGGAAAATAAACTTGAAGGTAAGGTGCAACATCACTGACGCTTTCTCGTTTACCATTATCCATCCCGCAAACTGGAATCCCGTATCAACGGAAACGTTTTGTCAAACAAAACAATTGAGGTCGTCTTGCCGTCGCTGATTCGGAATCGCAAGCGACGCAAGCGCCGACCCATTTCGCTAGAGCGCTTATCTTTGCAAGCCTTGTGCGGTCTGTTTTCAGTTGGAAGAGCGTTTGGCAGCGAACTCGTTCTATCCGTCATAGGAAGCACCGCTGCGCAGAAGACTGACCAAAGTGTGAACGGCGAGTTCGCACTGTCGGAAGCCGTCGGGTCACATGCGAGAAGAGCAGACTACTGGCACCGCGCAACTATCCGAGGAGCAGGTACCCTCGAAGAAGAATCGTTATCGGAAACCAAAGCCATGGGACTCGGACGATATAGATCACTGGAAAGAAGATCCTTTTAGTGAAAAGGATTCCTCAGGGCCTTTTCTTGAAGAATCTTCTTTCGCGACGCTTTTCCCGGCATACCGGGAGCAGTATCTGCGTCAAATATGGCCACTCGTGACACAGCATCTGCAGAAAACAGGTATCGCCTGTGAACTGAACCTCATCGAAGGCACTATGACCGTCCGAACAACGCGCAAGACCTACGATCCTTTTGCAGTTTTCAGAGCGCGAGACTTTATCAAGCTGCTTGCGCGCTCTGTGCCAGTACAGCAAGCAGCGCGCATCCTGTACGACGAAAAGCTGTACTGCGATATCATCAAAATCAGTGGCTACGTTCGAAGTCGGGATCGTTTTCTTAGACGTCGAGAGCGACTAATCGGTCCGAACGGCAGCACGCTGAAAGCGATCGAGCTGTTAACGAACTGTTACGTGCTCGTTCAGGGGAACACGGTTGCAGCGATGGGCGACCACAAGGGTCTGAAACAGGTGCGCCGCATCGTCGAAGAATGCATGCAGAACGTCCATCCCATATATAATATTAAGAGACTGATGATCAAACGCGAGCTTGCGAAGGACCCAGAGCTTGCGAAAGAAAACTGGGAACGCTTTTTGCCGCAGTTCAAGAAACGAAACCAGAAACGGCGCAGAGGAAAGCATCAAACTGATCAACAAGAGGGCGGGAGTAAGGCTTATGAGCCGTTCCCGCCTCCGCAACGACCGCGCAAGATTGACCTCATGATCGAAAGCGGTGAATACTTTTTGACAGAGCAACAGAGAGACCAAAAGCGGAAAACGGAGCGGGAACGAAAGTCGGAAGCGGTAGCACTAGAGCGTCGGAAAGAGCGGGCCAAGGTTTGGGATGCGCCCTCTCACGAACAAATGGCCCAAGCCCGGGAGAAAAGACGCCGCCTCCTGGAGCAAACATCATCCGAGGCTGTCTGAGCAACGCCAAGTCACGTCGAGGGTCCGCGGCGACGCTATCATCCGCGAGCAGCACAAGTGCCAGACTCTTGTTGGTTTCATTTCCTCGAAAAGTTTATCGAAAGATACAGAGAATTTATTCCTGCTGAAACTTTTTGGTACCCTTCTTCAGTAAGGCCTTGTGAATATGGGGAATCACGCCACCGCCAGCGATTGTTGCCTTCACCAGTTGGTCCAGCTCTTCGTCGCCCCGAATAGCCAGCTGCAAGTGCCTTGGCGCAATCCGCTTTTGCTTCAAGTCCTTCGACGCGTTTCCGCTGAGTTCCAGAATTTCTGCTGTTAGGTACTCCATGACGGCGGCTAGGTACACGGAAGCAGTAGCCCCGACGCGTTCCTGTTTATGAACGCGCTCCTTTAAGTAGCGGTGCACACGACCAACAGGGAACTGTAACCCTGCTCTTGCAGACCGAGACATGATAGATTTTCCTGGAGTTTTCGCCATTCCGGAGGGTGTGAAGCTCTTGAGTGAAGCGCGCGACGCGCACGGTACGTACCGCCGTCTGTAAACGAACTGCACGCGAGGCTCGAACGGACGTTCGTGCGTAGCGAGCGCCACCGTGTGGTGCGCTGCGATTCAAAATTCAACTGGGGCAGCAACCTGGGCAGCCATACGGGAGCGCGCTTCGCTGGATACAGTTTCTCATTGGGATGCCTCGGGATCGCTGAACGCCTGAGACGTTGAAGCAGACGCTTCGGATGCACGAGAGCTGTCGCTTATCTGGGCTCAAGGAATGGTGCCTACGCAGACGCTGCACTATAGTGATCCGTGTAGAGTAGTGTTTACTTGTAGAAGAGGAGCAGCAATTCCTAGTCTTTTGGGGAAAGTTCAGGCAATGATCGGCTCTTCGTTGCCTGGACAAGCACCAGCTAGAGGCGTGCAAGTCGTGCTGCGAAGCCGGAATTCGTCTTCAGCCCCGACTGCGACGGCGTGAGCAGACAAACCTTCCGGAGACGCGTGACGGCCCATGGACGCACCGCCGCCTCGTTCAAGACGAAGCTTTGGCTTCAGATGTACCCCGTGGCTATCTTTAACGCGGAAGAAAGGCTGCGCTGTCGGGCGGTGTGGCGGCTTCAGCATGCGGTGCCGCTCGCACCGTCTGGGCAGTCCCCGGCCCGATCTTTCGTCCGACCTGAGATCTACGCCTTGAACCAGAATCCCTCGGACGTACGACTAGTTTCGAAATCCAGGTTTGCGATGACCGCTTCGATCGCTTGGGTCCAGTGGTGGAGCTCGAGCGCGTGTGTATGTGCTCATGTCCGTTACCGACGTTTCACCGATGATCGTCCAATAGGATAGCTCGATGAAGCTGGCGACCAAAAGCAACCGCGCATACGTTGTGAAGGACATGGCAAATGCACGCAGCGCGTCTTTGCTGAACTGTTCGTGACGCTGGCAGACCGGTAGCCTTTCCTGTGACAGAACTGCGATGTTACGTGTCTTCTTGGGTAGCGAGGAAGCCTGCTACGCAAGCGCACTGCAGGGTGGCTGTTGGCGTGCGTCCTGAACCCAAGCACGCTGCTGGGATGATCAGCTCGTCGCTTGGCATCGAAGCAGACGCGCCTCGCCGACGCTATGAGATAGCATCGCAGGTTTTGTTCTAAGAGACCCGAGCTGATGCGCCCAACTTTGCAATGACTTGCGTGCCGTGTTCCCTTACCTTTGGCCAAAGGGCGAACACTTGCGACATTCTCGCACAAGGCAGGTGTATTCAGTCTGCTGGTGGCTATCAGAGCACTAACCAGTAGCCGCAAGAGTCAAGATTCTGCAGGCTCTGCGCTTCACGGGCGCATCTACTCGCCGCTGATTTCGCTAGACGCATGCGTCCAGCTGGAATTTGCGCAGCGCTGCGGCCGGTCGCTGTTAATCGAGGCCCTTCGGTGGAAAGCACTGCCACTCGACGGATGCTGGTGCACGCGGAAGCACCTGGCATCCAGAACACGGTTCGGCGGTGCCCGTGGCAGTGGCGGACGTGGCGGTAGCCCGTGATGATACCCCCCGCGCCCCCGGCACCTTAGAGGTAACGAGCCCAATCGCTGAACGCGAAATGCATCACAGTGCACGCTCAGGTCCCGCTGCTACAGAGCGATCGAGCTGGCACGCGAGCTATCCTGGGTAGGGGTTTGCTGATCAGCAGGGCGTCTGCTGCGGTCGACATTCGAGCCAGTCTCAACAGTGACCAACTCGCAAGTCGTAAAGCCATTCGTGAACACCCGTACGATGCAGCGTGCGAGGCCTGCATCGCCCTCATCGTGTTGCGCTGCCTATACAAACGAGCAAGGCCTTCTTCATCCACGAATGCCCAGCTCGAGGCGTCTCGAGTCATCTGTGGCATTGAGCAAGTGTCTGGTGGACCAGCGAGCGCCACGGCGACGCACTCCAGTGCCGATGAACGCTACACACTCCAGATTCGAGCCAGGAAACAGGTCCGCTGGTGTGTCTCCAGCATCACCGTAGGATCGTTTCGATCATGGACTGCGCTTGGTCATAGTATCCGCCACCAAACAGGGCGCCATGATTCAGAATATGGTAAAGGTTATAAATCACACGACGTTTCTCGCGGTAACCTTTTGGCAAGGGCCAGCTAGCGTCATAGGCCTGGTAAAATGCACGAGGCAGGCGGCCAAAGAGCTCAGTCATGGCGAGATCCACTTCGCGGTCCCCATAGTAAGTTGCGGGATCAAAGATGACGACCTCATTCTGGTTCCGCAACGTCGCTACGTTGCCGGTCCACAGATCGCCATGCACCAGGGAAGGCGTCACCTGGTGCTGAATTTCATGCTCCTGTAGGACCGAGTGCACTCGTTGCAGAAGCGCATCTTCGTTACGCAAACGTCCGCCTTGGCGAGACCGTGCCAGCTTGAGCTGATAGCGAAGGCGATTCTCCACGAAAAAGTCGGCCCAGCTGTGCATCCAGGTATTGAGCTGGGGCGTCGAACCAATAGTGTTTCCGCGGTGCCACCCGTACCCGCGGCCACCGGAAGAGCAACGATGCATCGCCGCAAGCTTCTCGCCAAAGTCTCGATAGACAGCCTCGTTACCGATTCCGCCTAGCTCGAGGTATTCGAGAACGATGAACGACCGTTCTGCGGTGTTTCCATAGCAGATCGGCGCTGGTACCCGAACCGTCTCGGACTCCGCCATAGCCTGAATGCCTTCAAACTCAGCACTGAACATGGATACCGCCTGTGGCTCACTAAGTTTCACAAAGTAGCGCTCGGTAGAGTCGTTCCGATTCAAAAGCTCCGCGCTCGTCGACCAGCCGCTACCCAGTGCACTTGCGCTGCGAAGTTCGCCCTGGAAGCTTCGCTGCAACGCTGCAGCGACACTTTCAGAAACCGCTCGAGAGAGCTCGCTGGTATACAGTGATCCCATGGGCCAGTTAGCGTGCGGTTGGCTGTACTGGAGCAGCGTCCTTTTTCGACAGCGTACTAGTGACACACAAACAGAACTCACTACACCGACACAGCGAATGCCTTCCAAGCGCCAAACGCTGTATAGGCGGTGTTTAGGAGTGGCGAGCGGTGCGCCGCCCGCAACTGACTCTGCGTCTGCCCAACAACGTGCAGACGCCTCCTAGTCTTTCTAGACCGGCCACCTATGAATGGGTTCAACTTCTTCCGGTATTATTCGACCTTGAGAGGTTCCTTCACAGGGTAAGTTCGCGTCAGCTCTGCGGGTCTCTTCTGCATCACCGCATATCTCCTTCTATTGATAGCAACGTGAAGGCCTCGATGCACAAACTCCATGCATACATCACCGCTGGTTGAATTCATCAGTGCAAGGATTCCTCGACGGCGTGCCCTGTGTGCCACTACAGTCTCGGTATCGCCCGTCGGGCAAACATCTTTTCCTGACCATCTCGCCTCTTCTTGTTCCTCGTATCACTTGCTCTTCTTCGCGCGAAGAATCGGCGAGGAGTTTTTCCGTTTTTTTTCCGGCAGCCGGCGATGCCAGCTCTCTAGGATCCCCAATTTGCGTATTGAAATTTTTCCCTTACATTTTTTCTTCTTCGAATGAGCGCACGTCGAACGCATCTGCTATGAACCACGAAAGAGCATTGAATGTCAAACACCAGGAAGTAAAACACATTCGAGGTGAAAGACGTGAACAGGTTGCATAGAGGGCGCTGGGCGCAACACCCGTGCATGAGTCGCACAACTGTACAATCGTGTATGTTTAGGAACTATTATGTTCTACGTGCTAGGCACCGCCGCCGTCGCCAGTGTGCGCATGCCGCAACGCATACAATACCTCCGCGGGGTATGACGCTCTCGAGCAGCGCAATGCCTATCGTCGGTGCTCGCAGTGGACGCTTTCGACTGAAATGCGGCGCATCCTACGAGGGCCTGAATTCGTTTCCGCATAGGCGTATCGATCCGAGTCTACAGCGAGTCTAGCTTCTCTTCCAGGAGCGGTAGGTCGCTGGACAATGCACTCTCGACGCTGATCATGCGTGGCTCTGGTGAAAAGGTGTATGCGACCTGGGAGCCTGCCTCAGAGGGAACGGGCGATGTTCCCACTGAATTTTCTTCATCAGGATGCTGTGGACGCAGAGGAGCACGGTCTGCTTCGCAATGCTTCTGCTGGGCTCACCAGCACGAGTCACATCTTCGAGAGGGTGCTCAGTGTGCACCAGTGCCGCCCAGCTCAAACAATTGAGTTGCTCGCTATGATTTCACGGGTTCTGGGGATGTAGCCGGTTGCGGATAGCTGCCTGTCGCCCTGTGGGCAACGATCTGCCTGCAATCCTTCCGAGTCATCCAGAAGCAACTGCTGCATTGGCGCTGTATCATGTTCAACGCTACATTTGAAGCATTCATCGAAAATCTCTCGTTCCGCACCAGGAAGGCAATCGGATAGCGTTCCGTTGCACAAGCCACGCACTATGTCGCCATTCGGTATCTACAGCCATGATGAACGTCGCCATATGCTGCTCACTGGTAGCTGCAACGCCATGCTTCCAGCTCAAATCTGAAGAACCGTCAACGAGGAAGGCGCTGTTACTGCCGCGATCCACTGCGGAAGCGCAGTGGACCAAGCCACGTTGTCTATGGGCCCTCGTAACTTACACGCTGCGAAGGCGCGCACCTCGGTCTTTGGCACTGCCTGAGCAAGCTCCCATAACGCTAACCGCCCATCCATATCGGCGGTTGCCAGGTAGTTCGCTGAACTCGGTGACCAGCTGATGGCGTTGACAGAGCCAGTGTTGCCACCAACATACGCCATAGGCACTGCTGGCATGCGGATATCAATAGCGACGGCGTACCGGCTTCGGCTGGGCAGCGTCAGCAAGTAGTGACTGTTCTGTTTGCTCCACGTGACTCGTAAGAGTGGGTTACCCGTTGGCGACTCATACAGCACCGTCGAATGGTCCAGCGAGCGTAAATCGAACAGACGAACGGAACCATCCGCGCCACAGGTAACGAAATGATGGGCAGTATTCTGGTCGAAAGAGACATCGTAGACTGCATTGTCGTGGGCTATGAGTCGCGTACGCATACGACCGAGCTCGGGGTCCCATACAGCTACGGTGGTGTCCACCGAGGCTGTCGCCAGCGCGCTCCGATCAACTTCGTTCCAGTCCATGGAGGTCAAGGGTGCAATCTGCTCGGCACGCTCGTTGGGGGCCAGGGTTCGCAGAAGAAGCATATGCTCCTCTGTTACAGCCCAGAGGCGAAGCATATCACTTGCAGAGGCGAGTACAACGTTCTGGGTGCGTGCTAGCGAGTGTTCATACGCAGGCTCCCAGAGAAGCTTCGTGCAGGGAAAGACGATTGAGCACTTATGTCGCGATTGGAAGCGTCGGATCGTACCCCTACTGCCTGGAACAAAGTCAAGGATCTCAATGTAGTTGTTGGGTCCTTCTTCGATGAAGCTTCCTACGGCGAGTCGTGCGACGCCCTGAGCCGACGACGACGCACACCAGCCGACGGCGTAGAGGGGCCATTGAGAGTCCCACTCAAAGGTTACTTCAGGAAAGCGCTCTCCACCGGCACGTTTCAGCTCTTGAACAAGATCGCCGGACATGAGAAACAGCGGTAGCACCCAAGGGTGCTGGATACGTCGACACCTGCTCCGTATTCGAACAAACGCTACTGGAGCAGTGGTATCGCCGTTGGCGCGCAGTATCCGCACCTGACGCGTGCACTGCATGCCATGCAGTTGTGCAGGTCTGTGCCGAGCATCGAGGTTTTCGGTGCCACAAACGCTGCGGCAAGCGGCATTATCATGGTGTTCAGGTGAAGATGTGCGCATTTCTTTTTACTGCAAACGATGCGTGAGGCATTCTCGATTTCACAAACACTGATATGCAAGGCGGGACATGCTCATCGACGAGAGCAGATACGACAGTATCCATCCGCCTCGCAAGGAGCCACCCGAGAACGCTATGCGGCGTCAAGACGTCGAAAACGAACACTCATGTGGCTTGTCTGAGAACGTGCCAGCGTCTTTTCCAGATGAGGGCATTGGTGCGCCTCTCCATGAACGGATCCGAACTCGGCAGACGAGAAACGAGTTGAGCAGAACGGAGCCACAACTTTCCCCCAGTCTGGTCGGATGCTACCACCGGTAAAACGTTCTTTCGCATAGCAAGCACCTTTCGGAAATTCTTTGCGTCGGTATCGTTTTTTATAAGAAAAGAGCTGTCGTCGGTACGCTCTCCACCGAGCCGAACAACGTTCGGTACCAGGCCATGCAACTCACGTTTCTCTGCATACGAAAGGACCACACGCTCGGCTGCTTACATGGCCCTACTCAGAGTTTCCGTGAGTCAGACACCCTTCGACGCAGAGTCCCATCCCGGACCTGTTTGAGGCCTCGCAGTCGTCGAGTCGCAGGCGTTTCCGACTAGCCAGCGCGTGCTCGCGCTAGTAGGTGCGCAGCGATCCAGTGCGATCCGATGCGCTGCTGTTCTTCCGCTGCGCTGAGCGGCTTGCGAACTCCGCGCTGGGCTGATGACCTATGCACTCGACCTGGGGAGCTCGTGGGACGGTTTTATCGTAATCGGTACACTTGTGGTCCAGTTCATTCTGCGTTGCGAAGCAGACCGGTCCAAGGACGAGTTTGCGAAACAAGTCGAGCTACTGAGCCTCGTCACTGCTGGTGCGGTGCTCGTTTCCGCATTCAGGCGCGCTGCTTGTGAGCCCTGCCACCGCAAGGCCGCTACACGACGTATATTGGACAGCGCATCAAGTTCTCTGGACGCAACGGCTAGCGAGCATAAGACCAGCGGTACTGGACAGACTGCGGTGCGAGCACGGCAGCGCTTTCGTCGAGCACGAGACCAAGGGCTCCTAGTTGGACTTTTCTTGCCTTTTCTCTGTATCCTTGGTGCGTTGCGCGCTAACCTGCTGACTCCAGCCCAAGCGGTGCACTCGCTGAGCCTGGCTTTCTGTCAGGCGTGGTGCGCAGCCTGGACCTGGCACCTGGTTCCAGAGGAAACACCGGCACCAGCTGCCTCGGGAGACCGCGCTTTTTGTCGAAAACGCCGCCCTGTTGGTACCGCGCTCTTGTCAAAAGTGCCGCCTCTGGAGCTGAACTCGGATAAAGAAGGCGCCGGGCTCTGCTGGGCTTTCCTGCTGGAGCTACTCTGGCTGCATTTGGTACCTCTGGTCATTCTGAGACGGCTCAGCGGTACGTCTTGGATGCCCATCTGTACAGCGACCGTAGCGACGCTGATCGTCCGCAAGACGCTCGCAAGCGATGCCTTTGCTGGCACGTTTACGTACGGCGAAGCACTCCTGGTATCGTTCCTGGTGACAGTGGCTTGGTTTTCGCCTTTTCACATGTTCCCGACGGCACTCGGGTCTTGGCATGTAGTAGGAGTACATCAATCACACCCAGCGGTGTGGCAGGAGCACAGCTGCTTTTCAGTTGAGAAGCGCCTTGTGCCGGCAATGCACTCCGAGTTAGCCGCCGATGTCAAGCGCAGCGGCGTTGAAGCGATCCCGCTGTTTCACTTGTTCAAAGCGAGGCGCATCTCGGCAGCGTCATGTACTGAGGCTTGCGGTTGCGACGCACAGCCACCAAGGCAGCACGGGAGCCCCGGCACGCTGCAACAGTCGCGTCACATATCGCATGCTTGTCCGTATCGTCGCCTCATGCAAAGGTATCTGTTGAAGACCTCGGTAGAGCTTGCCACCGCAGGTATTTTGTTTGTGAATCACTGGCACCGATGGTTAGCGGGCTGGAACCAGGGTCATCGCGCACGCGCATCAAGTTGCGGTGCAGTGGGCATTGCTTTAAGGAGCCAGCAAGTGAGCGCTGTTCGCAACCTGCTTCGGCGGTTCGCTCGTCCGCTTGGTCTGGCCTTGCCTCTGGCACTGATCCTGCCCTTGAACTACTTGATGGCGCGTCGGACATTGAAGCGTTTATCGAGCATGAACTCGGGCTCTTTTAGCGACTGCACAGACGCAGATGCTGCGGAGCCGTTCCGCTTGCTATGCAGCTGGATGACCCGAGACGTGTCGATTATGGTGCTCGTTCTCTACTGGGCTGTGACGCTTGCGGTAGGCATCTTCGCTCTAGGTCCGCATCGTTGGAAATGGCGACGCATCGTTGCCCGCAAGTACTACCATTTGCTGGCGCTCTTGCTTTTTATGCCGGTTATCTTGCGGCAGGATCCGCTATTATGGCAGTTTCTTTCCTTTGCTCAGACAGTAGCCTTGGCGGTGCTCATTGCCCTGGAGCTAGCCCGAATATCGGGTACGAACGCTGCGTTTCCCTTGGAGAGGCACTCGCCGTCAAAAGCTGCTTATTTGGTCGCTGGAACTTCAATGCACCAGGTATTCGACGGTGGTCATGATGATGGTGTTTCTGCTGCAGCCAGCGGTGATCGAACAACTCCCTCCATGGATGCATCTCTGGGTGCGTCTGGTGGCACGCAGAGTCGCCCCAGTTGCGACGTAACTCGAGGCCGCTCCTTTTACGAATCTGTTCATCAATTCATGACGACACTGGTCGACGAACGTGACCAGGGGAGCGTCATCGTCAGCCACCTCTATCTGCTTCTGGGATGTGCTGCACCTGGATGGCTTCTCCTGGGGCTCCTCGAACGATTTTCGGCATCGAATGGCTCCTGGACGAGTTTACTGACAGACTGGAGCAGTGGTCTGCTTTCGCTGGGTGTCTTCGATACTGCCGCGTGCATTCTGGGCAGTCGCTTTGGGAGACACCACTGGCCTCATAGTCGCAAGACAATCGAAGGCAGCTTGGGTGGCTTTATAGCTACCTGGCTATGTCAGTTGTTGCTGCAGCAGTGGCACGCACCGAATGTATTTCATGTCAACTGGACAGCACTTGCGCGTTTCTCCGGTGCTGTGTTTCTCTGCACAGTATTTGAGGCACTTACCGCACAGAACGATAATCTGGTGCTACCAATGTTCTGCTTCGCGGTTCTAGGGCTGTTCGGTTGAAGTCGTGTCTCGTGTACTGGACAACGATTACGCGTTTCCCAGATGCTCTGTTTCTCTGCACAGGATATGAGACGCTCACTGCGTAGAGCGCCAAATCGGTGCAACCGAGGGTCTGCTTCGCACTTTTAGAACTGTTCGCGGGAAGTTATCCATCTGCGACTTGTGTCCCGGTGATCGAGTCTCGCACGATCGCTCGTGGAGACTGAGTTGGAAATCAACCCCTGGAGGCCTGCTCTGCGAAGGGCTCAGCCAAGTGCATGTTCTTTCGCCTCAGGATACGATCATAAAGCTGGGATGTTTTCGAGCATAGTCCATAAAGGATGCGTGATTCGGATGCGTCTCTGGATGGAATTGGTCTTTCGAAAGGGACCCAGTGTGATCGGCGCCTTATCGCTGCCGACAAGTTTACCGACATCGATAGGAGCCTTCAGCTCGAGTCTCGGTCGCTGCGCGTGTTTCTCCTGGTTGCGCCAGCAGAGCGCTCGTATCTCTTCAGCGTATACGCGGATGACGGCACGGGAGGTTCCAGATGTGCTTTGCTCGGAATCCATGTGCTTCTGACTCCAGTACGACGGAATCTGCATTGTTCACGGTTCCCGTTGTTCTCGACACGGTATTTCACTGTTCGTGTAGCGGGTCATCCGCGATCTCCGAATGTTCGCCTTTTTCCAAGCCAAACAAGGTCTATGGAATACCCCCGCTTCAAACATCCTGTCCCAAGGTGCAATGAAGGGTCTGATTCTCGATGAACTGCCCCCTGGAGACTTTCGGTGGGATCTTGTGCCGTCCCTGAGGCGCCAGATGCAGCAGCAGCTTCTTGCGCGAAGTTTCGTTTCCTGTATGTGCAAGCGTTCATGAATTGGTGCAACGAAATAACGTCGTGCGGGTGTGTGTAACGTCGCCAGCGAGACGACAAGCTTTGCGACGGCACATAGCCAGCTCTTAGTGCTAGATACTTTACGTGCGTCGAAGCGTTCACAGCCGCCTTGCCGTGCGCCCATTAAACTTTGGTGCGTTCATGAATACCGCACCCGAAGCGGCACCACTGCATATCGAGAAGGGCTGGATTCATGCATCCCTTTTCAGCGCTCCGTTGGGATCATTGCAATCGATTTCGACGATTCGCTGCAACGTTGTTCACACTCTTTCAGCCTAGCGTTGTGCCTCCCATCTCGGGGGCATGCGCGTGTGTACTGTGGTCAAAAATCGTCGCATGTACGCAGCGTTGGTGTTCATCTACAGAATGAAGTGCGTCGACTCTAATGCAGACACCTTGCTTATCGGGTAACCGAATGTTGCTCTGTGGCCAGTCATGTGGAGGTGCGCACGCAAAGCTCGAATCGTGTGCAGTGAACAATGGGCACAAGAGGCACTGCATTTTTCCTGACATACGAGCGCTATCATGCGGAGTGGTTCCTTGGCTCACGAGCGCAGTGTGCACCATCAGCACTAGGGAGCATTCGGCGCGCGTTCACTTCGCTGCCGTGTCACCCGCGACCGCCAAAATGCCGGTCACGACAGCTCTCTATGCAGGGCATGTGTTCGAGCACGCGCCAGCTCCGCTGTCAGAGCTTCGTACTGCAGTCTTGTCGCCTGGATTTGTTGTCGAACGCGTTCGCGGGCCTGCTGGACTTTTCGCAGATCCTCTTCCTCGACCTGATGCAGGTCACCACCAAAGAGCGGCATAAGATCACCCCAACAATCCGACGGCATCCGCGCTACATCAGAGCGGTGGAGTGCGCGTTCGACTTCAGGCGCTGGCTGTGAGAAAACGAGCACATCGAGATGCTCACTCACGACGGGTTTCTCAGTTAATTCCTGCCCCACTGATGGAAAAAGCCGAAGCGGATGATACATTTCCACCGGTTTATCCGGATCAGAAATAGGAAAGAGCCGTATAATAACCTCAAACTCACCCCAGCCGTGTTCCGTGAGGCAGAACGGTGGCTCCTTCACCACGCGCACCGGGTCCGCGAAGGACTCGTGCAGCACGAACTCCACTTTTTGGATGTAGAGCGAGAGATCCTCGAGCGGGTCACGCGCACCACGCACGTAGACCGTCCAGCGGTGGGTTTTTGTCTGGGGCGCTCGCGGTCCTAGCCAAAACGCTATACTGCCGTGGACGAGGCGTTTTTCGTTCAGGGTGTTCTCTGCAGAGCCATCAGTCGTCGGAGCAGGTCCTACAAGCATAGAAAATACGTTTCAGCTTTTGTAGGCACCAGGCCGCACAACATAGAGGAAAGCGTATCGCCTATACGAACCCAAATGGCATCTTTGCTGCGACCTGACGCACGCCGCTCGGTATCCCGCAACGTGTACCTGGGCGAGATGCAGTCGCCGTTCGCGTGCAGGAGGAGGAGGTGGTGGTGGTTGCGGAGACAGCACGCTATACTATTCAGGTAGGTAGGTACGCTCTCGGCACACCGGGAGATCCAGAATGCGTCGAGGCCATTGCTGGATATGCCCATCTTAGAACGAAAAGAGAAGGACAGCACGCTATACGATTCAGGCAGGTAGGTACGCTCTCGGCACACCGGGAGCTCCAGAATGCGTCGAGGCCATCGCTGGATATGCCCATCTTAGAACGAAAAGAGAAGGAGTTCTTCTTGCGAACACCAGCGAACATGCTAAAGTTTCGGTTCAGTTCCACTATGATCAGCATAAGCCTGCGCGGGCTCTTTCCTGCGACTGCTTTCTTCCCGATTCCTTTATTTCCAGCTTAAAGTGCATCGGTCTCTCATGTGCTGCCAGCACCGTTGTCAGCAGTTCAAGGTTCTGGATCCTGGCGTTGGAGTCTCGATGACGCTATTGCCAGCTGTTGTCGACGCATTTCATGCACGGGCAAAAGTTGCGATCGATGCAGTACGTACGATTTTTCATCTCCACCGTATAAAGCCTCGGTGCGCCGTTCGCAGCCGCTACACTTGACAATCGTCAGGTGTTGCCGTATTTCCACTGCACATCCTCTTGCTCAGCGGGCCGCATGTGGCGCGTGAACGCTTACTTCATCGCTTGGCACATGTCGTTGACGGGTCCAGAAGGCCCTCCTTGATACCTCCCTGGCTTTTCCCGCCATATGCCGCATGCGACGATCACGGGCTTCCTCTGGGCGTTCCGGTGGCGAGTACTTTGTTCGCAACACAGCCACGCGCACGCTGTACGATTCGGTAGAAGAGTTTCGGAAGGCGATTTCGTCCGTGCGAGAACGAGACCGAGGTAGAAAGTCGAGGTCAGACAACGTGACGAGATCATTCGATCCGGCTGCGCTTCGAGCTTTCAGCGGCGATACGCGACTTCCAATGGACATGATCCCTGCGATGACTGAATTCTGAGTGCGACACTCCTTTCCATGGAAGCAGAAGCGCCGAAAAGCCTCGGATGGCGTATCCTGTAAACGGTACCATGCTCATGTGGAATCCGGTTTGATCGATAGCGAAGAAAAACGAAGGATTCGTTTTTCGAACGGAATCGATTATTATATGACGTGATGATTTCAGCGGACATTCGATGTGAGTTTCTGGAGCAGTCGTCAAGCGACCACGTCGAGGTTTCTTTTCGTCAGTATAGGAGCGTGAATCGCTGCGCCTGCGACTTGCCCAGATCTTAGCGATGAAAAACTTGAAGCCTATTTGATTTGCGCATGTCACCTGTGAGGACGGAGACGCGTGGAGGATAACGCGTTCTGGTAAAATAATGAGGCAAGTTATTTTGCGAGTCCTTGTTCACGAGCGATGCAGGTTATCTCGATTCGTACGACGGTACGAGTTCTAGCGGCAAGGCGTCGAAGAAGCCTCCCCGAAAATACGACCGAGAATGCTGAAACCACGCATGTATCCGTTCGTCTTTATTGATGTTTTTCGATTCCCGAAGTTGTCCATTTGAAACCAAGGATTCCTCGAACTCGTACCCTCTCTGTGCCACTACAGTCTCATTGTCGCTCCGTCAGACAAACACATTTTCTCGGCAATCTCCTCCCCTCTTCTTCTTCTTTCCCGTCACTTGCTCTTCTTGGCTCGACGGTCGCCCAGAAGAATATTATTTTCGATTTTTCCTGCAGCCGGCCGCACAGGGCCTCCAGGATCACTTACTTTTATGTCCATAATTTTCCCTTGGATTTTTTATCTCTTCAATTGAATACATTCTTTAGACCCTTAGGTGAGAACCTTTCCGGGACGAGAAGAACTTGCAGAAGAAAGCCGACATGGGCGTCGGAGTCATCGTATGGTGAACGCTTGCGCGATTCGCCCAGTGGAGCGATCATTATGTTTCACGATAGAAAACATTCGTTCGATGGCATTGTACCACAGAGTGTACGGAGGAATGAAAAGCAGGTCCATGTTGGATCGAACCAGCAAATGCTCGAACGTAGGGGTAATAGTGAAATACCACGCAGTCCAATAGAAGGACATCGTCAGACGTCAGGGAAAAGTCTTCTAGGACTCGATAAAGTGGGGTTGTTGTGTGAGCCTTCTCTACGAGAGAAACTTAGGCCGCCAAATAAATCCACTGCAGTTAGAATAGATGATGTCGTCCCTTTTTCGAGTTCGATTGTACGTACATCGTGCTCCCTGCTCCGCGAGTACACATTTCCGCTCCGACCGTTTCGTCCGAAGGAATTCTCATCGACGGGAAAAACAAACCCACGTCCATCTGCTTCATACCGATCGCTGAGTTCCGGGAACGTTGTTGTACTTGCGATTTCGGTGGAAGATGGATGCACGTGAACTATGACTTTTTTCGCGGCGGTATCCCAGTGTTTTCATAACCATACGAGCAAGCTGATACGAATCAGAGACGCACTTGGCGACTGCGATCGACGCATTGTTTTCCTACTAATGACAGCAATGAATCTTTGGGTATATCGGTTTTTGGCGCGGGGCGCGTACAACTTTTTCTTTCTTTCAGTGCTCGCCAGTCAGCAGAGTACTGTGGTATGACTGATCTGAAGGAGGAATGCAGTCATCCTTGCACTGTTCAGTAGAGGATATAGATTCAAAAGGCAATTCCCCGACGATCTCTGCTGTACAACGCATAGTGACGTCGATCGCTTGTTCCTCACTGTGGAAACAGCATTCAATTCCATGCAGCGAAGATCCTGTACTATTGAGCTGAATGTCCAGAGGTACCGGATGTCGTGCGCCCCAAAAGAGTCAGCGATTCGGACGTCACCGCCGCCACTGATGACGGCTCATGCCCTCCGGCACAGGCGCAGATCTCGCAGATCTCGGCAGGGACCCCTGCCTGGACGCCCGTGAGAGTGGATCACTTGTACCGAGGCGCGCGGTGATAAATTTCCATCATCATCGCTGAGCATGTGCCGGATGAAGATTCATCACGGACGAGTGACTGATACTGCACATCGATCCTGCGCGAGTATAGTCAGACGATTCTGTACAGAAAGCAGTATATAAATGCTTGCGCGACGCCGCACCGAATGATGCTCGAGTACCTATGTCCACTTCGTACACTTAAATCCGTGTTTTCGGTTGGCGTTCAGGCACAGGCGCGCCGTCTTTCGACGCGCGATCCGTGTCGGGCGGTGGTACTCCAACGTCGCCGAGTCCGGGAACAGAGGCGGCGCGAATCGAATCGTGCGTTTCGCTATCCCTGTCGCCGAACTAGTACGTATCGCGATCGCAGCCGGACGCATTTTTGTAGATTGTGCCGTCTACTAGTGGGGCAAGACGCTTCCTTGAACACACCTGCGGCACTGCTACGTTCCAGAAGCTGAACTGATCCTGCTGCTCGGCTAGGATGCAAGCTCGAGACGGTACCTTCTGGTGCACGCCTATCGTTCCATGCAAAAGATCGGTCAGCATGCAGCGTCCTGGATCAGCGACCTCGGCGGTGGCGGTACAGTTTTCCGCATGGAGCTAATGTTCAGCACCCGTTCCAGACCAGTCATCCTCTCAATAGCACCTTTCCGTCTCAACCGTTCCTAATGTGAACTCGCTGGCGTTCCAGCACTATGCTACAACCGATCATAGCGCTATGCAGCGCCGGGCTGGAGCAATGGAAACGGCAGACGATGAGCGCCTGACTCGCAATCGACTAGTATCCGATAGTGGTATTGCCCCGCTTATTGGTGTCGCTGCAGTTCTCCGTCGGTGCGTGCGGGCAGGTGGCATCGTCAGAGCATCGTTGAGCCTTGATCGGACCACCCTATTCGGATGGTGACACAGGTTTCCGTCTGGAACCAAACAGCATCGCACGCCAAAATCTTAGGTCTGCAGTCCTGTCCAGGCGCTGAAGTACAGTTATCTGAATAAGCCAGTCAGTCGGCGCTCATCTTGCGTGGTCGTCTTCCTAAGCGAGTTGGGTTGCGCGATGAGCAGGACTCTGGGCAAACGAACGCTAAACTGGAGTCCCGGCATTTGTATACATCTGGCTGGCAGCTGCTGAACAACAAATCATCACTAGCTCAGATGATCTATCGTCCACTGTTGGAAAGACTCGTTTATCCAATATCTCGGATATTCGTGCTTCTGCATAGGCGCACAAGTCGCTAGACTCATCGAAGCATCGCTGTGAGAAAAACGTGCTGTGGCCCGCTTCGTTGTCGTGAACACAGGTGATCCGCATCCATAGAGGTGCGCACTTCCCGTAAATGCAGACCGCTCGTGAAGCCATTACGGATTCTGTGTCTTGGTCCAGGAGAGGGGAACGCTTCGCTCTCACGCTCAACATTAGTCAACAGGCTCAGTACAATGCCGTACTAGGCGTCGCTCGCGCGGTTTTCGACTCTCCCGACTGCCAGCCAGAGCGGCATGACGCCTCGTGTCGTCAGTGGTCATCGATAGCCTACTGCAATGCAACCGTAGCCCTCAAGTCTCGCCTTTCCAAGACACGGAATCCGGTGGTATGCCCCTTTCCTGCCGCACTCCGCTGGTCGCTCCTGCCTTGCATGTGAGACTGAAACGACGCAAAGATCCACAAAACCCAGACGCCGCAGCCACAAATAACAACATCCCACCTCGTGAAACGATTTCCAGTAGTCCACCCGTTCCAGCACTGAGAAAGGCAGAACATATCCATATTACCTCATGGAGGCCTCCATTTGCGGTTTGTGCTCTCTAGTACGCTTCGTTGGCATATTCGCTCCTTCTGGGTCCGTTGGTGTGTGCGGAGGTCCCTCTATCCACCTGTCAAGGAGCGTTGATCGTATGCAAGCGCTTCTCATGGGGCTTTAGCGGTACTCGGGGCAACTCGAATACTCAGCGTGTGCAGGGCGCTGGTCGACGCAGCAACTGCTCCCGTGCCTCACCCAGACATAGCCATACACGTATGACCAGCTTTAGTCTAGTGCGCTGCAACAGACTTCCGACATTTCGCCCCCAAGCAGCAAGTGGGGCCTTGAGGAGCCCTGTAAGCGTGTGGTCGCAGCTTCAGTACAGCAGAGGACCATCTCGACTTGCTCTATTTTAGCCACGGGTTCCCTACGAGTGCTGCGCAGAGTCAGCGGATCTGACGGGAACGCCAGGAAACTCTCGCTTGAGATGTTTCCATTCGGGCCGATCCGTGCTTTTCGACTCCGCCATATCGTGCGCAACGAGCAGATAGATGCCGTACGGAACCAAGACTCCAAAGAGCAACGCGGTACGAATGTTCCGCGGGGTGAAACGGAACCGCTCCTCTAGAGTCTCCCGTCCAGCAACCCAGGCTTCCACGTAAGGATTCTTCTTCACTTGCATAGCACCCATTCTTGGCCGATGTCTGCTTGAAAACGCGACTCTGAGCTTATCAAGAGCAAGAATAACCTCGGACAAATCGGGTACACGAACGTCTTACAAGATAAACGCTGCTGCGGCCAGAAGTGTACAGTAGTGGCGAGAAACGCGCCCTAGACAAGACCTCTCCAAGTGACGTGCAGACGCCTCCCAGACTTTTTGGACCGGCCACCAACTACTGATTCCATTTTTTTCTCATATTAGTCCACTTTGAGAGGTTCTCCCACAAAATTCTCTCGTGTTCAGCTCTGGAGGTCTCGTCTCCAACACCGCACATCTCCTTATATTGACAGCGGCATTAAAGTCTCTGTTCACGAATTCCATACGTTTCTTGCCATCATTGGTTGTACTTACTAATGCAAGTATTCCTCGAACTTTCGCTCCCCTTTCCATTCGCTCTACCGTCAGCGCCCCGTACGTTTTCATATCCTCAGGGATCCGCTGGCACTTTTCCATCTCCACTCTCTGAAGTGTATATCCCAACTCATGGTGTTTATAGAATGTTCGAAACTTATCTTTTGGTATCGTAACGAAACGTCGTGCCCACTCCTTGTACGTTCTTGTCGTTGGGGCTGGGGTACACCCTTTTTGGGTCACCCAGCGCCCTGCTCCGTACGCTACTACCAGCCTGTGACTCTTGTCGTCCTCCAAGGCGCTCAACTCATTAAAGAACTTGGCGAATGCACGCTGCTTCCCACTGTATAGATTCATACGCAGACGAGCCCAGCGGGGCTTTGAATATTCTTTCCACATCTCCTCGTCATGAGCAGCCTGGGTTTCCATGAATTCCCGAAAGGCTCGAAAAACCGCCCCGCGGTTTGTCACTTTGCTGAACTCCTCACGGATATCGAACTCCGGGCTGATTTCTTTCAATGGGCCATGAAGGACGCTGGAGTTGATAGTCACAAAATGTGACTTGACGTTGCATAACGGAACGACATTGAAGCGCTTCCCCATTAGGGCAGCCTTCCGTCTCTCCCACTCCTCATTTTCTTCCTCATCCCGCATCATCTCCGCCTTGCGTTTGAGTTCTCGGTCCAAAAACACGAAATACGGCAGGATGAGGCGAAAGTATCTTTCCTTATATTTTTTCAACTCTGATATCTTTTCTGCTGGATTAGCCAGCCCAAGTACAAGACGATCCTCTTGAAAAAGCGCACGGATTACAGAAGCTTCACTCGTATTCTCGTTTGACACTTTCTTGTCGACAAATTCGATCTCATCTTCATGCTGGCCATTGTTTTTGATACCATTGATAATCGCCCATATTGCTTTGCGAGAGAAGACCGGGTACAGCGCAAACACGGCGCGTATCATGAAACGTTCGAGGTTCATCGTCGAATGGTTCTTCAGGTTCGTGATGTACTTCATCGCCCCGTATGTGCAAATACGCGAGTCACCCTTGTATCGAGTACCCTCGAGGCTGTAAAACGGACGTTTTTCGTGAAGAGCGTGAACCCGCTCATTTTCCCTGCGCGTTTCCCCTGTGCCAAACATCAGCTGGCGAGTAGAGGTCTTGTCGAAAAACTCGTCTGGAATCTCGACTGTTTCCATGTGCGTCACGTTGCGATACATCTCCCTCGCCAAATGCATCAGTCCTGACGACGCCTTAACAATGCTCTTGGAGCACGAGTCGACACGGTTGCGGATGGCGTCTCGCAACTTTTCCTTGTACGAATCCTTCACACGTTTAAGAAGACAGGCTTTCGCCACCATCTCGTCGTACTGTTGCCTTTCGTACAGCTTGTTCGTCTTCTCTTGTACCTCTGGACTCTGTACTGATTGTCGTCTTTTTCTGGCAGCTGGCGACACTGCGCCTCCAGGATCCTCTACTTCCTTTTCTATACGTTTCCTTTTTGTATTTGTTTTTTTTTTCTTGAAAAAGAGCGCATTTTTGAACGCTTCTTCTACAAACCAGCAAAAATAACTTGACCCCAGTCTGTTGAGGGTTAAAACGCAATCGAACTGAAAACGATGCTTTGCTACGACTACAACGCAAACACATCTTTTTCGGTGGAGCAAAACTCTATATATCAGGATCGCGTTTCCCTTCCACAGCGACATTTACGTCGTGCCTCGTGAGTGCCAGTTCTCGAGGTGCGCGTATCGACCGCGCCATGGATAAAAGAATAGAAACGAGTCATGAAGTAGCAGCTCGATAACAATTTCTTTCCCCTCTACGGTAGGCGTTAGATGGGGAAAGTTTCTAAGCTTTCGAAAGTTCACCTTAGAGGCGGAAAAGCGCGCGAGCGGGACGAATTTCCCAGTCTCATGCTTCATGCTCCCTCCAGTGCCCAGCGCTGTAGCGAGATATAAGCAGCTTGTCCGAAACGCAGTTTATTCTTGGACTCTGAACGGGTAGCCTGCGTCTGGTCGTCGCGCTGGTCCCAGTGGACTCCTAGCGTATCGCTTCGCGCAGCCGCAGCCGGTAGGTCTGTCCGCGCCGTTTCCAGGTTCCCAGAATGATAACGAATCCCGACCCCGTATCAGATGAACCCTGCCTCGATCCGGCACCCTCTGTGGTATGGTAAAGCCTTTCTGTCTCCGTGCTGCATCCGTTCCAGCGGTAGAAGCGCCACGGCGAGTGCTCAAAGCAGGTAATCGGCGCATGATAGAACATTCGAAACGACCGGTGCACCCGAAAGAATACACCAGTAATGGAACTTGGAGGTAGTTGCCTTATGATGGACAATTACATGAATCCTAATACCCGTCCCGCAATCTGGTATCCCTTATCAATGAAGACGTTTCTTCATCGAAAAAAGATCAGCGGTACTGCTTCGAGCAGCAGTGCACGGCGGCGGCGCCGCCGAATGCCTGCGATGCACTCGGATATCTTGCTCAGGACGATAGCCTGGCCTCAAGACAGAACAGGAAAACAGTGCACTAGACAGTGCTGTTTTGTTTTGTGCTGTGTTTTGGACGAGCCCCTCAGGGAACAGCGAGGGAGTTGCCCGCACGCCATGGGTAGTCCGCAGCTGGGGCACGCCTGCGCACCACACCAGGGCCTTCATAAGGGAACTCGGCAGCGAACCACGGAAAAGAGGCACATTGCTCCTGCCCAATTAGGACAGTTTGACACTGAGAGCGAGGTCGCTTTCTCGGGATATGGTAATGCTGCAGTGGTCAACCGTGGAACCCACCCGCGAAGTTTTTCAGCGCGTACCAGCTTCGTCTGGTTTACTGAGCCCTGTGCTTTGACCAAAGTGCACGGCAAACACCCGTGCATAGGCATCCAGGAGAGTTCCTTCAGCGCTCCTGTTCTCTATCCGATCCATGGAGCTTCACGGATTCTTGTTCAGAGGCATTCCCCGCATCCGGTAAAGCGTGCGCTCCCGCGCTCGCGCTCTCGCTCCTGGAAAGCCTCGCTGTTCGAGCGTTTCTTCGGCCGGAAACGGTCATCGCGCCAAACTTGGCCCCACTTGATCAAAGAACAAGCACCAACGGGGACAGTACCAGCTTCAGGTGCCTCATTCGCACAGAATGGAGCGGACACCACAGTTATTCCGCGAGCACGCGCTCGACATTCCCGTCACGAACCGACAAGGGTAGCGTCGCCGACTCCCAGTAGTCGTGACATCACAGATGTTGACCGAAGCAACGCGGAAACTTGCATCGCGATACGCCATGTACACAAGGTTTTTCCCGACTCACATGCACCAGGAGGACAATTTTACGCCCTTTGTGATATTTTGCTCGATATCGAGGACGGCTCGCTAGTGGCTTTGGTTGGCCCCAGCGGTAGCGGCAAGTCGACACTGCTTCGTTGTATTGCGGGGCTTGAGAATCCGACCTCGGGGCGTATCTTCCTCCATGGGCGAGATACCGAGGAGATGAGTGTTCAGGAACGACGGATTGGCTTTGTATTCCAGCATTATGCATTGTGGAAGCACATGACCGTGTGGAAGAACATTGCATTTGGATTGGAGATTCGCAAGACGCCTCGCTCAGAAATAGAACGGCGCGTCTTGGAGCTTCTGAAGCTCATGGGTCTTGAGGGACTCGGTGACCGCTACCCACATCAACTGAGCGGCGGACAGCGCCAACGGGTTGCGCTGGCTCGAGCCCTAGCTCCCGAACCGCGCGTCCTCCTCCTCGATGAGCCGTTTGGTGCGTTGGATACGCGAGTGCGGCGGAGTCTGCGTGCATGGCTTCGGCGCTTGCACGATGAGGTCGGCACAACGACGATCTTCGTGACGCATGATCAACAGGAGGCTTTAGAGATAGCCAGCTCCGTGGTGGTCATGAACAAGGGCCAGATCGAGCAGGTCGGCACACCGCTTGAGATCTATGAGCATCCAGCGTCGCCGTTTGTCATGAGCTTCATGGGCGATGTGAGCGTCGTGAGTCGTGATGCGCTCCCCGCAGAGCAGGCAAACGGGCGCACCTTCACGAATGCTACTCGAGCGCGCTCCGTGGAGACATCCAAAAAAGACTCCATTTGGTCGGACCCCGAGCGTCCGCCGACAATACCGCGCGAGTCTGAGACAACGACCAATGTCCGTAAGAGCGATAACGCCGCCCAGTACTTGATGCTGCGTCCTCATGACGTTCACTTGCATCGCAGCCCCGATAGCACCACGGCTCCGGCTCGTGTTGTCGACGTGTTTTTCTTAGGTTGGAGTGTGCGTGTTGATGTCGAGCTCCAAGACGGCCAAATTCTTCAATCCATCATGCTCACAACGCGCTACAAAGAGCTGGGCGATTTGTATCCCGGCGACCTCGTGCATGTTAAGTTCTTCGGGGAACGCTCCTTCGAGGTGGACGAGGCCGAGTATAACATCTGAAAGATAGACCAGGGACTCCACCACTGCGCAAAACTTTTCCGTACCAAAATTTCGGGGCATAGGCGAGACGGTCTGAGATGCACTCTTCTGCGCGCCCAGGGTAGAGCGTCGCGAAGCTACTGCCTCGCCAGCGCTTGTACGTTATTCGGACCCAGGGCGACGAGCATTCTGATGCAGGGGCGGTGTTCTCCCCGAAATCATGTTGCTCGGCGGCGGCAAGGTATCATGTTCTTGAGCATCTTCCTCAGCTCGTCGGATTTGGATCGGATAGCGTTCTTTCACATCGCCTGCTCGGCATTCTGTTTGCGGATGCAAATAAGCTTCCGCCCCAGCGTCTACCGCCCGATTCGAGGCGTGCGCATTCGATACGTGCAGGCAAACGTCGCTTCGCGGCGCTCGCACAGGCGACGACGACAGCAGAGGCCTCGTATGACCTAAAGTGTTGGTTACCGCTCGCAAAGATTCCTTGATACAGCGCGCGAGACGAAAGTTACGTCCGGTTCGGCGAAACATGATCGAGGAACTTGCTGCAAAGTCAGCACTAGCACCTGAAATACGTCAGCAACATGTCAAGAAAGAATCCATCAAGCAGCAACGCTGACCTCAACAAGGAACGCCGCATGCCGCACGTCTCAACCCAGGCGACTTTTAGCATCCGTCGACTTGCGAACGGCTTGCTTGGAGAACGTGACCCCAGCAGTTCACCAGTGAGCAGCAGTCGAGCGCTGCACTCGGGAGTAGGTTCGCTATCAGCAGCGGAGACAGGCAAACACTTCGTCGAGGGCAATTTGGCGTGCTCGCCCCGTTAAAGGTCCAACGCGTTTCGTCAAGGGCCAGCAAACAACGATTTCTCGGTCGCAACAGACTATAGACTCGAGGCTGCGGGGCGCCCTGACCCCTGCACCGCTGCTGGGACGGCACGCGGCAGGTACCCGTGAACCCGCACCGTCCGTCGCGACTCCAGCCAAGCGTCGCTCGAGTGGCCCCTGTTTCACCAAGGGCTTTGCGCTGTGTGGTTACGGGCCGGTATATCGTGAATCGCGGGTGTCTAGATGACGCAAGCAGCACGTCTGCAGCAATGATGCTGCGCCTCTTGGCATCGTTGCCAATCCGGTCCATAACACCTCACGAAGCGTCCGCGTTCGACTCGCGAACCGTGTTCTTGGGAGCTTGCAGCGTCCATGATGACACATAAACCCTTACCGAACCATCTTATGGAGGAACTGGGTCTACGTCCTAAACGCTCAACGCTCTTTCCTATTCAAAACCAGTACGCAAAGAAACACACCTGCCCGTTCAGGGGAACCTCGCTCGCACGGCAGTCAGAGCCGCAAGCGCTGCATCCGTTCGGGCTGCGGCGGCGTTCTTGAATCGTTGGGGTCTACGGTGAGCCGTTTGACAGCGCATAAACGCAACCCCGCTTCGACTCTTTTGTGCGCACCTTTTGTCGAGACGCTCCGTGGAGACGACTTTCACAACTTGAGGCACTTGGAGACTTTTCCTGCATCGCTGAGCGCGCATCGTCTTGAGTCACCGAGTCCAGCAGGACGCGCTGGTCCCAGCACTGCAGCACGGACACTTGGACGTTGACGCTATGCCGCTGACTGACCCCGGTACGAATGGACTGCACCTCATTAGCGCGTTGCGGGTTGCACCCGTGCCTGTTTGGCTCCAGCTGTGTGTGCTGTCATTTGCAGCGTACCACACGCTGGTGTTGCTCGGGATGTTGCTGACGGGGCGCGGCTGCTCGACCTTACGGTACCGACGGGTGTTTCAGTTTTGGATCGTTTACGGCTTCAGTAAGTTGTGCACCGGAGCAATTCGTGAGCTCTTTCGAATCTTGTGGCTCGTGACGACCTGGGGCTCGAACACCGCTCACTTGTCGGGAAGTGACCTGCTCGTTCGTCGCCTGGTCCGAGCGCATTCCTGGCTCGAAGCGCTTATTCTGATGTTTCTCGTTTTCCCGCTGCACCGCGGGTTAGCAGATACATTGGCACCTTTGCTCTTTTTTGGCGGCACTTACCAAGTTGAACCCGCGCGTCGAGCGAACAGTGGAGCGGAAACACGCGCATCGCCGCTTTCCGCGCATACGTCCGCAACGAACAGCCCCGGTGCACGGTCGCATAGCGTTGGCAACGTTGAAGGAACCTCCTTTCGAAATCGAAGCTGGTTTCCGCGTGCAAGTCGCCTTCGTCACCGATCGGGGTACTGGGCGTCAGCCGCATCGCCGCTCTTCGAGTGCGCGGCCTTGGTGTACCAAAACTTGTTACTACCAAACCTGGAAACCTGGGAACCAGAAATAGACCTTTTTCTAGGGCGTGTGCAGGCACAGCTACGCCAGTCACGGCTTGCGTTCAAAGAGTTGCTCTGTTTCGCTTTGGCGTGGATGCTCGCCCGTAGCGGCAACGCAGCAGAGGCCGCCATGCTCGGGAACGCTGCCCTGCACGGAGCCCAGATCGGCCTTGCGGAGCGGCTAGCGCGCGTTCGCCGTGTCGCTGCTGCGTGGCTCGAACGGGATCACCATCTCGAGGCGCTGTATCGAGGTGAATATCGAGATCGACGCGGACACGTGTACGCACGGCATGCCGTTGAAGGGATGCATGTCACCGGTGCCGCTGCTGCTGCTGCTGCTGCTGATGGTACTGATGCTGCTGCTGTGCGTGAGCGGTGCACGCATGCTGATACGCGGGAAGTGCACGGAGGCGATGCCCGCTCGAGGCAGCGCTTGTCGTCTGCTGAGCGCGCTACACGGGTTCATGCTGGGGACTCCGAGGCGAATGTCCGTGATGGAGCCATATATCGGGGAACTTCGAAGCAATGGACACCTGGTTCACCGGCTGGAGCGTCTGGTCGCGTTGTTGAGCGTTTCGAACTTGGCAAGGAGCCCGACAGCGATCATGTGTTGGACACTGAGCCAGAGCACGCACAGTCAAGTGCAGTTGTTGACGCACGTTCCAGAGCGGTGCATGTTATGTCTGTGACGGAATTAGAATCCATGAAAGAAGCTCGGTTTCCTCGTTTGCTTGCACCGAAAATGGAACCAGAGCGATTTCCATATGCGTGGTGCTCCGCAGACGAAGCAGCCATCAGGCAAATGTACGCAGCGGATGAGATCGTGCGCATGCCGCGCTCGTGCCGATACGGAGCCGCTCTGGGGCCGTCATCATCGGTACTGCTGCCGTCGCAGGCACCACGGTCGGCGGTGGGGGTTCAGCGCTCGCGTGCGAGCGGCTGGTGGCAGACCCTCGTCACCGCATTCCATGCGGGTGTCCGCAACTCCACAACGCACACGAATCGTGATGATGATGATGATGGTGATGACGGTGCTTGTGCATTCGCGGGTCAGGTGGATGACGGGACGCAGTGTCCACCACCGGCCTCGAAAGCGGGTGAAGCGGGCGCGCCGGCATTACGAGGTCTTTCTGAGACTGATTTTGGCCAAATCAGCTCAGAAGGAGCTCATCCAAATGCAGCGCTCCATGGCTCCATGCTTCTACACAGACCAGGGGCGTACAAAGCGACTTTCCTCAATGAGTCCAGATCCTGTTATCTGCAATCTCGGACGCGAACGTATGAACGCATCCGAGCGCTGCGGAGACAGCTGCAAATGCAGCGTCAGCAGCGAACAGCTGATGCCATCAGCACCTAGAGCGTTCGACATCGCTATGTGCGTTGAGATACTTGACCTGGGACTCGCACACATGGGCACGCGTGAGCGACTCCGCGTGTCCCATAGAGATATGTATCCAAGCCGCCTCGATCCTCGAGAGGATCATCTGGTTTGCGACTCGTGTTCCTTGCCGTTCCCTTTGAGTATATACCCGCTATTCACATGTTATGCTTCGTATGCTGCGCTACAATGTTTCCCCTTTGGGTGTTCGTGGCTGCATCGATTTTCGCCATAGCGCGCCAGGGCGCAGGTGGGCGCGCGGGCTCGTTCGGAACGTCAACGAGATGCGTTTCCCAGCTTCGCGTCGCCGACAGCAGCAGTGTCCGAGCGAACGGCGCAGCTGTTACAGCATTAGCTTTGGCGTCAGTTGCTCGCTCAAGTTCATGTTTTTGAATCACTGAGTCCCCGTATGGGAGCGCCACGGGCGGCTGTCCGCATCCTGAGGACTTGCACGAGGCAACGTGCCTGCCGAGCGTCACCGAGTCTGCGTCCGTCTGGAGCATACCTAGGGCATCTGTATCCCAGAGATGGGCGTATCTCGTCGGGACCGTCAGCCGCCGGTGGTATCCGAACGATCCACTGGATGGCAACGCGAGGAGTGCGTCTCGACGACACGCAACGCTTGACGGTAGCTGCACTGCCGCACTCGGTCTCTTTCGTTGTGTGCAGCGCCCCGATTCTACTCGGCATTGAGAACATACGCTAATCTAACGATGGCATTAGCTGGCAATGGTCATACCAAACGATGCACCCGTGCGCGGTTTCGTAGAAGCGGCCGCAAGCGAGCGATTACCGTGATGCGCTCCCGGTTCACATCGAGCGTCACATGCCTGGTAATGCGCCTGGTACCGATGATGCGTATCCGAATCGTTTCAGCGTCGGGGTCTAGATTGGTGTCAGCATAAAATGGAGCAGGTCCACGAATACTGGCTAGCTCTCTAAAAAATGGGCCTCTTCTCCTGGCCGTCAGCGCCAGCCACTGTGGGATTTTTCCGTGACTGCTTCTTGTTTTATGTTTCTTGTATCTGAAATGAAAAACCGCGGTCTGTCCTTTTACTCTAGATCGGTTGTCACTAGTCGATGGATATTGAGGAACACGTCCAAGCGCCGATGTGGCCGATTCAAGCTGTTATCGACGAATATCATAGACACTCGATCGTTGTGAGCTACGCTTCACTCGCCATTTTCATGTTATTTATACAGAGCCCCAGTGCGTCCTTCGCGGCGGTGGCGCTTAACTCTTTTCAGATGTTCCTATACGCGCACCAAACATCCGCGGGCTTCTCCTCCTTCTTCTTCGAGCACCGCCACGTGACACGGGAACGCTTGCTTCGTCCCTAACCACACGAACTTGACGGGTAGCGTGGGGTTCCTTCGATGTCTCACTCCGTTTCCGCGCCTCAGTGCTGTACCCTAGGATGACGGGCGTCGTCGTCGGCAATCTCCTCGGCGAGTGTGCTGTTCGCAGGACACGAAAGCGTAGGCTGCCCCATTCGGCTGCGGATTTGTGGAACGCGATATTGACCATGACGAAACAGTGTCTGGAAGGAAACCCGGGCCTGACGAAGCACTCGAGAGATCCAGTTCCATCTACGCTCCGTTCGTGCAGCGGATTTGTGGAACGCGATACTGACCATGACGAAACAGTGTCTGGAAGGAAACCCGGGCCTGACGAAGCACTCGAGAGATCCAGTTCCATCTACGCTCCGTTCGTGCAGCGGATTTGTGGAACGCGATATTGACCATGACGAAACAGTGCCTGGAAGGAAACCCAGGCCTGACGAAGCACTCGAGAGATCCAGTTCCATCTACGCTCCGTTCGTGCAGCGCGGTGAAGCAGCCTCCGATAGAAGCGATCGCTGCGATAACGCAAGTCCGAGTCCAAGACACTTCTCCATGCAAACCGAAGACACGCGGGCCTCTACGAGCATACCCCGTGCAGCGTCGCACGCTGTTGTTGGCTCGCGCTCCACCGATAGCGTCAAAACGGGTAGGAATTGTTGTTCGGTCGATTTCAGCTAATGGAGGCGACAAGGTCAGTGAGCTTACGTTATGAGCTTGTACATACGACGTTCAGGGACAGCATCGACTTTTTCGTTTCCACGTCAATCCACCAGCGCCAACGCCTGCACCAACGAGTTGCTTTGAACGAGAACGATCGAAAACTTGAGCAGTGTCTGTGCTGCGAGCCTGCTATACGTCGGGCAAGGACAGGTGCGGCGGCTTGTACGCATGCATCGAATAACGATATCCGTTATTTGAGGAAGCCTTGTCTGAGGGCGTCGCGAATCGTCTCGACCCCAGTGCCGTCACGAATTCCAGCAACGACGAATTGAACGGGAGACACTGCAACAGAGACCGACCGAGACTCCTACAACTGCGTATCGGTTCGTATGCTCTTATTGCTGAACTTCAAATGTTGAGGCCGTGCTTCTAAAAAATCTTCGGAAAACTATCGAATGGTTAGAATGGAGCGAGCGGCTCAATGCTCTCTATTACGCCGAAACGACTCTAAAAGACGCACGTATTAGCTGCTGCTGTACCATCGGCCGAGGCAAAGCGCGTCCGAAGTTGTTCCCATACTGCCGCTCTTTCCGATGAGACATCACCAACCGGACTGAGAAACATACTCAGTACCACCTCCTCGCCTGCCTTCTCGTGCCCGAGCAAGCGAATGATGTATGTCGGTGTCGAGGGATCACCCCGACTGACGCCCTGTTCAAAACGCGCCGCACGAACGCCGCTGAGAAGAATGTGTAGATCCATGTTGATCGATAAGTCGACGACGTTGGCGTAGAGGCCTCGGCGTGGCACCTCAGCGTAGAAGAGTTTCTCGAGGGTTGCGGTCGACTCAAGCACAACCGCCGCGTTCGTCGCGATAAAACGCAATTCGCCTAACTCCTTGCATGCTTCCAAAAACTCCACAAGACGAGGAAACTTTCCTGCAGCTTGGTCAACCGTCAACCGTCCGGGAGCTTGCGTTGCCATGCGCACAACGCTTCCCGTGCGCGCACGCCTTCGAACAGGGCGTGCGGCAGCCAGCGACGCGCTGTTCCAGGGCAGCAAACGCGTCCCATGAACGAGATCACGGTACACTGCCGCACAATGTAGTGCAGTATGTGTGCACCCACTAGATCTTGTGCGTTCTTCAAGCCTCAGCCTATTCAAGCCAGTGACAAACATCGCTGGAGTTGATCGCAGTCCAAATGGAGATCAGCGAGTGCTGCAATCGATGTCAGCGCCGCTCGCGTTCCATCTTCGCAGGAGCCGTAGAGGAAATCGTACATGAATGTATATCTAGGGACAGTAATGGACATGAGCGCCTTCGCCCGATGCCGAGTCTCCAGCAGGGCCGGAGGGTCCGTGACGCACCGTCACTGTGACGCGCACGTGGAACGCTAGACACACTCAGATGGAAGATGCAGCCGCTCGCTCCATTCTAACCATTCGATAGTTTTCCGAAGATTTTTTAGAAGCACGGCCTCAACATTTGAAGTTCAGCAATAAGAGCATACGAACCGATACGCAGTTGTAGGAGTCTCGGTCGGTCTCTGTTGCAGTGTCTCCCGTTCAATTCGTCGTTGCTGGAATTCGTGACGGCACTGGGGTCGAGACGATTCGCGACGCCCTCAGACAAGGCTTCCTCAAATAACGGATATCGTTATTCGATGCATGCGTACAAGCCGCCGCACCTGTCCTTGCCCGACGTATAGCAGGCTCGCAGCACAGACACTGCTCAAGTTTTCGATCGTTCTCGTTCAAAGCAACTCGTTGGTGCAGGCGTTGGCGCTGGTGGATTGACGTGGAAACGAAAAAGTCGATGCTGTCCCTGAACGTCATATGTACAAGCTCATGACGTAAGCTCACTGACCTAGTCGCCTCCATTAGCTGAAATCGACCGAACAACAATTCCTACGCGTTTTGACGCTATCGGTGGAGCGCGAGCCAGCAACAGCGTGCGACGCTGCACGGGGTATGCTCGTAGAGGCCCGCGTGTCTTCGGTTTGCATGGAGAAGTGTCTTGGACTCGGACTTGCGTTCTCGCAGCGATCGCTTCTATCGGAGGCTGCTTCACCGCGCTGCACGAACGGAGCGTAGATGGAACTGGATCTCTCGAGTGCTTCGTCAGGCCCGGGTTTCCTTCCAGACACTGTTTCGTCATGGTCAATATCGCGTTCTACAAATCCGCAGCCGAATGGGGCAGCCTACGCTTTCGTGTCCTGCGAACAGCACACTCGCCGAGGAGATTGCCGACGACGACGCCCGTCATCCTAGGGTACAGCACTGAGGCGCGGAAACGGAGTGAGACATCGAAGGAACCCCACGCTACCCGTCAAGGGCGTGTGGTTAGGGACGAAGCAAGCGTTCCCGTGTCACGTGGCGGTGCTCGAAGAAGAAGGAGGAGAAGCCCGCGGATGTTTGGTGCGCGTATAGGAACATCTGAAAAGAGTTAAGCGCCACCGCCGCGAAGGACGCACTGCGGCTCTGTATAAATAACATGAAAATGGCGAGTGAAGCGTAGCTCACAACGATCGAGTGTCTATGATATTCGTCGATAACAGCTTGAATCGGCCACATCGGCGCTTGGACGTGTTCCCCAATATCCATCGACTAGTGACAACCGATCTAGAGTAAAAGGACAGACCGCGGTTTTTCATTTCAGATACAAGAAACATAAAACAAGAAGCAGTCACGGAAAAATCCCACAGTGGCTGGCGCTGACGGCCAGGAGAAGAGGCCCATTTTTTAGAGAGCTAGCCAGTATTCGTGGACCTGCTCCATTTTATGCTGACACCGGTGTAACACGAGACACTTGCCACTGTCGCGCTTCTATCCGCGTGCATGTACGTATGCTCGAGTTACCCGCCCCGTTGCCGGCGACGTAATGAACAAGCTCACTTGGCGCACACCTAAAGACTCCCAAGCATCACGCTTTGACAGGCTCTATTATACCACACTCTTTGAAAGAAACAGCGCCACACACAGTATCGACGAGATATCTCGTTGCTATGACCTGCGCGGCGAATACAGTCACAAATGCGGATGCTCTGATGCAGCATTGCGACGCTTGTCTCGCGATTGTTGAGTCGCTTCGGGAACTTGGGTCAACGATACGGGCGCCTCGTACATACTCTGCGCAGCGCCGGTTGGCAGGAGTCCTGCTGACTCCGCTGCGAGCGCATCGAGCGACTCTGCCTCTGACGAAGGCTGAAGCGCACCTGACGCTGCTGCGATGAGTTCCTGAAACAACGCATCCAGGCTGTTTTCAGCCAGCATGCGGGGTCGTAGTTGTTCGACGCGCTCCGAGGACACCAGTCCGGCAGTGAGCAGTGCATCGAAGACAGACATATGTAACGTCGAGTCCACTGGGGCATCGGGCGACGTCTGCTCAGGCGAAGAGATCGCAATAAGTGGCTCGCTGGCGTCCTCGTGCTTGTCAGCGGGTGCTGCAGCCACTGGAGCTGTCGTCGTTGCTGATGCCGTTGTTTCACCGAAAAACAGAGCTAACGAGTCCGCTGCGGGTACCGGATTCGTTGCCACTGGCGCTTGCAGCTCGGTGCTTGTGTCTTGGTGCTTTTCAGCAGCCTGGTGCTTCGATGCCTCGGTTGACGGTACCAAAGGCAGCGACACATGTAAAAGGTTCGCATTTTCCGGCAGACATGAGGAAAACGTCGCTCCCGCGGAAGTGCACGCACTCCATGCGCAGAGCAGACAGCCGTTCGTCCATGCACTGGGCACAGCGAATGCTACCGCATCTCGGTTTCTCAGTGCATCTATGGCGTCTGTGCGAACGTCATCCACTATTGAGGAGGTTCTCAGTGGGGCACACTGCGGATGTGCTGCGGCGGCTTCCGCAGTACCTGCTCGAGGCGTTGGGTCGGTGTCAATGAGGGTCGTACTCTGCGCTACGCGCGCTTCCATGGTATCCATTACGCTCTCTGGACGAACCGAAATCTTATCGAGCGATTGTGCGCACTCCACCGCGTAGCTCAGAACATCTACATCGTCATCTTCGAGGCCAGCGACCAGCAGGCTATTGAGTGCGCGCCAAGCTCGATCCGTGGATGTCCTTCGCGCCGCGAGCGTTCGAGCAAGACGTAGCAACTCGAGGCGCACTGGTGCAGCCAAGAGCAATCGATGCTGCTGCTGTTGCTGCTGCTGCTGCATCCATCTTCGCAGCACCTCGTCGGCGACAGTCCCAATATGATCGATCATCGTGCCTACGATCCAGAGAAAACGACTTTGTGTCGGCGAGTCGGACTCGATCCATGCCGCATTGAGCACAATCTCTTTTAAGAGATTTTCTGCTTGACTTATGCGTTCCCGAGGCGTCGTCCGTAGCGCTCCCACTGTCATGCGCAGCAGCAGAAGGCCAACAGCACCATAGACTGACGGCGATACGACGCTTCGGCTGCGCCAAATGTCGATGAGTTGCGGAATAGCGGCAGCACTGCTTACCGGATGCACTGCTGCCATTAAAGCCAACGCACGTGCTGCCATAATAGCAAGCTCTTCGCCACGGCACTTCAACAGCGGCACTAGCCGATCCATAATCGTGATGCACAGCGTCTCCTCGAATTCGACAAGTTTCACCAGGATGCCCAGCTGATGGCGATACACTGCCGGTTCATCAGTGCCGATCGTCGGCACAAACAGGGGCGCGTACCTTGTCAAACACGCTGGTTCACGCCACGCGAGCACGTGCAGCATTCGCAGGGCCAACACTTTCAGGCCGCTCTCGTGATCCAGCGCGTAGCGAAGCAGCGTTCGCACCACCGTCTCCGTGACGTCGTTATCGCTGGAGCGCCTCAAATGGTACAGCGTTAGCGCACCGCTCACAGCGACCGCTGCCGACAGGGACTCTACAGCTTTCCTGGCGAGTCGGTCGACGGCTTGCACAAAGCGGGTAAGCTCTTCACCGCAGAGTGTCTCTGTCATTCGCTCGGGCCGCGTTGTAGTACGCAGTAGGACGTAGCGCAGCAGCTGATGCAGTGCTATCGGGAGCAGGTTCCCCGGAATCGTCTGGTACTCTTCATCTAGTCGCTCGACCAGCGACACGGGAATGTTGAGCATTGCATCTCGATCTAGCATGCCCAGTGCTGCAGCAGTTGCAACCAGTACGGGTGCTTCCCGGTCATTTAACAACAACTGCCACAGAGGTGCCGTCAACGCCGAAGCAATCTGCTCAACAGGCAGCTGGTGGAGGCTTTGCGCAGGCTCCGCACCGTCGGGCTCGTTCCACGTTAGCACTGGTGGGATACTCAGGGCTGCGGTGAGTCGCACTTGCGGATGACGGTCCCGCACACCGCGGTGAATCGCCAACCACATAACCTGGCGTAGAGCGGGAACACGTAGCGAAGTCAGTAGGCGGAGCGCCTGACTCCGCACCCAAGGGTCATTGTGCTGCAGGTCCTTAAACAACGCGTTAACCGCCAAGAGGACCAAATGCGGTTCGTCGTCCGCATGCTGCTGCAGGAATATGCACACCAGTCGTTTCAGTTCATAGTCTGCTTGCAGCAGATTGCTCACCACGGCGGGTAGCAACTTGGCTACGGGCTGGCCCTGAACGCTGAGCGCTAGCACTCTCTTCAGCGCTTCCCTGCGAACCTGTGCGTTGCCCTGTTCAAGCTGGAGTCGTAAAAGTGCCCAGTCTGTGTTCGCATCGTCCAAGTACGAGGCGTCTGTCCAGTTGCCCGCTAACTGAGACGCCAGCGTTGTCATCGCCGAGGCGGTACAGCCGCGAACTCTCCCCTGGAGCACCACACAGCCGCGTTAGAGGACGAGTATTGGCCGTTGCAGTGTACGGCCTGGGCAACAGTGACCTACAGTGCAGAAAGAATCTTGTCCGAAGACGCAGCGAGAAAATCTAGAAACGTACTGGTCTGAGCTTGCTGAGAAACAAACGCAACTCGAACGAGATGCGTCCAGTAGCACTCGCGCTACCAGTTTTCGGGCAACGGAACGCTGCACCTCCGGAGCCGCTTCCAGGTTCTACCAGCAACACCAACACCTTGTAAATTTAGACCTGTGCTCGTCCGCAGCGTCAAGGCACGAATCCCCGACTGCCAGGCTTGGGTCCCCGGTGTTACGGCACGGAGGCGAGGTCGTCCACCGGTGTCTCCTGGGAAATCCTGTCTCACGCTAGCCCATACGCCCTTGTCAGTGTAAAAACGGGAACAAGTCGACGAATACCGGCGCAGACACTCATGGATGTGTCGCTTATCGATGTCATCAACACGTGTGTGCGCAAGCTTTTTCTGTGAATGCCTCCTTTTCCTCCCATACATCTCCGGCTTTCAACACGGTAGTATGCTTTCTTTCCCATGTTTACGGTTGTCAGCAGTCGAGGAATGTTGATGGCATCTTTAAACTACCGATTTCTCCGTTTCCGGTGAAGGTCTGCGTATTTCATGTACAGGCCAAAATTGCGATCTATATTTCGCTTACCACATTCATCTTCGTTGTACACAGCCTCGGTGGGCTTTTCTGGCGATGACTATTTGCTATACACAGGCACGCTGATCTATCCATCCAGCTGAGGCGCTCCTTGGAACGCTGCCCCCATAGCGTATGAAGCCAAGCTTCATCGCCCGGTACACACTCTTGATGGGTTCAGAGAACTATTCTGGACGCCCTATTCGTTTTCCATGCCAGACGCGGCACCTCACCACCAGAGGCTTCCTCATGGGATTATCCTGTCGGCGAGTGCGCTGCCAGCTGCACATGCCAGAACAGGCTGTTCCGTTCGATCGAGCACTTGTGGAACGAGATTTTCTTCTTGACAAATCAAGTACTGGAAGAAAAATTCCAGCAGGGCATCGTTTTGATCGATATCACTCCGTCTACGCCCTCTGGGTGCAAAGCGGTGACGCACGCGCCACTGTTCATCGATCGCTGCGATGCCTCAAGACCGAGTCCAGGACCCGTGTTCATGCAAAAAAGAGAAACGAGCATCTCTCGGAGCGTACCCAGCGCCAGGTGACATGCTCCTGTCGATTGCTGTTTCGTCGAGAGCTAAAAAGAGAAGTGGATTCCCCTCTCAACGGAATCGATTATTTGACGTGACAAGTTCAGAGAGCTCTTGGTATGAGCTCGTGAACCAGCCGTCATGGTTGCTTTGGGACAGAAAAATTTCAAGATTTGAAGAATACGTGATCTAGGCATTCAACTGGTTCATAAAGACGAAGCGTGCAGTCTTCCATGTATGCATTGGATGGATGATATCGGTTATTGTCACGAACCCGTGTTCCAGGGCGTCGTGAATCCTCTTGATCCCGGTGACGTAACGAATTCCAGTGGGAAACCGCCAGAGAAGCCATTCCTGGAAACACAACCAGCAATCCTTGATCCCCTAGTGATGCACTGCGAATATCGCTGCTGATCATCTAAAAACATACTTCGGAAGACTAGTTCGAAATGCAAGAACAAAGCGAGCAGTTCAGAGCTCCATTTTATGTTCATACGGGTGCTGCGATCTGCCGTCGCTGCTCCTTGTTTGCTGCGAGTCATATCCTACCTGCATTTCTGTTTGCGTTCATCAACGTACTTCCAGCGTCCAAGTGACGGGGTTGCGTCTGCCTCGTGATAGGGCTAGAGTGCTTGCCTCTGGCAAGCCCGTTCATGGGATCGGCAGCACCTTTGTCGCGGATCGCGAGACTCCTCGAACGGGACGCAGCTACGCTGGCGTGGAGCGAACTTCACGAAGCGCACCAGGTACTGCTGCGCTGCACGCTGCGCTCGACTGACGGACAGGCACTCTGGTTGCTGTCGCAGTTCTATGAACGCGGGTTTCACGTGCAGTGGCAGCTGCGCCGCAAGACTCGGCCTCGTGGAGGTGGTCTCATCGCTCGCTGGTGGTCCTCAGCGCGATATCGGTGGCACTCGCTGTTCACGGAGCCGGTGCTCGCGCTTGATCGCTTCCTCGCCGACAGATACCGCTATGCAGCGGCTCGTGCTGACGTGCTTCCGGCCCAACTAGCCCTGGTAGAGGAGCTTCGGCGCAACGGTGACGATGCGGATCACGAGCTCGCCTATGCGCTCCTGAAGCGCATGGTACGGTTGATGGCAGGACAGCGCTCAGCGGGCATGAACGCTGCTGTGCTCCCGAAAATAGGTCTTGTCTGTCTAACCCGTGGTGCGTTCAATGACGCGCTAACGTTCCTGGAGCAATGGTATGAAAATGCAGCTCCTCGTGAGGGACACGCAGACACCATAGCGGTGCTGGGCGTGCTCTACGCTCGCCGGTGGCTGCACGCAACTGAAGCAGCGCGTACGGATCACGACCTAATGCAAGCGCAACGATATCTGACAGAGGCTGCGGAGAACGGAAGCGTACTGGCGCAGTCATGGATTGTCGCACTGGAAGAGCACTGGAAACATCCCAGGTCTGGAGAGGAGCGAACGGCCTCCATCCAAGCGGTACACATCTGAATCCAGGGAAGCTAGACGAAGGCGTCGCTCACCTGAGCGACGGGATTTGGCACTTTGGACTGCTGCTGCCTTTCGTCAAGAGCTACGTTCCTGGGCAGTGGCGATCAAGGTCGGTTTCCAAGGACGCTTGGTTGACCCAAACATCCCACATGCGACAGCGCGTCACCGTAGGGCGTTTTTCATCGGGATCGGTCGCAACTCGATCATGTCCCTGGTAACTCGTGGGCGATAGAGACGAAGGTTTCGTGCAAACGATCTGGTCTCGAGTTAGGCGCTTATGTGTGGTATCATGAATAAAGAAAGAAGGGCTTGCCGTCTCGGCGCTGCGGCGTCCGGCAAGTGATCTCCTGTTCTCACTTTAAAGGACGGGGAGTGCACCAAGTGCCGTATGGCCTCTGTTCCAATGACCTAGATGGAATCTGTTACTGACTTGAGCGTGAACCAAGCGAACACGGAGTGCTATGGCACACACGGAGCACATACGCCTGGGTAATGAAGACGCAAACAGATAAGTGTTCCGGGTTTGTGCTCATGCGGAACTGCCAAAGCATTCCCGAGTGGTCCACAAATCGGCGAGAGGATACGCGCCGGACAAGAAGCGCATGCGCTGTGTCATCAGGAAGTGTCTAGTTCCTGGTTGCAACTGAACTAAAAAGCGGGATGCATCTCGCGCAACAACACGTCTTCTTTTCCTCTTTGGACCTATTTGGGATGTTATTTGGGGCGAGCTCGCACGTCCTCCAGCAGAAGCATCGCATAGTCGCGAAATCGATCTTTTTCGGCGCCGAAGCTACGATAGAGCCCAATGAGGCGCTCATCCTGTCGCAAAGCCATCTGTACAAGCTGCGTTTCCTTCCAAGGTGCAAGTTTCAAGGCTGCAATCGCACCTAGCACGGACCAGGCAACGCCTCTCGAATCCGTACTCGTGCTCGGCGGTAGGGAAGCAGGGGTGTCTGCCAACTGCGCTTTCGTCGCCAAGTATGTCGAAGACGCGACGTCCGCTCTCGTCATATCTCGCGAGGCGTATCTTCCCCGCATCGACTCCATGCTTTGTTCTGTATCCAACGGGGGCACCAGTGGCGGCAGGCGCACATCCCTCGACATAGACCCCGCGGAAACGTTTGTTTGCACGGCCGCCAGATGCGTTGCAGCGTGCGTCACGAACGACCTCATTACATTTGCGGTTGTCTGCTGTTTCTCGTCGATGCTCGACGTCCAACCAGGCGCAGCGTTTCCCGGTTGCTGGGCCGCATTTGAGCCCGTGAACGCGCTTTCCAAGGGACTCAGTTTCGCAGCGTCTTCCACCGGAGCCTGGATGGTCTGTACGACTTCGTGGTTCAGCACCGCGGACTCGTTTCTTTCTTTGGTCGCTGCAGACGCGAGTCCGCAATGCTCGCTTCCAATGTCTGCGCCAGCTATCGGACCAGGCCGGGGTGGATGCGGTTCGCTCATGCCGTCACCGCAACCGGGGAAGCGCTCATCTGTTCCTCTGATGCCCGCTATTCCTGGCGATGTCCGTCTAGGCTCCTGTGTCGTGCTTTCCTCTCGTAGTGCCTTCATTGTCGGCGGCCGAGTCCAGCCCTGGGACCATCCCGTTGGTATGGAACTGGCATGTTCTCCTAGTGAGGATGCGAGACCCAGCTCCTGTCGCATCCGCTCCTCGACTTTGATGCGCAGTACACAAGCGGGGCAGAACCATTCTCCGCTTGGAATCGATGGCAACCCGATGCACTGCAAGTGATACCCCATGGGACACTCGTCGCAGCAGACAATATCGCCACCCAGACCGCAAATCGAGCACACATCGTCCGGCGCCCAGCCGTGCGCAATAGCCGCTATCGCGTGGTTCGATAACGGGGTTCGGCACCGCCGGTATCGTTCCGGTATCGTCACTCGATTCAGATCTATCACCACACCGTGGCTGAGAGAGTGCAGCGACATCCGTTGTCGCCGCCATTCACTCGTTGAACCTGGCCTGCTCTCGAGCGACGCAACTGTAGGCAACGCCACACGCGCTTCAGTCTTCGCAGCGCCACGACGCCTACGCTGGCCGTTCCGCGGTACCACTTCTACATCCGCAGCTTCAGTTCCCAACCGCCGTCGCTTTATATTTTCGTTGTCGCGTACATTTCGCTTTGAAGGCAGCGGTTGTGCGAGCGAAGGTGGAACAGCCGGCCCCGCGCACGCAGCACGCAAACTGCTCCCGACTGTCGATAAACTTTGCGCACCACTTGCCACCAAAGGAACACGTCCACCTGATGCATGTGTATTCGCCCCACGAACGATCTCTTCTTCAGTCTCTGTGGAAGAAGTTTCAGTGCGTGAGTCTTCGCTCATATCCCCTGGAGTCCATGCGCGTCTCCGCGTACGGCGAAACGTGGTTAGGCGCGAAAGACGCTGCGTGCAACGCAGTGGTGGCCCGGATCTGTCACGGGTCACGGAGCCGGCACTTTGGAACGCCCATATCTGTACAAAATGGACGCATTGCGTGAGACGCACGACACCGTGCGTGCGTGCGCGTGCGTACGCCGGAGCTGCGCATCCTCCTCCAGCCACGGTGATGTTGAGCACATGGGGGCGTGTACCACGCGAGGTGCACTGAGCAGTACCTTTGTTTGCCGAAAACTGTGTTTTATTGCCGGTACCGGCTGTTGTGGCAGTGCATTTCATCGAATTGTGTCTGATGAACGAGTTGTGCAGTTTTGTAGGCCAAGACGCCGTGTGCTCGCTGCCGCCGGGCCGTGTTGGCGAGCGGCTCTCTCCGAGGAACCCCCGGTGAGTCGCCGAACGTTGCTGCGGCACGGTGCTTGTGCACTTGTGACGCTTGTGGTGGCGCAGGTGCTCTCGGCACGAGTTACACTAGCAGCGGCTGCTGCAGCCGAGACGACGCATGCAAGTGGCTCGGCTACGGAGCAGCAGGCAGCTGGTGCCCCGCTGGGCAAGGTGACTGCCACTGGGCTCCGGTACTATGACTTTGTCGAGGGCGACGGCACCTCGCCCGACTGGGGCGATCTCTGCGTTGTCGAGTTTGTGCTGTACAGTGTCCCGAGGCCACGCGCCGCGCCGGGATCTTCAGCGGCGCCAGCAATAAGGTTGCGACCGTGGTACTCTACCGGAGGCCGTGGATACTTGATCAAACACGGTGATGGTCGGACGATTGCTGGAATCGAAGAAGCGATTCACACTATGCGAGAGCATGGACGACGTCGAGTCATTGTGCCTCCTCGTCTTGCCTACGTGCACGCTGACCTCGGACCAGTACCGGACCGGACTTGGACACGCTTGCGCTTGGCGAAGAAATTGGAGGAGGGCGAGCTATTGGTTTTCGACCTGGAGCTTCGAAAAGTCATGAAGGATCCCAAAGATCGCGGATATTATAAGGACATCATTGTCCGCGATGGTATGCAACTGCCATCCCTAGCCGATAACGAATAAGCATCGCGCTGGGTAACGCATGTCGGAACGCGATATCGAGAGGCACCTCACCGATGTTTCGGCCCTGTATGTCAACAGTGCTAACGAGATCCTCAGTTAGCGAGCGACAATTTCCAGCTTGGTCGTGTCCGGCATCGCGCGCTTGCCCGTCTGGCGCGTTCGTGCACGCAAGAATGTTCCGGCAAATGCTGATAAGCACAGCACAGCACAGCACAGCCTTATCGCGATGATCGGGCGAAATGCGGTAGCACTGGACAAACCGCTGATTGAAAACGAGTTGGGCGTCTCGCTAACACACGCAGCATCGCTGGCGTAGTCGATCGTACCTCGCAATGATCGTTGGCATCGCGAGGTTACCTGTCGAAATCACGGCTTCATACGAGCCACAGCACGACTCGGGGCATGATGACGCAGGGGTATCGATTTCGACCTATACTTCAAAAGCCACCTGCATGAGGCGCGCTCGATCAGCTGGCAAGCTGGTGTACACTGCGCCATTCGGTCAGGAACACCCGCCTAGAGACTCGGATGTTCTGGGACCTTTCTAGTCGAGTAAGCGTCGTTTTCGCAGTTAGGAAGACCGCCGAACTGCCGTCTTCGTTCGTGGAATGCCTCTAATGCCCGGAAAAAGTCACGAGACGTAAATTCTGGCCACAGGATATCGGTTGTATAGATTTCCGCGTAAGCAGCCTGCCAGAGCATAAAGTTGCTGAGCCGTTGCTCGCCGCCAGTGCGAATGATCAAGTCCGGATCGGGAACGTCGATTCCCCAGCACTGCGCCAGGTAGGTCTCAAACACGGATTCGTTGACACTGTCGGGGTCGAGCACGCCTCTTTCTACATCGCGAGCGACGCAACGTACAGCCTGTAGGATATCTTGTCGACCACTATAGTTGAGCGCTACCTGGAGACACAGAGCTCGATTCGACCGCGTGCGCTCTTCTGCATCGTGCATTCGTTCGCGAAGCGAGTCTGGAAGTGCACTACGGTCGCCGACAAAGCTCACACGCACACTACGCGATTGCAGCTTTTCGAGCTCTGTATCCACAACATGTTGAAAAAGCGAGAGCAAACTCGATATTTCAGCAGCAGGACGTCGCCAGTTCTCGGTGCTGAATGCAAATACTGTTAAGAATGGAATATGCAGCCAGAGGCAGTCCTCGACGATTCGACGCAATGTCTGGGTGCCGTACTCGTGACCCGCGGAACGACTTCCGCGGACGCGGAGCCCCCAGCGCCCATTCCCATCCATAATGATGCCTATATGAGTCGGTAACTTGAGCTTCTCAACCAAATGATCACGTATGCGTTCCATGTCTGTTTGACCGGCTACCTTGGGAGGCTCCTTCGTTGGATAGTCAGCGGCCACGGGACCAGTTGTGATACAATCTGAAGACGTTGCATGCTCCGAATTCTCCAGTTTTTGACATAACCTTAGCTGGAAACATCCACGATGCAGCCTGTTTCGGAGCTGGCGGTTGCTTGGACTCCGCGGAAGCAGGAGACAGTTGTGAAGCGTCCCGTTTTGACGAAGGTTGCGCGCTCCCCAGCGGACGCCAGCAGCGGAAAATGAGCGCCGATTTTCGGTGAAAGCGCCACTAGGTCGTCTGTGTCGACAGGGGACCTTGGCGTCGTCGTGGAAAATACACCAAGTCCACGAAGACACACCAGCGGCCGGTGGTGGACCCGCGTAGGTCAGCAGACGCTCGTGGCGCAGCGAGCAACGTCCACGCAACCGCTGAGGTTCAGACGCTCGCGGAATTGTTTCCATCAAAAACACCGGCCACATGACGTCTTGCGTGCGCTCTGCAATGTCAGGGAAGACGAGGTGCGCTCTGTCGCACCGCGTAGCTAACGCTTCGTCTTCCGGCAACGCGCACGGCAGCCGTGAAGGCACGCCCGCACAGCGTCTTTGGCACAGCCTCAGAGCGCCAAAACCTCAAGAACTTCCCTCTATAGCCAGTACAAGTGTCCGAGTCCGTACAGTGCGCTGCTGTGCGAAGCGCACAGCTCGTCCAGTCTCAGCAGTTCAAAAAAGCGCGTTGTTTACGAGCACGCGTTCAGCGTATGTGGAGCGCCTTGCGCGGCACCGTTTACCACCGGCAGCTGCGTTGTGTACGTTTCTGGCGGAAACGATTGCAAAGCTGGTAACGACACTTGTTTCACTTTATCAGACGTTCTGTTAGCGGGCGCAGTACGTAGAGCGCTTGCTCACAACGTTACCAGCTGCCGATACGAGATCCCAATGCGGTGGCAGTGCGAGTTGCAGAGCGCACCCGTACGCTTGCTTGTGGTGTCGCGTGCTCGCTCAGGAGGCAAGACGACACAATCGGCATCTGATACTGGACGACGTTTACTTCGATGGTATTGGGCACTTGGCGTAAGCTGACACAGAAATGGATGCTACCTAGTCGTTGGCTGAAATGCCTGATCTGCCTTTCACGGAGCTTTTTTTGGGAGGCATGCTTGAGGATTTCCATCGGAACCCCTGAGCGCTCATGGGAAAGCGAGCATAACGCGTTGGGTAAACGAGTTTGAGATAGTATCTCTACCCTTTACAGAGCATTTCTGGGAGGCATGGTTGAAGATTTCCATCGCAATACCCGAGAGCTCATGGGCAAGCGCGCTTCTCGTTTTATTCCGACGAAAAGACGGGTGTGTGTGTGTGTGTGTCTGTGTCTCTTGGAACGTCAAGTCATCCGGAGGGACTAGTTGATCTGGTTTCGTGCTTGCTGGCTGTGCGGGCATATGCAGGAGGCCGCAATTGATGCATCAACCCCACAGCATGAGAAAAACACTCCTGGATGCAACAGCGGAAGTGACCATTCTTACTCGTAGGCAAGCGCGCAGAGATGTCGTTCAGGGATTTCGGATCGTCGACGCTGACTGCGAATCCCCGATGAAGCGATTGATATCCGCGTCCATCATTGCGCATCGCACTGTGAGGCGTCACCAATCACCACCTTTGCTTCTCTTCACGTATACTAGTCCGCCAGTTCGTGTGATGCTGTGTGGTGCCGACTGCCTACCCTGAGCGCCGACGAGGACGTACACGGTGCCGCAGCGGATGCTGCACGGAGGCAAAGCGGCTTCGCCATACCCGTGAGAACGTCGGCTCTAAATGTGGTTTATTTGACGCGTCGTCAGGTATCTCCCTCATGTCGTGCCCTGACAGTCACTGTATGCGGACCTGACTTTACATCAAGATGCGTTGCAGAAAAGAAGCTGTCAGGAGGAATCCTGAAAACCCCGAGTCTTCGCTTCCCTGTATTGGGAGGCATGCAATGCGGTCTTGCGACTCGGGGGCCATTGCGCTGCACTCAGCAGCCAGGAGATGCACGAAACGCCGGGCGCGCATGTTCATGCAGTTCGCGGCTCTTTTTCGCCTAGAAAGACGAATAAGAGTTTGGTGCCAGATAGCGCGCATTTTGGTCCAACCAGTGGGCCTCCAATTGTCAGTTCTGCACCCAAAATAAGCGAACGCTCATGAGCATCTATAGTGACATCCACGAGGTGTGATTGCTCGAACAGCCAGCTTCGTTCCTGTGTCCGAACGCGAACACTGCAAAAGCGAGTCTCGCCGAGCATTGGGAGTTACGTCTCCCCTGCAGAAGCAGTATGATTCCCTGCGAGCATGTAATTTTTCGATGCAACACAAGGCCCGGACGTGCTAGACTTCACCGATTCGCTCTTTAGCGAGCCAGACGGTTCCCATGGGAACCTCTGACCACCCCAATGACTCCCGCCAAACGTTTCATGTCTCTACTCGGTGGTTCTTCTAATGGGATGCGAGGCCAACGTTGAAGATCCTGTTCTTTCGAAATCGGCATTTGCATTCTTTGCCTTGAACCGTTCGTTAGAGATGTCGAGAAAAGAGTCAGTCCCAGAAACCAACTGGTATATATCCACTCCAAAGCCATACTTGAGGAAAATCTGCCTCCACTAGACCCAAACGCTTTTTCGATACCTTGGGATGCACGCCATCATCCGGTTGAGCCGGGGGCGCGTGCTGGGCCTCTTGGCCCTTGTACGACGCGCTGCAGTCTGCTGCAATGACTTCCAACGGGGGTGTATAGGATTTACATCCGAGAGCTTCCGTGCTGGGTGCTCTGCCGAGCATCCCGACACGATTCGCATCGACCTGTTGACTGGGGTCTGCATTCGCGAAGCGAGTGCGAGGCTCATGCCCCACCATTCGACGCCCCAGGTGACCGCCTTGATGATGCACATCCTAATTGACCCGATGCAGACTCCCAGCGACATCCCTATGGGTCCGATAAGAACCTGCATGCACGAGCTGAGCGTTTCTTGATCTTGGCAATCTCCTCTCCTATATATACACACTTTCATCCAGTGTGCATGCACGAGCTGAGCGTTTCTTGATCTTGGCAATCTGCTCTCCTATATATACACACTTTCATCCAGTGTGCATGCACGAGCTGAGCGATTCTTGATCTTGGCAATCTGCTCTCCTATATATACACACTTTCATCCAGTGTGCATGCACGAGCTGAGCGTTTCTTGATCTTGGCAATCTTCTCTCCTATATATACACACTTTCATCCAGCATCGACGTGAGTTGTACCAGGGCGCGGCGGGATTCGGCGTTGCCTCGCGAGCATCGCACTATCCGAAGATCGGCACTCGAGCTGCGCGTCCGAGGTGCTCCACAGCAGCTTCTAAGGTTCTGGCACAGCCTACGATGCGTATGGAACAGCCAGCAGCGTTTCTGAGTGGCAAACTACAACCCTTGTGCCTAGATCGCAAGTTCCAGTTGCGCGTGAGCGGGTCACGGCAACAGTTTCGGGGCCGCCGCCGACCCATTCTCGTCGCCCGGGTCGGGATCGGCGTCATCGGTGCAGGCCGCATAGGACAGGTACATGCAGCAACGATAGCTCGTCTGATGAATGCAGAGCTACGAGGTATTGCTGATCCAATTGAAGCAGCTGGGCGTAAGGTGGCCGAGAGTTTCCAGACAGCGTACTTTCCAGACTATCGTACGCTGCTAGAGGACCCCGATGTACAGGGTGTCGTCATCGGCTCGCCAACGCCGTTTCACGCGGAACAAATGATAGCTGCAGCCGAAGCCGGCAAGCATATATTTTGTGAAAAGCCTATCAGCAACGATCTCGCGACGATCGACCGTTGTTTAGAGGTGGTACGCACCAGCGGCGTCAAACTCCTGGTGGGGTTCCAGCGGCGCTTCGATAGTAACTTTAGCTACGTACGTGACCAGATTGAGCGTGGCACCATTGGGCAAGTGCGTATGTTTCACATCCATTCAAGAGATCCGGCGCCACCTCCGGCGGAATACTTGGCGAAAAGCGGAGGTATTTTCCTCGACATGTGTTCCCATGATTACGATATGGCGCGTTTTGTGACGGGCCAGGAAATCGAGGAGGTTTACGTGGTTGGCAAGGCCTTCGATCCCGAGGCACAGGCCGCAAATGATCTCGACACCCACATAACGGTACTGCGGATGTCGGGCGGGGTCATGGGCACCATCGACAACTCTCGTCGTTGCGCATACGGCTACGACCAGCGTATCGAGGTGTTTGGCTCCGACGGTTCGTTAATCGGTCAAAACAAGAGCAAGCACTCCGTAGTAGCCGCCGGTCAAGATGGGTATCATCATGGACGACCTTTTGATTTCTTTATGGATCGCTATCTGGAGGCGTACGGGAACATCATGACCGCATTTGTGCAGATGATCGAGCGCGGCACAGACCCCCCTGTCTCGGGGTTAGACGGTCGCGCGCCGGTGCTCGCTGCGCTGGCCGCAGCCCGAAGTGTCAAGGAGAATCGACCAGTGAAACTCAGCGAAGTCGATATACGCATGCGCTAGGAATGAATGCAATCGCCCCTAAACCAGTATCAGGTTCAGAACTGGAACGCCGAACTGTTCGCTCTGTTGCTTCCTTGCAGTGCATTCCGAAATTTTGCTTGGACGTACAGACTCGACATTCGATGGGCAGCAATGGGAGCCTTTGGGCGCACACACAGTTTTAGGATTCTTCGTCGTCATTTCCGAGTGGCACCTTCGACGCTTTGCTGCTGCCATTGGTTGCACGTGACCTTTACCAAGGTGACTCGCCACGTTATTCACCAAGAATTCGTCATATAACCCGTATCACTATCCAGTTCAATCGCACAAATTTCGACACTTCTCCTTTCGAAAAGTTGGGTATGCTCCAATCAAATACTCCTGAACCTTTAGGTGTCTATCTTACAGAGCAGCTCGTGGGCGCTGCCATTCGCACCGCTGGATTGATGGGGAAAAACACCCGAACGTCTTCCTTTTGACGCCTTGTGCACATGTACATGCTGAAAGTTCACCGAAATTCTCATATTAGATACTTGATTCGTTTCGAAGGCCAAATTATTTTTTGCGGCAAGTAACGAAGCTGCATTCGGCAGCAACATGATATCTCTCACGGGATATGCTCCCAGAGGCTCCCGTCTATTTTGTTTGCAGGTAAAAGGGTCTTGGATTCAGAACTGATTCATCGCTGTGAATGCTTCCAGCGGAGCATGCTTTATCGCTTGGCATGGAGCAGACGTCGAGGGATCGAAATTACGCAAGCGAACCTTCACCCTGGACTCCCTTCCGTTTCCTGGTTCATCGTGGGCAACATCACATTCCGGGGATTCTATCGAATGAAATGTTGTCCGCTTGTGTTTGCAGCGAACAGAGTACTCGCTGACGGGGTCGCCCCGAAGGAGCCCATAGCTGTAGGTTACGGTAGCGAGCGCGCAATCGGGTAAGAGAGTCTGTGAAAGCCCTCTGCATCCGTCCAGGGCATCTACGGGGCGATGAGGCAACCATTACGCGCCACAGGACGGCCCTAGGAGGAGGTCATTTGGTTTGCATATGGGAAGATTCGACCTCAACCATACGTGACCGCTGCAGAGGGCGCACAGCAGCTGGATAAAATGAAACTGAAAGTGGCACGCGAAGGGTACACTCCAACTACCGCCTGTGCATGAAATGCGGCACTAGGAGCCGGAAGCTGCGAAACTGAGACTTGAAGGCGCCAATCAGCCTCCTTTGACTGTTGAGAACAGGGCTGGGGCGAACGGAGAGACCGGCGTATTGAAAGCGGGAGATACGAGAGAGTAAATGAAGCAGTCGCTAAACAAACGCGCAAAGCTTGTTGTTGATGTCAGTGGAACGAGAACCGAACTTGAGCGTGGATGCCCCTGTTAGATGACCTCTCCTGTTTAGTTATACCGCGATGCCAAACAAAGACACGCCGAAACTTTGGTGACGAGAAATCCCGTAAGAAGACTGCGAATGTTTTGATGGAGTATTGGTACGATGGCACATACTAATGTCTCTCGGGGACGCCATTGGATCCAAACTTTGGGGATCCTAGGCTCATCTAAGACGCCACTATCAGAGTAGGTCGTGCGGAACGTGGTCGCGGTGCAAAGTACGAGCGCCATACGGCATGTACTCTGGGGAGCGTAGAGCGACGCGGTTCGAGCTCATGGACACGAGGGGTCTTCGAGATGATTGTGCCATCATGTCATCTAACAAGATCCACAGTATATGCAGATTTGCGGATCATTACGCTTTCTGCTGGAATCCTGCGGCATTTCAGACCGCATACGGGTATTCATATCCGTGAACAAGCTGCAAAGTCGATGAAAGTGGTTGCCGCAATGGGACTCCCAGCTCATAGACGCTCCTCGATCCGAGAGAAATGCCCATATATCTCGTAGTTCGATACCCGATTGGCTGTTGGCGCAAATACGAGGTTGCTCACGTACCGTCTAGCGTTCGATCGTGCGTCCTCATGAGGATTTTATGCTGGGAAAGCCAGCACAAGCACCGCTCAGGCGAACCAGCCTGAGTTGGGCGCTCTATCCTCCGTCATTTTCATTTCTATTCAATTTGAGTGGATTCGCGGAGGCCTGCCAACAGACCTCTCAAGCTGCAAGCGGGCACGTTACACGTTGTGCGCCTCCACCACTGAGTCTCTCGGACACAGGCACTGTTGCGTTATTCAGGTATGTGGGCATCGATACAAGCTTCGCAATACAGCGGCATGGACGTGCAACTGCGCCAAACGACGGCGCGGTAGCATTCCGCAAGCCCTGTTCAGCAGAGCGACCAGCGCTAGGCTGTTCGCGCATGAGACCTGGCGCTTTCCTAAACCCCGAGACCTTCATGAACGTCATCCGTGGACAAGACGAGGTGCGCATCAATCGAATAAATGTCGAGCCAGACGTATCCTGCGCCCGCAAAAACTGGATACACGGGCATCAATGCCTGGAAGGCTCCATGTGCGAGACTCCCGCTATTTGACGTCCGGTATCTCCGCTACCTCCGATTCTACGACGAATGCTGCGCGGTCAGTCTACAGGAAGTTTTTAACTCGGGCCCCGGATCCGATATAGACTGGACGCGAACCATGTCAAATGCCTCGCCTGGAAAATGCCTGAGTGTCACCTTCGTCAAGTACCACGGACCGAGCGAGGCGCGTTTGCAAATGGTGAACTGGTTGCGAGTCCTTAACAGCTCCACCGATGACTAGCTAATCTGTCAACACTGGATACGCCTCAACCGCGCTCTTCGTTCCGAATTCTGATGAGCTTCGGCATACGTCAAGGCGATCAGGCAAAGCGTCTTCATCGGCTAAGGAACTGTACTCCAGAGCGGGGGCTCGCAATCGCTCGTTGCCCAACAGTCCAGCACGCGAACCTCAGAGGATCAGCATTCCATGTAGAATTCAGAATGCTGGAGGCGGCGCGTAGATGAAGACTAGGCTAGATATAAGCACTCACATCCACAAACAGATGGAAACGTTTGCGCTGTGCAGAATACGATAGCATCGAACGCACAGAGAACAGTCGTGCAGTGCTCGTAGACGCTCAGTCTTCGATTCGTGCTTTCCGATCCATCCATTCCTCGAGCTTCTCTCTCGGACTTTGACGATTTTCTAGGACGTCGATGACGCCTAACAGAATCGGAAACTTCAACGCTCGTCTCATGGGGTTCAAGTGCGGAAACTGCCTTTCAATGAGACTCGCAACTGCCTTTGCCGTCGGCACGCCTTCAGCGACCTGACTCGAAGTCTCTAAAATATGAGCAAGGGTTTCACCCTGACCCAGGCGGTAGCCAACCGTTCTGTTCCGACTGCTCGTGCCGAAGCAGGTCATAAACGTATCGCCTACGCCACTGAGGCCGGCCACAGTCACCGGACGAGCACCAAAACTCCGCGCAAGGCGCCGCATCTCCGAGCAGCCGCGAGTCACCAGCGCAGCTGTCGCGTTCATACCGAGACCAAGTCCCTCGCAGATGCCGGCAGCAAGGGCGATAACGTTCTTCACAGCGCCACAAATTTCAACGCCAACAACGTCGCTCGAGCGAAATACTTTCAGTGCTGGTGAGCTAATAGCGGCTGCAATACTCGCACATGCAGCAGCGTCATGCGAGGCCAGGACGACGGCTGCCGGAAGATCGGCCAACATCTCATGGGCGAAAGAGGGTCCCGAGAGAAACATGCATGGCACCGGACGCTCTTTACCGAATACGTCGTCGAAAATCTCGTACATAAAGTTGCCTGTGCTAACCTCAATACCCTTGCTTGTGGACAGAATCGGTGTTCCGGGCGCCAAATTCGGGCGAACGCTCTCCACGAGAAAAGCTCTGCTCGCTTGGACCGGCACAGCATGAACACATAACCAGCAGCCTTTCAGAGCATCTTCGGGGTCCGTGGTCGCTCGAACAAGCTTTGGAAACCGGAAGCCTGGAACTAACGCAGTGTAGCGAGGGTTTGTGCGCTCCTTGTTGATCGTCTCTGCGACCTCCGCTCGACGAACAAGCAGCACAACCTGGTGACCATTGTTAGCCAAGGCAAACGCCATAGCGCTCCCAAAAGAGCCGCCGCCACAGATCGCTACGTGTCGAGCTTCCTCTTGGCTCTGCCCAGACAATCGTGCGTGCGTAGGTGGAACCTTCCGCCTCACAGACCGCCGCCCATAACTGGGGTCAGCAGAAGGGCGTCGCCACAGCGTCACAGAAAAGGCGGTTTCCGTTCGAGCGGATCCTGCGCCCTCGAAGCCCCTAGCCAATGAGATGGCACAAGTGAACGCACTCGAAACAGACCTCGTGCTCTGTAGCCGCGGCACAGTTTGCTCAGGCTGCATGAGCTACTATCCTGCATCGGAACGAAGGACGCTCACCCGCGGTAGTGTCGCGCTTCTGATCCGCGCAGGCGCGTAAGCCGGCAGGAGTCGTTGCTGCATCGAGTTTTTTTCGATGACAGAGCGTTTCCATTGACCATGAATCCCCAATAGCGGGATGGGTACTACGATTCATGTAATTCTCCATCATGACGCAACCTATCTCCAAGTTCCATTACCCATATTTCCTCTCAGGTATACTGGTCTTTTCCTTTGTTCTATCGTATGCCAAGTGCCTGCAGTGAGCACCCACCGCAGCGCCTAAACCGCTTGTGCGGATGCTACACGGAGACAGAGTAGCTTTGTCATACCACTGAGGGCGTCGGCTCGAGGAATGCTACACCTGACACGGGATCAGGGCTACTTATCATTCTGGGAGTCTGGAAGCTGCGCAGGCAGGCGTACTGCCTGCGGCAGCGCAGAGCGATATTCTTCGAGGACACCACGACCAGCGCGACGCCCAGACGCAGCATACCGCTCTGAGTCCCAGAATAAACTGCATTGCGGACGAGTTGCTCAGATCTCTCTGCATGACCAGGCTCCGAGAGGTCTATGAAGCACGAGCCTGGGAGAATCGTCCGACTCGCGGGACATTCCGCCCAGAAGGTAAACTTTCGTCAATATGGAAATCTTTGCTCCCCATGAATTTTTATCATTGACAGGGAAGGCAATTGTTATCTCGCTGCCAGTCAGTAGTGAGTCTCTGCTCTTCGTTCTATAGAGTACAGTCGATAGGCGCACCCAGGAGATCTGCCAGGCACGAGGTACGACGTGGATATCGCCATTGAAGAGAAACGCGATCCTGATCATTAGCATGTTGTATACCGTACAAGGTGTATTTGCGTTGAAGTCGTAGCAACGTTTAGTCTTCAGTTCAGTTGTGTTCCAACCCCAAAGCAAGTATATACGAGCGATTTTTCGTGGTTTATAGCAGAAGCGTTCAAAGTGTGTTCTTTTTCGAAAATAAAAAAGGAAAGTTCTGGACGAAGAAGTGGAGGATCCTGGAGGCACGGTGTCGCCAGGTGGCGAAAAGAACGAAAAATAGTGCCGAGCAAAGATGAACAGGAGAAGAAGAAGAAGAAGCGAGAGCCAGACCTCAACGGCTGCAAGAAAGGCGACAGCATGACGAGATGATAGTGAACGCCTGCCTTCTTGGATGTATCAAGGATCCGTACGAGCAGAAGATGCGAGAGACCACCAGAAGCCGTGTCGATTCCTACTCCAGGAGCGTGCGTAACACTTCTTTTTGGACTGAAGCATACGGTGAAGGAGATATACGATGACCTTACCGACACGAAAACAGTCGAGGTTCCGGAAGCGTTTTTTTTAACAAGACCCTCAGCCGCCACTTGATGCTTGGCACAGGGGGACGTCGAGGGAAAATGAGCGCATGTGCGTCCTCCATGAAAAATACCCCTACTAGGGTCTCAAAGGTACTCGTTACAGGGGTGACTCGCGTATTTTCGAATACAGGGCAAAAAAGTATCTCACGAACCTGAACAACCATATGATCATGAAGCTCGAACGTTTCATGACACGCTCCATCGTTGCGCGCTACCCGGGCCTCTCTCGCAAAGGGATACGGGCCATCATCAATGGCGTCAGGAACGATAGTAAGAATGAACAGGAGATCGAATTCCTCGACGAGAAGACATCACACAGGAGAACGAATGAAGCTTCTGCAATCCGTACGGCAATTCAAGAGCACCGTCCGGTCTCGGAGCTGGTCAATCCAGCAGGAAATGTATCAGGTATGGAAAAAGAAAAGCAAAGATGTTATCCCCTAATCCTGCGCTATTTCGTGTGTTTGGACCGCGAACTCGATCCCAAGGCCAATATGGAGCTGGGTGTGGAACAAAATGTAGAGTCAGAGAAACGGAAGGGTATCCTAACGGGTAAGCGCTTTAGCGTTGTTGCGTTATGCATCACCAAGTTCCATTTTGTAACAATCGACTCCAGAGTCCTCAACGGCATCATGAAGGAGGTCTGTCTGGAGTTCGATGTAAGGAAGATAGAGTTCACCAGTGAAAACCGGGAGACGTACTGGAAGAATATCTTCAATTTCAAACGTCTCAATACGTGCAAGCAAAAGGTATTCACTGGCATCATCGAAACCGATGGAGTAGCCATGTGTGTACACTCTCGGCGCTTGAAGGCAGATCGTCCAGTTCCGTCCTCGACTGCGCCCGTGGCGAAGCATGAAGAAAACAAGGAGGCTGGCCTTACAACGCAGGAGGTACAGGAGAACGATTTTGTTGTTGGCACGGACCCTGGGAACACGAATATCGTAACCATCGCAGTACCCAAGCGTGCGGAAGATGATATCGACGGCAACTTACGTCAGAAGGACATCCGTCTTTGAAAGCTCACGACAGCTACATCTTACCGAGAATCAGGAAAACTGAATGCAAGGAAAAGAAATGAGACGTGGAATGCAGGAGTGAAAGAGCACAAGGCAGCGATCAGCCAGGTGACGAGCCGAGGAGCGGACTTTGAAGCTTTTCGAGAGTTCATGAAAGTCCGCGCTGCTCTTGACGAGCCGCTGTCGAAAGAATCTACAAAGCCCCGGTGGGCTCGTCTGCTTAGAATCTTGTACTTTGGGAAGCAGCACGCATTTGCCAACTTCTTCAATGAGTTGAGCGCTCTCAAAGAGGACAAAATTCAGAGACTCGTGGTGGTATACGGAGCAGGGCATTGGATGACACGGAAAGGTAGCACACCAGCTCCATCGACACGAGCGTATAAGGAGTGCACACTGTGCTTCGTCATGATGTCGATAGATGGGTTCCGAACGTCGTATACATCCACCATGAGCTAGGGTGTGTACTTGAGAGTGTCGAGATGGAAAAGTGCCAGCAGAGCACTGAGGATGTAGCAAACTACGGAGCGCTGACAGAGCACCTAACGGCATGGAGGGTGCGAGTTCGAGGTCTACTTCCGTTGGTGAGTACAACCAATGCCAAGAAACATATGAAATTCGTGAACCGAGACTTCAATGCCGCCAACAGTATAAGCAGATAGGCGGTGCTGGAGAAGAGGCCCCCAGAGTTGACCAGAGCCAACTTTCTGGGGCAACCTCTGCAGATGGCGCTGTACGAGAAGAAGCTGAAGCCAGTAGTAAATGGCCGGTCCAAAAACCCTGGGAGAATTCTGCACGCTGGCGTATATACATCAACGCTATCGGCTTGATGTGTGTGCGTTCGTTTGCTCGTTTTGCTGGCGGGATTGATGGCGTCGATCCCGAGTCCAGATGGAGAGCTGGCGGGAATGCTGCTGCGCTCTTTTCGCTGCAGTGCGTTGCGAGGCATTCTGTAACGAGAGGCAGGTTTCCAGGGGCAGCACAGAGCAGCAACACAGGATACGTTCAAAGGCGTGCTTGGCGTGCTTCCGAGCGGCACCTTCGGGGGTTTATTTCGGAGCTTCGCCTTCGAGCGCTCTCCATAAGCGAAATACCAACGGTTTCAGTGATGGGCGGGCAACGATGCGTACAGGTGAGAAACGCTCCAGATGCCACGACCACCGCGCGATCGTTGCGCCAGGAAACGACATAATTTTGAGAAGAAGCATATACAGGCCCAATCCTAATGATAAGCGATTTCATGTAGTCGACGCATCGAATATATGTAGCCGCTAGGCACCGACGCATCCTCGTTGACATGCGGAGCGCAGCGTTCTCCTGTCCAATGCCCAGTCATGCCCCGTACAGGTATTCATTTCTTGACCGCATCATTCATTCCTCAGCGGACGCCGATGACGCCGGTCGAGAGCGAGGCCGAAAGCGCAGCGGTGCAGCGCTACGCTTTCGGCGACTCGAGCCCGAGGTGGCTTTCACGATGTTCGCGTCGGCGGCCGTGCAGATAAGACGCAAACGATCAGCGTAAACGTAGGCCTCGGTAGTCGCGTCTCCAGCGGAGCGTGCATGACTGGTCACAGCGGGAACAGCGCGTCCGTCCAGGCAGTCCGGCCGAGGCGGTAAATGGGAAGCAAGTCGCGGGCCCTCGAGTTTCAGGCTCCCGCTCGCGGGAACTGCCGGTTCAACGCGTATACTGGCATCCGTGGCGCCACCTAGGTCACTGGTCCGTGGCAGTCGCTCCACAGCAGCGTAGGTTTCCGGTTTGCGCTCGAGTCGAAGCAGTGCATGTCGGACGAGAAAAGTCCACACGTTATCTCGCAAGTTGTAGTGTGCGAGGCGTCCCCTGAGCACGGAACGCTGGCGGACTTTCCGTCGTAGATAGCGAGCAACTGCTTGGTCAAACTGGGTCCACACCAAAGCAGCCTCTGACTCCTGCAAGTGTCCCGCGCTCAATAACTCGTCGAGGGTGTCCTCAAGAGTCAGGCCAATTGTTGAGGCCCGGTAGTGAGCGTAAAACACCCCCGGCTGGTTAGCGGCGGTGTTTGCATCTTGTTTCCCTCCCCGAATGCTTTCCGTTGTAGCTTGGCCCGCATCTGGCTCTGCTTTTGCAGTACGCTGCGGTGTTGCGTCGCTCATCGCACGACCAGGATATTCCCCTACGGAGCACGCCTCGGCTGGCGGCTTAGGTACTGATCTTCACCGTACTGTACGTCCTACCTCAAGAGTTATCGCTCCTATTTTGTTTCACCTTGATCCAAGTAGGTTAGCAGTTTAAAGACTGGTTGCTGCCCAGCCGGTCCAGCAAGGCGCTCACGAGACGCAAACACGGAACGTTTCGCGCTCGCGCGGCGTTTGCAACGCCGGATACACGCGCTAGCCAGGGCGATCCATGACTACTCCCACCTCTATCACTTCTCCTACATCAATAACTACTTTCTGGGGTCCTAGAACGGAACGGAATGGTGGTCCCTTCCCTGGATGCCGATGATCATCACGCAATGGGCACTTCCACCCCAGTCTCATCGATCCAACACTATTCAAGTAAGTTATTGCGATCGTCCCGTGCCTTCGGCACCGTCGTGAAGCTGCCGACGATCGCAGCACCACGGGACTCGGTTTATGCCGGCGATCAGGCTCCGCTGCAGTTCATGGACCGGCTGCGCTGCTGCATCATGTGCATCGCTCAGTCTAGTTAAAAGCGTAAGCAAGCTCGACCAAAAATCGTTTGATCTCTGTGTATCCCCGATGAGGCTTTTGATGCTGGATGCGGGGTGACCTATCGTCTCCCGGTCCACGAGGAAAGACTCGGCATCCTGGCACGGCATATTGGCAACGACACCGGCTCCCGTGGCGTATTGCGAGCATCGGGTGCATTCCAGAGAACCCGGCCATCGTGCTGCCTGCACCAAGCTGCTAACACTGAAGGGCCAGCATATGATCCTCCTCTTTCCTGTACGCGATGCACAGGGCACTCTGGGTGCCCAGGCCTATATGGGGCGCTTGCCATGACGCTGGGCGTGTCGCCGCCAATGCCGCACGAAGACAAGATGCATGCACGACGTGTTCTATGCTGTGCGACTGAAGCGTCTGCCCAGGTTTCGACGAATGCGGAATCGGTGATGGCAATCAGGGAAGAGCACACAACTCCGCTTCGAATCTTGCACCGTACTATCAGCACAAGGTCAGTAGTTCCGATGGGTATGTGGGTGCGTTTCAGAGACTCTCCGAGTACCAACTCTATTACGTCGATTTGCGCTACCACTACGGGCGTCAGTTCGATGTGCGTGAGTATCATTCGATGGGTGCGCTGGCGTCGACATAATCGCGCCCGTATCCGGCGCAGCTCGTGCACGACTCCATAGCGCTTTCTTAGCGCTTTTGTGGCGATACGTTCGGGCAGCAAGGATTCACTCATCAAAGCGGTGCGTTTGCCACAGACTTGGGTGAGCGTTCGGAGCTGCGAGCTCGTGCTGTCAGCGTGCTATTCCCCGATGCATCCAGTAGTATAGACGCCGTCCTCTCGAAGAAAAGCCAAAAAGCGATCAGCAACCATCCAGCAGACTTTCTCTTCATGGAGTCTGTCTCTTTCCCGCTCATGGACGCCCCAAGTACGCAATCGACTCAGCAAATTTGCACCATCAAAAGTCGCCTCTGAAGCGCTTTTCGTGTCCTCACGCACGCACGCACGCACGCACGCATGCATGCATGCGTGTGTTCCAGTGCCGCAACCGCATCGCAACGCCAGCAATGAACGCGCAGGTACAGCAATGTCCAGAATCGATCCGTGTCGCCGCTCCGTGGCCCGACTGAAGATGCCGGCGGCGAGTGCCGGCATCATCAATGCCCGACGAAGCAGCAGCAGCAGCGGCGGCGGTGGCGGCATCGATAGCGCGCCCGACAGCTGCGCACCGCTGCCGCCGAGCGCAGAATCGAAGGATTGCCGCCGCCGCCGCCGCCGCCGCCGTCAAATCCAGCGCCTACGAACCTGTAGCTACTGTTCTTATAGTTGTTTTCGGGGTATCCCTCACATACAGAACAAACTCGCAGGGTTTCGCAGGGCCCTATAGATACTGTGGTGCAGATCAACAAACCTTGCGCTTACGAACCTTGAGAACCGACGGAAATTACTACGAACGAACGCAGAGACGTACAGCGTACCACGACTTGATCAGCGACGGTACCAACCTGTATACACTCCAGCGCTCTCTTTTGAGCGTGCAAGTCGTGCACACGCAAACTTCATCGGGCACCGATCCCTAATACTCTGCATTTTGGGTGCTTTGTTCTTCAATGGGTCAGCCGACACACATCAAATGGTTCAACGGAAACGACTACACCGCTCCGTCCTTTGATTACGCAAGCAACGGCTCACAGAGCGGGCCGAAGACCTGGCACGGAAACGATCACTCGCTTGAAGGCCAGGCTCCATCGTTTCACGCAGCGCCGGTTGGCTGGTCAGCGACGATACCGCAAGCGCCGGGGGCTCGTTACCCAGACGCATCAAACTCATATGGAAACGGAGACTGGGGCCACAGCACTGCGCCGTATCGCGGGCGCACTGCAACCCAGGACGTGCACGGGCATGACTCGTACGCGCAGAAGGGCACTCGCCCGAACAACTGGCGAGGTGCTCAGCCTCAGAGCCGGGCACGGTTCGCCAGCCGGGGCGAAACACGTGATCGAATGGGCAGCTTGGGGGCGAACCTCTCAGACATTGACTGGACCCAGGCAAATAATCTAGACAATCTTGTACCTTTTGAGCGGAATTTTTATCAGGAGCACCCCGAGGTGGCAGGCCGTTCACCGGAGCACGTCGCATCGTTTCGGCAACGAATGGAGATCACTGTTCGGGGTAAAAATGTACCGAATCCTTGTGAGTCCTTTCTCGAGGCAGGCTTCCCGCCTGCGATCGTCCAATGTATCCAGCGGGCCGGGTTCACAGCACCGACTGCTATCCAGGCCCAGGCATGGCCAGTCGCCTTGAAAGGACGCGATCTCATAGGCATAGCGGAAACTGGCAGCGGCAAGACCTGCGCGTACCTGCTTCCGGCGCTTGTACATATTCACGGCCAGCCGCCACTGCGCCGTGGCGATGGACCCATCTGCCTGGTGCTCGCGCCGACGCGTGAACTCGCTGTCCAGATCCAAACAGAAGCGACCAAGTTCGGCACGGCGTCTCGCATCCGCAACGCCTGCGTCTATGGCGGGGTGAGTCGCGGTCCGCAGGCACGTGAGCTGTCGCGGGGTATTGAGATCCTCATTGCCACGCCGGGGCGCCTCATCGATTTTCTGGAGAGCGGCCGCACCAACCTCAGGCGCGTGACCTACCTGGTGCTCGATGAAGCGGATCGCATGCTGGACATGGGCTTTGAACCCCAGTTACGCAAGATCGTTGGCCAGATTCGTCCTGACCGCCAAACACTGATGTTTACGGCCACGTGGCCCCGCCAGGTCCAAGTCATCGCCCGTGAGTTTTTGACCGCGGGCGACTGGATTCAAATCAACATCGGTGGGCTCGACCTCAGTGCCAACAAGAGCATTCGGCAGGTGGTGCAGGTGCTCGATGAGGACGAGAAACCCGAACGGCTCCAGTCTTTGTTGAAGACGTTGCTGAACGCTTCCGCCGACACCGATTCGAACGCCAAGGTCCTCGTCTTCACAGATACAAAGCGCAAAGCGGATCAGCTAAGCCGTCGGTTGCAGCACTGGGGACTTGCAGCGCTTGCCCTGCACGGCGACAAGACGCAGATGGAGCGCGATCGGGCGATTGGATCTTTCCGTTCGGGGCAGGCGCGCTTGCTGGTTGCGACCGATGTTGCGGCTCGCGGCCTCGACATCAAGAACATTTCCTATGTTGTGAACTATGATTTTCCGGGAACCATAGAGGATTATGTGCACCGTATTGGACGGACAGGGCGCGCCGGCTCAACCGGAACCGCCTACTCCTTCTTCACACCGGCAAATGCGCGCCTCGCATCTGAACTGGTGCAGATACTCGAGGAGTCCCAGAATGAGGTGCCAGCGGAGCTGAACCAATTCGTCAATCGTCGGAATCGAAAGCGGACGTACGAGCATAGCTTTGGACGTGGTTATGCGCGCAATGGCGCTCGCTCGACTCGACGTCGGGGCTCAGCAGCAGGCTACGGTGCCTCGGGGGGCGGCTCGCGGTACAGAGGTGGAGCCGGGGATCGCAGTCACGTGCGCGCTCACGAAAACGGCGCATTTTAGACACGTAAAGTGAATACCCTCAAGATGCCTGCTATCGTCCGCTGCGGCATTCTCCAAAGCGCGTATCCGCTTGTCGTGGACGCGAATACTGCGTGTCGGCGCTGCAGTTCCGGGACGGCCGCAGGGCCCGCAAGCGCGACACGCCTCGCTGGCGCGTTCCCGCTGGTAGCTGTCAACGCGAGCTTGTCGTGGGCTTCTCTGCCCAGAGCCGCTGTTATCGGAACCCGGGTTACGGTACTCAAGTGCGGACAGTGCAGGCAGGGGTCCGCCTAGGTCTGCAACGAGTGCCGCACTGGTCGGCGCCCGCCAGTTCAGATTCGAAGCACATGCCGAAGCGCGTCAGTGTCACCAGGTCGCTATGAAACGCCAGTGACACTCTCTCCAGATCCAGATACCCAAGTGAGTGACTTATGCTCCTTCAGCGAGTGTCAAGTTCCCGGTGCATAAGCTTGCCGAACTGGCGCAGCATGCATCCTGCCAGATGGAAGCAGTTCGATGGTTCACGCTCGCTAGCCTGACGGATCATCTGTAGTCTTTTGTACATACCAGGTTTGCAGCCCAGCGAGCCTGGATTCCGATGAAGCACTCGACCGCGATAGCGTACCAGGTCGTCTATTGCAGAGCACGACTTGCATCGATTCTGGAATACCGCCACCAAACGCCGTTCGAAAGTCGAACGACGCCAACGGTGTACAGTAGTGGCGAGTGACCCGCCCTAGACAAGACGTCTCCAAGTGACGTGCAGACGCCATCCGATCTTTCTCGACCGGCCACCTACGACTACTGCTCCCAACTTCTTCTCATATAGTTCGACTTTTGGAGGTTGTTCCACAAAGTTCTCCCGTGTCAACTCTGGAGGTCTCGTCTCTATCACCGCACATCTCCTTATATTGGTAGCGGCATTAAGGTCTCGGTTCACAAACTCCATACGTTTCTTGCAATCATTGGTTGTACGTACTCATGCGAGTAGCCCTCGAAGTCTCGCTCTCCTTTCCATTTGCTCCTCCGTCAGCGGTCCATACTTTTTTATATCTTCAGGGCTCCGCTGACACTTTTCCATCTCCACTGTCTGAAGTGTACACCCCTGTTCATGGTGTGTATACGAGGTTCGGAACTCATCTACAGGTATCGTAACGAAACGCCGTGCGCCCTCCTTGTACGTTCTTGTCGTTGGAGCTGGCGTAGTCCCTTTTTGGGTCTTCCATCGCCTTGCTCCGTACGCTACGACGAGCCTCTGATTTCCATCCTCCTTCAGGTCACTCAACTGATTGAAAAAATTCGCGAACGCCCGCTGCTCCCCACAATACAAATTCATTCGCAAACGAGCCCGCCGGGGCTTGGTATACTCCTCCCACAGCGCATCCCAATGGGCAACGCGAACTTTCATGAATTTCCGAAAAGCTGCAAAGTCCGCGCCTCGTCTAGTCACCTCGCTCAAAGCTTCCAGGTGCTCTTTCATTCCTGAGTTCCAAGTCTCGATTTTCTTCCTCGCATTCATTATACCGGATTCTCGATAGTATCTTGCTCTCGAGAGCCTCAAAAGACGCATGTCTTTCTGACGTAAGTTACCATCAGTCCCATCTTCCGCACACTTTGGTACAGAGATGGTTATGATGCTCGTATTCCCAGGGTCCGCGCCAACGACAAAGTCGTTATCCTGCACCTCCTGCATCGCAGGATCCGCATCATTCTCATCTACATCCTTCGCCAGGGGCGAAGCCGAGGACGGACCAGGAAGCGGGCCCGACGGCGCTGGAGGTGCAGAAGAACGCGTTTGTCGTTGGCGTGGATCCCGGGAACACCCACATCGTTACCATCGCAGCACCCAAGCGTGAGGAAGATGGCTCTGTCGGCAACTTACGTCAGAAAGACATAAGTCTGTTGAAGCTCTCATGAGCGAGATATTACCAAGAATCCGGTATAATGAATGCGACGGAGAAAAGTGAGACATCGAACTCAAGAGTGAAGGGAATTTGGAAGCGATCAGCCGGGTGACGAGCCGCGGAGCCGACATTGAAGCGTTTCGAGAGGTTATGAGCATTCACGCAGCTGATGACGAGAGCTTTTGGAAAGAATGCACAAAGTTCAGGTGGGCTCGTCTGCGTATGAACCTGTACTGTAGGAAGCAGCGAGCATACGCCAGCTTTTTCAATCAATTGAGCGCCCTCAAGGAGGACATGAGCCAAAGGCTCGGAGTAGCATACGGGGCAGGGCGCTGGATGACCCAAAAAGGGTGTACACCAGCTCCAACGACAAGAACGTACAAGGAGTGCGCACATCGTTATGTCGAAATACCTTTAGATGAGTTTCGAACATCTCATACACACCACGAGCTGTGTTGTACACTTCAGAGGGTCGCGATGGAGAAAAGCCAGCGGCTCGCTGACGGAAATGCAAATAGCAAGGAGGGCGAAACTTCGAGGACTACTCGCTTTGGTTCGTAAAACTAATGATAGGAAGAAACGAATAGAGTTCCTGGACTGAGACTTTAACGCCGCCATCAGTATAAGGAAATGTGCAGTACTGGAAAGAAGACCCCCGGAGTTGGCGAGAGCCAACTTTGCGGGGCAACCTCTTAAAATGGAGTGATACGAGAAGAAGTTGAAACCAGTAGTAGGTGGCCAGTTGCTGAACGCCAGCACAGTCGTCTGCACATCATTGGGTAGACAATCGGTCTACGGCGGACGGTGTGAGAAACGCCACCATTGTACACTGGCTTTCCAGCGTTTCTCTTTTGCAAGGCGTTTGGTGGTGTTTCCAGAGACGAATTGTTTACCAAAAACGTCTTCTATCGATCTTCGAAACCAACGTGCTGCTTCCTCTGTGCGGCACGGGGCGTACGCTATGCGCTTTTCTGCTGATTGACAGCGGAAGCGACGAGTCCGGTTACTGCCTTGAAGACTTTGACGCTTTGGAGAGACCATCATATCGATGGTTTCAGTTTTCTGACCTCCTCCTAACCACCACGCTCGGATCTCTGTTGCAACGGCACGCGCAGCAGCTCTCATGGCAGCCAAAGCTGAACCCGGGCATCGAGAGAGTGGAAAGCTGCATCAAAGGTGGCGGAAAGCCAATGAAGCTGGTTATCTGAGCAAGCTTGCATCACCTGCAGAGCTGCGAGCACTCGTCCAAGCGAAACTGACACCCGAGGAGCAAGTGCGTTTTGGGATGCAGTGTGCAGGGCTGGCAGCCAAGGCACTTGAGGTACTCGACAAGTCGCTTACATCTTTAGAGCAAGACATAGAGAACGAGTCTTGTGACTGGGAAATAGAATCGGACGATGCCATGGACCGTGTTGCGAGACGATTCCTTGCCGATCTCGAACAGCTAAAGCAGACTGGCAGCACGCGTCGACTCACCCAACTCAGTATTTGGCGTCGCATCAGTCGCTAGGTCGTACTGGCGGAAAGGCGAGCATGAACTGCAGGCTGAAGGCAGTCCTCTTGTGAGGCAAGTCGCGAAGATCGCGGACCAGGCATCCAAGACTCCGGGATACCGCCAGGTCGTTGCCTGGGAGCATCTGGAAGAGCTCGCAGATGCGGCAACTGCAGATGGTGTATTCGGTTCGCAGTCGCGGTCGATGTCACGTATCTTACGTCGCCCAGAAAGTCGGTTTCGACTCTTGCTCACGAAACTAGAGCTTGGTGAGGAGCTCTGCACACGCGACGAGCGGCGTTTGATGCTAGCATTGGATACCTCTGATGCGAGACTTGAACCCGAACGCATGCGCTCGAGGAAGAGGGCACCTGGTGGAGCGCAGGATGGCGCCTCTGCAAAGCGCGACCACGGGAGGTCTGCATCCGTTTCGTCGTCGTCGTCGTCGTCGTCGTTAGAGCCAGAGCACGAGGATCACGTGCACCCAGCGGCCAAGAACGCGTCTTCCGCGAGAAAGAAAAGACGACATCATCGGCGACGATCATCCAACAAAAACGAAACCCTGGAGAATCCTCAGTAAGCTAGCATTTGAGCGAGATTGCTGCCGAATCATCGCCGTGCCCTGGCCCAGTGGATATCGCATGATGCATCGTTTACAGCGTTTCAGTCATGATCCTGGGTGGTGATTATCCCCGCCGGAATACCTCAGGACTAGATCGCGGATCGTTGGAAGCTACGCTCGCGTCCATCGCGTGTACCATGCGCTGCAAAAGTGGTGCTTGTCTGCAGCTCCTCAAAGAGCACATGATCGCTTGCTGTGCTGCGAGCACCACGCCGCCGGCCTCTGTCGGCAAACGCGCTCAAAGGCGTACTCGCGACAAGCATGAATTCAGCAGGAATATTGGCGCTGGTTGAGGCACTGCGACTGACTATCGAGAGACCAATCTCAGCAACCGCAGCATGCGTCGATCACTGGGGCGCAGCTTAAACTCCAGCAGCGATGCGGCAGTGTCAGAGCCAGACCTGCAGACTAGTGGACAGAGCGCAGCATGCCTCGTTCTGGATTTCGCAGAAGTACCCGCCAGAGACGCTTTTCAGGGTAGCCAGTGGCGGATCGCGTCTATTTCGCTACCGGGAATTCGGACGGATTCCGCGTCCAGTCGACCGGGGACGGTTCACGCTCTCCACTCGGACGTCAACGCGTTTCACTTTGGTGATGAAGGTGCTGCATTCATCGACCGACCAGTCTGCATGACGATTCGAAGAACATCGGGCGGAATCTTTGATGCATACCTCTGGAGCATGATTCGCAGAGGTGTACTTTTTTGCGGGTCGTCGAGGTGGAGCGTGTGGCGAGAGCCACATATTTGAGCGACCTCGCACCGGGCGTGATCCAAGTCACCATTCGGCTGATGCTCAAGCGTGCCTCGCGTACCCGACATGTCGTTGCTCACCTTCGTGATGCTGGTGTGCTTCTGTGGGTAGCGCACTTGCGCCCGTTTGCGAAGCGTAGCGGACCTTGAGGACAAATGGCACGCTCCAGCAGCCATGCGCTTGCATAGGTCATGCATTCATCATGTGATGCTTTCCAAAGCAGCACCCAGGGCGTGGTCATCAAACACGTCGTGGAAATCCCAGAACTGCACATTCCAGCGGGGGTGGTAGCGCCGACACCAGCGCTCAAACCCCTGGATATATGCGGGTCGCAGGTGCGCATCCAAAGCGTTCCGGAACGCCACCATGGACTCCTCGATGATCGAGGGATCCATGAGAATGCTCCCCGACAACGGATCCAGCATCACCTTGACCGGAACATGCTCATAACCCCAGAAAGGCAGTTTCGTCCCGATATCGCCGACCGCTGCCCATCGGAATGAAAACGGCACATGTCGCTGGAACGCTGCAGCGAAAGCGCGATTCCCGACTCGAGGCGACCCAAAAGTCACACTCATCACCAGATCCGATGACAGACGCAACGACTGTGAATTCTCAAAACACGTCATATCGAGGGCAGCGATGCTTGCCAGAGCCCCGCCGAGAGAGTGACCTCAAAAGATCACCGGTTTGTGGTTGCAAGATGCACTATCCAAGGAGTTCATCGCACTACACGGTTGCGCTTCGCTCGCATCTGCATCTGCTGCTGCTGCTGCTGCTGCTGCATAGGTCAGTTGAGCGTTCTGTGCAGTCTCTGCTTCCCAGCGGCTGGGGTGCCGGCTGCACTGGGGTCCGCGCATCGAGATCCTATCAGGTTGAGGCTTTCCGAACGATACCGTCCATCAGGAAGCTTATCCATGATCCACGAATGCATCCTGATGTGCTGTTCAAGGAGCAGGTTGCTTCTTTCCATGCATAGCTCATGCACCGCTGACAGGTGCCGCGTACGGACGCACGCACGGCTCGCGCAAAGCCGCCCAGACACTCAAAGGCGTCTGCGAAACCGTTCCATCAAATCAGACTTGACGCTAAAACGACAGCACTGTTCTGGTTGCAGCGTAACGTGGACGCGTCCGTATCGGAGTCGAGGTCTGGTCCTCGGGTCCAAGCAGCGTCGGTGCATCGCCTAGTACCTGGTTCAAACGAGGGAACACCTGCGTGGATGCGGCTTCATGTGGAGTGTCCTATTTGTACAGTATACGACAACGATGCGCTGGAGAGGATATTTTGGAACAATCATATATATTTAGGACAATAGTCCGCCGAGCGTTTCGGGATTTCAAATGCAAACGCCTCGGAACGGATGCGCCCGTCGGCCGGGCACACTGCGCAGCTGCAGCGCGCTCCCGCTCCAAAACACCCTATCGCTCTAGTTCACAAAACACTTCAAGCAATGACGTCTGCGGAAGCGTTTCTGCTCCCGTTCCATTGGGAAGATGTGGTTCTGGATCCGGACCTCAGGAGCAAGCACCCCGCGAGAGGGCCGGTTGCTCCGCGCTACGCCGTTTCCGTGGACGCATTCGACCTCTCCGACCCTGATATGGTACAGAGCGCTGTGGCGCTCGCCTCCGGTCACGTTTCCGACCATGCTGCCAACGCGCTGCTCATACCCGAAGACGTTGCGGAAAACGAAACCATCCAATGTTTGGACTCGCTTGCCGGTGTCGATGGCGACCAGTCCCTGTCCTGGTGGCTCGCTCCTCTGAGCGACCGAGCAGCAGCGCAACTGCGCGCTCTTCTTTGGTGCATTCATCACTGGTGCGGACTGAATGACTTCAGCATCCGGGCACAGCTTTTTACTTGTGTTCAACACGGGATCAAGCAAGCACTACACGTCATGCGGAACGCAGCCCGCGCTGAGCTCAGTGCAGACCCCGCAAACCGAACCGGTACGGATACCTGGCGCTCTATTCTTCGCTTGGTGGCGTTCGTTAGCGCCCACTGGCTGCAGGCCGTGGAGCGTGAACTTGCTGAGGACGCTGTCGCCTTAAGTCTGCCGCTTGCCGGTACCTCTGGTGGCAGCAGGGTAACTCGTCTTGAGAGCAGCTCGGCGCGCACAGGCACCAATCAAGGCGGCACACCGGCGCGCTGTCGGGCGAAGCGCCCCAACCTTCGCAAGAAGACGTCTCGTTTCATCGTCGAGTCGGATGCTTCCGATGAGGAATCGCCAGCATACGCAGAAGACCAGGCAACGGTATGCACCGGGGACTTGCCTGGAGAACGCGAGCATGCTGGTCCAGAGAATTCATGGGCTGAGCTCTACGAGGGCGAGCGCGAGCGTCTCCTAGAGGCATTCGGTGAGCTCCTGCGCCAAGAAGGCATCATCAAACTCGCCTTTCCCTCAGCAATTCCCGAAGACGCATACCTCTACCTGTTTGTGCGCACGTCCTGTGCCTTGCTCGAGTCGCGTCTGGTATGTCGCAAGGAGCGAGCACGAGCGCTGCTCGTTGATCTCATCGTAGAGTGCCTCTCGCGCTACGGACAAGCTGGTCGATTGTGTCCCATTCTCGTTCACAGTTTGCAACGGTATGAGCATGTAGCCCCGGTTCTCGTCGATATCGTGGTGGTGCTGTGTCAAGATGACGCTGACAGCGGCAACACGCAGCGCCGCAGCGGCTCTAATACCAGGGACGCGCTCCAGGAATCGTTGACTCGTGGCGATGTACCAGCGCTCTCCGTCAGCCAAGCCGGACGCGATGACTGCATTCGAGACCTGATGACGCAAGTGACCCAGATTCCTATTAGTGAACTCGCTCGTGACAATACCTGTGCGCGTCATGTTGCACGGTTTCTCACGGAGCTTGCAGAGCGCTCTCCTGGGACGCTGGTTCCCTATTTTGCTGCATGGATTCCGCATTTCGATGGTGAGGCATACTCCGTTCGTAACGCGCTTGTGCAAGCCTTTGGATGTGTCCTGAAGCATCTGGCAGAACACAGGAGCCCTGAGGCTGTACAGGCGCCTCACCAGGAGCCACACGACGAGTCCATGACGCTCCAAGAGCGCCTGCTGCAGTTGCTCTTGCGACGCCTGGATGACGTGCATGCTTTGGCGCGCTCGCGGACGCTCCAGGTCTGGCAACAGCTCATCGAGGCTCGTTGTGTACCCGTCAGCTTGTATGCTACCCTGGCTGCTCAGGTCGCGCAGCGGCTGCAAGACAAGTCGATGCACGTACGCCGTGCTGCCCTGCAACTTATTGCCGTTGCCATCCGGTTGAACCCGTTTGCTGATCGTCTGCAGCCGGCATTGTTTATACAGCGCCAAGCTCAGTGCCTCCGTATAGCGCCCGATGACCCCGCCTCAACGTTCGAGATGCCCTTCGCGTTAGCGCAAGAAGGTGCTTCTTTCTATGCGGGCGCAGCTACTTTTGCGGAAATTCTCAACAAAGCTATCCCGCTGGTCAGCAGGCTGTGTCGTTCCCGTCAGAACGGTGACGTGCTCGATGCCATTCGTGTCTTGTGCACAGCTTACCAGTTCGAGGTGCCAGCTGCTGTGGCTGAGGCACCCAAGCAGACTTTACGTCTGGGTTTATCCCGGGAGGAAAGCGTTCAGACAGCAGCGCTCGATGCCTTTTACACCATGTGCTTCGTTCTGCCGCTGGAACAGGTCTTGCGCTCGACAAAGCAGCAACAAGATATGGCACTCGCGACAGAAGCGCTGCAGACCATGGGTGTCTTGGCCATCACCAGATCCCTGGTGTCGCTGGTCGCTCGGGCTACTGTTGGCGAACTGACCTGCTTCGAGCGACTCTTGCCAGCATTGTATCGCAGTGAGCGCCTCGCTCCTTCGGTCCTGCAGTGCTGGTGGGACGTGCTCGCCGGTCGAATTCCCGGTGCGAACTTGGAACTCATCCGTGGATGCACCTTCCTCATTCAGTGCGTCGTATCCGCAAAGCCACTCACCAAGTCGCAATGCGAGCTGCTGCGAGAGCACGCGTTTACTGATCTGGTGACTGCCCGTTGGGCCTGCGCGGCACTTACCCACGGTCTAGCAGCCCAGTCGTTAGACTCCGAAGATGGACTGCTTGTCGGCAAGGTCGAGGCGCTGCTCGTCGACGACACCAGGAGTGTGTACTGGCCAGCAGCCGCTCAGGCCGCTGTCACATGCCTCTTCCATTGCAGCCGGGATCCTTCGCAGAGCGTTCATCGGGTTCTGCAGCGCCTTGTGGAGCGGCACCAGGTTGCACAGCAACAGGCGAGAGGCTCGCAAGGCAGCACGGCTCATGGCGACGTGCACCAAGACAAACCGCAGGTTCGTTGCGCCAGCTCTTGGCTAAGCCGCCTCTTCACCGTGGGCAGCGCTTTTGCTGTGCACCAACTGCACTTTGCCGTGAAGAGTGTACGCGCTTGTCTGCGCTCCGAGTCGTCGACGAACCCGGTCGAGACCTGTCTCGCCGAGGCAGTTGCGCAGCTGCAACTCGACGATGCGTCAAAGCAGGTGGAGGCAACTTTGACGACACCGGCAACGGGCCAAGCGCGACGTGCTCGTCAGTCGCACTCGAAAGCGGCCGCGTCCGTTACGGAAGCTAGCGTCGCGCACGTTGGTATCGATCCCGAGCGCCTCCAGTACCTGGAAAGTCGTCTGGATCAGCTGTGCAGCGTGCTGGAGACGGAGCTGACGGCACCGGAGGCACCTCTGGCGGCGCTGGCACCACTCGCTGCCCATGTGCTGTTACGCGCTTGTGCTTGGACACCGCAGTCGCAGTCGCAGTCGCAGTCGCAGTCGCAGCCTGCTGCATCTCTCGAGGACGACTCCAGCGTTACCGCAGCGCAGACGCCTGTGCATGGCGCCCGAGTCCAGCCTCGGTCTAGCGCGGACAATACACTCGGGGCTGCTGCCGCCCTGTGCCTGGGACGACTCGCCTGTCTCCACGAGTCCGTTGCCGAGCGCTTCCTGCGTGTGCTCTTCACCGCCCTGCAACAAGCATCCAGCGCTGTAGTGCGCATCAACATTGTGGTCGCACTGGGTGACCTGGTTGCCCGCTTTCCCAACCGGCTCGAGCCGTGGACAGATCAACTGTATACGGTACTGCGCCAGGATCAAGACGCTCGGGTGCGTCGCTATATGCTCATGGTGCTGACGCACCTCATTCTTAACGAAATGATCAAAATTAAGGGACACTGGGTCGACCTGGTGCGCTGTCTGCAGGATTCTGACGCTAGCGTCGCGCGACTCGCTCGAACACTTTTCACTGAAATGCAGCGTAAGCGCGTCAGTGCAGCACAAACGTTCATGCTGCTGCTTCCGGACCTGGTTTGCAGTCTGTCCCAGGAGGAGGAGGCGGAGGAGGAGGCGGCAACGCTGGTTAGCGGGCACGCACCGAGCCGGCTCACAAAACCGAAAGCTCTGCAACCGTCCATATCCACGGAAGCATTCCTGGATATGATGCAATTCCTCTTATCGTTTGTGCGCCAGGAGCGTCTGACAGAGCACCTGCTGGAACGTTTCTGTTACCGTCTGCGGGGTGCCGCCGATGTGCATACTGCACAACGTTTGGCGCTGTGCCTGCCGCTGTTGCACTGCACCAGCGAGCGTTGTCTCCGCCGTCTCGTGGAGCTCAGCAAGTGCTACACGCACTGGCTAGCAGACGGTGTCGTAGCGGAGGCTCTGTCCCATGTGCTGGCTCGGGTGCAACGAGCCGCCAAGCGCCCAGAGCAACGCGAACTCGTCCAAGCGTTCGCACAGTGCCTCGCACGCGGCGCACATGTTGATCAGGGCGTTGGTTGTCACGGGATCAGCACTGGCGACAATGACGACGATGATGACAAGGGTGGCACAGCAGCAGCAGCAGCAGCAGCAGCAGCAGCAGCGACGATGACGACACCCGCACGCGTGCCCCAGCACCTCAGCAACAGCAACAGCAGTAGGTTGTCGATGCTCAGGTCTCCAGACGCGGACTCGCCCGTACTCTGGACACCAGGAGCACCTACAGCAACGACAAGGGCAATATCAGCGTCTACATCGACTCCGAAAAACGCGGCTGGTGTGCCTGGGAGCGCTGCACTGTGCACACCAGGCAGCGGCTGGCGAACACCGGCAAGTGCGCGGCAACTTGCACGAGCGCGTGCTCGCACTGCAATGCAGCAACTACTCCAAGAGCACCTTCATCACCGTCATAATCATAACCATCGTAGTCATTCTCGTAAGCAACAACAGAACAGCACCAAGCTGGAGCGTTCGCCCTCGTTTGATCAAGTGACGCCTGAGCGAGGTCGCTCGACAAGTCGTCGTCGTCGTCGTCGTCGTTGTGCGGGCAGCCCAGGGGCCTCGATACGTTCGCCCTAGACACCTACATCAGAGGAACGAAGGACTCTTGAAAAACGCAATCCATACATCGCTTTCGCTACGCATGTGTTCGTGGGGTTACCATACAAGCTCGGTGCGCTTGAGGCAGCGTCGTCGCTTGGCTATGGTCAGGTGTTTCCGTCTATCCAGCATCGCTCATCTTCTAAAGCCGGTACAGCGACGCAGGAACGTTCTCTGTTTCATCGCTCGGCACGTATCGTGAACCGGTACAGAGGGCTCCTTTCGATCTCCTGCTTCATCATCTGCGCCAGGTGCTGTACCAGTCGATCACGGACCGCGGTTTGGCGATCGACTTGACGAGTACGCTGGGTGCTGCAGGTGCAAGCGCACGCTATGCCGATCGCTCGAAACGACTTGTGGAGTGCGGTACTGTCCAGTATGACTCGAGTACCATACGAAAAACCCAGACCGGTGCCGCAGTCGAGATATCAGCTCGATCCGTTGGGGCTCTGGTCGGGCGGAGGAGTCACGCGCGCTCCACTGGAAGCGAACGTTGCGAGACCGCTCGCGTCCAAGAAGTTTTTTTTTTGCCTAGGACCAGAAGAGACCGGGGCCTCGCTGGGACCACAATTGCTCGTGAACGGTTCATGTTGCCGTGGAGTGTCGTTTCGTTGATGTCCATAAAAAGAAGGCGATCTTTCGTTCTAGCGAAATCGATCATTTGACGTGACAAGCTCCGTGACCATTCGGTATACGCTGGTGAGCAAGTCGTCGAAAGCACGACGTCGTCGACGTGCTATGCTCGTCTTTCGAGTAGTGCGAACTGGTGTGCCCGCGAGTTGCCTTGAATCAGGAAAAACGAAAACGTGAAAAATGTCTGATTTCAGCATGCCATACGGACGGAGATGAGAGGAACAGGGGATTCTGCGCCTGCACTGGATCCCGGTATCGATTACCTTGCGAATGCTTCTTCCGTTGCGTTCCGGATCATGTTGATTCTGTTGACGACGACGGGAACTCTAGCGCCAAACAGTCTACGAAGCCACATCGAAAAGAAGACCGTGCATCCTGAAGCGACATGCGAGTCCGCAAGGCCTTGCTCTTCTGCTGCGCTTCGAAATTCGGCACAATGCATATACGAGGGAACACCTCGGAGAACGTCGACGAACAGGTCCAGATCTAGCTGTCCAGTGTTCCAGTTCAAGCTGAAACTGGTGTCGTGATGCTGGGGCATGGACGGCGAGTCAACCGCTGTCGCACGGCTCGCGGAGGACGCACCCAGGCAACCGCTATTGTCGTCCTCGTAACGATGCTGGCACGCTGGAACGCATCGGATGCGTATCGGTAAGCACGAGCACCGGTCGCTACCCGGAATTCAGAACAGGAGTGGCGTATTCACGAAGCATACGTCGTTTCACAGCATTGATCGTGTACCGCGCACACACATACACAAGCGATCCACGAGTCGGGAGCAGAACGTTACGCCCTGATACCCTGAGCTCCTGGTCATTTGCGCGCTTGCGGTAGCGCTCGACGTGACACACGAGGCCGGCGGAAACCTCACGGGAGTGCAGAGCGAAACGAGATGCCAAAGCGCGCTTACGAAGCATCCCGCACGTCTTGAACCGAGTATCGACACGCGTGACCCAGCGTCGTGCGTATTCTCCCGCTCGGTGCAGCATGACAGCTGCTCCCAGCGATACCGAAAAACGTCATGCACTCGGCGATGCCTGGTTAGGAGCGACATCCTCGAGAAAGAAAGGCGCTGAACGCAGTCGTAGCATGCCGCCTCTGGTGTTGGTTCAGAGGTTTAGACGTTCACTCACGTCGCTGCTGCGCCACCATACTTGCCCGTAAAACTCCCATGACGCCAGTACCAGTCGATCTGTACCTGAACTATTTCGCAGAGCTCGTAAGCGAATGTAGCGCAGCAATGGTGCCTGAGCAGCAGCACCGGCAGCATCAGAAGCACCAGCAGCACCAACAGCACCAGCAGCAGCAGCACCAGCAACGGCAGCTTCAGAAGCACCAGCAGCAGCGCCCCGCTTGTCATGCGGATGCACACCAGTCCACGCTCTGCTTGGCTTGTTCGGCACTGCGCCCAGCGACCAGACAGCGAACGCATGTGGACTTGTCAGCCGTTCATCGTGGTGCTGGTGCTGGAGCACTACCCAGGGCAACCCATGGGTGGCGTTCGTTTGCCGTATCCGCTGCGACGATGTCGACGGTGCTGAGCAAGCGCAGGCGACCTGCGTAGGTCCACCGGCTTGAGTGTGCGCCTTGTCAAGCTTCTGATTCTCGAAATCGACATGATCGTTGTCGTCGGGTCTGCCTTCAAGAATCCATTCACGCAGGTATTCACCATCGCGCTCATCATGACGTAAAGCGTAATGCGTCAAGCGAACGCGACGCAAAGCACCCAAGTCAATAGAGACCCATGCAGTGTCATTGTCATTGTCATTGTCGTTCGACTCTTGCAGAGCGGTCACTGGTCCCGTCTGTGTTATCGAACCGCTGTGCTGTCGCGCAGCACGCCCAGAAGAAAGCGTCGCACGATCCACGTCGTCGTCGTTGTCGTCGTATACAGGCAACGAACGTCTGGCTGGCTCCTTGGTCCGCCTCGGAGCGACAAAGCTATGGGCAGCACGCCCCAGATGATCGCAGAGTAGTTCGCAGTTCAGGTTCAGTAACGAGGAAGCGGTGATGCGCACCATACCAGTTCGATGCGGATTTCTCCACACGCGTCCCTGGGGAAGCGTCCCGAGAAACGACAGGATACCATTGGCTTCTGTTCCCGGTAGATATCGCACAAAGACGTGCTGCCAGTTTCGTCCGTCTGGTGGCATATTCACTGGATCGCGACTCCATGGCGACGGTTGGAGTACTGAACAAGCCACGGCTAGCGACACGTGTTCGTCCACGAATGTGTCCAGCTGCGGCGGCACACAAACTCTCGGCCTATAGAACAGATGATCCTCGTCAATGAGTTCGAGGCTCGGCAAGCAATGCTCGTCGATTTCGTGTCGTTCGATATGGTGCTCCAGACTCGAAACATCGGCAGCTGCTGCGAATGCACAAGCCCATTCCAAAAGCATATTCGCTCGCTTTGCAGCGGCGTCGGCAGCAGGCCCTACCGCAGATGCTGCTGTCCCCGGTGATCCCATGAGTACCAGCTGCTCGGGTGTGTCGACTTTCGTGCACGTTGGTGCCTGGGCGCGCGTGTCGAGCCACTGCTGCAGTAGCACGAGCGATGCCTCAGGTCGATTCCAGAACGAAAGCATACCAAGGAGGCAGTACAAGTCCAGACGCTGCAGTGTCGCCTCGACAAGGGCGTTGGGATCCTCTGGCGGTGTCGAGGTGCTCGAGGCCGAAGCGCACGCTGCACCTCTACTCTGGCCTTCGAGGATGCCGGTCTGCACCTCCGCGGGTACCCAGGGAGGTACTGGCACGCTCGCTTCCTGTTCGTCGGGCGACGCAGGAGAATGCCACTGTGGTGACACGTTTTGTTCGGCACTTGGTACCGACGGGCGCGCGTCTGCCGTACTCGCACAACAGTGACTGGTATCGCAACTGCTCTCGCTGCTGCTGCCGCTGCTGCTGCTACTGCTGCCCGTCATGTCGGTTTGCATCAGGTCCCAGCAGTGATCCAGTGAACGCGCCATCGCTTCCCAGGCGGTGAGGAGCATATCCGAACGACTCAGTCGCAGAGCTGTCTCCGCGACAGCTGCAGTCCACGGCAAGTGATGCTCACTCAATGTGCGCATATGGTGCACCAGTGCTCGGGCTGCTTCGCATTCAAGGTGATCCCATTGAAAAGTATCAGCGAAACAGAGCAGCGCTAGGGCCTGTTCCGGAGTCCAGTGCTCTCGATACGGGGTTTTCGCTTCTCCGGGGTATCGTTCGAGGAACTGCAGCGCGGTGCGCAGACACCCTGCCGACACGCTAGGTAGCATGATGCCACACAGAGGGTCCGGCTGCTTTACCACCGTTTCCGATTCGGGTGGTGCCCCAGCACCGGGGCATGTGCTGGTGAGTGATCGGCTCTCTCGCATGCCCGAGGTCTCGAGAAGTGCCCGAAATACCGGCGACACGGCGATGAGCTGCTGCCGTGGCGCCCATACGGGTACCCACTCGCCAGGCACGTCACTGGTGTTGGTGTTGATGTGCTGCTTCGTTCCGTGGTGACTGCTAGTGCTGCTGTTACTGTTCTTACGATTCTTAATGCTTTCATCTGTGTTTCTCAGTGCGAGTGCTTCGAGCTCCACTGACAATTTTCTCGGTGATCGATTTGCTGGAGCGGGCACAGCACCCGTCGTCCACGCAGGCACGTACACGGCATCCTTGGCACACCAGAAGAGCACCAGGTCGCTGCTCGATCGATGCTGGGATGCTTTCTGGCCCGTGCCGTTCTCTGCATCTCCCTGATCAGGTATTGGCGGGCGTGTTGTTGAGCGCAGGGGTCCAGCCTGCCGACGAAGGCTCGCGTCTTGTGCACGTGAAGGCAGCGGGCTCGTCGCGTGCTCGCAGCGCACCCGAGCCTGCGCACTGCCATGAACGCCGTCTCCGAGCGCTGTTGTAGAGCCTTCTTCTTCCTCTTGTTCAGCAGCAGCAGCAGCAGCAGCAGCAGCAGCTATCCACGGTAGCAGCCGAACCTGCGGCAGATGCAGGACATCGACTCGATAGAAGATGACCGCGGTGTCCCAGCAAGAGAAGCCAATCCATTGAATGGGGCATGATTCGGTGAAAGCGTCCAGCACGCTTCCCGTAGCAACTGTTGTCGTTTGCTCACGCCGCATTCGCCGGTAATGGAGGTGAGACGACTCGCCCGGCCAACCGAGACCAGCGGCAACATATTCCGGCGAGAGCGCGACCCAGTAGCGTTGCCGACTTTGTCCATTGAGGAACTCTTGTGAGAGCGGGGCGATATCTCTTCCTGCATTGGTGAACGGGCCACCAGTCGCTACAGAATGCCCGGGAAAAGGCAAAGCAGCTCCACGGGGTCCAGCATGTGACTCCTGGCTCGCATTGCGTCCCAGTGCAGGACGCTCATATATGTACTCTTGGCGGACAACGCCATGCTCCCGAAGAAGCGTTCGCGTCCGTCGATGGCTTTGAAAGGATATCTCGAAGCAGGCTCGCGAGCCTTGTGCCTGTGTCTCGACCCGCGAGTCCGCATCGACACCAGTTGAGCGGTGACAGAGCAGACAAACAATGTCGTGGTCGCCGGCAGCCTCGAACACCACCAGGCCGAGGTTCGGCACCCTCAGGCGATGGGAGGTGAGCCAAACCGGCCGACCGCGACGGTTTACCAACGCAAAGGCTCCATCAGGATACGTTACCACCGTCGACGAGGAAGCCGGCATTCACCACCGTGATGCGAGGAGCGTGCGGGCACGGCGTTTCTCACACGGTGGAGCGCCCCCAGCCCAGCTTTGCCACTCGCGTTTTGCTCTCTGTACCAGATCATGTACGCGTAGAGCGTACAGTTGAAAAGAGACCCGCCTCGTAACAAGGAATTCGAAGAACGGCTCGTAAACTCCAAGCGAGACAGCGTCGAGCACACAGACAGACAGACAGACAGACAGCGCAGCGTTGACAGTAGCTGCCAGACGCTGCACCAGAGGACACCTGGTTCCACAACCAGGAGCAACTCAGTCAGGGCCCAAGACCCTGTACGGGTACCGGAACAGCGTACTACACAGCGCTCGTAGCGTTGTGGAAATCCGTAGTGACACAGCGGCAGCAGCAGTACTGATAGTTCACCAGGTGTCGAGGTACGTTCCGTAGAGGGCTCGTCTGTACCTGGGGGCTCCACCGCCGCACCGTTTCCCGAGCCAGTCAGTCGAGTCACTCTCGGCGAAAGCGCACAAATCGTGCGATTCTACCAGCAAGAACGCGTGTCGTAGCAGGCAACCCTACGACACCAGTCACTGTTCAGGCTGGTCCAACGCTCGAGCGCCAACACCTCCTCGATTAGCCTTTCACGCTCCGCTCCGCTACGACAAGACAAGCTACGCGCTCACAAGTCGGGAACCGTTGACCCGTAGGTATCGTGACTCGTGTCCCAAGGCAGTCCCTCACTGAACCGAAACTGATCAGGCTACTCCCTGTCAGTGTTCTTGTTTTACGTCTGAGAAGCACTGTGACTTTTTCGCCTGTAACGCAGTCCCCGCGGTACCGGTACCGGGGCTTCGCTGCAGCGGCCGATGCTCCCCTGCCCGGTTACGACGCTGAACGCTAAACGCTTCATGCACAAGGCTACCATCGTTACTTTCGAGCCCTAACAAGTATTTCGGGGTGTATTCTCTGCAAGACGAGAGTCACTGCGTAACCGACATCGATGCGATGAACGGCAGTTACGCTCTGGAAGCGCTTGACAGTGAGCGTCGTTGGATGAAGCGTTCGGAACTGGTGGACTGCAGCCTGGCGGTGCTTGTCGGATGGGTGCTCCCCCTTGTCCTCGATCGATACATACCGCCTCGGGTCACTGCAGTAGCGTTGGAAGATCCCAGCGTTCAACTTCCGAAACGGGCAGAGCTGGTCCCGGCGCCGCTGCTGCTCCTTTTTGCCTACGTGGCTCCAGTGGGGATGCTTTGGTGGCAGCAGCAGCAGCAGCAGCAGCGGCTGCGCGAGTCGTTTGGAAACGGCTTCAGATCGAAGGGCGGCACCTTGCTGGATCTTTTAACGGGCGTTATCGAGGCCAATGGCCTGACACTGCTCGCTACCGTCGTACTGAAGCTGCTGATCGGAAAACCGCGTCCCTACTTTGCACAAGTCTGTGGGCAGTACCTGGACCCCGTCCTGCGTCACGAGTGTGCCGGTGACCCGTGGCAGGTACGTGAAGCGCGCAAGTCGTTCCCGTCTGGACATGCCGCTTTAGCTTTCAGTGGTGTCATGCACTGGCAGTGCTGCATCTGGTATCTCGGCATACCGCTGCCCTGGTTCGAGGCATTGCCCAGCGTAACCATGGTTCATTTGCTTTTACGCTTGCTGCCGTGGACCGGGGCGACCCTGGTTGCGGCCTCACGCGTTCTCGATCATCACCATGACGTGGTTGACGTGCTAGGAGGAGCAGTGCTGGGTTGTGCATTGTCGCACTTGGTGACCATGAACCGGTTCCTCCGACTCGAGGGACGCGTACCTGGACATCAGAGTACCGCGTCGACGGTTGGTGCACGAAGGACTGCATCCGCATCGGAGATGGAAGCGATACAGGTTTCCGAGACGACGTCCATTCCTGACGCTGTCGTCTAGGGCAGCAGGCCTGTAACCAACCGGTGTTTACCCACGATACGTTGCTCTGGGTTCGTCTGGGAGCACGGTGTGGTGAATTCGAGTCGGCGGCTTGCATGTTTCATGCTAAAGAACATTGAGCTGTGGAATAATTGTCCATGACTATCAATTGTGGATACGGAGAATCTATGAGGCATCCACACTACTGATCAATCTATGCATTGATCCGTCTCCACCGCTCTACCTGTCTATCGATGGATCGCTTCGGGGCAAGCGCCAAGGCGAAGTGCATCGCCTGGAGCGCCGACGGACGCATTGGTAGAACACCAAAACGCATCTAGACTGCTCATCAGTGATAGAGGAGAAGGCGTGGAGCCCAGTGCTCGTCGAACATGCAATGCTGCCGCACACCAGTGCGTTCACGATAACCCTGCCTCCTCTGGTGCGCTTCTTCCATAGGCAGCGCCGCGCCTTTGCATACGTTGTGCACAAGGCGTGCTCGATAGCCTCGCTCGACACCGATGCCCATCATTCATTCATTCATTCATTCATTCGTTCGTTCGTTCATCCAGCATGATCTTTGTACATCATCATGCTGGAGATCGGTTTTTCCGTTGGCAACGATTACGGCCTGGCTGCACTCTACCGCGTTACAGCAGTTCAAGCGGACCTGCAACGCGTGTATCGAGAGAAACGGGGCCAGTGGCCCTCTGCATACACTGTATCGACCTTGTCGATGTCGATGCCGCCACCCGCACGGTATCTTTGCGGCTGTATGGCGCCCACAGGTAGCCAAGCAGGGCGTCGCTGCGTCGCAGAGCCTTGCTCCCACGCGACTGCAAAGCAAAAGCATGTGTATGAATGTGTGTCTGTGTCCAGAGATGTTTTACGAATGCGTACGACCAGCATGATGTGTCCCGCTGCTTCCGCTCATACGGCATGCGCGTTTCAGAGCGTTATCGATCGTAGCCGTGCACCTGTGCCGCCACCGCATCCAACAGCAGAGAACGCATGCGCTCCTGGTGCTGTCGCAGCGTCGACACTGCCGCCCGCACCGTCTGAAAGCCGAAACGAGCAACCGCATGACAAAGCACTGCCTGCATGGTCTCTGGAAGCAAGCGCTCCGTTCTCGTCGTCAATGTACTCTTACCGGAATCATCGGTATGCTCAACCAAGTATTGCCAGATGTGATCCAGGGCTTGCACAACGGCAGGCGCCTCGCCGTGCTCTGTCTGCAAGGCCGCCAAACGAAACCAGACGGTAAGCGTTGGCGTCTGAGCCCGCTCTGCAACACCGAGGCAGATACGGTAGGCGCGCTCTGCCATCTCTGGTCGACCGAGTCGCTCGGCCAGTTCACCACGTCGAAGCCAATCCACTGGTGCACGTCGTGTTTCGGTAATCAACAATGATTCAGAGACCAGCGCTGGAGATGCAGCACGCTCGGCATTCTCCGCAGCCGTCGTTTCGTTCGAATGCAGAGACTCATAGAGCGTGGATTCTTCGTGTTGCCAAATCGACCAGGCTCTCAGGTCCTCATACAAGCAATGAATCAGCATATCCAACCACGCCGTGCAGAGCGCTTTGCTGAGCGCAGCAGGGTGCACCTGACGCCGCGCGTCCGCCAGTGTCAGGGTTGCTTTGGGTTCGCCTTGTTGGTGGCCGTCCAGGTCGCTTTGGGTAGCGCCAAGCGGTCCAGTGCCCGTGCTGTGTACTTGTGTTTCGGTTGCTGGTTCGCGTCTTGAAGACAACGAGATCGTCTGCAGGGACGGCTCTTCAGCGTTGTCCGTACTTGAGTGCTGCGGAGGGGATTCGTGTGGCGGTGCGGGGCGAGCCTCGGCAGATGCCGTCGACAACTCGAGAGCTCCAGTACCAGCCGACTCCAAAGGCAATACATCCGACTCCATGATAAAGACTCGATTGCGAATGAGAAGGAACTCATCCCAACCGATTTGGTTGACGATCTTCACCAGGATATCGAATGCTTCCCGCTCCTCCGGGCTGAGTACACTCGCTGTGAGATCACCCAGCAGGCGATCGGCGTGGTGTTGCTCACGACCCTTGCCAAAGGCGCCTGCTCCTATACGTTCCTCCGAGAGGCGACGCGCCAGTACTCGAACACCGTCGGTTCCGGCTGCAAAGCCCGGACGAGGCTGTGTCAACTGCCGCATCTTGCTTGTTTTCCCCTCAATCCCAGGGCTTGAATCGGGTGCTGTCACCTGCCTCAGAAACCAGTCCATCTGCGGCGGTTCCACATCTGCTATATTCAACGAGCGGAGCGCGGACTCATACTCCCCAGTTTGTACATAGAGGCGCGCGAGCAGGAAACAGGCGAGACGTCCAAGTTCACCTGGTGCAGCGATCCGAACGTTGGCGCTCTCTTCGTCGCTTGCTTCGACGGCATCAGTCGTATTCAGGTGCTTGGTGCGTTCCTCTTGAGCAGCTGCTCCAGTAGCCGATGATTCTGGAGACGTGTGCGTACCGAAGCACTCCGGAATCACCGTACCCTGGATGCGATCCGTAGCTTCGATCAGGTTGCCAAGCTCGAGCTCACATTCCGCGAGCGTCAGTTCGAGCAGCAGTCGATCGATACCAGGAAGTTCGGCGCAAGCTGCCTGATCCAAAAGCAGCTCTTCCAGCTTTTTCTGAGCAATCTGATGTTGGCGCTGGCCCATCAACGATCGAGCGACGTAGAGCACGAGTGCCGGCTCGTGGCATGACGTCGCGAGCGTCTGGAAGAAATCCTGAGCGGCCTGATAACGAGCGTAACGTGCGAAATACTCCCAAACGCCCTCAGCGATGATAGAGCAGGTCGCCGTCGCCTGGGCAGCGTCAACAAAGCGAGAGCCTGCCAGCTTCCATTGTGGCAAAGTACGCGCCGCAGCGTCGAGGAAGAGTTGTTCCGCGTTCCACGCTACATCCAACGTAGCAACAACTTTGAGAGCTGGATAGAGGGGATGCTCACCAGTTGCTTTCACAGAGCGGAGAACAGCACTGACGAAGAGCTGTGCCCATTGGTTCTCGTCATCTTGAGTGTCGGCGACTTGTCGCGTAGCAGGTTGCCCATTCTCGTTTGCAACGCTTTGGTGGAACGGCTCCGGACCTCTCAGTCGTTTAACCTGCGTACACCCAGGAAAGCGTGCCTCGACAACGGTATCTTCGTTGGTGAAACAGTTGTAAGCCAGGCAGGCAGCTCGATCGATCCGATAGCTTCCAGTAGCGTACCACGAGGCGCCCTCGAGACCGTGCTTCACGAGGGAGCCCAGATAGCTCGCTGCGTCCGCAGGTGTTCGATGCCATATCCCGCGAACGAAGTGAAACCAAGCAGCCAGCTGTGCTCCACGACTTTTGAGATCTCCGGACGTTACCTCCATGGCTAGGGAGTCTGGGGTGCTCGTTGCCGGCACTTCGGCACCGGCACCGCTAGAAATGTTCACTTTGGTGCTGTTTGCACGCCCGTCGCTTCCGCTCGCAAGCACAGTCCTCCAGCTTTTGTAAACGACACATAGATCAGGTGGCCCCAGCGTACGCCGGAAAGTCGGTAAGAGTACCTGACGTACGCGTATCGAGCGCGCTACCCAGAGGTCTTCGTTCAACGTCGACGCGGCGTCATGTGTTGCAGTTCCTGTGTTTGCGTCAACGCCTGCCAGCACCGCTTCGTGCACACCAACAAACGGATCCGACACTTCAACGGTACCACGAATGGTTTCCGTCGTCATCAAGGTCCGGACTGACGTATAACCGCTGTACACGAACACCAATACCGAGCAGTTAGGCCCGTACCAAGCCGCGTGGTATGCCGAGTCACGAGCACAGCTGCTATTGCGCTCGTCTACGACGACATCGTCTACATCCTGTGGATGCTACTCAGAACTGGTGCATCGTTCGTGCGTTCGTTCTATGTCGATTTTCGACTAGATGGGAATGGGTTCCCAAACCAAACACGAGGCTACACACGAAAGTTCGCGTCTCTTCCCAGTGTCATGAGCGTTGGAATCTGCAGCCTGTTTTTGCTTGTGCGACTGCTTCCGTTTCCTGTGTCTCTGATTTCCGCCTTGAACGACGCCTGCCTCTTCTGTGCTTCGAGATCGGTGATCAGCAGTCATTGGATATTGATGATGGCGTTCAAATCCCGATATCGGTGCTTTGGATTGTTGCCGACGCATTTCATGCACAAGCGGTCGATACGAAATGCGCTTGGCTTGCCACTTTCATCCGCTTGGTAGACCGTCCTGTACGCCAGTTGCAACGGTGACACTTGGTTGTGTTCTGGGATACCTGTATGCCAACTGCAGCTTCGCTTAGTGAGGTCGCCCTATGGCTTGTGTGAACGTTCGCATCATCGCCGGTCACATGTCCTTGACGAGCTCCGAGGGATGCCTCTGACGTTCGCATCAGACTCCGCACTCGGTATCGTGTCCTGGGATCAGCGGCTTCTTCTTCGTGGTCTTGTCTGCGAGTTTACGTTATAGAGCGCCCGCCGGTGCACGATGTTCCAATCGATCGAGGATTTGTGGAAGGCGCGTTGTTGTCCCTGATGAAACAGGAATCAAAAAGGAAAATTCCAGGATGGAGAAGTGGAGAGCGTCTGATCCATCTGCGATTCCTTCAAGCAAGGCGGTGACAGTCGCTCCACTTGTCGAGATCGCTACGATGACTCGAATCCGAATCCAACACCATTATCCATGCAAACGGAAGCACCGGGAGTCTCTGGAAGCATATCCAGATAGAGGACTCATGCAGACGCGGAATGCCGTCGCCTCCATGACCGCAAAGAGAGCAGTTTTTGTGTTTGGAATGGCATGTTTTACTTGACAGTTTCTTTGAACATTGTGTAGGAGCTTGCGCGAGAATCACCAACGCACGACCTAGCGTACTTCTCCTTGTCGATCCAGAGGCGCTCATCGTTGCACCATTCGCTTACGTTGATGCACAAAAATCTAAAACTTGGAGAATGCCAGATTTTGAAGCATGCTGCACGCAAGGCAAGCAGAAGAAAAGAGACCTGCAGGTACGCATTGGATAAGGACATGGGAGAGGCTACGAGCCCGTGTTCAAGAGCGTCGCGATTGATCCTGACTCCATCGATCGAACATGTTGCAGCGGCAGAGCGTCTAAGGAACGCCCTGGAAAGGACGACTGAGAATTCTTGTAACCCACGTATGAATCCAAAATTGATTGTGACTGCAAACAGATGTTCAATGCTCAGTCTCGAAAAAAGTTCGGAAAAAAACCGAAACGCACGAACGAATCGATCAGGTTCGAATACCACGTTCATTGGACTAGGGCGTCGCAGGGACGTTCGCTCGACAAGCGCCTCACCGCCACTGCAACTGGTAGCTAGCTAGGTATTCCTTCGAGATCAAAGGCGGAATCGCTTATCATTGTGTGGACGGAAACAACTGAGCACGCCACGGGAGACTTCTGGTACGGAATCTGGGAACTCGCTCAGCGCTTCGTTTCGGGGAAGCGAGCAAGGCACGACCCCAGCCTCCTGCTCGCTGCAGCGAAGTCGTGTGCCCAGGATCGTATCACGCTACGACTCGCTCTGTAAATTTCCTGCATCGAAACAGTGCGTCGTTTCAAGCGGTTCACAGGACGCTGTCAGTCACCAGAATGGAGAGCGCCAACCAGCGACCAGCAGGGGACGTAGCAACAGATGCAACGGCAACCCGTACACCGCTGTCGTCGAACCTGTCTGCGGAAACCGCGTCTCCGGGTACGGCACCAGCAGCGCTGCACCCGGAGACTGCTGGACCAGAGTCCGCTGTTTCGGCTTCAGAAGCCCTGGACAACTGGCGCAGACGAGTATGCAAAGCACTACACAAACTTACGACAGCGGAGTCGATCTCCTCCATAACCTCTGGGCTTCAGGTGCATAGAGGAAAGCTTGCAGCCCTCGCAGACCTACTCGAGGAGCTCCACTTCATCGAGTGCTGGGTACACGAGCTCGCCCTTCGTCGCGAAGCCGCACGCCTCGCATCCGACTGTGCTTCACCGGAGCAGTCAGCAACCCGCGAAGAACCGCTCGTTATTCCCGATATTCCAGCGTGTTTTGCCGACTCCCTCCTGAACTGGCAGGGCATATTCACGGAAACTTGCAAGCCATCACCGCTCGACATAGCCCTGTATACCTGGCGAACATGTTTCGGAGTTCTTCTGGCGGCTGCGATCCAGCATGCAGTCGCTATCGATGGCCACGCGCTGGTCCTCGATTACCTAACCTCCTTCCTGACCCGCACTGGCTACTTTCAACAGAGCGTCTGCAGCGCATGCCTGGCGAAACAGGCCACCACAACGCACCACCGGATACACGGCTGGCAACCGCTACTCGATATGGTACCAAACGCGCTCAATCTCTGGGAGACGACGCAGCTCGTTCAGCTTCTGCTTTGTATCATGCGAGGGTTCCTTTCCCTGTTAGCCATCGAGTGCGCCGTAGCGACACTGCAGCTTTGCGAGCAAATTCTCAAGCGACTGCAGTTGCTGGCCGGAGAAACCGGTATACGCGCACCCGACACCGCCGACACCGCCCCGCGTGCGGAGATTTTCCAGGTACCCGACGAAACACCAGAGTCGATGATCCAGAGTCAAGAGCGTCCACGCGAAACGCTGCCCATTCCAGTGGCTCCCGAAATGCCGTCCAGTGCGTCCACGGGGGAAGCGCTGCCAGAGCGCACGTCGTTCGAAGCTGTCCCTGCAATGACCTCCGATATCGTCCAGGGGCAAAGTCGAATAGCGCAACCCGCTCTGGAAATGACCGTGCAAGCGTTGCGGGCATTGCTGTTGTTTCATCGCGGCCTTCTGGACGGTATGCGCGGTGCCCACGAGGACAGCATTGATGCCTTCGATGCGGCAGTGATTCTGTGTGAATCGCTCGATCATGGCGACTGGGCGTTAACCCCAGAATCCGAAGCGATGCTGCCGTCGGCAGCGGTGCCCAGCGGCCTATTCCGTACTGCACCTATTCGGGACTGGGTTCGAGTTGCCTACAACAACAGCGCCCTCTGCAGTGTGCAAGTGGAAGATCTTGCGGATGCTCTGGAGAAACTTGATCAGGCGAAGCGTTTCTCGGTTTCAGCAGCGACGGCATGGCTATCGGATCCGTGTTCGTTAGGACGCAACGAGGACGTGGAGCGCTCTGCGGAGATGCCGCTGCATTCCGAGGAGCACTGTGTGCATGCCCATTACGCCTGGGTTGCGGAGCGTGTGCCGTGGGAGCTGCAGCCTACCGACCATAGTGCGGCCCTAGAATGGTCCTCGGTTATCCAGCAATTCGAGGATACGAGTCTCAGACGCTGACCTCATTCCCCAGGCCGTGACTCCATCTCTGAGACGTTCACCTCACTCGACGGGCATCAGAAGCATCCTGGTGCGCAGGGCACTTCATGTTGATGATTCCTATCGCTGTGCTTTAGGGGTCTGGATGCGCGACCGCTTCGCGAACCTGCACCGCTCGGTACCGTTTGAAATGATCACGACGTTCTGGTCAAGCAACGACGTGTGCAGCGGATCGCCAACGCTTTGGAAGAGCGAGCGAGCGAGCGAGCGAGCCAGCTACGTCCATATCGAAAGAGGGACTGGACTAGGTTCACGTGGCTGACTCTGGCGTGCACGCTCGAGTTTGGACCTATTGACATCGTTGTGAACATCAGCATGTTTGCGACGCTTTTGTAACCGTGTCGTTTTCCCCACTCTTATATCCGACTGTGAAAACATTGGTCTGTCTTTTGACGCCAGATGTGTTGCCGTCAGTCGAAGGACGTTGATGGTCGCGTGCAAGTCCCGAATGCACCGCCATTGCCTCTTGTCGACGCTTTTTATGAACAGGCGCATGAGGAGATCTTCGCTTTGCTTGACGGTTTCATTCTGTTTGCAGACAGCCTCGGTGCACGCTTCGCAGCAGTGACACTTTGCTGCGGTCCGGTATTCGCAGGCGTCCACCTGACCTGGTCTCTCGCCGGCCGTCATAGTTGGTGCGTAAAAGCTTGCCTCGTCGCTCGTTACGTGCCTGTGACGGGTACAGAGGGTGCCCCTTCGACGCTGTCGTCCGTTTTCCGCGCCCGTGGTGTACGCTTCGATCACCGGCTTCTTCTGGGCGATGCTCTCCGCGCGAGTACTCCGTCTGCCGCACACACGCGCACGCGTTTCCGTTCGTGAAAGGATTTGTGGAACGGAACCCGTCCGTGATGAAAGAAGAACTGGAAGCACAATCCATTCTGGAGAGCAGTCCCAAAAGTTCGAACTGTCTTCGCCACCTTGAAGCGATTGCCGTTATGACTCAAGCCCGAATGACTGCCAGACACGCTCCCATGCACACCCAAGAGCTGGGCACGTCTCGGAGCATATCCCGTGATACGTTGCATGCTGGAGTCGAATGGCGTCTCGTCAAAGCGTAGATCCCGATGGAGACGAGTTTTACCACCAGAAGCGATTGTTTCGCAAGTTCATTGAACTTTCCGCACGAACCTGTGAACAAGTCGTCGAGGGACAATGGCTCGTGCTTTCCATCGTGCATTGCGCGGCGAGTACTGATGCAACCACAAGTTTATTTCGAAAAAGAACGATAAAAAACTTGGAGAATGCCTGAAACAAGCGTGCTACCCGAATGGAAAGGACAAGTCTTAAACCCATTCCGAATGTATTCGATATTCATAGATCGCATACCTTACGAAAGCTTCATTGAGAGCGTCGTAAATCATCCTGATTTCAATCGCATCACGATTTCCAGCTGCCGAGCATCTAAGCAGCCACTCCGGAAACAACTCTCAAGGAATCCGTAGAATTTGATTTTCAAATGCCGATTTTCGGCACTTTACAATTAGGAAAATACTTCGAAAACAGATATCGCAAGCCAGGACCATACCGAACACTTCACTACCCGGTTTCTTTCTCTGACACGGTTGTAGCCGCAATACTGAGGTTTCGAATATCGAGCGCATGCCTTACTAACGTCCTCGCAGTTGCCTCCGTGCATCGATACCCACTAGATGGCGAAAGCAAACCAGCGACTGAGAACCGAACGACTGCGATGCAGATGCGCTGTAAACTCCTCGGGTTCGTGGTATTCGAATACAACGTGCAAAGGCAGGTTCGGGATCGTGTACAGTGTCAGCATTTCAAAGGAGTTTGTCGCTTGTCGTGTCTTCAGAGCAAGTTCCAGCTCTCGTTCAAGCGTCTCCCACATGGCAATTTTCTCGTGGATCGAGTCCACATAGAGGCACTCGGTTATGGCAATGTTCCACGCCAGGCGCAAGCTGGCATACAAAAGCTCCACCGGGGCACGCGAGCCACACCAGATGAAGAGACGCGTATCGCCGAGCCATTCGTTCTCCTCGGGACGCACGGCAGCCAGTGCATGACTCGGTGGATCGTGCACCATCGATTGGGTACCGACCGAGACCGAACGGCGATGTCGTACCCGATTGACTGGTTCAGCGGCGGGCTCTGGAGCTGAACCCGTGGGATACCGCTCCAGAATGGAGTCCGCCAGACGCCCTAAGAAGGTAGCGCTGAACGGTGTATGCAGCACGTAGCATCGATCGGAGGCGATGCGAATTCGTCGCTGCAGTTTGCCGGTGTAGAAGCTGTGGCATCCCGACGCTCGTCGTACGCTACGCTGCGTAGTGGCGGCGTCCTGCTGGGCGCCACTGCCAGCATCCAGAGCACCGACGCTGTGCGGTTCCCCGGAGCGCTCTGTTTCATGCCCCGGGGAAAGCGGTGATCGGAACGAGCGCAACAGCAACAGGTATCGCATTCCGCGGTGACCTGTGGGACTCGGCATGCCGCGGTATTTTTCGAGGCGAAACAGCCGTAGCTTGAGCAGTTCATCAACCTCCTCGGGACGCAGCAGCGTGCACTTATCCGATGTATGTGGTTGCGTATCTGCAGGACACTCTGTTGATGAACCCAGAGTCCACATCGAAAGCAGGTTCGTTAGTCGGCTCGTGGAAAACTGGGAGATGCAGCGAAATGGTGCTGCGTTTGCTACCGTACTCGAAGCGCGGCCAGATGAGGCTCTCTCTCCCGATGGCATTCGTTGTGCATAACCGCAGTTCGTCGCAATGGAGCGCTCTCTGACTTTGTGTTTCGCAGCTTCTCCGGTAGAGGCAGCGCCATCACTCGCTGTTGGCGACGCTGCAGACGTGGGCATCGAAGGCTCCAGTGCCCGATTCTGGTGATGCGTCGCCGCGAACGTGTTCTGGAAGAGAGCGTTGCGCGCGGTCATCGCAGCGTAGGCAAAGTCTCCGGTCTGGCCAAGGAGGGCGTTGCGCATTGCGGCGCGGTAGCGCCCAATAAGAATGCGAAGTTCGATCTCAGACAGTGCATCCAGAAAAGCCGCGTTCGGGCAGGCGGTTGGTCGAACCCGCAGCAGCTGGCGGACGGCCTCCTCCAAAGGCCAGATACTTTCCCTAATCAGCAGGTAAGCGAGAGCGAGTGCACTCGACCGTGAGATGCCTTGATAGCAATGAATGAGAACTCGCCCGCCTGCTACTCGAGCAGCGTCTATGAAGTCGCAAACTGGATAAAAGAGTTGCATCATTTCTTCGGTTGCGAAGCGTTCATCCCGATCCTGGATGAAGAGCGGCAGATAACGGAATTCGTTTTCAAAGAAATTCGGCACTTCGAGTCCCGAGGCGTTCACAATATGCGTGATGCCGTGGTGCTGAAGCAGAGCCGCATTGGCAGCTGGTTTTCGCCCACTGACGCCTAGATAACTGCGAACGAACGAAATGCTCTCCGACAGGTGCTGCACAAGGCTCGATACGTCCTGCCCGGATACGGGCGTTACGGGTGGTAACGTTGCCTCCGTATAGCCTGCAGCTTTCCCTGAAGTTGTGGACGCGTCCGGTGTGAGCGATTCCGGTCGCCCCGACGCTGCGGTCGCGTGCAGCCGAAGCGGCGACCGACTGCGAAGGCGGCTCACCCAGCCCAAGGATCCAGCACGCGACCGATGGCCGACACCATTTTCAGTACCGTAAACAGACCGATTTCCAGTCTGGGATGACCGAGGCTGACCCGAGCTCGTTCCCGGAGGTGACAACGGTTGGGCTGCATCCGTGCGACGTTCAGTGCTGCAGTCAGCGTTCGCGCGCTGCGCTGCCGGGCAATCGGGACTCTCGGATCCCGTGCTGCACTTGGTTTTCCGAGTCTCGGCTTCTACCTGCGAAGCCAAATCTTGCCACCAATCGTCTCGTTCGCCATTGGATCGAGAACGGCTTCGGAACCGCCTTCGTGTCATGTTGCCCTCAATACTCCAGCCCAGTTCAGAGAGAAAATGTTTGGATTGCTGTTGTTGTTGTTGTTGTTGCTGCTGCTGCTGATCTTCTGCGGCCGGTATTGCAAAGCGTGCGAGCCCATCTTCGTTTGCAGCACACGATCGGCTGCAGGTCGCGGCGAGTTCCGAACGATAAATCGGACATGTCGCCACCGTGCTGAGATCCAAACTAGGCAGGCTTGTGGGTGTTGAGGTTCGACTCCCCAGTGAGCGCGCGCTGTTCAAGTCCTCTGCGTGTGAAGCTCTTATCGGTGTCGTCGGAATTACGAGGGTATCTGGCTTTGCATATTCGGCGGAGAAGCGCACCTCACTCCCGTGGCCTAGCTGTGGGCCAGTCCCGCGTTGCGAGCAAGAATGACAGGGTCGTGCATGGGCGTCCGGCGTTTTCGGCAGCCCGAAATGTTTCGCGTGCTCGCCGCTCTCCAGCAAAGGACACATTGTGCTGGACTAGGCGTCTGTGAGCGACCACGCAGAACTCTATCACCAGCGCAAGATCCGCGCCAAGTATCTGGCCCAGCGCTGTAGCAATTATATCCGCAAGAAACACCCTCAAAAGCTCGTTCAACCAGGCTCGGCTGGGTGCCACCTCAAGAGCGCCCTGTGAGCGTGTACTGCCGTCGGTTCGCACGGCACCAATTGCCCCTCTACCGCGGGATCCCGTGTCTCAGAATAGGGTCCGAAGTACCTGCGTTGAAAAGTCTGAGGTTACTTTCACCTCAGCGCTTCGCTAACTCGGTGAGCGCTCAGAAGAGGCGCTGCGGCGTTACCGCTACGAACGTGGTCCACCGCGAGGTTCGTGTTCCCCCTGAAGACCGTCTCGACGAGCAGCCAAGCTCGCGTTTTCGTCTCTCCAAGCAACGTAAAGTTTCGCCCTCCAAAACAGACAGAATACCTCTGCAACGAGGCTTTGGCACGTTGATGAATTCCTTCACGAGCGTTTGCGTTTCAGAGCGTTCTGCACAGCACCAGCGCTATGCCCCGGAGTACTTACACCACACGAAGGCGTTTGAGCAAGCGCGAGCACAGTCCAAAACTGGATCAGGCACTGCTTCACCTGACAACTCGACGATGCGCGAGATGAAAACGCTCGGTTCCTGAGTCGATACCAAACGAAAACAAAACCTGTACGCGTTGTGCTGCCTTGCCGCGCTACAAACAGTTTCGGATGCGTGTTATTCGGGGCGAGGCGTCGTGCGCCCAGCGTGTGACACGTGTCCGTACACACGCATCATCGCTTTGGCATGGACATGCGCGAGGTACGATGCAACTGGGCGAATTTTTTTTTGTTTCACGGAACGTTTCCATGGATCAGGGATTCCAGATTGCGGGATGCGTATTGGTATTCGGAAAATGAGGGAAAATGCTGCATTCTACGTCCAAGTTCCATGACCAACACTTCCTCTAGGATATACTGGTCGTTTCGTACGTTCTATCGTGCACCGTGTACCTGCCTTGCTGCACGCGCCTTGGCGCGTATACCGTTGGTGCGGATGCAGTACGGAGACAGAACGGGATTGGCGTGCCGATGAGGGCTTCCGCTCGAGGAATGTTAGACCCGATACGGAGTCAGAATTCATTATGATTCTGGGGGCCTGCAAGTTGCGCAGACAGAAGTACTTTATGCGACAGCGCGAAGCGAGATACTAGGACTCAACTGCGACCGGGGCGACGTCCAGACGCAAGCTACCCGCTCCTAGTCGCAGAAAGAAGTGCATTTCAGACGAGTTGCTGAGATACCACCAAAGTACCCGCCATTTGTGGAGCATGAAGCACTCCACAGACAGACTCGTGCGGCTCGCGGGACTTTCCATTTAAAAGGTGAATCTTCGACAATACGGGATCCTTTTCTTCCCTGCAACGCTTGCTGCAGAGCTGGGAAGAAATTGCTCTCTCGTTGCTAGGTAGTAGTTCGGTTCTGTTTGTTTTTGCCAGTTCTTCGACATGGAGCGCAGCCCTGATCGCACATCGCCGATGGCAAGAGGCGGTATCTGCGCGACCAGGTGTGCCTCTGTGCTGCATGGTTAGGGATACTGGTTGCGCAAATGGCAAGCAAGTTGTTGTCGCTGTTGCGTTCAGACCGACGTCTGCGTGCTCGCACTCCCACACCGGCGCATGGGTATGGTAGAGCATTTTCCAGTTCCGTGCGTTTGGAATCAACAGTTGATTTAGGAAGTCGTCGCAAGTACCTACATTGAATGCAGAAGCAGGAGCAGGTGTTGCTGGTTTTGGGAGCCGCCGTCCGACTCCCGCGAGCGCCTCGTAGCACCAGGTCTTGGACCGTTGACGCAAAGGCACGGCGTGATTTCTCTGCGGCAAGAGCTGTCTGTCGGGTTTCGGCATGCCGGGCACACTGGACCCTAGCCAAATCCGGACCGGGTCGGGACGAAGCTCCCGTATGGCGCACTTGTGTCTGAAACGGTCTGCCTGCGCATCCGGAAACGTTCTCGTTCAGCTGCGCGTCATGTCCAGATGATACCGGGCACCCGTCGAGCCGCCACAGAAACACGTCGTCCATCTGGGCACGCTTCAAGAGAAATGGGAATGTAGAGGCTGCTAAATGCCAGAGATAGCGCGCATTTACGTCCTGTTCCCACGAAACCGAGATCTATGCCGCGTCTTTTCCTTCTATCTCACCCGAAGGCACAACGTTCCAGCGGGTCGGATACGTCCGTGATACCTCTATCGACAAAGAGAACGCGCGAGTGCCACGGTAGGCGCGTATGAACCGTCCGGAAAAGAAGATGCGGACCATCCAGTGGCAGTCTGGAGCCTAACACCCACCACCTCAATTGCATACAACGACGATGACGGCTGCCAGAGGCACCCCGACCGAAACTACTTTTCATCAGTGACATTGCAACAACGTATTGGCCGTCCCCAAGGTATGATACAGCAGCAAAGCGGGTCCATTCGCAACGCGCACACGTCCTGCACGCACGATAGCCACGCATCGCCCGTGCGGCAACGGCATCGGATGCCCGCAGCAGCGCCTCGTTTGCCGGATCGCGCGAAACAGGCCCTGGTGCACTCCCATATTGTTCTATTTTGTCCATGCGATCCTATGTGCGTGCGTGCGTGCGTGCCGCTCGACCTTATCCATGCGATCGGATTCGTGTGCGCGCGTGTATGTGCGGCTCACGCCCGCGTCCGCAGTGCAGATGAGGATGACGATTCCGAAGTGCTCGCGCCCACGCTGCGTTCCTGATGCATAGAGACTGTTGCCGTAGAGTCTCTGTGGCAGGAATGTACCGGGTGCAGTTGGCACACGGTTCGATGCTTCGCGAGCGCTACCCGCGTATCATATGCGAACACACGAACGAACTCGTCGATCGCAAAAGTATTCAGTTCGTTGAGAGCGTACATGTTCCGAAACGCAGCAACGGCCCGACGGTAAGCGCACGGGTCATAGTAGAATCCCTGCAAGGCCAAGGAGTGGGCTCGTTGCATATCCAGCCTACCGTGCACGGCAGCAGCAGTCTGTGCGGAGCAGATTGAGCATGAAGCCTGGTCTGCCACAAAGGCACGAATGTAGGCCTCCTCGCCGATGCCGCAGCACACATCCGGTGGAAATCGAGCCATTAACGCAGCCAGTCGATAGACACCAAGGGCGTACAGCTTTGACAGCGACTGATGCGCATTGCGCACCAGCGCAATGATTCTGCTGATGCTCGGAATTTCACGCGTCAGCGGAAGTGGCGGTATCGAAGCAAGCAACTGTCCAGCATGTTTGATTTCCCGAACGGTTGGCGCAAGCTCCTTAAGATCGGTCAACACGGGGCGCTCACCGTTGGTCCGCAGGGACGGGTGCGTCCACAGCGACGCGGCAGGCGCACTGCCGTCCGCCAGCGGGTGAGCAACAGCATCTGCAACTGACAATGCAGACGGCGCATGAGGTAAATCCCCCTGGTGATGCGACGCTTCGGATGCAGCGGATGCAGAAGCATTGGTCCTCCCTACAACCTTTTGTATTCCGGGTGTTTGCTGCGCAAACTGCTGGCAATGCGTCAGCGATCCCCTCTTCTGCTCAGCCTCGGTGCATTCCAGATGATTTCCTTGGAGCATGCGCTCGCCGCTGCGATTCCGCGCTGCTGAGCGCGCTGCCGGCGCCATAAACAAAGGTGACCAGGCCTCCTCTGGTTCAGTGCCCTGAGAATCGGTTCGCGAGCACCGCCGATCAACCGTTGCCGTCGCGCTTGTCTTGAGGCATACCCGCGAATACGGGTCCGTCATGTCAACAACGCTCGATTCCAGATTGGACGCATTTGTACAGAATGAACGATCGTTCTCTTGAACACAGAATCCGTGGACGGCGGCGACCATGAAAGCCTCTTCAGAAGCGCTCATCAACCCCTGTTCGCGTGGATGCGTTCCATGCGATACCGAAAAAACGGAACAGGCAGGATCCCCGACGTTTCCGGCATAGATGCGCGATAAATCTTGATCCATGCGGTGCGTGCTTTCCCATCCGGGGTATTCGCCAAGCACAAAGTTTGCGTCCGTGGACGCAACCCGCTCGTCTTCGTTATCTTCGGCGGCGATCGTGCGATGGCTCACTTCACCGTAACCCGAGCTGGCCAGGGGCCATGCTGAAAGCATTGGCATCCGCTCCCCCAGCCAGGCATCCTCAACATTGTCGTATAGCGTCTGATCCGCCATCAGACGATGCTCGCTCGACACCCCAGAGTTCGTGGTATTCGCCTGGTCATCCACGACAACGCTGTGGCAGCGATCCCTTGGCGATGAGTGCTCACCTTCATCGGCATCGTCCCCTTCTGAAGGAAAACAAGTCCAGAGATTGGCTGGGAGTCTCGCAGATGCGTACGTTGTTTCTGATTGGTCCCCTCCCGGTACCGCCTGCTGATACTCGTGTAACGGTGCGAGACTGACTGCCGATGCGGAGCGCTGGAGTCTCCCGAATCGAGCTTGCTCGCCGCTGACGATGGGGCCCCTGCGACGCCGACCGCGACCCGGCTTACCCACGCCGCTGAGAGACCATGAAGCATCTCCAAACTGTGCCCAGGAAGCGCTCCGTGGAAGCGTATGCGTCGCACCGCGAACAGATACCCTAGTCTGGCTTCGGCTACGGGCCAGCGAGCGCTCGCGCCCTTGAGGCTGCGTGATGCGGCGGTTCAGTGTTGCAGGTGTCGCACGACTACGACTGTTTTGAGCGCCAGTGCCGAACTGGCGACTTCTCCCAGCAGCGGATCCACGATCGGCTGCTTTGCGCACCTCATCTGTTGTCGGTGCTGAAGACGTTTCTTCCCCGTCCACGATCGGTCGCCGGTTCGTGGACGCACCCTGCGCGAAGCCTTTTCCGAAACCCCGGGGTGCCGCACTGCCACGGGTTGCGTTCACCGCCAAATCTCCGTAGGAGTAGGTCACCCCGTCGATCACAAGCGCAAGCTTCCCCTTCTTCCACTTGACCCCACAAGCGTTGCACAGTGTCTTGGCACCCGTAGGTCCCGCCCGCCACAGGGGCGTGTCGTTCGTCGAGCACGATATGCAACGCAAACTGTTCGAAACCATAGCCGCCGTACACGCACAGACTCAAACAAACGCTTCGTTTTGATCGCACGCGGTACGGCAACGGCCGAAGCGAGCCCAGCTTCGCACGAAACGAAGAAGTTTCGGTGGCGTCCGCCGCTTACCAGCGAGCAGCTCCGCCCCCAGCAATAACGGACGAGTGTTCGTTGCGGCTTGTAAGGTACTTGTTAGCAATAACGACCGCAGCAACACAAGGATTGCGCAAAACCCGGGACCCTGAGCAAGCACAACGCTACCGGCAACGAGAAGGCCGCGAATCCGACGCCGCCACGGGCGATATTCGGAGGTGGTGGCGGCTGCGGCCGCCCGCCGTTGCCAGGATTTCTGGCGGTACGCCTCCCGGTCTACTTGGACTAGGCACCTGCTGCTGATTTTGTTTTCTGCTTATATGATATCACCTTAAGAGGTTGCCCGACAAAGCTGGCTCTCATTAGCTCCGGGGGTCGCTTAATCATCAACACGCATCTTTCTATATTGATAGCGGCGTTAAAGTCTCGGTTCACAAACTCTATACGTTGATTGCCGTCGGTAGTTGTACTCACCAGTGCGAGTAGTCCAGGAACTTTTGCCCTGCTTTCCATTTGCTGTTTGGTCAGCGCTCCGTACTTTTTTATATCCTCAGAGTTCCACTGGCACTTTTGCATCTCGACCCTTTGGATTGTACACCTCGGCTCGTGGTGTGTATGTATGACGTTCGGAACTCATCTATCGGTATTGTGAGAAAACGGTGTGCGTACTCGTTGTACGCTCGTGTCGACGGAGCGGGCGTAGACTCTTTTTCGGACGCCCAGTGCCCTGATCCGTACGCTACTATAAGCCTTTGTCTCTCGTCTTCGTTCAGGGCACTCAACTGGTTGAAAAAGTTGGCAAATGCACGCTGCTTCCCATAGTATAAGTTCATGTGCTGACGAGCCCACCGGGCGGCTTGGTATACTCCTTTCACAGCTCCTCGTCATGAGCAGCGCGAAGTGGTATGAATTCTCAGAGGGCTCGAAAGTTCGCTCCGCGACTCGTCATTTTGCTGAACTCCTCCCTGCTTACATCGAACTTCGGACTGATCTCTTTCATGATGCCGTAAAGGGCTGCGGAGTCGATTGTCACAAAATGTGCATTGATCTCGCATAACGGAACGACATGGAAGCGCTTACCCGGAAACGCAGCCATTCGTTTCTCCGACTCTTCATTTGCTTGCACACCTGGTTCCATCTCCGCCTTGCGTTCGAGTTCTCGGTCCAAAAACACGAAAGGGCGCAGGATTAGGCGATAGCATCTTTCTTCATCTTTTTTCAACGCTGGCATCTTTTTGTGCTCAGTTGACAAACCCTAGGACCGTGCGGCGCTCTTGGATGGCCACATGGAGTAGAGAAGCTTCATTCCTTCTCCTGCGTGACGTCTTCCTGTCGACGAATTCGATCTTCTGTTCATGCTGGCGATCGTCCGAAATGCCATTGATGATGGTCCGTATCCTTTTGCGAGAGAGGCGCGGGTAGAGTCCAAACATGGAACGTATCATGAAACGTTCGAGGTTCATGTTCAAATGGTTTTTCAGATTCGTGAGACACTTTTTAGACCCGTATTCATACATATTATCGTGACCCCTGTATCGAGTACTGTTGGAGCGGAATTTGGCGTAATTTTCGTGGAGGCCCTGCACTCGCTCATTTCTCCTCGACATTTCATATGTGCCCAGTATCAAGTGGCGAATGAAGGTCTTGTTGAAAAATTCCTTCGGAATCTCGGTTGTTTCCATATGCGTCACGTCGCGATTCGTCTCCCACACCAAATGCACGAGTCCTGAAGAACCGTTTCGAATGCTACTGGAGTAGGACGCCACACGCTTTCTGATAGTCTCGTCCATCCTTGTCTCGTACGGATCCTTGCAATGTCCAAGAAGACAGGGTTTCACTACCATCTCGATGCACTGTCGTCTTTCTTGCAGCCATTGACGTCTGGCCTCCTGCCTTAGCTTCTTCGTGTTGTCTCGTTCATCCGGGATCGGCTCTGTTTTCGTTTCTTTCCGTCAGCCGGCGACAGTGGTCCTCCAGGATCCTCCACTTCCATGTCCATAGCTTGCCTTTTTACTTTTGAAAAAGAACGCACTTTAGACACTTCTGCTATAGACCCCGGAAAATCACTTGAGTAGACTATACTGGAGATTAAAGTACAATGGAGATGAAAAACTATGCTTCGATATGACTTTAACGCGTATGCACCTTGTACGTTAGATAAACACGCTAAGTGTAAGGATCGCATTTCCCTTCAATCACGAGATGCGCTTCCTATCTCACGCCTGCCAGATATGATGCTGCGAGTATCGACTGCACTATATAGAAAATAGAACAGAAATTATCCAATAACTAGCAACGAGATTGGGATTCCTTTCCGTCTCTACGATAAACGTTAAAAGGAGGAAAACGTTTCCACACGTTCAAAAGTCTACCGTATAGGCGGAAGGTCCAGCGACCCGGAAGAGTGCGCCGGGCTCGTGCTCCATACCCCCAATAGCAGGTGCTTTAGAGCGATCTGAGCAGCTCGTATCGAGCGCAATTCATTCTGGGATTCGAAGCGGGTAGTACGCGCCTGCGCGTCGCCCTGGTCTCCTTAGATATCGATTCGCGCTGTCGCAGGCAGTAGGTCCGTCTGCGCAGCTTGCAGGCTCCCAGCATGATCATTAGCCCTGATCCCGTGTCAGGTGTTGCGTTATTCGAGTCGACACCCTCAGTGGTATGGCGAAGCCGTTTTGTCTCCGTGCAGCACCCGCTCCAGCGATATAGGCGCTATGGTAGGTTCCCAGGACAGGCACTTGGCTTACGATAGAACGCAAGAAACGACCGGTGCGTCCGAAAGAATGCATAAGTAATGGAGCTTGAAGGTAGATGCTTCATGATGGACGCTTTCCAGATCATCAATACCCGTCCCGCAGCAAGGGATCCATGGTCACGATAAACGTTTCGTCATCTGAAAAAATGACAGCGGCTGCACGAAAGATTGCGCAAAGCGTTGGCTGATCGCCGCATATTGTTTGTTGGATGCGAGCATGTTGTCGATGCGTCTACATGGGTACGGCAATGGCAGCGCCTATTTGTTTGAACGCACTATGATTCCTGAAAGCAAGTCTGAGCGGCTAGTCGCACGACCTGTGGACTTGTGCAGCATGACGAATGCTGGTCTTGATACTGATCGTCATCGCACCGTTGGGGTTCCCAGGCTCGGTTCAACGATCCCACTCGATTCGAAAAATCGATTCTGGAGCGTCCAAGCAGCACGTGCCTACTCAAGAAACCCTCATGGAAGGCACCAGCGCGCTTCTTCGCTCCACAGAGCCGACGAAGGTCAGTGGCAGCAAGGCGGTATCGATGCTGATATCACGGGCGGAAGATCTCACGAACGTAAACAGCCCCCGTTTAGCCATTTTTGACACGGAGGAAGCCCTGTCACAACGCCACGGTTCCGCCCAGTGTGCCAGTGAAACACGGAAACCGCGATGCATGTTTCCGAGCTTCGCACATCTCATCAAGGCTTTCACGTTTGTTCTGCGTAGTCCTCTGAAAAATTTCCGGTGTGCCTTGGAGCCGGCCCCGGTTTCCATTTACAAAATAGAGGATTCTGTAAGCCAAAGGTCTTCCTATGCGTACAACAGCGCTGCTGGTCGGATGTGTTTCAGCAGTATCGAACACCTTGCGCAGCGTTGCGAGGCGAGAGCCCCGTTCACGGCACCCGATGCGGTCGATAGCCCTGTATCATCATCCACGTGAGCATCCCGCACAACATTAACCGGCTTCGCAAGGCAGCACTAACCGTGGAATACGCACCGGCATCCGGTTCACGGACTCTGCAAGATACATTCACTGCGCGTCAGTGCAGGCCGTTACACGGTTCCCGTCGGAACTGCGGCACTGTCATAAGCGCCGGGTTCGACGCTACCCAGTATACGGCCACGGCCTCGCGAGCGACGCGTTGTCGCTGCTCGATCTGGTCGATCGTCTGGACATCGCAATCGGGCAAGGAATACGTGGCGTTCTAGGGCATCATCTTCGTCATCACCGCTTTGCCTGTATATTCGCGTCGAGTCCCGAGTCTCCGAGTCCGTGTCGGGCTCCAGCAATGGATCAGTGTAGCTGACTCGGGGCAACGTAGCAACCGCCCGGGGTTCGCATCGTCTTGTCGGTGGCTCTGGTTGCTCCAAAGACGATTTTTCATCGGCCTTGCGTTGGGCTTGCCTCCTACCAGGCACCCTGGGCAGATGATCATCAATCGATCGCGACCGCAGCGTCTGCCTTGCGCGTGCTTGAACCGTATCTTGAAGCTTTTCGTGGTCCCCGGACATCTCCATACGAGACGCACGCTGCAAATCATTCGTTCTCTGATGCATCCGACTGCGTATGTCACTTCGAAGCGACGACACAGCGTCTGGTGGAAGGACAGCACCAACCGCATGGGAGCGTTTGCGCATGCCGCTGCTTGCAACGTTATGCGGGGCGGAAAAAGCATGCCTGGGTCCCTCCAGTGCCTCTGTGAGTTTCTCTGGGCTCTTGTCTGGAATATCAGCGGCACCACTGGACACTTGTTCCCGAAGCTGTCGCGCTATGCGGGCACGAAAACGCCTGATCAGTTTCAGAGCGCGCGGTGAGTGACCACCTTTCGGAAAGAGTGCCACGTATTTCACGCCCGCCGGAAAGTGCCGCACGTATTCTAGGTCTCGCTCCAGCTGCGCCTTTTTCGAGTCATAGTCCGGAACGTCCTCCGGTCGTTCTTCCAGCAGGCGCTGAAGCTCGTTGCAGAGCTTGCGCTCCTCTCGCTTACGAATAGGAAGGTACTTACGCGTAATAGCATCCTTTTCGGACTGGCGTTTTCTTCTATGAAGTAGACGCTGCAGACTTTCAAGTTCTTGGATTTTGGCTGCCCGCGCACCGGTAGCAAGGTTCTCCCAGCGTAGGAGACGCTCAAGTGCCCGAATGCGATTTCGAAGCGAGCGCGACCTCCGCTGAACCCCTTCCTCCAGTGCAAGAGCACCATCTTCGAAGAGTCCAACCATATCTACCTTCAACTGACGGACATAGTATGCATCCCAGCAGAGTCTTGTAGTTAGCTAAAAAGCGTCGACGCAAGGGCCCACAATCCCCCCAGTCCGCTTACGTGCTGCTTCGAGCGCGCTCGCAGATGGATACCAGCGAAGGGGTTCGATGTCCACGACCTGCCAAAACTTACCCTAATCTAGACTTCATTTGATGCGCACCGCGGCATTTTCTTCCTGTTTGCGATCAGGCCGCTTCCAGTTTTTAGCCTATACTCCTAGGCTCATTCATCGAGCCATCTGGACTTTTGCGAGCAGCCCGGTAGCGCGTGCCGTGCACGCGTGGATTTGCCAAGTGCCGCGTCGTCTCTGCAAGGAGAGTCGGTTGCGCTCCGGTTTATAGAGGCGAGGAATGTCCTATGGCTCCTGGAAAGAGACTCGTTGGCTGCGTCGAGCCGTTCCAATATCACAGGCGTTCACCTTGGCAGCGAATCGCAGACTGCAGAGCGACTCGGGGAAACTCTCCGCTGTTGGGCTTATATTCACAAACATGAGTGTCTTTGAGTCACCGCCAAGCGAGTCTTGGAGCAAAAAAGTCAGCTTGCTGTTGCGAAATGGTACGTGTTTGTCCTTGTTCGCCAAGGCGGCGATCACATCTCCCAAGGCGCTCAGTGACTTGTTGATGTGCTGGGTCTCGCGAAGACGTTCGCCCTCGCTGCCGCTGCGCGCAAGCCGTTCGCTTCCGGCTAGATCGATCAAGTTCAGTAGACCGTGGATTTTCTGCTGCATTTCGCGATTCTCTCCCCGAATGTACAGGCGAAAGACGGAATGCGAACGCGATGAGCGCTCGTTCATATTTGTTGAGGCGGTCATACGGTTGCGGGCGCTGATCGTCAAGAGGCGTTCTACGTCGTCAGCATTGCGGACTTGCACCATTTGCAAATCACTAACATAGGTACTGCCAGTGGCTCGATCCACCTTAATGGTGTATTTGTTCGTTTCGGAAGTCTCCGTCGACGCGGAGCCGTTGTCTTTCGCAAGCAAATCCCGAATATGCTCGTTATAGATCTCCAAAAAGCAAGCCTCGAAGGAGAACGTGAAGCCTTGCTCGGAGAGCCTAGCAGCATGGGCGAAAACCTGGCGCACCGAGAGCGGAATCATGCCCGGATTTTGCCGATCACCGATCATCGTGAACGTCTTCCCGCTCCCCGTTTGCCCGTACGCGAAAATGCAGACTTTGTAACCGTCCAGAGCACTCTGAACAAGTTGAGATATCTCTTCAAATACCTGGACTTGAGTGGAAGAAGCATCGAAAACTCGATCAAACTGGAATACCCATCTTGGTCGATCGTGCGTTGCAGCAGTGGATGCTACCTCTCCGCCGGACGACGGGCGATCAGTCCGGAAGCAGCTGCCACGCTTCTGATCACAAGGCGCATACACTTCGAGGCCTCTACCGGAAGAGCGCGCAACCGGTTGGAAGAGTACATCGGGGTTGCATTGGCGTTCTTCAGACAACAATGGACGTATTCGACAGAAAACTCGTATATTTCCCTTCAGTTCTTGAACCATGTTGTGGAGTTCTCGTCGAACCTTTTCATCTTCCCGAGCTTGCTCCTCAAGCTCCCGGACCATTTGTTCCCGATCCGCAAGCTTTGCGCGAAGTTCCATGATCTCGTTGTCATTCTGTTCGAAACGTTGTTCATGCGAACCCAGCATGGCTTCCATAGAGAGCTTCTCTGCTCGTATAGTTTGCAACGCAGTCTCGAGACTTTGACAAGCCGCTTTCAACGCAGCATTATCTTGACGGCACCGTTCGAGCGCTTGCTCGATCGCTTGTTTGGCCTCCTCTGCGCTGCGAAGTTCGTTGCGCAAACACAGCAGATCACTGTCAAGCTGCCTGCATTTTTGCTCGTGCTCGCTTTGACGCTCCAGATTCTCCCGCATTTGAGTCTCTAAGAGACGAACGCGATCACGGAACGCGTTGGCTTCCGATTCTTTCTCAGCCAAGTGCAACCGTAGACGTTCGCATTCTTGACGCACTTCATCCGCATGGACTCGCTCCTTATGGATGGATTGGCGGATTTTTTCGGCAGACTCCTCCTCTAATTGCAGACGCACTCGAGCAATTTCAGCGTCTTTTTCCTCAACGATTCGCAACCGCTGCCGTTTTTCTGCCGCAAGAGCCTCCTCCAGCTCGGCACAGTCGCGCTCTAGCGCACGCAGTTTCCCCAGCTCTTTCTCGCTGAGGTGCTGCTGTTGCGAGCGGGCTTCCTCGAGTTCCTTTGCTAGTTGCCGCATGCGCCTTTCAGTCTCCTGCAGAGCATTTTTAAGCTCCATGACTTCCCGCTCTATCATTTGTTTTGCCAGACGCTCTGTTTGCAAAGCGTTCACAACCTGAGCCTTTTCGAGCTGTAACGAATCGATGAGGTGCTTCTGCGACGAGATCATGGTATGCAACGCCTCCATCTCCGCCGCTGCAGCGCCTTGGCCGCGGTTATATCCCGCTGGCGCAGCACTGCTCGAAAGCTGCTTCTGGTGTAGACGGATCATGGCTTGCAGACGTCGTTCCTGCTCTTCCATTCGCCGCCGTGTCTCCTCTATAAACGTCGACAGCTGCGATGGCCCCGATTCACTCGGGAGCGACGTGTGAGGGAGACTGGCGGGAAACTGAGACGTTAGTTGCAAACCGGAGGCCGCAGGGCCGGCACCCTTACCCGTGTCTTCCGTCACAGGCGTTTCTGATCGAGACTCAACCGTTTGCCCGACTGGCTCCTTAGACGCGGCCGGTGCCGACCCGGCTGCCTTGCAGCCACCTTCGCCGTCACTGTTTCCGGGGGCCTTATTCTCACGCTCTACCACAGTGCTCGCAGCACCAGTGCGAGTCAAAAGCAGGCTGCCTACGCCCTCCAGCGAAGTGTTGATCGGGGTTGGTGGGCGCAGTCGCGAGGCTGGAACCCTGTCTCGAATCATTGCGCAGGCGCACTTGTGACGAGACCTTTGCCTTGCGGCTTTAACAAGAAACTTTTGCACAAGTAGCCAGATTTGTGTCTGTAAATGTCACCAAGAAGTAACTATATGACGCGAAAAAGCGCGGACTGTGTCTGCGTCGTTTTGGAGGCCTGCTTTGTGGTGCGCTGTATGCAGAACAACGTGTCGCTGAACCCCAGCGACTTCCAATGAGGCATTCAAATTGCGCAACGGTTTCATGGCCGGACACACCGGCGTCGCTGCTGCAGCGCTGCCGGATAGATTTCTCACGAGAGGGACATAGATAGATAAATATGTATAAAAGGGTTTTTATGACGTAGGACGGCGCCCGCAGCGCTGCCGGATTGATTTCTCACGAGAGGGCCATAGATAGACAATTAGTCAAAAAGGCGTACTTATGCAGCGGGGCGGTACCTGGATCGCTGCAGGATCGATCCGCTGCGAGCTGTATATCATTAGATAACGTGGACCTATGTGTGTTCGCACAACGCAGCGTCGAGGATTCGAAGATGCCGTCCGCGCGGCTTTTTACGTCGAAACCTAAGGAAATACGAAAGGCGATTCCCCGCGATAGCATACACGCCATCTCGACTCACGTCTTGTCATCCAAATATCTCTCAGGCACTTGTGCAAAGGCTACTTTACAACCAGCCTTAAAAGATATACCCTCAAACTTACAAAGCGTAGAGCGGTGAGTGCAATCTACCCGAAAAGGGAGAACTGCAGCTCTACAAATGGATTCCAATTGGTGCTTCTTCATTATTTGTAGTATCCTCCGGTTGTTGAGCTATAGGCGGCGAGTACTTCCTCAAATAAGATTCATCAAGATTAGAGATGCTTTTAACGCTCAGAGGCAAGAGAGTCCAAAGGCCGACTTGGCGTCCGCATCGAAGTCGGACACCTAAGTGAGAATGAAATGAAAGCGGTCCCCTCACTGAACGCGACCGTGCACGCTGAGGTTCATGTCTCTTTCCAATGTAATCAACACCAGCAGCTGCAGGCTTTTTGTTTGACAGCTTCCTTTTCCTCCCATTTGTATCCAGCTTTGAATATGCCAGTCTCTCCTTCCAGATCACTTGTTTGCTGTGGAAGGACCTTGACGGCAGCATTAAGGTCCCACTGATGCTGTTTCCCGAGGCTTCCAACGCATTTTATGCAAACCCTGTGGTGTTGACGCACGCTTCGGTGGCCGTGCCCATCTTCTTTGTGTCGTGCATCGATGCGCCTTTCGCACGGTAGCACTCGGCCGTGGTTAGGTGCCCCAACGTGACCATCACAGCTCGTCTTCCGAGGGCCACTCTGTGGCGCGTGATCGCTTGCGATAGCGCTAGGTTTATGCCCTTGTCGAGGACAGATGGCAACCCTTGATGCTTTTCTCCATTTCCGCATCCGGTTCGGCACCCTAAGATCACGGGCTCCTTCTTTGAGATCTTCTCAATGCGTACGCTGACGGCTGCACGGAGAAGCGCGCGATTTCCATTCGAAAGAGAATTTGTGGAACGCAGTCTTGTCCGAGATGAAAAAAATATCGGCAGGAAAATCCAGGCCAGAGAACAAATCTAGAAACTGTCATTCGTGCACATTCCTTTTCTAAGACGGAGCGACACGCGCTTCACATGACGCGATCTCTACGATGACCAGAGTTTGGCTCCAAGAATCTTTTCCATGCAAAAAGAGCAGAAGAGATGGGAGCATCTGTAAGCATATCCCGTCGCAAATGCTATGCTGCTGTCGAATGGCGTTTCTTTGATGGATACAAAGGGCGGTGGATTTGTATTTCGATCAGCATTGATACTTTGACGTGACAACTACAATGGATTTTCAGTGTACGCTTGTGAAAAGCCTTAAGTTCAGTGGCTCGAGTAGGCGCGCTCACAACTCGTCTCGAAACGGGAAGATCGAGAATTTTAAGAATGCGTGATCTAGGCATACACCGCCTAAGGGCAGGAGAGGGAAGGAGGCATGTACACATGGACTAGATAACACTATCAGTTTTTCCTCAAACGCATGTTCGATGGCATCCCGGATCATCTTGATTCCTGTACCCAAATGAGCTTCGGCGGCAACGATATGAGGGACCAACTCCGAAAAGACGACCGAGAACCATGAAAATAAGTCTAAATAAGTTGACCCTCCTTGTTACTCTTCTATTTTCAAGGCGACATACCGAAGGAAAACTTCAGGGAAAAATCGAAATACAGGAACGGAACGAGAAGTTCGGTGTTCTCATTCACTGCGACACGGGTGTGGCTCGTCACCTCAAAGAGCATTGAAAACGTTTCTATCCTAAACGAAAACGTTACCTGCAGGGATACCATCGACGATTCGTCAACTACGACTGGCACCCGCGAAGAACTACACCATTCATGCTCCTGCCAGTGAATTGCGCTATCGCTGTCAGGAATTCAGGGAAATGAGCTCCAACTGAACTCGCCCCAGCAGCCTGTGACGCGAGTTTCGCTGCTTGCATAAAGTTCGCTGACATATGCGTTCCTATATCCAGATGGGCTGTACATATCCCCCGAAGGCGTACCATCAGGAAAACAAAATAGGAAACTTGTCGAGCTACGGCACTGGGCGATCGCAAAGGTCTAGCGAGGCCGCCTAACCTAAAGCAGGCACTCACAGGCGTAGGTACGGGACAGAACCTCTATTCTAGGGGATCGCTAGCGAGCAGACGCCCTCCAGAGCGACCCCGCGTCATCGCAAGGTCTCGGCACCCGGTAGCGTTAGAACAGAGCACAATCTCAAGTAGCCGACGGGGGGCAGGGTATCTGTAGCAGTAACGAACGCTCGTGAGTCCTAAACTTGAGTGGTTCAAGCTCCATCGTACTTGAACAACAGCCTCAACACGTCCGCACGCTGAACCACGACAGGAACCTAGTGCACCGCTCGGCCCGCGCTGCGTTCACTCGACCTCTCCAGCCGACTGCAAGCTCCAACGTTAGAAAGCAGCCACGACGCCAAAACGGTTCCGTCTCGGTGTTCGTGTTGATCCCGACGCGCACCACAGCCTTGGAGCAGTGCACGGTTAGCAAACTGCGCAATGTCGCTTGCGGCTGCCAGTGTTTCTGATCTCACCGCTTTGCCTCACTGGAGAGGCCAGGCTACTGGTCGCCCTCCACGGTGTCGATACGTCCATCGCATTGTTGGTTCGTTCAGGTTCACGAGAAACGAGATACAGCGTCAGCAAAGGCTCACGTTCGATAATCATAACTGGCTCTGACGATAACAGAGTTCACCGTACGGCCTCGCTCTAGAAGTCGCCTGCTGCTCGAACGCCACCGTTTGCCGAAACATCTATATGATATTCCATGTAGATACTCCAAAGTTTCCTGTCATACTAGAGAGTCCAAGGAATATAACGTACGTTTCCACGTCTTCGTCGATTTGCTGCTGTACGCTCGAAGGCACAGCGTCTATACAGAATAGCTTTGAAGCGCGGTGTACGCACGCGCGATGCGCTGCGCTGCGCGCCCAGATGGCACCCGGGTTCGGATTCGTTCGCGTTATCTCCCCGAACGTTGCCGGTACGCGGCAAACGTGTACCATAAACCGCACTTGGGAGGCTGTCACTACGATTCGTGACTGTGAGTGCCACTGATAGAACCGGAACGAGTTTGTAGCGAAGACCAAGGTTAGTGCGGTGTCGTTCGCGGTGGCAATGGCGTTCGTTACTTTCGGGGTCGTGTCTGGAGGCACCGGGCGGCAACCGCTAGCTGACAGGTCACCGGCGTTCTTGAATCAGCACCCAAGAAAGACAAGCCGATCGGTGCGGTGTCGACGGCGAAGATTCTCGCGTAAAGTGTCTCGAAGATGTCTGCTGAAGCTCTGCAGCGTTGCTGAACGACAGTCATCCGACTCGGTGCGACGAGAGCAGGGACAGAAGCGGGGCAGCAGTAGCAGCGCCAGCAGCCGTGATGAGCGCTATGCGCGGAACGCAGCGGAACAGCGCCAGGCAAGCGACTCTGTATCGACGGAGACGCGAGCCCGAGTGTCTCGAGCGCTCCTACAGGGCGCGCAGGGGGTGGGCCTCGGCCTCTACTGGATTGCTCGGCAAGCGGTGCGTGTATGTGTGCCGATGGCTCGCTCGGCGTTTAGCCAGCTGTCAACGCTTGTGCAAGACCATTCCAGTCGCGCGTTCACCTCAGTGGGGGTCCAATCACAGCCAGAACCGCATCATAAGCCGTACGTTGCATCTGAAGCGGACGAGGCAGCGCGGGCGCGGCCTAACGACACAGCCGTTGGTGCGGATCGTGCTCAGCGGCGATCTAATCATAAGAAACGGGGGCCACGTTCAGGTCCACCATCGGGAGCGAATGCTCCAGAGCAAGCAGACGAGATGTCAGCTCGACTGCGGAGAAAGTACCTTCGATCGTTTGGGAGCATTCCGGAAGTTGTACTCTTTGACCTTGTCGCCGAATGTGAAATGCGAAAGCAATTTGCGCTACCAGAGGAGACTCCATCAAATATGTCGCTTTTAGGGCAGCGAGCCTGCTATATCCCGTATGAGCTGCAGCGCATTATTTTCGACGAAATTTTGACGCCAGATTTTGCCGCCTCTGACGCTGACCGCGATCTGTTTCAGAGCAGCAATACATCCATTCCGCTCGGCGCCAAACACACGTTGCGAGCTACAGACGGCTCAGCGGCGTCCACCCCGAGAGCACCCGAGGTCGCTGTGCCGGTTCCCGTTCATATCATGGATTCGCTGGTGGCGGCTGTGGCACCCTGGAGCGCCGGCACTGGGAGTCCGGGGAGCGCACCAAAGGCGGCAAATTCGCCGAATGATTGGAGTCAAACTGCGACAGCGCCTCGAGTCGGGGTCCAGGGCGAGTCGCCGGCATCTACTTCCAACCTGGACGATATGGTACCTGCAGCAGCAGCAGCAGCGGCAGCAGCAGCAGGGCAAGTATCCGTGGATTCTTCCGCCCGCAGGGGCAGCATGCTGTACATCCCGATATCGGCGCTCGGGAGCTTGTGGCAAGCCATCTCGGCAATGAGTGCGGGCGGACGCAAACGGCGCGAGGAGGCGCAACGTATTCGTACGTACTCGAATGCCGCCGACGCTATGGCTCGCGAGGATGCCGTTATGGCGGGTCTCGCTGGCGCAGACGGTGGAAGCACCATGGCCTCGGCATTTGCAACAGCGAGCGCCATTATGGCGAGCACACCGACGCGATCGCCATCGATACCCGTGCAGGGCGCCGAGGCTGGAACTACCGCTAGTACGCGCGAAACGGAACAGAAGGCCTCGCGTCCAACAAATGGATCCGTGGAATCAATCGAGGTATTGAGCAGACCGCAGGCATCGGCTGCCAACTTGGGCAATCAGCAGAAGCGAGATCGCACGGAGTCGAAAGAGGGGACGGGTGCGAAGCAGAGCGCACCAGTGAACCCGTCATCAGCGTCTGCTGCATCCGCTGCAGCTACCAGTACAGAAGTAGCTGCAGCGGATGCAGCAGAAAGTCCTCTGTCGAAAGACAAGACGAGAAACTGGTGGTCGACGCTTTTCTCGTTTACTTGGCCACGCCCGCGGAACGCTGTCGACTCGGGATCTGCGACTGCGACTAACTCGGAGGATCATGCAATTGAATCCATCCAGCGCCTGTTGCTTTCACGACATTACGGGGCAGGCGCTGGCCATGGCCCTGTGGATGCTGCCGTCTTCGATGAGCTCGTCGATCGAGTGGAGCAGCTGACGCTTCGCGCTGCAGCAGAAGCGGCCATGGCGATTCGCACGCGAAAACAAGCCATTGCATTTCTGGAAGAGGTAGGTGTGGCACCGTTGTTGAATGCACTGAGCATGACGGACTCGCTGCAGCTCTCGAGGCCGGATGCTGGACGCCGCAGGAACAGCAACAGCAACACCAACCTAGACGATGAAACCGCATCACAGAGAAAGCGCCCACAACAAGAACAGCAACGTGAAGCCGCCTTCACGGTATCCCTAGCTGTGGCTGCACTCGCAAATCTGACCAACGTCTTGCCTCGCTGCAAACCGCAAATCCTTCGTTATCCAGGCCTCTTGGATGGTCTGTTGCGTATCTTGGAAGCACCGGTAGCCGGAGAGTCATGGGAGATGCAAGGCAAGTGGAGCGCATGTATGCTCATCGGCACCCTGATGATGGATGCTGCCACGAGCGATCGTGCCCTCTTCTTCCGGAATCGTCGACTGGTTCGCGTGCTCGAGTCCATGGCAGGCGGCACACGGGTCGGCTACCCGGAGGATGTTGCACGGGCATCGCGTCGGGCGCTCGCTTGTCTGGGCGTGCATCACTGGAGGCCGCGCGTTCGAGGCCAGCGCGGTTTGCGCATCCTTGCACTTGACGGAGGTGGCACTCGGGCGCTCATGTCTTTCGAGATTCTGAAGCACCTAACCAAATTGACTGGCTGCCAGTTGCATGAAATGTTCGATATCATTTGCGGAACCTCGACGGGGGCGATTATTGCCGGCTCGTTGGGGATTCGCCGGCGTCCAGTTGAGGAGGTCGAGAGCCTCTACCGTGAACTAATCGGCAAAATTTTCGCCAAAAAGCTGAGCAGTGCGCCGAAAATGTTGCTCACTCGGGCCTACTACGATACGGACTTGTTTGAGAGCATTCTGAAACGTGAGGCAGGCTCATTGCGGATGATTGATTCCACCATGGACCGGGATATGAACTACGTGTTCTTCGTAAGCTCCGTGATGAATCGACGTCCGCACCAGCTGCATCTGTTTCGAAACTATTGCCACGCACCAGGCCAGGAGTCCAGATACCCAGGGACTGTGGATGCAACCCTATGGCAGGGTATGCGGGCCTCGTCGGCGGCTCCGACGTTTTTTTCGGAAATTGTATTGAATGGACTCATTCACGCAGATGGAGCTCTGGTTGCGAATAATCCCGCAGGGGTGGCAGCGCACGAGGCACGCCGCTTGTTCCCGAATGTGCCTATCGAGCTCTTGGTGAGCGTGGGAACCGGAGTCGCCGAGAAGACTAGCCCTCTATCGCCGCTAAGCACCACGGACAGTGGTGTGTCCACGGGCACCAGAGAGGGCAGCGGTGGCGACGGCGGTGCCTCAACCGAGAGCGAAGCTGCGAGTGCGCTTCGTGAAGCTGCCACGACTTCGGCGATTTCCGCAAGTGGTGGTGATGGTGCAGATGCCGCAGCTGCTGCCGTCCCGAGCCGAATGAGCTGGAACGACGTGATCAACTCGATTGTGGACTCTGCAGTCGGCACCGAGAGTGTGCATCACATCCTGGAAGATGTGTTGCCTGCAGATGTTTATTTTCGATGCAATCCAGAGATCAGCGTGATGAATATTGATGAGGTTCGTCCCGGCAAGCTCATGGAAATGATTCGATGTGCACAGGACTACATCGCCGCGAATGCTGATCGCTTTGATGAGTTAGCGGCACGGCTGCGCCCGAAAATGCCCCAGAATTTACTAGAACGGATCCGTTTTGAGCTGCAACAGGAGGCCAGTCTGATTCTCGACTTGGACGATGCACGGGAAGGGCCACTTCCTGCGCTTTAGGGGATGGACAAGCCACCACCGCCGTTCTAAGTCGAACGACGCCAACGGTATACAGTAGTGGCGACCGGCGCCCTAGACGAAACGTCTCCAACTGACGTGCAGACGCCTCCCCGCCTTTTTGGACCGGCCACCTACTACTGCTTCCAACTTTTTCTCGTATAGTTCGACTTTGAGAGGTTGTCCAATAAAGTTCCCTCTTCATGACTTTGGAGGTGTTTTCTCCAGCACCGCACATCTCCGTATATTGATAGCGGCATTAAAGTCTCGGTTCACAAATTCCATACGTTTCTTCCCATTGGTAGTTGTACTTACTAGTGCACCTAGTCCTCGCACTTTCGCTCTACTTTCCATTTGCTCCTCCGTCAGCGGTCCATACTTTTTCATATCCTCAGGGCTCCTCTGGAAATTTTCCATATCCACTCTCTGAAGTGTACAACCCAGCTCATGGTGTGTGCAGGACGTTCGAAACTCATCTACAGGTATTGTAACAAAACGCCTTGCGCACTCCTTGTACGTTCTTGTCGTTGGAGCTGGCGTAGTTCCTTTTTGGGTCTTCCAGCGCCCTGCTCCATACGCTATTACGAGCCTTTGAGTCTTGTCTTCTTTGAGGGCGCTCAACTTATTGAAAAAGTTCGCGAATGCCCGCTGCGTCCCACCGAATAGATTCATTCGCAAACGAGCCCACCGGGGCTTGATATACCCCTCCCACAGCGCATCCCAATGGGCAACACGAACTTCCATGAATTTCCGAAAAGCTTCAAAGTCCGCGCCTCGGCTCGTCACCTCGCTCGAAGATTCCAGGTGATCCTTCATTCCTGCATTCCATGCAGCAATTTTCTTCCTTGCATTCATTATACCGGACTCTCGATAGTATCTTGCTCTCGAGAACCTCAACAAATGCATGTCTTTCAGACGTAAGTTGCCGTCAATGCAATCTTCCGCACACTTTGGTGCTGCGATGGTAATGATATTCGTGTTCCCAGGGTCCATGCCAATGACAAAGTCGTTATCCTGCACTTTCTGCGCCGCAGGACCCGCCTCGTTCTTTTCTTCATGCTTCGTCGCGTCAAGCATAAAGGCGTTATCCTGCACCTCCTGCATCACAGGATCCGCCTCCTTCCCAACTTCATCCTTCGTCACATCAACGATAAAGTCGTTACCCTCAATCTCCTGCGCCACAGGATGCTCCTCTTTGTTTTCTTCATGCTTCGCCGCGTCAACGACAAGCTTGTTATCCTCCACCTCCTGCGTCGCAGGTTCCGCCTCCTTCTCATCTCCATCCTTCGCCACGTCAACGAGAAAGTCATTATCCTCCACCTCCTGCGTCGCAGGATACACCTCTTTGTTTTCTTGATCCTTCGTCACGGGTGCAGCCGAGTGAGGGACTGGCCGATCTCTCTTCAACCGCCGATAGTGTGCACACAAGGCTACTCCATCGGTTTCGATCATCCCAGTGAACAACTTTTGCTTGCTCACTCTCAGGCGTTTGAAATCGAAGATGTTCTTCCAGTACGTCTTCCGGTTTTCACCGGAGAATTCCTCCCTGCTGACACTGAACCCCGGACTGATCTCCTTAAAGATGCCGTAAAGGACGCCGGAGTCGATAGTCTCAAAACTTGAATTGATCCTGGACAACGGATCAGCGTGGGAGCGATTCTCCAGAAGCGCAGCCTTCCCTCTCTCCGACTATTCGTTTTTTCCACACCCGGCTCCATGTCGGCCTTGCGTCCGTGCTTTCGGTTCAGAAACATGAAACAGCGCAGGATTAGTTGATAAAATCTCTCTTCGTGTTTTTTCATATTAGGTAATTTTCCTGTTGGACTGAGTAGCCCCAAGACCGCACGGTGCTCTTGAATAGTCGCGCGGATTACGGAAGCTCCATTTGTGCTCCTGCGTGATGTCTTCTTATCGACAAATTCGATCTCATCTTCATACTTTCGATCGTTCGTGATGCCGTTGATCATCCCCCATATTCCTTTGCGAGAGATGCCCGGGTAGAGTGCAAACACGGCGCATATCATGAAACGTTCCGGGTACATAGTTAAATGGTTCTTCAGATTCGTGAGGTACTTCTTCGGCCCGTAGGCGTAAATACACGAGTCAACCCTGTATCGGGTACGCTCGAAGCGGTATTCGGCGTAGTTTTCGTGGAGAGCGTGCACTAGCACATTTTCCTTCCGCGCTTCCCCTGTACCAAGCATCAGGTGACGAATAAAGGTCTTGTGGAAAAACTCGTCTGGAATCTAGACCGTTTCCATGTGCGCCACATCGCGATACATCTCCCTCGCCAAATGCATCAGTCCTGACGACGTCTTGACAATACTCTTGGAGTACGAGTCGACACGTTTTTTGATAGCGTCCCGCAACTTTTCCTTGTAGGGATGCTTGATATGTCCAAGAAGAAAGGTTTTCACCACCATCTCGTCGTACAGCCGTCTTCCTTGCCGCCTTCGACGTAGGGCCTTACCGTTTCGGTCCTTCTTCTCTTCTTTTTGTTCTGGACTCGGCACTATATTTGGGTTTTTTTGGCAGCCGGCGACACTGGGCCTCCAGGATCGTCGACTTGCTATTTACTAGCTTTTCCGTTTTTTAGTTTTTTTTTGAAAAAGAACACTCTTTGAACGCTTCTTTTATATTCTACGAATAAACACTTGACTAGACTTGTTTGAGGGCTGGAACAAAAACGAACTGAAAGACTGTACCTGGCTAAGACCTCAACAGAAAACCAACTTTTTACAGCTGAACACCACGCTATTGATACCAATCGAGTTTCCCTTTAACGGCGACGCGGCGCTTTCGGAACTCGATCCGCCGCATCTCCCGGCTGGATCCTGCTGCGGTTCAGAGACCGCAAGTCGAAAAGTGTGTGGCTGTAGTTGAAGGCAAATATGGTGCACCACGCGGCAGTAAACAACAGAAATAGGTTGTGAGACGCGACAGTCGTGCGATGAAGTGTGTGGCGGCTTCTGCAGCGCTCGTCGTCAGCCACTCTTTTAAAACATATTGTCGTTCTTCTATCAACTGTGTTTGCAGAAGACTCTACTGTAAAACGTTTGACCAGGTGTGATTCGAAACGATCGGAAATGTTGCGCAAAGTATCCTTAGTGTTCCTGGTGACCCTGCTCTACGTGCTCGCTGCAGTTGTGTCGAAGCCGGTGCGTGGGCTCTCTCAGAGCAGCACGATTGCCGAGCTGCTCGCTGCGTCTCCAAGCTCGTACCTGCAGAACGCGCTCACAAGCGGTGCGTTTCTCGTGAATAACTCAGCCGGAAGTATTCAGTTGTTTGACGTTACACAGAACTCGTTGTTAACGAGCGTGGGCCTCTCTACCCTGATATCCACGTTGAACAAGTGCGGTATCCAGGAGCTGCACGTGCAGACGGACGCGATCGAGTACGCGTACGTTGTTGAGGGTGAGGGCACTTTCACGCTGTGGTCGTCTAACGGCTCGGTGGTATTGTTGAAGGCCCCCTTGAAGCCTGGCGACGTGGCGATTATTCCAGCCGGCTGGCCGCACTTTTTCACCGGGTCCGAGACGTCCACGACGCCGCTGGTCTTTGTCTCGACATTCACCAGCGGAGAGCCACAGGTTTATTTCCTGGCTGGTGCTGGGAATCTATTCGCGAACGTGCCATCCGAGGTCGGTAGCAGTCTGTTTAATGTTACCGCGTCGCAGTACGGATCGTTTTTCAGAGCGGAATCGACTGTGGGTGTCGTCTTTAATGAGACCTGTTTGGGGAATGCCTGAACGATTTGAAATCGGGAGATATCAGTGCTGCTTGCGAATGCTGTCGGGGATGTAGCTCTGCTGCGCTCCGTTGGTTACATGGACAGGAAATTTGCGGATTCTTAAAAGATAGATACGTGACGCCGCTGCTAGCGAGCCCCTTTCAAAACAAAAACGCTGCCGCTATCAGTACAAAAGTGGCTACCAACGCGCCCTAGACGAAACGTCTCCAACGGACGTGCAGACGCTTCCCAGTCTTTTTGGACCGGCCACCTACTACTGCTTCCAACTTTTTCTCGTATAGTTCGACTTTGAGAGGTTGTCCAACAAAGTTCTCTCGTGTCCACTCTGGAGGTCTTTTCTCCAGCATCGCACATCTCCGTATATTGATTGCAGCGTTAAAGTCTCGGTTCACGAATTCCATACGTTTCTTGCCATCGTTCGTTGTACTCACCAGTGCGAGTAATCCCCGAACTTTCGCCCTCCTTTCCATTTGCTCTTCCGTCAGCGGTCCGTACTTTATTATATACTCAGGGCTCCTCCGACGCTTTTCCATCTCAACCCTTTGAAGTGTGCACCCCAGTTCATGGTGTGTAAACGATGTTCGGAACTCATCTATTCGTATCGTAACGAAACGCCTTGCGCACTCCTTGTACGTTCTTGTCGTTGGAACTGGCGTGCTCCCTTTTCCGGGTACCCAGAGCCCTGCTCCATACGCTACTACAAGCCATTGGCTCGTCCCCTTTGAGGGTGCCCGACTCATTGAAAAAGTTGGCAAATGCACGCTGTTTTCCGCAGTACAGATTCATATGCAGACGAGCCCACCTGAGCTTCGCGTACTCTTCACACACCTCCTCGTCATGAGAAACGCGAATTTTCATGAATTTCGGAAGAAAAAAAGAAAGTTCAATCGACGGCTCGTCACGTGCCTGATCGCTTCCAGATTCTCCTTCACTCTTGCGTTCCATTTCTCACTTTGATTCCTCGCATTCATCATTGCTTGTTCTCTGTACTAACTCTCTCTCGAGAACTTTAAACGACGCATGTCGCTCTGGCATAAGTTGTCGTCAGCGCCATCTTCCAAACGTTTGGGTGCTACGATGGTTATTACATTCGTGGTCCCGAGGTTAAGGCCGACGACAAGATCGTTATCCTGGGGATTATACGTGCCAGGGCCCGTCTTCTTGTGTTCGTGCTTCGGCAAGGGCGACAATGTAGATGAGGTAGGACGATCTGCCTTCAAGCGCTGATAGTGTACACATATGGATTTCCCATTGTAATCGATCGTCCCCGTGAATGCCATTTTTTGCTCGTTTTGAGGCTCTTGAAATCGAAGATATTCTTCCAGTACGTCTTCCGGTTTTCACCGGAGAATTCCTCCCTGCTGACACTGAACACCGGACTGATCTCCTTAAAGATGCCGTAAAGGACGCCGGAGTCGATAGTCACAAAACTTGAATTGATCCTGGACAACGGATCAGCGTGGGAGCGATTCTCCAGAAGCGCAGCCTTCCCTCTCTCCGACTATTCGTTTTTTCCACACCCGGCTCCATGTCGGCCTTGCGTCCGTGCTTTCGGTTCAGAAACATGAAACAGCGCAGGATTAGTTGATAAAATCTCTCTTCGTCTTTTTTCAAATTAGGTAATTTTCCTGTTGGACTGAGTAGCCCCAAGACCGCACGGTGCTCTTGAATAGTCGCGCGGATTACGGAAGCTCCATTTGTGCTCCTGCGTGACGCCTACTTGTCGACAAATTCGATCTCATCTTCATGCATGCGATCGTTCGTGATGCCATTGATAATTGCCCAGAATCCTTTGCGAGAGATGCCCGGGTAGAGTGCAAACACGGCGCATATCATGAAACGTTCCGGGTACATAGTTAAATGGTTCTTCAGATTCGTGAGGTACTTCTTCGGCCCGTAGGCGTAAATACACGAGTCAACCCTGTATCGGGTACGCTCGAAGCGGTATTCGGCGTAGTTTTCGTGGAGAGCGTGCACTAGCACATTTTCCTTCCGCGCTTCCCCTGTACCAAGCATCAGGTGACGAATAAAGGTCTTGTGGAAAAACTCGTCTGGAATCTAGACCGTTTCCATGTGCGCCACATCGCGATACATCTCCCTCGCCAAATGCATCAGTCCTGACGACGTCTTGACAATACTCTTGGAGTACGAGTCGACACGTTTTTTGATAGCGTCCCGCAACTTTTCCTTGTAGGGATGCTTGATATGTCCAAGAAGAAAGGTTTTCACCACCATCTCGTCGTACAGCCGTCTTCCTTGCCGCCTTCGACGTAGGGCCTTACCGTTTCGGTCCTTCTTCTCTTCTTTTTGTTCTGGACTCGGCACTATATTTGGGTTTTTTTGGCAGCCGGCGACACTGGGCCTCCAGGATCGTCGACTTGCTATTTACTAGCTTTTCCGTTTTTTAGTTTTTTTTTGAAGACGGACGCGTTTCTTACGTGTCTACTATAAACCACGAAAAACACTTGACTAGATATGTTTGAGGTGTGAAACAAAAACGAACTGAAAGACTGTACTTGGCTACGACCTGAACGGAAATCCAACTTTTTTCGGTAGAACAACACGCTACTGATCAGGATGGCGTTCCCCTTCGACGAAGGCATGCGCATCGTGTCAGTTGACTGACTGATCTCCCAGTTGCGCTCATTTAGCGCAATGCATCCACTGCGCGCGACGCTACTCCGATCGATGAAGGACACGTGTCCGATACCCCGCCTTGGCACATGCGTGTTCGCATCCCACTGCAGCCAAAATAAAGTATCGTAGATCGCAAACTCACGTAGAATGATCTCTTGCTACAGGCTCTGTCGCTGGTGCCCATTGCAGTACCGCCCTGACATACGTGGAGATGTAGGGGCCTGGCACGATACCTCGCGATGCTTCTAACAAAAGCATCGCGTTCTCTGCGGCTTACACTTGTGTGGATAAGGTACACAACACTGTACTCAATAGAAATTTCGTTAATTTTATTGATCGTATATAAACAAGACACGGAATGATTCCTGACCAAGGATATTCGTTTAATCAATATGCTTGTTATGCATGCCGCACCGACACTGGAATAAGGACCTGAACTGAAATTTGCATCTATCCGGCGTCATGGGCTGGAACTGATACCCGTTCAAGTCATTGCCATCCTGCCGTGGTTGTCCAAGTAATGGTGCCTGCTTCGTCCTCCGGATCCGGCGATCTTGGCAGAGGCAGAGCACGTAGGTAGCGTCCAAGTCTGCCACGAGGTTTGAGCCTTGCATCTCGCCTGGCACGATCGTGGCACTTGACAAAAGCGCATACTGTATTCTGGTCTACTCTATCAGATTATTTTCAAGAGCCTAACCCGTACATCGAGCCCGAACGAGGCACCCCTGGAAAGAAACGCCTTTCGAAAGTCGAACGGCGCCAGCGGTGTACAGTAGTGGCGAGTGGCCCGCCCTAGAAATGACGTCTGCAACTGACGTGCAGACGCATCCAAAATAAGATACCACCTCAGGAAATTTCCTTATACCTCCTCTACGGTATTCGTCGGCGAGCTACGTGGAAGTTCGTCTACGATTGTTGTGATCTCTGAGCGCAGCACTGCGGAACCCTTGGCACCAATTACTGATGAGGTTGTTGATGGGAAGCATAGGAGTTCTGTCTAGTTTCTGAAAAAGACACTGAGCGCTTGTGCTAGATGTGCTCAACGCTAGACAGTCTACGGGAGATTTAGGTCGGACTCTGGACAATTGACGGGCGATCACTCGTGCAGCTACGCAAAAGAAGTTTTTTGCTGGATACGCACACCTATGCGAGCGATTCTAGCCGGTGACGTGATCGGCAGCTTTGCACCGGAGAAAATCTAATCCAAGAAAATGCAAGCCCTATTCGTTTCTGTTCCGCTGTACCAGGAAAGACATATTGTTTGCGCGCGCGCTGCAACTCGAGCACCGTTCCCGCTGTGTACCGAACATGACAGGTGCTTCGCAGCTCGATACCGTCACCGCTGTCACCATCCGCTGCCCGTGGGGGTGCAGCGTTCGCCTGTAGTGCGCCGGCATCGTATGCCGCATCTTCGTATGGGCCCGAAACAGTCGCAGATCGCCGTGATCACTGGCTCGTCCTCTGGGGTCGGTCTGTATGCAGCTCGCGCTCTGATCAACAAGGGCAACTGGAACATCGTCATGGCATGTCGTGACGTCGACCGGGCGGAACGTGCAGCAAACAGCGTGAACCTTCCAAAGGACGCCTATACAGTGCTGCATTGTGATCTGGCAGATTTCGCCTCTGTGTTGAAGTTTGTGAGAGCGCTATCGAGTGTGGCGCGCATCGATCACCTGGATGCCCTGATCTGCAATGCCGCAATATGGCATCCGCAGGACAAGAAACCGCGTTTCACGGTGGGCGGCATCGAGGAAACCATGCAGGTTTGCCATCTGAGCCATTTGCTTCTCTGTGGGGAGCTGTTGCCGAAGCTGAAAAAATCGCGCAGGCGCATTGTGTTTCTGACGACTCAGACACACTCGCCGAATTCGTTGCCGGGAAAGATCCCCCGCTGGCTCGTCTCGGGGATTCGTCTAGTCTAGCCGCGGGGCTTGGTCCGCAGACGACGGACATGGTAGAAAGTGGCCCGTTTGAGCCCACAAAAGCTTTCAAAGACGCCAAAGCCGAGAACGTGTTGACAATGAAGGCGCTCAGTGATCGATACGGCCGCGACGGGGTGACCTCTGTGGCGATTTTCCCGGGATGTGTCGCCGACAGCAACCTCTTCCGCGAAAAGCGTGGCTGGTTCCGCTACGTATTCTTCCCGATTCTTCAGAAGTACATCACTCGGCAATACTTTCCCAATGATGAGGCCGGACGCCGTGTAGCCGAAATGGCGACCCAGGGACAGTTCTCGGACTCGGGCTCGTATTATCAGTGGCGTGGCAAATATACGGATGGGGGATAGAAGACGAAACCGCAGGTTATTGAACCAACGTACGAAATCGACAAGGCAGATCAGCTTTACGAACTGAGTCTTGATCTGATCGACCAGGCTTTACGGAGGCGAGGCCTCAAGTCGACTACCTTGGTCCCTGTCTAAGGTTTGTTAGTGATGAATATGGGATGCGCCTTCGAAGCGCAGACCGCTGCGTCAAGGACGCATGTGGGAGCAACAGCGTAACGATGAAACGGCAACCCACTGTTACGATCGGATAGTGATCGGGTGAAAGGGCACTCCTCCTGATGTGGAGAACCAAAATTGCTTCGCAAGTCATAAAGCGTACTGCAGTAGTGATTAATATAGCTATAGCTATGACCTACTTCGCATCGAATGCGCCAGAGAATGCTAACTGCGGTCGTTCAAGAGGGCAGAGCGCGTTTATTTGGGTAATCTGTAACTCTTTTTGCCATAAAGGATACGGCAATAGAGGCGAACTTGCAGACGTTTGAACAATATGTGGGTATTCGATATCAAACTGGGTCAACGGGCATGGATTAATGGAAGCTCGGTAGTGAATACTCCAGCAAGATATGGAGCATTGAGCGAGTCAGGCCCGAATAGTGTACCAAGTACTCGCTATGGATCAGCTTTCTGGAACATCAGATGGACCGATTCGATCATATTTGTTGGAAATGGATACATAAACACGAGCGGCAGTTACTTTCTCAATGATGTGTTTGCATTGAGGAAAGCATTTCCTACTCCAACACCAAAACCTACGCGGACACCCACCCCCATCTGCACCGATGAGCTCTGCGGATCTCCAGGACAGTGCATCAACCAGGACGCTTACGAGCGAGTCGGGTGCTGCTTCAACGCCCAGACAAACGCGTGCACCCTGAAGAGCGTCTCAGCGGCGTGAAGCGCTGTTCCAGTGACGCAGCGCGTCACCTGCGGTTGGAGCTACATCTACCCTGATGAGTGCACTGCGATACCGGGATGCTGCTGGCAGCCCACAGCGAACGGCATCCTCGCGCCCTGGTGCTACTACGACATCGACCATGCACCCCAGGCTTCTGTAGCGCTGCAGGAGGTGCAGGCACCGGTTCCCGTCTGCCCGTCACCGGGAGCGCAGCGCCAGCCGTGCGGCAACGCGGGTATCAACCAGTTTACCTGGTATGCCCAGGGCTGCTGCTACGACTCGCAGGCGCAGAACCAGTGGGTGCAGAACGGCAAGCAGCAGAGCGACTTTGCGTCGAACCCGTACTGCTTCCAGCCCGAGAAGACGTGCGCGGTGGGCGAGCTTGAGCGCCAGCCGCGCACGAACGCGCTGAATCAGAACCAGCAGCTGACCAACAATAACATCAACAACAATAACCAGTTTGTGCGTCTGCTGAACACGCTCCAGTGCGGAGAGCAGCACGGGACGCAGCGCACGAGCTACGCGCCGTAGCAGTGTCTGGAGGCTGGTTGCTGCCTGGGGCTCGGCAACGAGTGCTTCCAGCCGGTTACTGAGTACGTGTGCCAGACCTACGGGTACGTCTCGAACTCGCTGAGCGGCACGACCGGCAACGTGTCGAACTCGACGTATATTCCGTGCGGCCCGGAGTGCTGCAACGCCGAGATAGAGAACTGTACGTACAACCCGTTCAGCAACAGCAAGAACCTGCGACAACAGCAGCAGCAGCAACAGGTGCTGTTGCCGTCATTCTGTGTATGCAAGGACCCTACAAAGCAGTGCGGGACGTACCTGATCCCTTCGGACAACCTTGTGAACAAGGTGCGTTCCTGCCGCTCTGATCAGGAGTGCATCAGCAACGAGTGATTGTTGATTAGTCCTACTCCGACTCCGAGTGCCGTTATTTCGACTGGAACTGCGTCTCCAGGTGCGTCGGTATTGGTGTCGACCTCGACGCGTGCCTCAGCAAGTGCTTCAGTATGAACCACTGCGTTGACGCCAGCTATCTGTACGGCCCCGCGCGCGTACACAGAACCAAAATATGTTTCAGTTATTGATATACTCATTCCATGAGGATCTTGGTTGTGCAATATAGTTCGCACGTGCATGCACGCAACCTTTCAGTCCGGGTTGGGGGCCCATAATTTAATGTTGAGGGTATCTGGACACCAAACATACCCCTAGACGGGATGTCAACAAATATACAGATGGCGTGCGGAAAGAGGGAGTTTTTCGTACTGGGGCACAGCAGGCCGGGTCCGAATGTGCGACGGGCATGCTATTAGACCTTTTGGGTGTTTGGACTCTGCATGTGTATCTGAAACACGACTGCGGCGTAGACGACTATCTTGCATTGCCATTACGAGAGCGCCATCATGAAACTCAGTAGCAGGCGCTGCAAAATATCTTTGGCCGTTTATTATAGAAATGTCGTGTTGTGGGAGCGCCGTGCGCAGATCTGCGTCATTCAGACGGCGGTGCTTGACGCGCTCCCGTGCTGCTTACCTCAGAATACTTCGTGGAGCCTGGTGGTGGTAAGGACGGAGACAACAGTGACAACAGTACCAGCAGCTGGAGGCTCTCCTATCCCTGTAGATTCTAAGCAACTCGTTTCCCTGGGAGGTGTTTTCTTTTCACTGGTGCAGAACCCCTTTCGTATCCTATATGCGAAAAAGATATTTTTCCATAGTGAGACTCCTGGTGGTAGTATTGGTTGTGTCGAGTACACACACAGTTCGTGGAGTTTTGTCCTCCGAAGATACTTTTTTATGGACCTGGATCGGTGGCAGTAACTCTACCGGCAGTTCAGGTAGCTACGGTGTTCAGGGTGTGCCGAACACCAGCAACGTGCCTCCGGCGCGGTACGGTGCGGTCTTCTGGACCGGCGCTGACGGGGTGCTCTGGTTGTTTGGTGGTGGCAGCGACTTGAGAGACGTCTTCGGTGATCTCTGGAACTACAATCTAAGCACGTTCTCTTGGACCTGGGTTGGAGGCTCTGCATCCCTCAACTCTGCAGGGGTATACGGCTCCCGCGGAGTTCCCAACAAGAGCAACAATCCGCCTTCGAGGACGGAATCCGCTTCATGGAGCGACAGCTACGGAAACCTTTGGTTATATGGAGGCTGGAATTTTATCTCGGCCTATAGTGATTTGTGGATGTATAATGTATCGTCGGGCGAATGGACATGGGTGCAGGGATCCAACGAGACCAATGTTCCCCCGACATATGGTCCTCTTGGGAAGTCGGCTTCAAGCAACACGCCTGGCGGTCGTTACCAACCCGCGACCTGGGTTGGCCTAGATGGCCAGTTTTATCTCTTTGGTGGATTTAATCCTAGTGGATCTACTTACGGTGACTTGTGGCAGTATAACCCAGCGAACAACGAATGGAGCTGGATAGGTGGCACTCAACAGCAGAATCCCTCTGGAAGCTATGGTAAGTTTCGCCAGGCATCGCCGAGCAATTATCCCGCTGGACGTCTCGGAGCCACATCGTGGCGAGACCTTGATGGGAACTTTTGGCTCTTTGGAGGTTTCGGACAGATTGAAACATTTGGCCGTCTCAATGATTTATGGCTGTACAATATCAGCTCCAGAGAATGGACTTGGATGTCTGGAAATGACAGTGTTGGTTTGGATGGGGAAGTATACGGCGAGAAAGGAGTGCCGTCATCGAGCAACACTCCGGGGTACAGATCCTTTTCCTCTGGATTCCTAGATTCGACAAACACCCTGTATCTCTTCGGTGGTGTTTCACGCGCTGTCTGCAACGACCTGTGGACGTTCAATATAACGAGTCTTGAATGGACTTGGGTAGACGGTGACAATACAACGGATGGAGCCTATAGTTACGGCGAGCTTAACAAGACAAGCAATACAACGCTTCCACCTCCGCGATACGGTGCAGTTCTTTGGGATACCTATCAAAACGACCCGGTCCTGTTCGGAGGCCTAGGCAACTCAGGTCTCCTTAACGACCTCTTCACATTATACATCGCAACACCGACGCCTGCACCGACACCAACACCGACACCAACACCGACTCCAATGGCATCACCGACGCCCTCCGTTACTGCAGAACCGTCGGCAACGACAAATGTGACGCAGACCGCTGTAGGCGAAGGCTCTGCGGTCTGCTTCCCCGCGGATGCCTCGGTGCTGATCGATGGTCTGGGCAACCATCTGCAGATAAGCGAGCTTCGATCAGGTATGGCCGTAATGGGCGTCAATGGGCGCGGGCAACTGGTCGAAGATAGTGTACTAGGATGGTTGCATAACGAGGCCGGCGCTACTGCAGAGATTCTGGCGATCAAGACGCTTTCCGGAAAGCAGCTGCGTCTGACGAGACAGCATCTGGTATATCGAATGATCGAACACTCTAGAGACTTTTACGGTATGACGACCGCTTTCTCGTGTATTTCACAGAAGCAGCAGCAGCAGCATCAGAAGCACATACGTCAGAGCCTTGAGTTGGATACCTCCGCCGTTGAGGCAGTTTTCGCGGAAGAAATCAGCGTTGGCGACGCTCTGCTGGACGTTGCTGCGCACCTGCCGGACCCCGTAGTGGCAATCGAGACCTTCGTTACGCACAATGGTCTCTATGCGCCGTTGACTCGCTCAGGGCGCTTTGTGGTCGACGGTGTTCTCGTGAGCTGCTACGGGACGTACGCATCGCATGCTGTGGCCCATGCAGTGTTGTGGCCTGCGCGGGTCAATGCTCTGCGCAAGGTATGGGGATCAGGGCTCGGCACAGAGGGTATTGTGGGTATCATGCCGTATGCAGAAAGGCTCTATCACATTTGGACGAGTGCAGCACGTGTTTTAACGGAGGCTCGCATAAGTGTTGTAGTTGCAGCCTGCTGATCTGGCAATCTGCGCGCAGGACAGGGGTGAACAGTACCGATGGTACCACTCTAGGTGCCGCTTTTTCTGCCATAGGATAATGTTTGAGTAATGATGGTAAAAAGCGCTCTATTGCGAAAAAGCATCCCGCAGCATATTGTCAGGCATTTCGGTAAGGCACACAACCATAGCAACTTATACGAACGAGCAAAGTTGCATACAAGTATTGGTGTGTGCAATCGTGGAAAGCCGCGGAATACAGTTTTATGTGCGAAGAAGTACAGTAGCGCCAATGCTTCCGGAGAGCAAAAGCAGCAGCTGTCGGTTACATGAGAAAGAATGAGCAGAGGTTTGCATGGATCTATGCTTCGAAATAGTATGGTGGCTGGGGAGTTGTGGAGCGCCCCGCTCGAACATACATTCAGATATGAAAATTGGCTGTTAGCACTGTGGCGTGGTGCTTGGAACGGTGCAGTGAGAGCGATAAGGATTTGACAGTTGGGAAGATACGAGAAAAATCTATGGAAATTATTTCAAAAAAAAACGAAAAGCAATATTGGATGCAATATGATCAAGATTCGCGACTGAATGTGGAGAAATAGAATTGGTTCTAGTCGTACAATTCTACAGCTCCTGCAGTGGAAAGCATGAAAACGGAAAGTTATAAAGCCAAGGAGTAAATATCTCACGGTTATTCCGTTGATGCACTGCAGATGAGAAGGACTGCCAGGAAAAATATCGGCAGTGAAATGACCCTGGCTGTCAGTAGATTTCACTACAAAGAACGTAACCACAGCCTGATCCCCATAGTTATAAAGGCAGAGTGTACTGTGCCAGAGGCTCTGCACACTGCTCCAAACTTTGTGTAGAACGATGTTTATATTTATGTTCTGGTGCCCTGGAGGGTGCACAGTATGTATATACTTCATAATTAATGCAAAGCAAGTTCCCGTGCTCATGAGCACAGTCGTGCCAGTCCTGCTGATCGCACAAGGCAGCCTACTGGTAGCAACAAACCGGTGCTTATGGAACGATCGACCTGATTGGGCCTGTCGCCACGACTCCGACCGACGAGGCGTACCCCAGAGCGAATCCTGCATACAGTGGAGCTAGTCAGAATGTCCATGATGTAAGTCTAGATGAAGCTCAAGTGGACGCGCGACATTCAACTGGTACCTTGGAGTTTGCTACAGTCTCGTCCTGACAAGCTCCGAGTCTGCCGCGGTACCCGCGTTTGGAGTTGTTCGAGTACTGGCTCTAGTGCGTTTATCGGCATAAACCGCTACATGTCCGGAGTGAGCTAAAGGTGAAGCCAGTCTGTGCTTTGTGGATACGGAGCAGCCAGCATGTGCCAGGAGCTGCATCCGGTAAACTCTGGGTCATAAGGAATGAAGGCGAGACGCCAAGCAGCAAGCTTTGAAAAATAAACAAGAAGCCAGGACGCTAAGGTCAGAGTTTGGGTGCTCGCGATTTTTGCCTCCAACCAAGCATCCCTGAAGCAGCCGCAAGCAGACTTGTATGGGCGAAAAGCTCATTGTCATATCGGGGCCAGCTGCTCTTTGATGCCGAGGCGGCGCGGTGGCTGATTCCGCCTTCCAGGAACGGTAGCGCGGAACATTGCTATTGCTACTCTAGAGATGTGTAGGGGCAATAGCTAGACAGATTAGTGAACAGTGGTGCGTGAATTCAGTGTACGCGTACAAGAAAGAGCATAGGGAACAGTGTTGTGCGTGAATCCAACGAATCAGAATACAGACCAGAAAAAGAGGCCTCGATCATGGTCTGTTTCTAGTGCACATGTAGTTCCCTGCATGCTGCCCTGCGACAAAATGTGTTCATTCCTATAAACAATCTATATGGATGGTAAACAATGTTGGATCTCAGCTTGTATGAAAATATACCTGGTACCGCAAGCACTGCCAAAGCGATAGACTGAGGTGCCTTGCTAGAGCGTATTGATGGGCACGGGGGAGGGTAATCAGCGGTACTGGATCTTCTCAACTTCACAGAAAACGGTATCCGAGTCGGAATGCTGAATACGGGTCGGCAGCAGAGAAACAGATATAACGTACGCTTAGCGCCTGTGGATGCTTATGGTAAGGACGCGAAGCTAGACGTACATTCAAATCCTGAATGGACCCAACAAATTATATCCATGTACCTTGTCTGAACAACCACGGCACGCGCATCGATACGTAGGGTCCGTTTCCTGTATCAGACGCTCACTCCAGAAACGAGACCAGTCGACGTGCGACGCACAGCTGCTGTTCGCAGTGGCGCCTAGTCCGGTGTGCTGCGTGCTGCATAGCGACCGCGCAAAGTGATTACAAGCGCCTCCTACACAATGATCGGTAGGCCGAAAAGGAGATTGGAGCTCCTAATAGAAGTAACGTGCCCACCGCTACTGTATTGCTGCCAGAGAATTTAGGGCCACGATGTAATTTTCCTATTTTGCTCTCGGATCCTCCGTGCAGTGGATCATTACGCAGGCAACAAAAGGTCCCGGACCTACAAGCTGTCGACGAAGAAATCGCACCAGAGTCGCCTGGAAGCTAGCCACTAGCAAAATTGAGCTTGGTTACGGCTAGTGCTAGGAACGCTGAAAGAGAAGAGATAGAATTCCAACTGAGAATATGATCCAAAGAAAATAAGTAGCTTTGTGCTTGCAGCTGAGTAGGGAGACTTAGAGCAAGTTCATAACCAAGAACGAAATACGTACAATGAGGACTACTGTGGATATTCGGAGATCTCTGAGACCGGTGGATATGAATGTATGGAAGAAGGGCTTGCAAACAAACATCAAAATCGTGCGAAGAAACACGATGAGGATAGCAGAGTTACAAAGCGGAGCAAACAACACACACAGCCAATGGGCTGCTCTGAAGTCGTAGATAATTGAAAGCTAAACAATATCACGCCATGTGCAGATTTAAGGCCATTCATTAGGTACGATGGGAAAACGATTCGACAAGAATATAAGCAGAAATATATCGAAAATAACATAAAGTGAGCATTTTTTTTTTGTTCGGTTAAGATATTTGTGTTCCAATGGAGACAACCTGGCACCGAGAAAGCAGCGTTTAAGTACTGTGAGATGTTGAGAGTAAAAAAAAGAAAACAAAAAATGGTGAAGAACAACACACACAAAAACAACACAAGCGAGCGCGCGATTCAGACCATGCGCGACGGCCAGGGCCAAAAACATAGGAAACGGCGAGGCGGTCACGCTAAAATGCATCGATACTACTGCGCGTACAGGAGAATCCAGGTAGCCAAAAACAGAAATATGATGAAAAGGATTCCCCTCGGACCCATCGCTAGAGACATAATTACTGGAATGGGGGGAATGGGGGG